>NC_069798.1:34239302-34864302 GCF_027406575.1 Nycticebus coucang
AGGTTATTACAAATCATCCTACATTGTGAATACACAGTAACCCTCCTCTACTATTTCAAATGCTGGCTATTCCCTGGAGTCTCATCTGGCTATAATTCATCCTCACGTGTAAATCTAATCACGGCAATCATCTGCTCAAGAAGGTCTCTGGCTGCAAATTATATCCTCACCTGCAATTCTTTCTACCTTTATTTTACGTAAATTTTCACAAATCCTAATGCAACTGTGGTGGACACTTCACTAAGTTGGAATACAAAGACCAGGAGAGCACAATTATTTTTCTCACATGCACTTTTTAGCATGAAGTTCTTTTTCCCTTGATATCTCTTAGTTCTCAATTTCCCAAGTTTTTCAAAAGAGTCATTCCAAGTGCCAGCATAAAAGGAGAGACAAGTGGGACAGCCAAGTAGTATGTTCACAACTTGGCTTTGTTTTTGCTAGCTGGTATTCTGCTAAATGTGGGTCCTACACAAAGGGCTATGATTATATCCCTGTGCTTTCTTTTAGCCCTTATTTGAGCTAAAGGATACTCTCATGTTATCCAGAGCCCAGGTTTTTTATGACAGTAGTGTGGAACACTCAGAAAAGTTATACTTCACGTCTGTGCCCATTCGGAATTAGTTCTGCCTCATGAGTTCTTATTGCTTGTGTAGCAACCAGATTAACTGTCTGTAATCTGTTCCCTGGTTGTGAGTTTCCATTCAAGGTATTCCTTTGACAGTGGACATTAGCCAGATTCATCCAGCTAATTCTGAGAAGTTTTTTGAATTTTATTTCCAAAGAGGGCCTTAAGGCCCCCATTTGATCCTGCAATCCCATTACTGGACATATACCCAGAAGAAAAAAAAAAAATCCTTTTATCATAAGGACATTTTCACTAGACTGTCTATCACAACTACACATCTCTCACTTATAGGGAGCATGAGGAATTTCAAAAGGCGGTTTTACTTCATGTATAGGGCTTAAGTATTGAAGGACACACTGTTTTTAGAGGGAAACTGGGTCAGAGTACAGACTTTCCTGAACAGTCCCTCCCTATTTCAGGATGTTGCATTCCCAGTACAGCCTATAGTTGTTCTTGAGAACTGCCAGAGGGTAAGGGGCAAGAACCGGATCAGTCCAAGGCTCCTCTGAGAACCATGCAGCAGGTGATACCATTCATGGTGGCAAGAGAGGAGATGTAAAAGGTGGGGCCTGGGAGTGAAGAGAGAGATAATGAATTCAATTACAACATTAATTTTGGGTGCACATGCATCTGACTCTGAGTACAGAGCTCAAGGAAGAGATGAAGGACAGAGATACAGAGTTGGGGGCATTCAACTCAGGAATGGCAAAAATGTTTCATCCTATGTTTCTATCCTGAAATATTATAGCATTTTCCCAGATTGCTGAGTTAAAAAAAAGACATTAAGGCAATATTCTTTCATAGTGGGGAAAAATATATTAATTGGTCAGTAAAGTTTGCATGTACACAGGGAAGTGAGGATGAAAGGATGTTTGTACCATTCATCTATCCCAATCTGAAAGATAATTGATGTCATTGGATATATGAGATCATATGTAAAACAAGAGCACAAAGAAGAAAGGCAGAATTCTAAAGCACCCCAATATTTCAGAAGCATAAAGACAAATGCTAGTTTCTCATGATTTCAAGGGAATATTTTGTTATCACTCTATCGTCATTGCAAACTGAGTGAAGTTACAGTAGAGCAGACAGAGACCAAAGTGCTAAGGACATGTTTTAGTATTTATTATCTTAAACACTTTTGTTTTGTGCCAACCACATCCCAACATTCCCTCATCCACGACTACTAGATTTTTAATCTAAAGAGGACTTTTCTATAAAAATATAACTGTAGCCACAACTACAAGCCATGCATGCACCATTAAATGTTCTAGTACCCACGCTGCCAAAGTTTTTGAGAAAGGTGAAACAGCTTTTAACAATATATATCTTATTCACAAATATTGAACATGCAATCAATACAAAACTGTTAATCAGGGCGGTGCCTGTGGCTCAAAGGAGTAGGGCACTAGACCCATATCCCGGAGGTGGTAGGTTCAAACCCAGCCCTGGCCAAAAACTGCAAAAACAAAAGAAAAAAAAACTGTTAATAAGATATACTGTGTTCTTTTTTTAAATACTACATCTTTAAAATCGGTTGTGCATTTTACATCTATAGCACATTTCTATTTTGAGTAGCCATATTTCAAGGGCTCACTAGCCACATAAAGGTAGTGAGCACTTGGAAGTGAGATATGTGACAGCACAGATCTAACCCTTCAAGGAATCACACAATCTGTAATTAAGGATGGATCAGTGTTGTGCAACCTTTAGCACTGACTGCCGTGATGTTCTGCTCCCTCACTCTTATGATGATGCCCAGTAATATGTCAGCTCCAATGCCAGGTCCCAGCCTCCATACCTTGCCCAGGTCCTGCCTTGGCAGCCTACTTGGTACTACGATTCTTCCTCCCAGGCCCCTGGTTTTATCACTCATACTCTTGCCAGTATTGTGAGCCACATTATTGGCTACCACATTTTCCTGGTGCAGCCTCTTGGCTTGCCTACCTTCTTGAATCCATCTATTCATAAATTCACTCAGCATCTATCATTCACTTCCTGCATTCCAGGCCCTCTGGCACTTTGTTAATTCTCTGGGTATACCAAAGTTACATATTGAAGGAGAGAGACAAATGACCCAATAAGGTCATGACCCAATACTATAAGTACTATTGTAAATTAGAGAAAAGAAAAACAGCAATATTACTTGTTGGGGGAGGGGATCAATTAATGTTTTCCAAAGCAGAAGCTACTTGGATTGAGTTCAATGGGCATGTAGGTCTCATTTGCAGTGTAGGTCCTAATCCCACTGACAAACAGAGACTCAAAGTAATGGTAGCTTAAAAAAGAAATGTATATGTTTCTCACAAATAAAACGAATTCAGAAGAGTCAGTCCAAGGACCGTGTGGTGGCCTCATACTTATAAATGACCAGAGCTGCTTCTCTGCCATTTTTGGTGTTCAGCTTCTATCCTGACAGTCACTTCTCAGTACAGTGCAGCTATGGAGGACTGTGCTGTCAACCCTGCAGTTTAGAAACCAGAAGAGGAAAAAGAATAAAAGGAAAACGAGGGCACCATTCGGCTGAGATAATGTGGTCTAGAGGACAGGACTCAGGAAAGGAGGGCACAGAAAGTGCAAGAAAGGAGAGAGAAAAAAAAACAGCAAAGAAAGGAGCTAGACAGTGGTCATAAAAGTAATGCTGTGATTTTAGAAAAATCAATATAAAATATATTCCCCTGGGGTAAAACAACAACAAAACCAAAACCAACCGTTACACAACAATATAGTATAAATAAAAATTGAGGTACGAATAGTTCATTGATTAGAAAGACAATAATTATATCAGGAATGCTATTTTCAATAGCTGTGTTTTAAAACTAAATTTATTTCTCCCAACTGTAAGATATCCAGAAGCTCTTATTCTTAGCAGTGGTCCTGAATTTTGTTTCTGAACTGAAGAAACTGTTTGAAAACTTGGGCTGTGTATTTATGTGTTGCTTTGCCAGCCCTTAGTGGCAATATCTTTGAGATACTCAGTGGGGTTAACTTTGTCAAGTGTAATGAAGAATATTTCAAATACCAGGGGCTTGGCAAAATCCTTAGTGAGGTTTGCCAGGTGCTGTTCCATCAATTTTTAACACCCATTTTTTTAAGAGACATTTAATCCATACTTATTTCTTACTGCTTTACTTCTTAACTCATCAAAATGTTGTATTTCAAAAGCTTTTTGATGTGTATGGTACCTTTGGGGTTTTTTCCCCCCTTCTTCAAAACAGGAAGTCATGTTAGCCATCGGAACAAAAAAAGGGAGAAAAAACCTTGAATTTTGAAAAGGGTACATTCTGATTGCAAAAGGCTTGAGGTTTGAATTGGTGTTGAATGTGATTAAAATTATTAACAAGGAAAATACGTGTATAGGTGATTTGTGTGTAGATTTAAATAATCACAGATGTAGTGTCTGAAGAGATCATGAATTGCTATGGTTTAAATAAAGTTTGTCCTCACCAAAATATATGCTGAGGCTGGGTCCCCATGTGGTGTGTTGGAAGGTGGTGATTTTAAGAGGTGATGGGCTCTTTAAAATGTATCAGTGTCTTTCTCATAAGTTGAATTTAGTTCTCCTAGGAATGGATCAGTTCCCCCAAGAGCAGATTGTTACAAATCAAATTGCTTCTAGTGTTTTTTTTTTTTTATATGCAATTCTCCTTCCATTGTTCTGCCACGTTCTGACAGAGCATGACACCTTCACCAGAAGCCAGCATAGGTGGTCAACCAATGTTCAACCTTCTAGCCTACATAGCTGTGAGCTCAATAAACCTCTTTTCTTCAGCAATTATAGAGTATCAGGTTATTTTGTTAGTAACACAAAATACACTAATACATGGACTATATATTTCTATTCTCCACAAAGGGTTGGAATCCCCTCTGTAACCGTCCCAGTACATTATTGTCATAACTCAGCTTGAATACCTCTGATAACAAGAAACTCAGTTTCACTGAAAAATCAAGCAGTGATAGCTTTGAATTCTGTTTCCACTATAACTTATATCCTTTGGCTTTAAAATGCCCTGCTTGGTCAGAGCACAGATTCCGTGTTTCTCCTTGGTTACATGTCAGCCTTTCAAATGTGTGAAGACAATTGTGGTGTCACACTGATCCTCATGTTCTCTAAGTGTGAAATGCAAAATCCCTTAGACTTCTCACTGGCAATATTTTATGCCCATCCTCTAACCAAGGACACCTTCTCCATGGACCAATATTTGTCAATATTGGTTTTGAACTTTATCATCTAAAATAAAATAAAATTATCTAGTTTTAGACAACAGCTAAAACAATTGAAGGAATGCAAATCTATTCCTAGAGATACAATAGATCTATCTATTCTAGAAATAGATACTCTATTCTAGAAATAGAATATTCTATTCTATTTTCATACTATTTATGTACCCTCCACTCTCCCACAGCTAACTGTTAATCATCCTAGTCATTGCATACACACACACACACACACACACATGCACACACATACCAGGAAAGGGATGAGAACAATTTTCACAGCATATGGCACTAGAAAAGGTTACCAGGATTTTATTTGGACCTAAAATGGATATTCAATAATGAGAAACGGAAAGCAAATGAGGACAACTTATATTTCATTAAATATATATGCATACATAAATACACAGGTACATATATTCTGAGTGTATGGGTAAAAATAAATCTATACTTGCCCCCATAGACTCACATTCATAGCAGTTAACATCTGAATTTACTATACAATTAGAGCAGTTCACTACTTACTATAACAGCATTTGAAACACATCAGCCTAAGTGTTTTAGAAATTTGTACACATGGCTTAGCGCCTATGGCTCAAGCGGCTAAGGTGCCAGCCACATACACCTGAGTTGGTGGGTTGGAATCTGGCCCGGGGCTGTCAAACAACAATGACAGCTGCAACCAAAAAGTAGCCAGGCGTTGTGTCAGGCACCTCTAGTCCCAGCTACTTGGGAGGCAGAGGCAGGAGAATTGCTTGAGCCCAGAAGTTGGAGGTTGCTGTGAGCTGTGATGCCACAGTACTCTATCCAGGGGGACAGCTTGAGGCACTATCTCAAAAAATAAAATAAAAGAAAAAAGAAAAAAAGAAAAGAAATCTATATATATAAAGGGCAGTGAGGTTACAGAGATCTATTTTATTCATCAAGCCAGATTTATCAGATGGCTTGGACTTCTCAAATATGGTCGTATTCTCTTGACCTACATGTATGTTAATGGATTCAAAAGTTAAAATAATTTAAGAAGAAAAAAGTATGTCTTTTGTTTTAATCCACTACTACCTACTGCTGAAATCATATTTGCATCCAAAACTGTGCACAGGAAGCCTTCCTGAAGTTGCTCAGCTGAAATTCTTCTGCTTTTTCTACCTAGCCCCAAAGTACTGTGCTTGTCTTTTAGTTAGTCTCTTTACTAAAAACAATAGATTTTTTAACCTGAATGCCAGTATTAATAGCTAGATAACCTTATACAAGTTAACTTTATGTTTTCTTGACTCAGTTTCTTGTAAAAAGATAAAAAGTGCTACCTCCCAGGAGTATCTCTGTGTGTCTTTGTGTGTTTGTGTGTGTGTGTGTGTGTGTGTGTGTGTGAGAGAGAGAGAGAGAGAGACAGAGAGACAGACAGACACTAAGATAGTCAGAAAAATGAGTATGAAAAAGCATGTCATTTTCAAATATATGAAGACAGTTCTGCTGTTTACCTTAATGTCTGATCTGTAATCAGTTTTTAATAAATATTTATGCTTTATCTTTCCACAGCCAATGAGTAGTTGTACGTCTAGTAAGACTCTTCGCTTAGCTAGCAAACTACAGTTAATTACCAACCCAAACATCCTGTATGAGCTCTTAGCTAAAATTTCTGAAAACAAAAAAATCACAGAGTTGGCAAGACCTCCCCTCCAACAAAATAGGATCACATATGTGTTCTCCATCACCTGAATGCACTTTCCAAACCCACCCAGCCGCAGACCTCACAATGTTGTCTCAGACTTTGTAAAAAGTAAAATCAGTCATCTTACTAATTCTCTGATACAAATCAGAACCACCATTTAATCCTAAACACTGATGTTACCTATAATCATAAATCTTTAGAGAAAATTACATTAATATTTAGGATCAGGGGATTTATCTCCTTTTCCTCTTTTTTTCTTAGAAATGCTAAAAGATAGGACAATAATAAGAAAAATTTTGGAGGATAACTGGAGAGAAAAAAATTGACACTTTTTTAGATGATACAATTTTTCTTCAGTAAAGCTAAAATAACCTATTGAAAGAAGAACTAATGAAATAACATGATATGGCAGACAAAGACAAAAACATATAAAAATAATTGCATTTAGGGTGGTGCCTATGGCTCAAAGAGTAGGGCACCAGCCGCATATGCCAGAGGCTGTGGGTTCAAACCCAGCTCTGGCCAAAAACTACAACAACAACAACAAAAAATTGCATTTATATGAATTAGAAATAATCAATTGAAAAATGTAATAAAATTATATTTGCACACTAAAAATATAACTAAGAAAAAAGAAATAAAAAAGAAGTTATATTAAAAAAATACTACTTTGTCTGAGCGATATAAATATATCCCAAATAAATTTAAAACACAGTACTGTAAAGATCCCAATTTCTCTTAATGAATTTAAAATGATAATGTAATTTTAATCATAATCCAAGAAGGATTATTTTGAAAGATGACAACATGTTTATAGAGTGTATATATGGGTATAAATGGATAAGCATTGCTTAAAAGAAAAAATGCAATAAGAAATTTTGAATACTAATTAAATGATACACAATTATAGGATTTTGCACACTTATGTCTGATGTGGAAAAAGTAGTCAAAAGACCTCACAAATAGGTAATTGAGACAAAAAGAATATCAATAGGACACTCACACTGGTAAAAATGCCTTTTGAATACAAGTATTTAATCCATGAGGAATCCATGGGGTAAAAATGACCAAGTCCATAACAGAGAGGCCAGCCTAACACCACCATGGGAAGTGCAGCAAAGAGAGAACATTCAAGATTTAAAGCAGAGGTGTGGAGTTGGGTAGATAAGTTCTGAAGATAGTAGAGTGCAATATTTAAACCGGCGACTAAGCTCTGAACTTGTCAAAGATTGGGATAATATTTAGTTTTGCTGGGGGAAAAAACAAACAAACAAAAAAAGACCAGGTGTTTCTGGGGCAAAATGAGTATCCTAAAATGGAATAGAATATGTTACCTAAAAGACACAATTAAAAATTAGAGAAAAATAAGGGGAAAAATTATGCCAGTCTTATTTATGACTACCCAATTTATGCCTCTCACGTGCATATACCAAATTTTCTATAATACACATACATCTCTTTCATAAAAAAGTATAATAAATATTATATGAAAGATAATTCTGGTGTATCCAACCCATAAAAAGCAAATCTAATTAGGAATTTTAGATTTTCATAAATAGAAAACCTGTTATGTTCATAAAATTGCATCAAAGGGAGTTAAATCAGCACTTGTCAAGCTTTTGCAAAACTGTTCACATCGTTGTCACATTTGGGTAAATGAATTAGAAGAGTGGATAAAAGAAAGAATGCTTCCCCACACAGCTTCTCTGATACATGCATTTATTTATTAGGCTATCAGAGAGAGCTAATCTCTAAGGATTCACTTAGTAGTAGAAATTACTGCAGAGCAGAAAACTTACATAATCCATTATGAGTTAGAATTTTTATCAAAACACCTAATTAAAAGTTTTCTTTCTTAAACTGCTTAATGAGGAGCTGCATCATGACTCCTGAAGTGAGTCAGTGGTTTTCAAGGATTTAAGGCTATAGTAAGTAAATGCATAGTATGATATCTCATTAACCATCACACAGTTCCATGGGTGTCAAAACAACACGTTGTTGGGTGGCGCCTGTGGCTCAAGGAGTAGGGTGCTGGTCCCATATGCTGGAGGTGGTGGGTTCAAACCCAGCCCTGGCCAAAAAAATAAAAAAAATAAAATAAATAAAAAAACACGTTGTTATATATTGGAATAAAATGGAGATAAATGCTGTTATCACCAAACTCCTGAAGAAAGTGCTCTTTTTACTGATCTTTTCCTCCCTCAGATATATGTGATTTTAATTTACTTTTTTCTTTCATTATATGCCTCTCTCCTACTCCACTCTCCAGGGGCAATCATTCTAATATACAAAATACATCTTTTTGTTGGTAAACTTTTTGCAAAATATGTACTGCCAATAATATATGAGCGTAAGTTTCAAATTGAGCAGATATACAGACATAGACTGTTATAGATGTCAGTGGAATCCGTGTTGTTTGTGAGTATCTAGTCTGTTGCATCTAACTGCAGAGTCCTCCATGGAGTGCATCCTCCATGTTTGATCCAGTCACCAGGCAGGCGGTGGACGCCTGGATGTGGTCCCAGACCACATAGAATAGTGTATTGAGCATCCACTTGCCTGCTCCTTTTTGAAGTGTGTAAAAATTCCTTTGGAATATATATGTAAAAGATACACTGCTAGCTCATATAGTATGCAGATAATTGATGAATTTCTGCCAGAATGCAGTCCAGAACAATTAGACCTATACACATTCCCACCTTTATATCAGCTTATCCCTCGCCTCACTTGGCATTACCCATTCTACTATCCTTACATAGACACAAAGTGACATTTTTATTGTACTTCTCTGGTTATTAATGAGTTTGAGCATTTCTTTGTATGCTGTTGGGATGTCTTCTTTTTGAACAACCTTTTCTATCTTGTTTCTTACTTTTCTTTTGTGGTTATTGTCTTTTTGTTGTTAATTTTCTGAAATACTTTATGTTCAACATATTAGCTCCTTGTCATTTCCAGAAATCAAAAATATATTATCCTAATTTGTTATCCATGTGTAAACTTTGCCCATGGTATTTTCCACTGAATAAAAGTCCAACTTTTTTAGTTTATAATTTATGATATGGTAATTCCCTCCTTTCCCCCCCCCCACTGCTTTTAATGCTCTGTTCTCTGGAAGAAACTCTTAATAAATCTTTCCCCACAAGACTGTACAGATGTTTTCTTATATTAGCTTCCATTAATTTAACAGTTTTGCCTTTTGTATACAGGTATTTAATCCATGAGGAGTCCATTTGTAAATAGTTCTTAATACATATCTAAATTTATTTACCCCACTGATTTAAGTATTGATTTTATAACATAGTAAGTTATCAAAGTCACCATATATAAATGGTTTGTATCTAATCTCTGTACTCTGTTCCCCCATTTGTTTATTTGTCTAGTTTTGAGCTAATACTTCACCAATCAGTATTGCTGAAACTGCCATGTGTGTTATCATTTATGAAAAGTGATCTTCCCACACCAATTTGCACTGTTTCAACATTGAGTTTATTCTTTTACATAAATTTCAGAGTTTGTCAAGTTCTAAAAAAAAGAATCTCACTGAACTTTTGACTGAGACTGTTTTTAATGTATACATATTATGTGAGAACTAGCATCTTTAAAAAATTAAATCATCTCATCCAAACACACAGAATTAATTTTTACTATCTGTCTTTTTACTGTCATATTAAATTTTTCTTCATAGGCATTATTATATGTTTTTTGATTAGGATAAATTATTAATACTTAATTGATCATGATGCTATTGTGAAATATATATGCTGTATACATATCAATTGCTGGTTAGTATATCATTATAGCAAAGACTATTATATTATATTAAACAATAATAGTAATAGCACCATCTGTATATTGTTAATAATCTTTAGATAGTGTATCTAATATTTTACCTTTCAATACTTTGTTACTGATTTGTAACACAGAACGCTTGTCAAATTAAGGCATTCATTTCTATTTCTTATTAGCATTAAGTTATTTTTTAAATCATAAATTGGTATTGAATTTTTAAGTAAACATTTAATTGAAATATACATTTATAAAAATTTACAAATTACCAAAGTATAACTTAAGGATTTTATTTCTGCTTTGTTTTATTTTTAAATACAATTTTTGTTTGGAATACTTTTAGGTTTGCAAAAAGTTACAACAATACTGAAGAGAGTTCCCAAATACTTCCCGAATGCTCTGATCCGAATTATTGTGGTACATTTGTCAAAGCTAAGGATCAATATTGCATTACTATTAACTACATTCCAGTTTTTATTTAAATATTAGTGTTTCACTGATGTACTTTTTCTGTTCTGGTATCCAGTCCAGTATGGTATCATGCATTTAGCTGCCATGTCTTCTAGGTCTCCTCCGTTTGGTGAGTTTTTCAATCATTCCTTGTTTTTCATGATCTCAATGATTTTGAAAAGTACTATTCAGTTATTTTGTAGAATATTTCTCAATTTGGGTCTGTCTAATTCATTTCCTAATGAGTATTCTGAGGCTATTGGTTTGGGGAAAGAACATGACAAGGGTGTCAGAACCATCACATCATATCATGGAGTATGTAATAACCACAGGTCATCACTGGTGATGTTAACCTCCATCACTTGGTTAAATTTTCTTCACTGAAAAGTAACTTCCTTCTCCACTGCTCTCTGTCATCTGGAAAGAGAACATTAAGGTCATCCTACACTCAAGGGAGGGTGAGCAGGATTAAGGTCCACTTCTTGGAGAGAGTTGTATCTACATACATCAAGTGAAATGCATTTGTTAGGAAGTTTTATATCTTTATTTTTATTTATTCAATCATTTAATTGTACCAGCAGGTATAATTATTTTATTATTTTTGTTATAATTTAATGCAAATTGTTTTTTGCAGTTGTTACTTCTAACAATTTTAGTTTTAGGGCGGCGCCTGTGGCTCAGTGAGTAGGGCGCGGGCCCCATAAGCTGAGGGTGGCGGGTTCAAACCCAGCCCCGGCCAAACTGCAACAACAACAAAAAAATAGCCTGGCGTTGTGGCAGGCGCCTGTAGTCCCAGCTGCTCGGGAGGCTGAGGCAAGAGAATCAAGTAAGCCCAAGAGTTAGAGGTTGCTGTGAGCCGTGTGACACCACGGCACTCTACCTGAGGGCGGTACAGTGAGACTCTTTCTCTACAAAAAAAAAAAAAAAAAAGAAATTTAGCTTTAGACATTGGGTGCTCTTTCAAGTTGTTAGATCCTGAGTCCCCTAGACATGTCTCATACTTCTATCTATCTATCTATCTATCTATCATCTATCTTCTATCTATTATTCTATCTCTCTATATCTATCTATCTATCATCTATCATCATCATTTAACTATCTACCTGTCATCTTTTTGACTTATAAGCTATTTCTAGCCCCTCTTCTATTTTCCCTGTCCAACCATTAAAATCCACATTTTCTCCAAGAATTTCTGATTCCCCAAACTGTAGAATGGTATTTCAAAATCAAAATGTAGGTCTTGTGAGAGTCCCAAATTAGTTTCATAGTAGGGCTGTGTACATTGGGTACTTTTTCTTCCATTCTTGAGATACTTTACTAAGAAGAATATGTTCCAGCTCCATCCATGTAAACATGAAAGAGGTAAAGTCTCCATCTTTCTTTAAGGCTGCATAATATTCCATGGTATACATATACCACAATTTATTAATCCATTCGTGGATCAATGGGCACTTGGGCTTTTTCCAGGACTTAGCTATTATGAATTGGGCTGCAATAAACATTCTGGTACAAATATCTTTGTTATGTTGTGATTTTTGGTCTTCTGGGTATATGCCCAGCAGAGCAATTACAGGATTGAATGGCAGATCTATTTTTAGATCTCTGAGTGTTCTCCATATATCTTTCCAAAAGGAATGAATTAATTTGCATTCCCACCAGCAGTGCAGAAGTGTTCCCTTTTCTCCACATCCACGCCAACATCTCTGGTCTTGAGATTTTGTGATATAGGCTAGTCTCATTGGAGTTAGATGATATCTCAAAGTAGTTTTGATTTGCATTTCTCTGATGATTAAAGATGATGAGCATTTTTTCATATGTCTGAAGGCCGTGCGCCTGTCTTCTTCAGAGAAGTTTCTCTTCAAATCCCTTGCCCAGCCTGCGATGGGATCCCTTGTTTTTTTCTTGCTGATGCGTTTGAGTTCTCTGTGGATTCTGGTTATTAAACCTTTGTCAGAGATATACCCTGCAAATATCTTCTCCCATTCTGAGGGCTGTCTGTTTGCTTTGCATACTGTGTTCTTAGCTGTGCAGAAGCTTTTTAGTTTGATCAAGTCCCAGTAGTGTATTTTTGAAGCTGCTTCAATTGCCCGGGGGGTTCTCCTCATGAAATACTCACCCAGACCAATTGTACACAGCCCTACTATGAAACTAATTTGGGACTCTCACATGAAAGCTATAACCCAGCTACAACTTAACAATAGGGGGAAGTGGGAAAGGGGGGGTGGTGGGTAGAGGGAGAGGGATCGGTGGGATCACACCTGTGGTGCATATTACAGGGGTATTTGCGAAACTTGGTAAATGTAGAATGTAAATGTTTTGGCACAGTAACTGAGATAACGCCGGAAAGGCTATGTTAACCACTGTGATAAAAATCTCTCAAATGGTTTATGAAGCGAGTGTATGATGCCCCATGATCATATCAATGTATACAGTTATGATTTAATAAAAAAAAAAGAAAAAAATGTAGGTCTTGAGATGCTTGTTATTACTGGAAGATGCTGAATTTTATCAAGAGCTTTTTCTCTACTTATTGACATAATCATAGGACATTTTAACATTTTATTTTGCTATTAAGACCAATTATGCTGCTACGTTTTATTTGCTGGAAAACCAAGTTTGATTAGGAAATATAATCTTAATGTACTGCTAGGTTCTATGCTTCATGAGTAAAATGAGTCTGTGTTTTTGTTTTGTTACACTAACTTTGTTTACTTATTGTAGAATCAGAATTGCATTGGCTTCACAAATGAACTGTACAATATTGCTCTCTTTACTTTCTGCAACAATATAAGATAGAAAAAATTACAAATTTTAAAATCTGGTAGCAATCAGCTGTACCTAAATTTTAGGATAAAGGGAGGATTTTGACTAAAATTTTTGTTTCTTTGATACTTTTTCCACTAATTCTTCTTTCATCAAGCCAAGCATTTTATATTATTCTAAAAATCTATTCATTTATTTAGATTTTAAAATATGAAGATACATTTTTAAATGGTCCCCTCTATTATTTTTGTCTCTGAAATGTGGGTGGCTATTTCATTTATTTTAAAATTATATTTATTTATATTTTTTGCCTGCTTTGTCAGTGAATCGTACCAAAGTTTGATCTACTTTATTAACCTTTTCAAAAAATAGCATTTTTGAATTTTGTACATTTTTTGTTCTTTATATAAATTTGTATGATTTTCTTTCTTCTTTTTTATTTTATGAGTTAGAGTAATTGTTCTTTTCCCAACATTTGAGTTGAATGCTTCCTTTGCTTTTATTTCTTCATGTACCCTTTGCTTTGTTGTCTAAGTACAATTTCTGCTATATTCCACAAATTTTTACTTATATTACATTACATTGTCTCTTTTCTGGATTACTGATTTCCATTATAACCTTCATTATTATTTTTTTCTTCTTTTGGGAGGCTTTATTTACTTATTTATTTTTAGTTTCTTAAAAGTTGGAGTGATTCATTTTAGACTTTTTTCTTTTCTAACATAGCCATTTAATGCTATAAATTTCCCTGTATTTCTTTAATTACTTTCCACATATTTGGATATTTTGAGATTTTGTTTCTTGTAAGTTCAAAATATATTTTAAATTTCCTTTCTATTTCATTTCTGACTTAAGTTTTTTTAAAAATGTTTTGTTTGGTGTTCAAACGTTTGGTATTTCCCATTGTCTTTCTGTTCTTGGTATCTAATTTAATTACATTGTAGTCTAGGTATGATATAAATGTTTTTAAATTGATTGAAAGTCATTTTATGGTAAAGAATAAGAACTCTCTATAAATGTTATCTGTGCATTTGATCAGAATTCTGCTGTTTGGAAAAATGTGTTCTATTAATTTTATCTAGGTCAAGCTGGTTGATAACATTGTTCAAGTTTTCTATATCCTTACTAATTTTCTGGCCTCTTGAAGTTCTTACAACACTCACAGATAACTGCATTTTTTCTTTTCTCAGTTCTTTTTATTTTTCATTTTATTTTACATAGTTTCTATTGTTATGTCTTCAAAGTTACCATTTTTTTACTCTGCCTCTTATAATCAGCTAGTTAATCCCATCTATTGTATTTTTTATCTCAGACATAATATTTTTCATTTCTAAGTGTTTGATTTGTCTTATTGTATCTACTATGTCTCTACTTAATATCTTCAATCTTTAAAGTAGTTTCTTGAACATTTAGGATAGCATTATAATAGAGGGTTTAATGTTGTTGTCCAGCAATTTTATCACTTCTTTAATTTCTAGCTTAGTTTTGATGAATATATCTTTTTCTGCCATTGGGATTACATTTTCCTGGTTTTTTGAAAGCTTGGTGCCTTTTTTTATTATTCAATGTCATTCATCATGACATTTCCTTATTGGGTGCTGGATGCTTTTCAATTTTTATAAATAATGTGTCTGTGTTATGTAGTTATTTAAAAATAGTTTTATCCTTTTTCATCATACATTTTAAGCTTTGTCTTTGTTTTAAGACCCAGAGTAGGATTTTGATTTTCACATTTTTGTGGCAAGAGCCTGATAATACTCTAAAAGCCCCTATCAATGATGAAGTTTGCCACTCTGGCTGAAGAGGAAAAACATTCTACCCATCTTTGTGTGTGCCTTGATAATTTTTCCATTTTATCATTTTTCTGGTTCTTTATCTGGTCTCAAATAATTTCTTTACACGTATAATCTGACCTGTATTCTATTGAATACAAGAAGAATTCCCTTCAGATTTTAAAAGTCTTCTCTCTGTGCACCTTTCACCTCTCTGACAAGATGCCCTTTAAACTCCAACCATGTTGGCCTATCTGAATTCCCAGGTGTGTTTCTTCAATTCAGGGAGAAAGTTAGCCATTCTCTGTGTTCCTTCTGCCTACACTCCAGCATAAAAACTTTCCAGGCAATAGACTGGAATGATGGTAGAGCTCAACTTTTTTCTCCATCCCTCAGCGATCATTATTTTTCATTACATGATGTCCTGTGTCTCAAGAACTGCGGTTTCATTTTATTTTTCTTTCACTTTTGTTATTTCAAATAGAAATATAAATTAAGTCCTTATTTCCCCATCTTGGTTGAAAATGAAGGTTCTGAGTTGAATTTTGATAGAACATTTTAATTACTAATATGACAATCTAAAACAATTTTATTGGGAGTCATAAAGGCTGTTATCTATATCATGTCTCCTACAAACATAATTACAATGTAAATCAAGATACTATCTTATCACTCTTACCTGAATAATTGAGACAAGGATGAAGATGTTATAGTTACTTGACCTTAAATTATTTTTTATCCATACAATTCAACAACAACAACTTTATTCTGATCATGGAATATCCTTCCCTTTGACGTTTTTAGTCACTAAAGAAAGTAGATTCATTTCACTGTGATTGACCAGGAACCTCCCCATTACATTACAACTAATTGAACTGACTAAACATGTGAAGTTTTTCTGTAGTTAATTTTTCTCATTTAAGGAACAGTAAATTTGCCTTGTTTTTTTATCTTTTTCTTCTTCCACTTAATTGTGTATTTCCTTTATGGAGTATAGTGTGGATCTCAGGCTGACTGTGAAAAGATGCTCTAATTACATTTTATTTTTTGCTCTTCAAGAAAATAAGACCTTTGAGACATGTTAATGGTCTTGACTGTAGATAGAAATTCACCCTTTACAGAAAGGCCAAGCACAGAGACTTGTCACTCTCAGCACCAGCCTATATGAGGCAGGAACTGCAGGCAGCATGCCAGACTAAATATCATTAGTCAGAGGGCAAGTCAGTCTTGTGGGAAAAAGGTGAGATAATCCATATTTTATTTTATTGCCTATGTTTTCTGGTAATGATGACATGAAACTAGTCTGAGATGTGAGTTATCTTCCATTTCAACACTTAATGTGCTGCCCCTTGGGTACAGGGTATACCAGAGAGTCCTATATCACAGAGAGTTAAGAGGCAGTGTGGGTGGCTTGAATACAAATATCCCACCAGCAGCTCAGCAAAGAGAGGCAAATGGATTTGTGCAAGATTTTCATGCCTTTTTTCTTTGTATTCATTGCTGTTTGGGAGGGTGAGTGTGTGATGGTAATAATATAGATTAAATTGTAATACAAGATAAAGAGTATAAAGATATAGATAAAATAAAGATAAAATTGTAATACAAGAGAAAGAGTAAAGTGGAAATGTAAATCCTGTTGTTACTCTTGGATAAGAAAGGACAACAGGAGAAAAGGTGACAAAGCCTTCATTGATGTAAACCCTCCCCTTTCTCTCTTTGGATTTCTGTTGTCATTGTTGTGTTTCTAAAAGTTAAAAGACTAAAATTCTTTTTGGCTTTCTTTCACTGAGTTAGTTCATTTTCTCAATTTTTAACCACTTGGTATCTGTTTCAGGTTGCACAGAAAGCACAGTTATTTTCACAATTATTTAAATTTAGTTGTTTTAAAAACATTGCAAGTAACTTACACTAATGTGTTTAATTTACTGTAGCCACAATTATGCATTGGGTTTTCGAATACATCAAAGGGTGTGTTCAGCATAAATCAATGACAAAGATTATCTAATTTATATGGATAAAACTAATGATTATTTTATTAATAATTTGGATCTTTTCTACTATAGTTATATCAACCAAATATGCTTTAGATATAAACAAAATGATTATATGAAAGTAGATTTTTAAATTTACTAGTAAAGATTATTTACCTTTTCTTCATTAGCAGCCATCCCCTAAATATTTTTATAGTTGTTGAAAGTAATTTAAGGTAATTGTGAAGGCAGGTTTTATATCTTTCCTTTGAAGATAAACCTGATATTGTCTATGAGCACTACAATTAAGTTTTGAAGACCTTCTAATAGCTCTGCTTTATCACATGTATCTCTCCTATGGTTTTAGGAAATTATTACAGAATAAAATGGTAATGCTCTTAGTATTTACTGATAAATATATTTTTAAATTTTTTTTGTTTTTATTAAATCATAACTGTGTACATTGATGCATTTATGGGGTTCAGTGTACTGATTTGATATAGAATGTGAAATGCTTACATTGAACTGATTAACACATTCATCACAATTATACTCTCATCTTAATAGTTTTGAAATGTACCATTGCATCATGCACATTAGGTGAGGTCCCCCCAAATACCCTCCCTACTCCCACCTTCTGCCTCCCTCCTCTCTCTCTCCTCCTCCCTTCTACTTTCTGGACTAGAGTTATGTTTTATCATTTTTATGAATGTGTAGGTGATTATATATTGATTTCATAGTAGTATTGCATACATTGGATACTTTTTTCCATTCTTCAGATACTGTACTAAGAAGAATATGTTCCAGCTCCATCCAGGTAAACAAAGTTGTGAAGTCTCCATTTTTGTTTATGATTGTATAGTATTCTATAGTGTACATTTACCACAATTTGTTAATCCATTCATGGGTCAATGGGCTGATTTCATGTCTTCTCAATTATGAATTTGTCTGCAATAAAGATTCTTGTGCAAATGCTTTGTTTTAAAATTATTTTTGTCATCTGGGTATATATCTAGTAGAGGAATTGCAGAACCAAATGGTAGGTCTACTTTTAGTTCCTTGAGTATTCTCCAAACTTCTTTCCAGAAAGGTCATATTAGCTTACATTCCCACCAAAAGTGTAGAAGTGTTCCCTTCTTTCTGCATCCATGCCAACATCTGTAGTTTTGGGATTTTGTGATGGGGCTAATCCTACTGGAGTTAGATGATATCTGAAAGTGGTTTTGATTTGTATTTCTCTGATGATCAAAGATGAGCATTTTTTCATGTGTTTGTAGGCCATAATCCTATCATCATCAGAAAAGTTTCTGTTCAAGTCTCTTGCCTACATAGAAAAGGGGTTATTTGTTCTTTTCTTATTGATTAGTTTAAGTTCTCTGTGGATTCTAGTTATCAGACCCTTGTCGGAAGCATAACCTACAAAATTTTTCTCTCATTCTGAAGGTTGTATGTTTGCTTTACTGTGTTCTCAGCTGTGCAGAAGCTTTTTAGTTTGATCAGATCCCAATAATGGATTTTTAGTGTTTTTTCAATTGACATGGGGGTCCTCCTAATAAAATATTCCTCCAGGCCGATTTCTTCAAGTGAAATGTTTCCCCTGTACTCTCTTCTAGTATTTTTATAGTTTCATGTCTTAAATTTAAATCTTTTATCCAGTGAGAATTAATTTTCATTGATGATGAAAGGTATGGATCCAGTTTTAGTCTTCTACGGGTCACCAGACAGTTAACCAAGCACCATTTGTTAAATAGGGAATCTTTCACCCACTGAATGTTTTTGATATGCTTATCGAAGATCAAATGATGACAAGTAGTTGGGTTCATCTGTTGGTTCTCTATTCTCTTCCATACATCTACCTCTGTGTTTTTGTGCCAGTACCCTGCTGTTTTGATCACTATAGTTTATAGTGTAGCCTGAAGTCTGGTAACATGATACCTTCAGAATTGTTTTCATTTCTGAGTAATGTATTGGTTATTCAAGGTTTTTTCTGATTCAATATAAAATGAAGCACCTTTTTTCAAGCTCTTTGAAGTATGATAATGGTGCTTTAATAGGGATTGCATTAAACCTGTAGAATGCTTTGGGTAGTATGGACATTTTAACAATGTTGATCCTTCCCAGACATAAGCATGGTATATTTTTCCATTTGTTAATGCCATCAGCTGTTTCTTTTCTTAGAGTTTCATAATTCTTTTTATAGAGATCTTTCACATCCATTGTTAGGTAACTTCTCAGATATTTCATCTTCTTTGTTTTTTTTTGTTTGTTTGTTTTGTTTGGTTTTTTTTGTTTTGCTTTGTTTGTTTTATTTCATATTCTTTTGCATGACTGTAAAAGAATTAGAGTTCTTGACTACATTTTCAGCTTGACTATTGTTGGCATGTATAAAAGCTACTGATTTGTAAGTATTAATTTTGTACCCTGAGACACTGCTGTATTCCTTGATCACATCTAAGAGTTTGTAGTTGAGTCCCTGCGATTTTCCAGGTATAGGATTATATCATCTGTGAAGAGGGAGTATTTGATCTCCTCTGACCCTATTTGTATACCCTTGATCACCTTCTCTTGCCTTATTTCAATGGTTAAGACTTCCATTACTATGTTGAATAATAGTGGAGACAATGGGCATCCTTGCCTAGTTCCTGATCTGAGTGAAATTGTTTTCAATTTTACTCCATTCAATATGATATTGGCTGTGGGTTTGCTGTAGATGGCCTCTATCAGTTTAGGAAACGTCACTTCTATGCCTATTTTCTTAAGTGTTCTGATCATGAAAGGATGCTGGATATTAAAAGCTTTTTCTTCATCAATTGAGAGAATCATATGGTCTTTGTTTTTTTATTCTTTTATGTGATGTATTATATTTATAGATTTGTGTATATTCAACCAACCCTGTAACCCTGGAATAAAACCAACTTTATCATGGTGTATAATTTTTTTGATGGGTTGTTGAATTTTGTTTGCTAAGATTTTATCAAATATTTTTGCATGATATTCATTAATGATATTGGTCTATAATTTTCTTTCCTTGCTGGATCCTTTCCTGGTTTGGGTATCAGGGTGATATTTGCTTCATAGAATGTGTTGGAAAGTATTCCTTCTTTTTATATACTTTGGAAAAGGTTACATAATATAGTTACTAGTGCTTCTTTAAAAGTTTGATACAATTTGGATGTAAAGCCATGTGGTCCCAGACCCTTGTATAGATCCTCCAAGAAGAAACTAAACAAAGAAATATTAGACTTAAACCTGACCCTAGACCAAATGGACTTACCAGACCTCTACAGAACATTTCATCCTAATGAAACTGAATATACATTCTTCTCATCAGCCCACAGATCATCCTCCAAAACTGATCATCCCTTAGGACACAAGAAAATTAAAAAGGATAGAAATTATTTCCTATATCTTCTTGGTCCACCCTGGAATAAAAATTGGACTCAATAGCAACAGGAATCTTCATACTCAAATAAACTCATAAAAACTAAATCTTAGGCTGAATGTTAGCTGGCTCAAAGACAAGATTAAGAAAGAAATCAACAAATGTTTGGAACAAATTGATAATGAAGACACAAATCATCAAAACCTATGGCATACTGCAAAGGCAGTCATAAGAGGGAAATTTATAGCATTGGAAGCCTTTATCAAGAAAATGGAAAGAGAGGAAACCAACAGCTTTATGGCTCACCTCAAGCAACTGGAAAAGGAAGAACCTTTCAACCCCAAACTCAGAAGAAAAAAAAAAAACCAAAATTAGGGCAGAATTAAATGAAAATTGAAAACAAAAGAGTCATTCAGAAGGTCAACAAAATAAAAAGTTGGATTTTTAAAAGATTAATAAAATTGATGAACCTTTAGCCAACTTAACCAGAAACAAAAAAGTAAAATCTCTAAAATTGTCTATCAGAAACAATAAAAGAGAAATAACAACAGACACCTAAGAAATTAAAAAAATCCTCAATGATTACTACACAAAACTCTATTCCCAGAAATATGAAAATCTGAAAGAAATGGACCAATACCTGGAAACATGCCACCTTCCTAGACTCAACCAGAAAGAATTAAAAATCTTGAATAGACCTATATCAATCACTGAAATAGCATCAACAATATGATAAATACATTTCTTCCAACATAATTCCTATTTTGTCTCCTATGGCTATGTAAGAATTCAATGTGTGTTATATTTTTCTCATAGTCCATATTCTTTTAGTTTATAATAACATAGATTGGTAGCAGTTAGTAGCTATTAGAAAAAAGTGTTCTTCCTTATCATGTTAATGGAAGAGTTTTATGCAGTAAAACCTATGTTAGGAGGTAGTCAAAATTAAGAGTAGGAAATAGTAATTGTTTGTGAAAGCATTCATGTGCAACATTCTGAGGCCTATAGGCTCCAGGTCTATGTCTGGTGGGCTTCAAAGTAAGAAAAATTCACCCCAGCGAATCATATAACATTTAATCAGTTTTGGAAGAAATGTATATAAAACAAAAAATACAAAATTTGTGTATGGTCTATAATGTACAAACTTGGAATAATTCAACACTATGGAGTGATGAGTCCCTCATCTTTCTGCAAATGGTTGTCATAACCGAGTCACTAATTAAGCTCATAGTTGTACATCATAAGGAATAGATGATGCTTTTGGCCTAGGAGTTACTTCATTTGATGTGCTTGTTGGGCATTAAAGCAATTTTCTTTTGTATAAGAAAGAAATAGAACTTTGCAATTAAAGCGAAATTCTTTTTATTACCTTCTTCCCAGGATTAACTGGTACTGTTCACTTTCTGTGTACCCTTCCTGTCTGTTTTTATACTTTTAAAATATGAATATATCCATAGGCACTATGTTGTATTACTGTGTGTTTTAAAAATGGAATAATTTTTATCATACTATATGTGTAATTTAGCAAGTTGGTTTTATCCTTAATAATATTGGGAGATCTATTCTATCCATGTTGATAAGTATATATTTAGTATTTATATAAAATTCACCATATGGAATTTGGGGCTTCTGGACCACACTATAGAAACGAATCTAATCCTGACAAAGAAAAAAAGTCAAACTAATCTAATGGCAAGGGATTTCTCTCTCTCTCTCTATCTCTCTCTCTCTCTCTCTCTCTCTCTCTCTCTCTCTCTCTCTGTCTCTCTATCTCTCTAAATGCCGGGTCCTCCAGCAGTCGCAGTTGAGGGAAGATTGAGGCCAGCCCAACCTTGTCCCAGGGGCTGAGCAGGATGGCGAGTGTTGGTGGCTCAAAGAAAACCACACGGAGCCGGGAGGCTGTTGAAGCAGTATGTCACCTTTATTGTAACATGCTGCAATATTTATACACTTCAGCTAGGGGGCAAAAGGCGGAAGCAGGAAGGAGGGGGTACGTAAAATGAGGTGACAGGCTTCAAGCCAATAAAATCTAATCCCGTCACCTGTACCCAGGCAGAGGCTGTTTCAGGTCGGATCTTGCTGAGTCACTCCTATGCAGAAGTGCATGGACAGCACCAACTCGACTCAGGCTTAGGAAGTTCCTCTAGGCCTCAAGTAGGCCTTGCCCACGCAAGAAGGCCCAACAACTCCCCCTTTTGTTTTTATACAATACTACAGTTACTGGCTATACATAGTCCCTGTATTAGGTTGTTCACTCTCGCACTCTCCGTCTTACCCGTCATCGGGATGCAAACATCTGAGGTTTTGTCCCTGTCTTAGGTTGACTGATTGCAGAGGGAACTTACCTGTCATTGGGCACTATGATATCAGTTTATCAGGGAACCTCTCCATGTCCTGTCTTAGGTTGTCCCAGTTCATCTGGGATCTTACCCATCATGGGAAACACAGAGGGAAGGGGTCATTGGTAAGAGTCAGCCTCTCCATTAATGAGTCGGTGGTAGCGGACCTCGACCTGATTTAAATGTATTGCCTTTATTCTACTTTGGATGAATCGGGTGATTTTATTAATAATGCAAGGTCCAAAAACAAGAAGTAACATGAGTGATACAAGGGGGCCGAGTAAGGGGAGGAAATAGGGTAACAAGCCATGTAGACCAGTCCATAGAGGATTTTCGAGGAGTTCCTTCCTCCTTCTTTCTAAGTTTTCTTGCAGGGCTCTAATTTTGTTTTGGACGATTCCAGATTTATTAGCGTAAAAACAGCATTTCTCCTGTAAAAATAAACAAATGCCTCCCTTTTTGGCAGTTAATAAATCTAACTCCCATCTATTTTGTAACACTACTTCAGCTAGTGAATCAAGCTGTTGTTGTAAATCAAGAATGGTATCTGAGAGGAGCTGAACGTCACTGATTAATTGAAGAGAGAGTTTTTGATGGAATTGGACAGTAAAGCCCAGTCCTGTGGCTCCCGTAGCCACTCCTGCGGTGATCCCTAATCCAACAAGGAGAGGGATCATGTGAATTGCTCTCTTGGCCCTCCCCCCCAATGTGGTCAGACACCGTGATGGGGAGGGGCTCGGTTCCAGGAATGATATCTACGTCAGGTGTTAACAGGGCAAAAGCACACAAACCTGTCCAATTGACCAGCAAAAAACTATAAGCTAATCCTCCCCTGCAAACAAAAACCATGCCAAATGGGGGGTAAAATGGGCCATCACCTTCTGGAGTAGAATTTGTAAAACAGTACGAAAGGGGGATTTGTGCAAGATCAACTCTGGACACATTTGGGTAAGGGCTGGCCCAAACACATGTTCCTGGAAATGAGGGGTAAGCTTGTATTTGAATAGGGGGTACCAATGTACAATTGGCCTCTTGGGTAAAACTAATGGGTGATAACTGAGCTTAGGGTATCTGGACTTAAGATCCTGTTCTATCATCTTTTGGACTCCAGCTTTCCAGATGTCATTCTGTAACCCCCCACCCCATCTGTGTACCCGATGAGCGCCTCTAAATTCCAGCATACAGTTTGTCCAGCATTCCCAGGACAGAAAGCAGTAGCTAAGTTGCCTGTCCCTGTGGATGAACTAGGGGCCCCTGCTTGTTTTCTGACAGTTGTCCAACAGATTTGGTTGTTAGAGGTGCACTGCTGGGCCTGATCATAACAGGCGGCATGCATAGTCAAGTGGAATACAGTGCATTCGTGAGGGCAAGGACCTGGCCTCCCTCCCACTGAGGGTATAATCTTCGGTTTAGGCACACAGTACCAGCCGGTGGTAGCGCCTGTAGATTGTGCTACGAGGTGGTGATATGCTAACTTGTCTCCACAGTCAACTGTGGACAGTGTCTGGTCTAATCCTACCAATCCAGCTGGGAGGGCAGAAACTGTTCCTGTGGAACAGCCACAAGGATTACTGTACGTCCTCTGCAGGGGTGCTTTTGCGGCAGCGGTATCATCAAGCCCCTCCTCGCTGGGGTGGATGAAACATCAACAATAGGGAGAGGAACAAAGGTGTCAGCATCCGCATCCTCATTGTGAGCAGTATCTGGGGAAAAAATGGGAGGGGGGGTCTCAGGGGTGTCAGACTCCCTGGACGAAGGGTTATCAGTATGTTCCAGCTGGGGCAAATATTTGAGATTGCGTGCCAAAATCCAAATAGGTCTGTTTTCAGTTTGCGGGAAAACACACCCAAATCCTCTCCCTGCTGTAAGCAGGGGGTCCGGGCCTCTCCATGCTCCCGTGAGCGGGTCCTGCCATCTGACCCAAATGGAGCTGTAGGTGACTGCGGAAGACCAGTGCTTTTGAAATAGAGAGAGATGTGAGTCATCTCTGGAAAAATTCAAAATATTTAATGTGAATAATGCCTTCTCGAGTTGATAATGTGGGGGTATTGACTCCCCCTTTTGTTTTTGTAATTGGCTCTTAAGGGTTTGGTTGAATCTTTCTATGATTGCTTGTCCTTGGGGGTTATAGGTATACCAGTGGAGTGATAAATTTTCCAAGTTTGGAGAAAAGTAGTAAAAGGTTTACTTGTGAAGCAGGGACCATTATCAGTTTTGATTTGGTTGGTTAGGCCTAATGTGGCAAAACATTGGAGCATATGGCTTATAGCATGTTTAGTTTTTTCTCCTGCATGTGCCGATGCCCAGCAGGCATGGACACGAAAATATATTTTAATTTTCCAAAAGGGGCATAATGAGTGACATCTATTTGCCAGAAGTGGTTAGGCCAGAGGCCCCGTGGGTTGGTCCCTGCAGGTTGAAGTTGGGGAACTTGAAGAAAAGGTTGGCAAGATTAACAGGTGCGAATGATCTTTTTTAAGTCTTTGGTGGGAACCTGGGGGTATTTATGTTTCAGTCCTCTCCAGTTGGTATGAGTGAGTTGATGGAAATAAGTGGCTTCTATAACTGTATTACATTGGGGTTGAGAAGCTAATTGATCGGCTAATTTATTGCCGGTTGTTAAGAATCCTGGTAGACTCTGATGTCCTCAGAGATGTTGTATATAGATAGGATTAGATCTTTGTTTGAGTAAAGTTCTAGCTTGGATCATTAAGGGAGAAATGGGTTTGGAGTCTAATCTAATATGAGCTTCTACTAATTGGGGTAGAAGGTTCACAACATAGAGGCTATCTGAAAATAAGTTGAATGGTTCGGTGACGGTGTTCAATGCCATAACTACTGCAAAGAGTTCTTTGAACTGAGCTGATCCTTCAAGTTCTTGTAAAAGGGACTTCGAAGGTGTGGGCTCTTGTGCTTGGAGCAGGGGTGGATAAATAATTACAGAAGCTCCCAGGCGCCCCCCATCTGTGAAAATAGTGAGGAAATTAGGGTTAGGGTGAGCAAGGAATAATTGGGGAGGCTTCCAAGTTAATTGGGAGAAAGAGTTCATCCACTTATAGGGTCCATAGTGACAGTCAATTTGGCCAAGGAATCCTTCAAGTGCCAATGCAATTCCATTGTTATTCCTGTGGAGCCAAAAAAAGTCAGTGGCCCTATATGGGATAATGATGAAATGGGGTTCAATACCGAATAATCTGACTACTGTGTCTCTTCCCTTAATGATGCAGTCAGCAATTTGATCATGGAATACACTCTGGGGACCCCTCCCACTGAAAGGTGGATCCAGTGGATAGGCTCCCCTTCTTGGGCCAGAAGGGCAGTGCATAAAGTTTCCCCTGGGAAAAGATAAAGAGTAAGAGGGACATGGGGATCAAATCTCTTGAGGGAGGCTTATCTATGGATTGTTGGATTTTTGTGAGGATAGATAAACAGTGGGGCAGGACTGTAATTTGAGAGGCCAAATCATGGCCTCTAAGGAGATCAAATAGGGGAATTAACTCTTCCGTAGAAACGGGAATCCAAGGTCGGAGCCAATTAATCTCCCCCAATAACCGCCGGAGTTGGGGTAAGGTATAAATGTTTTGAAAGACTAGCTGGGGCTTAATGGGGGAAATAGAATCTAAAGAAAGGATAGATCCTAAGATTTTGAAAGGGGGGACAGTCTGTATTTTTTGGGGTGCAACTTGGAAGTTATTTTGTTGGAGAATGTTGAGACATTTAGTGGTAAATTCCTGGAGGCCATATGGAGTAGGATTTCCTATGATGATATCATCCATATAAATATAGAATAATACATCTTGGTGTTCTATTAATGGGGTAAAAATATGTGTTAAATAGTATTGGCAAATAGGGGGGCTGTTAGCCATCCCTTGGGGTAACACTGTCCACTCAAACCTTAAATCTGGCTTCTGAAAATTAGTTGAGGGTACGGAAAAGCAAATTTTTCATTGTCATTAGGGTGAAAGGGGATGGAAAAGAAGCAGTCTTTAATATCAATGATGGTTAGGTGGTAATTGAGGGAATTGCCAGGATCCAGGGAAGGCCCCTCTGGGGGGTTCCAAAAGGGATAATTCTATCATTTATTTTTCTAAGGTCTTGTAAAAACCTCCAGGAACCACTGGGCTTCTTAATAACGAAAACAGAGGAATTCCAAGGACTAGTAGAAGGTTTTAGGTGTCCTTGATCTATTTGCTATTTGATTAACACAAGCAGTTGTTGGAGTTTATTCGTAGGAAGAGGCCACTGCTCTACCCACACAGGGTCTCCGGGTATCCACTGTATTTGGAATACCGGGGGATGAGCAGTGGCCCTTATGGTTGGGGGTGAACCCTGGGAAAAAAAATGTGTAATTGGTTCAGGGAGCAAATTATATGTTAGATTGGGCTGGCTTTTATGTTGTTGTTGAGGCGGCTGCTTGATTCTGTCATGGTTTGAAAGGTCATAAAGAACCTTGTGGTCAGTGGTAATACATGCTTCAGCTTCGCCTAAAATATCTTGACCCAGAAGATTGGCGGTTAAGCCAGGGACTACGAGTGGGAGGATTGCTCCTTGCTCCACTGTTTCCACTAGGGTCTACCCAGGGAGCCAGTCGGCAGTTTCCCATGATGTAGATTGGCCACCCAACCCTACCAGGGGTGGTCCAGGAATTAGCTGCCAGGACGTGGGCACTTCTTTCTTTCTAATGACTGTGCGATCCACTCCAGTATCCATGAGGAATTTAAAGGGTTTGTCCCCTATCAAAACAGTCATTTTCGGTCTCAGGCCGGCAATGAGAGGGATAGTCCAGTGAGCTTGGACAGGTCGGCTCCCCTTATTTAACGGGGCTGGAGTCGGCCCCATTGGGAGTTTAAAGGCTCACCTTTGATATTAAATTTAGTCTTACAGTCGCGGGCCCAGTGAAAACCCTTTTTATAACGGGGGCATGTGGTCCGGGGTCCATCTCCACCCGTGGAGGCAGAAGGGGCTTTAGGCTGGCTAGAGCATTCTCACCAGAAGTGTCCTTCTCTGCCACACCCAAAGCATGTCTGCTTGCCCGATGTGGGGGCTAACTGCAAGGCGTTAATGAGCGTTTGAAGCTCCTCCTGGCAGTTAGCCTCTAATGTGGAGACCATCGCCCTCATGTGGTGAGGCGCAGTACCAACGTCTCGGGTAGCAATAATCCATCTCTCTATGGACTGGTTTCTAAGCCCGGCACAAGCAAGCTTGCACTCGTTGGTCATGTCGTCCCAAACTAGGGAGCGAACAAAACGATCGCCCATTTCGCCGGCAGGGAACTTGTTTTTTAAACTTTTCTGGACCCTGTCAATGAATGTGGAGAGGTCCTCAGCGCCCTTCTGAATGATTCCCGATATGGGGGACTCCGTTGGGCCCTCATCGAGTTTTTTCCAGCGGCTAGCCCACAGGCTCTGACCTGGTCTTGATGGAGGGGGGATGGTAGCTTGTTGGAGGCCGGTGGAAAATTGATTCACCATGCCACAAAGCATGCCATAGGTGATAGGTATACAGGGTCGGGCGGCTTGGTTACGTTCCCCATATACATGACATTCTTCCTGAAAGAAAGCCATCCATTTAAGGAAGGAAGGACCAGGGAGCACAGCTTTGGCAAGCTCCTTCCAGTTGTGGGCAACTCAAGCCCTATGGGCTAGCACTTCTAAGATAGTTTCTGCCCAAGGTGAATTAGGACCACCCTCAGCGACTACCTTTTTCAGGTCTTTAAGATCTTGAGGCTCCCAGGGATACCAGGCCACAGGGGATTGCCTCCAGGATTGACATTGACCGGAAAGAGGCTTGTGGTTCCGTCCCCAACCTCACTTTCCCTGATATATGGAGGAGGCACAGATGGGGCCCGAAAGGGGTTGGTTGGGGTGATTGGAGGGTGTGGCTCCTTATGGGGCCAAGGGGCACTCCCGAATGGATCAAGAGAAGGATAAAGAGAGGGAGGCTGATTTGGTGGGGGAGTGGGGCTTACAGGTTTGGGACTCTGATCTGAGTCCCAACTGGTGTCAGGGGTTTTGTTCTCTGCTCCTTGAGGGAGAGGAGCTTTGTCCGCTTCCTTGGGCGGATGGGGAGAGAAACAACCTTTCAGGGAGGACAAGGTGGGGAGAGCTCCAATAGGGGGGATTTCTCCTTTTTCTATATGAGCTCTCCGAATCAACCTTTCAACCCTATGCCAAGTGTCCCAGTCAGAGAGGTTGCTCTCCAGAAGCCAGGGCATGATCCGGAGCAAGCACACCCAGGCCTGGGAGGCCTGACTATCCCAAAGGTCAAGCCCTCGACTCTTGAGCAAAACTTGAAGGGACTCTAAAGCAGGGTCAAGTTTAGAGTAAGACTTCCCCATAATTTATGGGAGTACACTCACCCGCAGACCAATTGGATCGTCAGTGATCTTCACGTGGGGAGCCGAGTTCCTCACATGGGGCACCAGTCTGTCGGTCCTCCGGCAGTCGCAGCGCAGTTGAGGGAAGATCGGGGCCAGCCCGACCTCATCCCAGGGGCTGAGCAGGATGGCAAGTGTTGACGGCTCGAAGAAAACCACACGTAGCCGGGACACTGTCGAAGCAGGATCTCACCTTTATTGTAACATGCTGCGATATTTATACACTTCGGCTAGGGAGCAAAAGGCGGAAGCAGGAAGGAGGGGGTACATAAAATGAGGTGACAGGCTTCAAGCCAATAAAATCTAACCCCGTCACCTGTATCCAGGCAGAGGCTGTTTCAGGTCGGGTCTTGCTGAGTCACTCCTATGCGGAAGTGTGTGGACAGCACCAACTCGACTCAGGCTTAGGAAGTTCCTCTAGGCCTCAAGTAGGCCTTGCCTTCGCGAGAAGGCCCAACATCTAAACAGTCTCATTCTGTAATCCAGAATGAGATGGATGCCATAATATGGTATAATCAGTAAAATGGTGTAATCATAGTTCACTGCAGCCTTGAAGTCCTAGGCTACAGCAATCCTCCCCCCACTCCCCCAGGGCCTCATTTGTAGGTGGAACTACAGGTGTGCACCATCATGCCCAGTTAATTTATTTATTTACAGATTTATTTACTTTTTATCTTTTTTTTATTGGTTAGGATTCATTGAGGGTACAAAGAATTAGGTTACATTGATTTCATTTGTTAGGTAAAGTCACTTTTATAATTGTGTCCCACCCCTTTATTTACTTTTTAAAGATAAGGTCCAGCCTGCTCTCCTATTCCTAACCTCAAGAGATTCTCCCACCTCAGCCTCCCAAAGAAGTAGGATTACAGGCATGAGCCATGATGCTCAGCCACTGTTTTCTTAAGAGTTGCTTACTAGAGCTTTAGTTTACTTTGGTAATCTCATGTTCTCCTGATTCTTCATAATCCTTATAGCCTTGAGTTTCCTGTGCATTTGAAGGAACAATGCCTTATTCTATTCTTGCTGGGAAGGTCTAATTCTCCTATCTACTGAAACACCTTCTAGTTTGATGTTAGTTGTTGTCATCGCACCAATGAACACTCAAGAGAATTATGTTAATGATTTTATGACATTGATATCTTCATCAATAAAATATAATTCCCATAAGACAAACACCTTCTAGTTTGATGTTAGTTGTTGTCATAGCACCAATGAACACTCAAGAGAATTATGTTAATTATTTTATGACATTGATATCTTCATCAATAAAATATAATTCCCATAAGACAAGGCTTTGATTTTGATTTTTGATTCTCCATTGAAAAACCAATGACTCCAAAATTTTTGGAAGAAATTTTCATAAGTCAGAAAAATAAAAGCTGATAGTACTAATAAAAAAGGATGAGGGATGTGTTCAGCAATGGTCAAATAAAGTACTAGGGAATTTTGATTTTATTATAAGCAGAGGAGGAAGCCATTGGAAGTCTGGCTTCATCAGGAGAGTCACTTGATCAGATCTGTGGCTTAGGAGTACCATATTAACTACAATGTAAAAAAAACAATTTGGAGAGAAGTGAGACTGAATGGAAAAGGCACCACTTTTAGTAGTAGCCTAGGTTAAATATGACTCTGGTTTGTACTAAGATGATAACAGTGGCATAAAAAAAGTGAAAAGATCAAGAGATGCTTAGAAAATAAGATGAACTGGATACAGCTGAGTTTTTATTTTGTTTTCATTTCTGAATATAGGGTGAGAGAAACAAGTTCAGTAGATCTTCATATAAATAAAAGAGAAATTCCAACTTCCTTACTTTTATTTTTATTTTTTATTTATTTACTTATTTATTTATTTTTTCTCTTTTTTTTTTTTTATTGTTGGGGATTCATTGAGGGTACAATAAGCCAGGTTACACTGATTGCAATTGTTAGATAAAGTCCCTCTTGCAATCATGTCTTGCCCCTATAAAGTGTGACACACACCAAGGCCCCACACATCTCCCTCATTCCCTCTTTCTGTTCCCCCCCCATAACCATGATTGTCATTAATTGTCCTCATATCAAAATTGAGTACATAGGATTCATGCTTCTCCATTCTTGTGATGCTTTACTAAGAATAATGCCTTCCACGTCCATCCAGGTTAAAACGAAGGATGTAAAGTCTCCATTTTTTTTAATGGCTGAATAGTATTCCATTGTATACATATACCACAGCTTGTTAATCCATTCCTGGGTCGGTGGGCATTTAGGCTGTTTCCACATTTTGGCGATTGTAAATTGAGCTGCAATAAACAGTCTAGTACCAGTGTCCCTATGATAAAAGGGTTTCTTTCCTTCTGGGTAGATGCCCAGTAATGGGATTGCAGGATCAAATGGGAGGTCTAGCTTGAGTGCTTTGAGGTTTCTCCATACTTCCTTCCAGAAAGGTTGTACTAGTTTGCAGTCCCACCAGCAGTGTAAAAGTCTTCCCTTCTCTCCACATCCACGCCAGCATCTGCAGTTTTGAGATTTTGTGATGTGGGCCATTCTCACTGGGGTTAGATGATATCTCAGGGTTGTTTTGATTTGCATTTCTCTAATATATAGAGATGATGAACATTTTTTCATGTGTTTGTTAGCCATTAGTCTGTCGTCTTTAGAGAAAGTTCTATTCATGTCTCTTGCCCATTGACATAAGGGATTTTTGGCTTTTTTCATGTGGATTAATTTGAGTTCTCTATAGATCCTAGTTATCAAGCTTTTGTCTGATTGACAATATGCAAATATCCTTTCCCATTGTGTAGGTTGTCTCTTTGCTTTGGTTATTGTCTCTTTAGCTGTACAGAAGCTTTTCAGTTTAATGAAGTCCCATTTGTTTAAATTTGTTGTTGTTGCAATTGCCATGGCAGTCTTCTTCTTGAAGTCTTTCCCCAGGCCAATATCTTCCAGTGTTTTTCATGTGCTTTCTTGGAGGATTTTTATTGTTTCATGCCTTAAGTTTAAGTCCTTTATCCATCTTGAATCAATTTTTGTGAGTGGGGAAAGGTGTGGGTCCAGTTTCAGTCTTTTACATGTAGACATCCAGTTGTCCCAACACCATTTATTGAATAGGGAGTCTTTCCCCCAAGGTATGTTCTTGTTTGGTTTATCAAAGATTAGGTGGTTGTAAAATGTTAGTTTCATTTCTTGGTTTTCAATTCGATTCCAAGTGTCTATGTCTCTGTTTTTGTGCCAGTACCATGCTATCTTGAGCACTATGGCTTTGTAGTACAGACTAAAATCTGGTATGCTGAAGCCCTCAGCTTTATTTTTGTTCCTAAGAACTGCCTTAGCTATACGGGGTTTTTTCCGGTTCCATACAAAACGCAAATCATTTTTTCCAAATCTTAAAAGTACGCTGTTGGTATTTTGATAGGAATAGCATTGAATAGGTAGATTGCTTTGGGAAGTATAGACATTTTAACAATGTTGATTCTTCCCATCCATGAGCATGGTATGTTCTTCCATTTGTTAATATCCTCTGCTATTTCCTTTCTGAGGATTTCATAGTTTTCTTTATAGAGGTCCTTCACCTCCTTCATTAGGTATATTCCTAGGTATTTCATTTTCTTTGAGACTATGGTGAAGGGACTATTGTGTCCTTAATTAGCTTCTCATCTTGACTGTTATTGGTGTACACAAAGGCTACTGACTTGTGGACATTGATTTTATATCCTGAAACATTACTGTATTTTTTGATGACTTCTAGGAGTCTTGTGGTTGAGTCTTTGGGGTTCTCTAAGTATAAGACCATGTCGTCAGCAAAGAGGGAGAGTTTGACCTCCTCTGCTCCCATTTGGATTCCCTTTATTTCCTTGTCTTGCCTAATTGTATTGGCTAGAACTTCCAGCACTACGTTGAATAGTAAAGGTGACAGAGGACAACCTTGTCTGGTTCCAGTTCTAAGAGGAAAAGCTTTCAGTTTTACTCCATTCAGTAAAATATTGGCTGTGGGTTTGTCATAGATAGCTTCAATCAGTTTTAGAAATGTGCCACCTCTGCCTATACTCTTCAGTTTTCTAATTAGAAAAGGATGCTGGATTTTATCAAATGCTTTTTCTGCATCTGTTGAGAGGATCATGTGATCTTTATTTTTGCCTCTGTTAATATGGTGGATAACGTTTATAGACTTGCGTATGTTAAACCAGCCTTGCATCCCTGGGATGAAACCTACTTGATCATGATGAATGACTTTTTTGATGATAAGCTGTAATCTATTGGCTAGGATTTTGTTGAGAATTTTTGCGTCTATGTTCATGAGTGAGATTGGTCTGAAATTCTCCTTTTTGTTTGGGTCTTTTCCTGGTTTTGGTATCAGGGTGATGTTTGCTTCATAGAATGTGTTGGGGAAGATTCCTTCTTCCTCAGTTTTTTGGAATAATTTCTGCAGTACAGGAATAAGCTCTTTCTTGAAGGTTAGATAGAATTCCGGTGTGAAGCCATCTGGACCAGGGCATTTTTTGGTTGGAAGATTTTTTATTGTTTCTTTGATCTCAGTGCTTGAAATTGGTCTGTTCAGGAGCTCTATTTCTTCCTGGCTGAGTCTAGCAAGAGGGTGTGATTCCAAATATTGATCCATTTCTTTCACATTGTCAAATTTCTGGGCATAGAGTTCCTGGTAGTATTCAGAGATGATCTCTTGTATCTCTGTGGGATCAGTTGTTATTTCCCCATTATCATTTCTGATTGAGGTTACTAGAGATTTTACTTTTCTATTCCTCGTTAGTCTGGCCAATGGTTTATCTATTTTATTGATTTTTTCTTTTTCTTTTTAATTTTTTTTTTATTTATTTTATTTTTTTTTTGTAGAGAACTCCTTGTTTCATTAATTTTCTGAATGATTCTTTTGTTTTCAATTTCATTGATCTCTGATTTGATTTTGGATTTTTCTTTTCTTCTACTGAGTTTAGGCTTAGATTGTTCTTCTTTTTCCAATTCCATAAGATCTCTTGTGAGATTGTTGATGTGCTCTCTTTCTGTTTTTCGAATGTAGGCATCTAAAGCAATGAATTTTCCTCTCAAAACTGCTTTTGCAGTATCCCACAGGTTTTGGTAGCTTGTGTCTTCATTGTTGTTATGCTCAAGGAAGTTAATGATTTCCTGTTTTATTTCTTCCTTCACCCATCTGTTATTCAACAGAAGATTGTTTAATTTCCATGCCTTTGGGTGGTGTCGAGCATTTTTGTTAGAGTTGAGTTCCACCTTTAGTGCCTTATGGTCTGAGAAGATACAAGGTAAAATTTCAATTCTTTTGATTCTGTTGATATTTGTTTTGTGTCCCAGGATATGATCAATTTTTGAGAATGTTCCATGGGGTGATGAGAAGAATGTATATTCTTTATCTTTGGGATGGAGTGTTCTATATGCGTCTATCAAGCACAGTTGTTCTAGGGTCTCATTTAAGTCTCTTATATCCTTGTTTAATTTCTGTTTAGAGGATCTGTCCAGCTCTGTAAGAGGAGTGTTAAGGTCCCCTGTTATTATGGTATTATTAGATGTCATATTGCTCAGACTGAGTAAGGTCTGTTTCAAGAATCTGGGAGCATTTAAATTGGGTGCATAGATATTTAGAATTGAAATGTCTTCTTGTTGTATTTTCCCCTTGACCAATATAAAGTGACCATCTTTGTCTTTTTTGACTTTAGTAGCTTTAAATCCACATGTATCTGAAAATAAGATTGCAACTCCTCTTTTCTTCTGAATTCCATTTGCCTGAAAAATTTTCTTCCAACCCTTGACTCGGAGCTTTAATTTGTCTTTTGAAGCCAGGTGTGTTTCTTGCAGACAGCAAATGGATGGCTTGTGTTTTTTAATCCAGTCAACCAATCTATGTCTCTTCAGTGGGGAATTCAAGCCATTAACATTTATTGAGATAATTGATAATATGGTATTATTCTATTTGTCTTATTTGGTGAGAGTCCATTGCTTAGTTTTATCTTTTGCATCAGTGTGGAGGTTAGGTTCTGTCCTTTGATTTCTGAGTTCTTACTTTGCTGCTGATCCATTGTGGTGGTCAGTGAGCAGAACAGGTTGAAGTATTTCCTGTAGAGCTGGTCTTGTTGTGGCGAATTTCCTCAATGTTTGTATATCCATAAATGATTTGATTTCTCCATCAATTTAGAAGCTTAGTTTAGCAGGGTACAGAATTCTGGGCTGGGAATTGTTCTGTTTAAGTAGATTAAAGGTAGATGACCATTGTCTTCTTGCTTGGAAAGTTTCATTAGAGAAGTCTGTGGTCACTCTGATGGATTTGCCCCTGTAGGTCAACTGGCGCTTACTCCTGGCAGCTTGCAGAATCTTTTCTTTTGTCTTGACTTTGGACAGGTTCATCACAATGTGTCTTGGAGAAGCTCGGTTAGAGTTGAGGCGACCTGGGGTCCGATAGCCCTCTGAAAGGAGTGTGTCACAATCTTTGGTGATATTTGGGAAATTTTCTTTTATAATATTCTCTAGTATGGCTTCCATTCCTCTGGGGCATTCTTCTTCCCCTTCTGGAATTCCTATAACTCGTATGTTGGAATGCTTCATAAAGTCCCATAATTCTGACAGTGAACGTTCTGCTTTCTGTCTCTTCTTTTCTGCCTCTTTTACTATCTGAGTTATCTCAAGAACTTTGTCTTCTACCTCTGAAATTCTTTCTTCTGCATGGTCTAACCTGTTGCTGATACTTTCCATTGCATCTTTAAGTTCCCTAATTGACTGTTTCATTTCCTTCAGCTCTGCTATATCCTTTTTATATTCTTCATATCGTTCATCTCTTATTTGATTCTGTTTTTGGATTTCCTTTTGGTTATTTTCCACTTTATTAGCAGTTTCCTTCATTGTTTCCATCATTTCTTTCATTATTTTCAACATGTGTATTCTAAATTCCCTTTCTGTCATTCCTAACATTTCTGTATAGGTGGAATCCTCTGCAGTAGCTACCTCATGGTCCCTTGGCGGGGTTGTTCTGGACTGGTTCTTCATGTTGCCTGGAGTTTTCTGCTGATTCTTCCTCATGAGTGATTTCTTTTATCTGTTTCCTTGCCCTAATTTTCCTTTCACTTCCTCTTGCTCTTTAAGTTCTCATGCCTATGGACTAAGGGTTACAGGACCAGAAGGGTGAGAAGGTTAAAGAGCAAAAAAGGGATGAAAGAAAGGAGGACCGAGTGATAAGAAAAAAAAAAAAAGAAAAATAGAGAAAGGAGAGGGGGTGGGTAAAAGGAATATTGAAAAAAAGAAGAGAGGCACAGAAAGAGGGAGACAGAGCAATATAGGTGTACAGTAGGGTACTTTGATACAACCTTAAAAAAAAAAAAACCACCTTCTGGGGGTGCCCAGTTGGGTGGTTCCCTTGAGGTCAGCAGCTCTTTGCTAACCTGATCAGGCACAGTACCCTACCTCCACCAAGTACAGAGGAAAGACAAAAATGCTATAAATCAAACCAAAACAAGCAAACAGAAAACATTACGGGATAAAATTGGCTGGAAAAACCAAATAATAGGGGTAGAAACACTAACAAAAATGAAGTTCTAATTATTGAAATAGGCAGCAATGGGAAGTTATGATTAAACTAGAAAAATTGAGAAAGAAAAAGGATCTGTATGGAAAAGGTTGAACTTAAAAAACAAAACAACAATCCACAACATCAAAATAAACAACAAAAAAAACCAAACCAAAAAAAAAAAAAAAAAAAAACAACCACAACCCAAAACAAAGCAGTATGTATATGTTATTGAATATTGTCTGGGCAACACGTGGTCTTCTGGGGTATGAGATGTTAATCACAGTTCTGATACGACTGGAGGCTGCTAGTTTCTCAAACCCCAGCAGGTAGACACCCTATATCTCTCTTCAGCCTACTTAAAAGGCACTTTGAACTTGTTCACTTACTGAGCAGAAGCTTTCTCAGGGAAGTGCTTGTCGCTGGAATCCCTGCTGAAGTGGCTATCCACTTACCCTGTATGTCAAAACTGGTCTCCGTCTGCCCCCAGGGGTTAGGGCTTCAAGGCGGCTCAGACCCTGCCCTTAGGCTACTTGGTCGCTGGGTTACCAGCTCCCACCCAATTCCAGCTCTGTGACCCTGAGGGCGGAGCTTGCCAGGGCAGATCGCTCACAATGTCTGCCTGTGACCCAGAGCCAAACACTTTTAGCTCCGTCTGGCTCAGCGGCTCAGACTGGGGCCCTGGACAAAGGCCAAAGTTCTCCGCGCTCCTGCTCAGGCTCTCCCCAAGGCAGTTCATCTGAGTGCCAAGTCCAAAGACACCAAAACAGTTCACAGTTAAGGCCTTTCTGGCTTGCAGTCTCGCTGCTACTGAACTTACATTTGTGGGCGGGTTTAGACGGATTGAACACATGCGACCACTTGCCGGTTTTCCACTGTTTTAGTCCTCCTCTTGGGGTCCAGAAGTCTCTCGCTGACTCCCTGTATCCTCTCAGGGATGATGATAGGCAGATCCCACCAGCCAGAGATGCCTGGAGTCCAATATCCCCAGACTCACGGTGCCCAGATGTAAGGAAGCTGTTACTCGGCTGCCATCTTGCTCCGCCTCTATTTATTTTTTTTTATTAAACCATAGCTGTGTACATTAGTATGATCATGGGGCACCATACACTTGGTTCGTAGATCGTTTGACACATTTTCATCACACTAGTCAACATAGATTTTGTAGCATTTTCTTAATTATTTTGCTAAGACCTTTACATTCCACATTTACTAGGATTCACATATACCCCTGTAAGATGCAGTGCAGATGTAATCCCATCAATCCCCCTCCTTCCCCCTCCCTCCCCTCCCTTTCCCCTTTCTCCCTATTCTTAGGTTATAACTGGGACATAGCTTTCATGTGAAGGTCCTACATTAGTTTCATAACAAGGGTGAGTTCATTGGGTACTTTTTCTTCCATTTTTGAGACACTTTACTAAGAAGAATATGTTCCAGCTCCATCCATGTAAACATGAAAGAGGTAAAGTCCCCATCTTTATTTAAGTCTGCATAATATTCCATGGTGTACATATACCACAATTTATTGATCCATTCGTGGATTGATGGGCACTTGGGCTTTTTCCATGACTTAGCAATTATGAATAGGGCTGCAATAAATATTCTGATACAAATATCTTTGTTATGGTGTGATTTTTGGTCTTCTGGGTATATGCTCAGTAGGGGGATTACAGGATTGAATGGCAGACCTATTTTTAGATCTCTAAGTGTTCTCCATATCTCTTTCCAAAAGGAATGTATTAATTTGCATTCCCACCAGCAGTGCAAAAGTGTTCCCTTTTCTCTACATCCATGCCAACATCTCTGGTCTTGGGATTTTGTGATATAGGCTAGTCTCACTGGAGTTAGATGATATCTCAAAGTAGTTTTGATTTGCATTTCTCTGATGATTAAAGATGAGGAGCATTTTTTCACATGTCTGAAGGCCATTCCTTACTTTTAAAAAGTCACATTCTACTTTCTTCTCTCAAGAAGAGAGAAAAATGTTAATAATTAATCTCTTCACATGAGATGAAAATATGCTCTTGACTGACAATGAAAGTGGTTTTCTTAGAATAATGAATATAACAACAATCATCTCATTTGTTATTTTAAATTAATGGTGTCCTAATGTGTCTAATAGGTCAAAAACTGCTCTTCCCAAGAATATCCCAACATCAGCACATCTGGCAACCTGAAGTGTCTTAAGACAGAAAAAAATATGAACAATCCCTTGAGAATGTAACAGATCTGATGTCCACCAAACACTGGGAGCTATTTGAATATTATTATAATATGTAATGTAATTGTAACATTTCAATCTTCTAGAAAATGTAATAACTTGTTTCACAGCTTGGTACAAGGAAAGTGAAGGAACATGAACTGCCCAGGTTTAGTAACTTTATCTTTGGTGTTCTGTAAAACAAACTGCTACTATATAAACGGCCATTGTATAAAGTTTAGAGGGAAGATTTTAAAGGAATTATATACCCATATTTCATGTTTTGTTTTTTGTTCCTTCACAAGGATTAGAGGACCATAGCAAAGTAAGCCCAGGTAATTATTTACATTTATAAACATATATAAGTTGTTAGGCCTGGCAGGGGATGGTATAGATTTTGAAGCTAATTCTATTGTTTTAGAAACTGTAATTTGCTATTAGGCATAGCTTCAATATCAAGATCATCTTTCCCTGTATTTCTTTTTATTTATTTATTTATTTCTATTATTATTTTTTTTTTTTGTAGAGACAGAGTCTCACTGTACCATCCTTGGATAGAGTGCCATGACTTCACACGGCTCACAGCAACCTCTAACTCTTGGGCTTATGTGATTCTCTTGCCTCAGCCTCCCAAGCAGCTGGGACCACAGGTGCCCACCACAACACCCGGCTTTTTTTTGTTGCAGTTTGGCCAGGGCTGGCTTTGAACCCACCACCCTTAGCATATAGGGCTGGCGCCCTACTCACTGAGCCACAGGCACTGCCCTGTATTTCTAATAACACCCTACACACCTATAAATCTGGTTATGAAATTTTGGGGCCAGAGCAAAATTTATACAGCCCTTTGTTCAAAACTTAACAATTCTAACATGGCAACAACAAAACATGTAATCACATGTATGGTCCTTTTGGAAATGTGGTCCTAAAGAGCCCCCAAAGTCAGCCTTGCTCCCATGTTTTAATAAAAAGAATTCCCACTGGAGTTCATGCTATAAATTCCTAAGCAATAACATGGATTATCATTTATAAATGGTTGACAGCTCAGAAAAATTTTCCTTTCAACTTTGATAGTTCATCCTATAACTCCACTTCTCAGCCCAGTCAGACTGTTTCTGAAAACATGGCCTGACTTAATATGGTTGATCCAAAATTGGAATATTTCTCTTAGCTTTATAAAAAGGTCTTGCTCATTAAAATATTAAACTTTAAATAGATTATTTTGAATTAAGTTGTGTAAAAATATTCTCATTTCTCTTTAATAAAATTCACATGTGGTACAAATTTGTCACACTGAGATATTCATAACCTCTTACAAATCATTTGGGGGAAATATTGAACATTGCTGCTAGTTCAGAAAATTTAATGAACATGACCAGTCACTAAAAACATTGGTCAACTAGGAGCATGGAGTGGGGGAGGGTGTTAAAAGTCAAGTAAAAGTCAGTGCTGTATTAAATTTGCTGATTAATGCAATCAAAATGGTTAACCTAGCCATCTTATGCCAGAGTTGATGAGGTCATTAGTTGCAGCTCAGCAGGAAGGAGAGAACATGGCACTGCTTCCTCCCAATGCCTTCTCCACCTAAAGAAAGTTCTCTTTCTCATCAGGGCTGTGCAAAATTCCACAGAAGACCTAGAAGACTCTGTTTCCATCTATATTCTAGTCTACAAAGCCTATTTATCTTACTCTTCCTTCTTTTTTGGTGTGTTCTCCCTTTGCTCACCTCTCTGTCCATCCTTGTCTTCATTTCCATCTACATCACCCCTTTCAGGGCATACACATGAATGCATGTGCATGCACGCACACATGCACACACACACACACTCATCAATTTTGTACTAAATTTCTCAATCTGATCAGAAAGTAAATGAGTGGTTGAAGAGCAAGCTCTCTGAATGAAATTCATGTAATTAGTATAGAGAGTGAGAGAGAGAGATAGAAAGATCAGTATCTACAGCTACAACACAGTCACACAGAAGAATGGGTGAGTGTAGCTTTTATTCATCATGAGATAGAACAGAGAAAAATCAAGCTATGGAATTATCTTTGCCCTTTATGATTGAAACTCCAAATAACAGCTTTGGGCATTGTTACCTTCCTGTAACAAACTGGATTTAACCAAATTAAAAATCGCCGTTGAAGCCAGGTTCACCCAATACGATGAGATGAAGTGGAAATGCATCAGTTACTCAATGTCTTTGGGCATTATTGATAAGACATTTGATTCTTTTCAGTAAAACTAATCAGCATCTTCTACTATGCACATCTAACTTACTGTACTTCTTTGTCTTCTCTTTCTCTCTTATATTAAGTTATATTATCTTCAACATACTTCTGAATCATTCTGCCCTTCAATCTAGAAAGTAAATATCTCCTCTGGTCCAAACTACTAAGCATTCTAAAACAATCAATTGAATTATTCTTTATTCCATCCCTACTCAAAAAATTAGGTTACAACATTAGTTTGACTTTTAAAGAACTCAATCAATAATGTATAAGAGAGCTACGATATCTGTTAAGGTATAGACCTATTTTTTACAAGCAAATCATTTATTTAATTTTAACTCGTAAAATTGCTTAAATTCATTTACTTGACTCTGTTAATGTGGTTTCCTTTTATTCTTATTTATCCAAAATACCTTTCATCTTTTATCTATGTGTGTGTGTCTATCAGATAAAATCCTTTGAAAATGCTAAATCACAAATTTAATTACATTGTTACTTTGTAGCCATACATATGGACACATACAGACTTAAATCAGACTAGAAAATTAATCTTGTGTTTGTTTCAATTAAATATGAGAATGAAATAACTTTCATTTATCAACTTTTTTGAAATGCTTCAATTTTGACAGTATAAATATCAGTTAATTTCTTGATTTTTAGAATCAATTCAGAGGTGAGATAAGAGGTTGGTTTGGCAAAGGTAATGAAATTTATTATGGCCTCTGCTTCTCAAAGCTGGTAGACAGATAAAAATACTTATTTGAGAAATGGATCAAATAATGAATGATTGAAAAAGTCTCATATCACTTTCATTAGGGTCAAGATTATGTTCTTATTTATTTATTTATTTATTTATTATTTGAAAATCTTCTTTTTTCTGTAAGAGGTGTGTCACAGAGGAAGAGTATGTTATTCAAAGTCAGTCTGTCTTGTCATCTTAAGGCAATACAAGTTATTCTGTTCCTTGCTTATCAAACATTCATTGAAGTTGACATTTGTTACATTTTAGTTGGCAGGCCTACAGAGTTTGCTTTTGGTGTTCTTAATAAAAGTTTATTTTCTCAATCCTAACAACTTATTATTATCACTTTTTTTAGAATTTAATTCATCCAGTCATTAAAATAATTTATACTCCTTATTGTATCAAAATTTCCTTATGAATAATATTTTTTCAAAAACCCACTGTGGTTGTAACTGGGTTATAGCTTTCATGTGAAGGTCCTAAATTAGTTTCATAATAAGGGTGAGTACATTGGGTACTTTTTCTTTTTTTGTAGAGACAGAGTCTCACTTTATCGCCCTTGGTAGAGTGCCGTGGCGTCACACAGCTCACAGCAACCTCCAACTCCTAGGCTTAGGCGATTCTCTTGCCTCAGCCTCTCAAGTAGCTGGGATTATAGGCGCCCGCCACAACACCTGGCTATTTTTTTGTTGTTGTTGCCGTTTGGCCGGGGCCGGGTTTGAACCCACCACCCTCGGCATGTGGGGCCGGCGCCCTACCCCCTGAGCCACAGGCACCGCCCCATTGGGTACTTTTTCTTCCATTCTTGAGACACTTCACTAAGAAGAATATGTTCCAGCCCCATCCATGTAAACATGAAAGAGGTAAGGTCTTCATCTTTCTTTAAGGCTGCATAGTATTCCATGGTGTACATATACCACAATTTATTAATCCTTTCGTAGATTGATGGGCATTTGGGCTTATTCCATGACTTAGCAATTATGAATAGGGCTGCAATAAACATTCTGGTACAAATATCTTTATTACGATTTGACTAATGTACACAGCTATGATTTAATAAAAACAAACAAACAAAAAAAAAACACTGTGGGAGGCAGGCAGGCTGAATTCCTCATGGGCCTCCCAACTCAGGGTAAAGTGCCTAGTCAGGGGAATGTGTAAGAGACTAGTTCTGCATGGGGATTCAGCAGTATTTGTGGGCTAAGACCTTTACATTCTTGATCAGTAGTTTAAATTAGGGAGGTTAAGAAAGCTCAGAGGGACGAGACTTGTTCTCTCCCTTCTCTTCTCCTTATATACGTTATCTGTTCGTTTCAGATGTTCCGCTACTCTATGTTCCTGTTTACCCAACGGCTGCCTTTCATCCAACCTTTCTGGAGACCTTGAGCTCTCCTTCCTTTTATCTTTAACTACTGTGCATTCTGGCACATTTACTCTGTTGCTGTGTTCAGTAAATACCCACCAGAAGTAGGACCAGTGCTGCATGGTTTCAGGCTGCCACCTGGCACATGAAGCAGGGTATGCCCTTTCAGGCTTCAAGGCTTTATGCTGTAAGTTTCATGTAAAGTCTCTTGATTTTTCCAGCACCATCTCCCTTGCTGACCACTGTCCCAGGTTGGAGTCCATGAGAACCCCAGCACCCCACACGTTCATGCTTGAGATCAATCCTCATGTTATGCATGAGTATTTGGGGCTGTGCTAAGTAAAACAGTTTGAATTTTTCAAATAATAGACAGTGAAATGATCTTAGTTCGTGTTGCAACAAAGAAATAACTGAGGCTGCAAATTTTTAAATAAAAGTTTATATACCTGACAGTTTTACAGGCAATATAAGAAGCATGGTGCCAGTGTCTGTGTCTGGTGAGGACCTTAGATAGCTTTCACTCATGGCAGAAGGACAGCAAACATCACCTGGAGAGAGAAGGAAGCAAAAGAGGAGGCATGTGCCATGTTCTTTTTAACAATCAGTTCTCACAGAGGAGATAATGGAATAAGAACTCACTCATTATCATGAGGACTGAACACAGCCCCAACCTATTCATGAGGGATCTGCCCCTATGATCCAAATACCTTCCATTAGGCCCCATCTTCAACATTGGGATCAACTATCAGCAGAAGGTTGAGGGGAATAAATATCCAAAACATAGCAAGTACACTCATCATTAATCAGAAGTTAAAAGGATGTAAATGAGGAAAATTATGTGAAGGTATTCATACCAACTCCAAACCTGACATAAATGGTCTGTAAGAGGCCACTGTCGCAACATGACGAAAGGAGAGGGATCTGCATGGGAAAAGGGATCTGGCCATAACCAGGTGTCTCCTTAAACACATTAGCAGGTATCAATCCAACCAACTGTCTTCTCAGGACAGAAGTGATGATGCTCATTAAGCATTAAAAATGGAGAGAATTGGCTCAGTGCCTGTGGCTAAAGCAGCTAAGGTGCCAGCCACATACACCTGAGCCAGCTGGTTCAAATCCAGCCTGGGCCCACCAAACAACAATGATGGCTGAAACCAAAAAATAGCCAGGCGTTCTGGTGGGTGCCTGTAGTCCCAGCTACTTGGGAAATGGAGGCAGGAGACTCGCTTGAGCCCAGGAGTTGGAGGTTGCTGTGAGCTGTGATGCCATGGCACTCTACCCAGGGCAACAGCTTGAGGTTCTGTCTCAAAAAACAAAATAAAATAAAAATGGAGAGAATTGAATCATAAGCCACAAAGACTGGGTTTGAATACTGGCTCTGCCATTATCAGTAAGGCTATAAGTATAAGTTAGTCTCTCTTTGCCTTAATTTTCTCATCTATAAAATGAACAATAATAATAACACCTCTATATGCAAATAACTTATAGTAGGGCTTGGCATATAGTATCTGCCTTGCCCATTGTTGTTATTAGCAATTAGCAAATATTCAAAAGGATGTGCCATCTGTTAGAACCATGAGTGTCAATAGGTCATGGTTAATGTGACAGTCAAATATAGAGTTTATAAAGTCCATACTATTTGACCAGGAGGGACAATAATTTATATTTTTATGTATTACTGGTCCCAATGCTATGGATTATTTAATTGTTGTGGACAAATCTAAATGATAACTAATATCATACCTTTAAGTGGGTGTATTAAGCCCAGAAGCAAATATAAGAAAGCAAAAGATAAAATTAGGATATTCTGTCTTCAGATTTTCAAATCTTCCTGTCTTTACGAAGTGCATATAAGGCAAAGTATGTTTGGAATACGGAAGACTCACCCGCCTTAACACTGTTCTGTGACCATTTCCCTCAGACTGGCAACACTTGAAAGACAATAAAGATGCTTCTCAACTTATGATGAGGATAGATGTCGATAATCCCATCATATGGTGAACATGCATTTAATACACCTAACCTACCAAACATCATAGCTTAGCCTTACTTACCTTAAATGTGCTCAGAACACTTATATTACCCTAACTGGACAAAGTCATCTAACATAGAGTTTATTTTGTAACACAATGCTAAATACCTCAAGTAATTTATTGAATACTGTACTAAAAGTGAAAGACAGAGCAGTTATATGTAAAGACAAAAAATTATAAATCATCTTGATTTAGGGACATTTATACAAGTTTAGATGATAATGAGAGAAATCATAGAAAATATTAATTAAACCATGAATGCAAAATGAGACAACTAGAGATTTAATGACAACTTGTCTTTATTGTGGTAGAAGTGCCCACTATTATTTGTACCTCAGATTTCATGGGGCCAAGAAGTATATTTCTTATCTTCAATGTTTGGACTTATAGGATGATGCAGAAATAAAACACAAAACATGGCATCCAAAAAATGCTAAAATATAATTAAATCTTTGTGGATATCTCTTAAAGGCATATCAGAGGGAGTGACATTCTTTGACTTTATAAATGTACCCCTAAACTGTTTTCATTTTTCTCCTCTCACTTTCTCACAATCTAAATATTTTATTTCTCTTCAATCCCGATCCCTTTTTCTCCTCCCTCTTCTTTCCAAACTAAATCAACGTAGATTTTCTCAGTTTGTCCCATGTTTTCTTCCAGAATTCTTAGAAGTTGGAAAAGGAAGAAAACTGTGACTTCAGAGGCCTATATGAAACAAATTGTGAAAAAAATAATTGGAAGCGTAGATTCCATTCAGGGAGGATGTATTTTTGGTAGTATGGCCTGGACATGTGGAAGTGAATTATAATTCAATTCCTATCCCAGAGGACAGAATGTATGGTTGAATGAGCCAGGAGCTCAGAAAATTATTTCATACTGAAAAAAAACAAAAACAAACAAACAAACAAAAAACCCTGAAGTCAAGAGCCAAAGAATCATTAGCAGGGTTTTATTTTCACTCATGTTCAGGTTCATGCCTTTCAGACTTACCATCTCTCTTTTCTTGCTCTTACATCTTTCTCTGAGATATTCTATGGAGTCCTTACCTCTTCCTTTGACAAACTCTAGAATCCCGAATTGTTCTTTAATTTTCCTACTATGGTTAGTTATTTTTCTTTTCCTTTTGAGTGTGTTAGAGAAGAATCATTCCAAAACTCTCCTTTTCATCTGATGTTTTTCTTTTTAAATACAACAGCTAAAAAGTAATTATCATTGTAGCTTTCAGATGCACCTGAAAACAGGGTTTTTTTACTTGAATCCACAAAAGTACATTTTAAGTTAAATAATTCAGTTGCTACTGAACTTAGTACAAAACAAGATTCATCTTTTAATGTGCTCTATTATAATGCATTATACATATAAGTCCCACCTCTGGAAATATACATTACATCATGAAGGCCCTTCAATAACTTTGACCCAAATTCACGAGTAAGGAAAGAGGGAAGGTGAAAGGGAGGAGTAGGAAGAGAGAGCTTTAAGGCATCACAAAACAACCAATAGGCAGAGAAATGCTTACAGGGGAATTTAACATCTCTTAGCTCATGAAAAAAAAAAAAGTGTTAGGGCCAGTGATGGAGGGGAAGAGTGTCTCAGCTCCTTAATTACTAGCTGGGCATTTCCTAACAGAGAGAAATAGACCCCTTTAGTTTCCTCGCATTTGGTCCTTTGATCAAGTTTAGTTACAGAATCTAGATCTTAGTTCATCCTATATGTTTGTTTTCATTTATTTTTCAGCCAAGACACTGGGCATTGATTTTCTCTTGCATTTTATTTAAAATGAATTCACAATTGTGGATGAGAAAACCAGAGCCAAAATCTTTGCCCTGAGCACAAACCAAGGTAAAATCAAAGCATTTCTGGGAGTGTGAGTTGTTCAGTTAAATTTCCTTAAAAAAAAAAAATCATCAAATGCACCACTGAAATGGATCAGACATGGAGGCAGAAATCAGAGAGAAATTCTCTGTGTGCCAACTTGCGCAGCATAATTTTCACATCAAAGAACTTCAAAATAAGATTTTTCCAAGTATTTTAACTTTTAGCTGACTCAAATCCTTTATGGAAGTAAGCAGGTTATAAATTATAACTACATAAATAAATAAGTCTCACGATAATATCCAAATATCACCAGATTCAAAGTTTGTACACTCCAACTGCACCCCATCCCATGTAGTTAGGGTCACGGTTGGGTGGTGGATATGGGTGAGAATCCACACAAAAGAACTTCTTGGAAGAAAGACCAGAATTTGTCATTGTTTGAAGGTTTAAAAAATAAGCCCTGGAGCAGTGAGAGTTCAAGTGAAAAGATGGTAGAGTATATGGAGGGAAATGGGACCAAAAAATATGTAAATTATGATTAGACTAGAAAAAGCTTCTATGTCACTTAAGGACTTTTCTCTGTGCATACTGCTGTCCTAGTGGGTGGACAATGCACATTTGGTTTATAGCCTGTTTTCTTTTTTTTTTTTTTGTAAAGACAGAGTCTCACTTTATGGCCCTCGGTAGAGTGCCGTGGCATCACACAGCTCACAGCAACCTCCAACTCCTGGGCTTAAGCGATTCTCTTGCCTCAGCCTCCCGAGTAGCTGGGACTACAGGCGCCCACCACAACGCCCAGCTATTTTTTGGTTTGCAGTTCAGCCGGGGCCGGGTTTGAACCCGCCACCCTCGGTATATGGGGCCGGCGCCTTACCAACTGAGCCACAGGCGCCGCCCTATAGCCTGTTTTCTTAATAACCATCAGTATAACTTTTTATAAGCCCCATAATTTTTCAGTTTTCTCATCTATAAGTAATAAAATTAGATTGAAATTCTTTCAATGTTTTATATTTATGACATATTTATAATTATATCATGTATATCAATATATCACTATGTCATATATTTACTTACATATGCTGTTTGTACCTGTTCTGACTTCACTTGGAGCTACTGGAGTCAGTATTCTTTACTTGATCGTCACTTAGTACAGGAACAAATTGTTCCATGCTTATATTTGTTACCTAATACGTACTTTCTTTAGTAATTTCAGAGTATTTTGTATATAAAATTATCCAATAATACTTAGTGAAGTTGTGTTGAATTTAATATTTGTATCAGTTGGTAAAAAGGACTACTTAGTGTTTAAATATATGAAGAACATCACTGAGATTATTTTTTATGAAGCAAAAAGGAAAATACAAATAGCATCTATAGGGCCAGGAAGAAACTCTCAGCAGATTGCAATAAGAAGAGTAGCTGCACGTGATTCTCTAGAGATTTCTCAAAAATCTCTTCTCATTTTATGAATTCACCATCCTATGTCTCCTTCTCATATTTCATCTTCTGCATGGAATATGAATTAGTGCAAGGTAGTGCATGACACAGAGTACTGAGTGAAAAATCTCAAAGCCGTGCTGCTAGGTCCAGATGTTCTTCTTCATTATAGTTTAACATGGGCAGATAATTCGGTACCCTGAAATGCAACGCCCTCTTCCATAAAATGGGAAAAAAATGCCTTCACTTTCCATTTGATAGTTTCTAAGCTTTCTAGTTCTGTCTTTCATCATATTAATATTCTTACTTAATTACTCTATTTATGAAGTGTGCCCTAGGCTTTCATGATTTCTTTCCCTCCCTTTCTTTGTAATGACTATGATACTATACCATCTATTGGAGGTATGACTTTCTCTAGATTTTAGCTCAAAGTCTCCCTCCCCCAAGAAATCTGTGATGTAGCCTCAGAACAAACTTGGAATTGTGATTTTTCAAATTCCCAGAGTACACTTATGCTGTTTGTACCTGTTCTATTTTAAATATCAAAAAGGATAAAATGTATATATTTTTAAATAACACATTTCATATCATCTAATTTTTTAGTTTCCTGAATGTGTACTAGAGTTGAGTCTCTATAACCTTGTGCGTGCTTTCTGACCTGAAAAGGCATTCTCTTGTTTTACATGATTAATTCTAGTTTTCCCTATAAAATGAAACACGATGATCATCTTCTCCAGAAAGACGTCACAGATAATCACACTTAACTATATGATCTACAGTCGCCCTTCTAATACTAGATTATAATCTTTGATATAATTTCTGTCTCCATCATGATGATGATGGAGCTGCCCTTCTTTGCTGCAACTAAAAGCTAGACAACCATTGAATCTTCAATACATTGGTGTTCAGTAAATGTTTATCAGATAAATAAAATTTGAAAAACTTCTCAGATTTGGCTCAATCCCTTATGAATTTTGAAACAGTGACCTTCTAGTTTGCAGTTTTGTGAAATGTGTGGTCCAGTTTCATAAATAAAATCCATTGTATTGAAACTTGAATCTGAGGCCTGGTACAAAACTCAGGAAATATTTATGAGAACATTGTACTTTGAGAAGGCATTTCTTCTTTATTTTGTTCTACAGGAACATCTCAGGAATATTTCTCAAAAGTTAGAGTGAATAATAGCCTGGACATAGGGTCTGCTTTGTATAAAGGCATGCTTCAGTTGGCAATTTACTTTTACTTAAATTTCTCTCTAATCCTGTTTCAATATGCTAATCTCATTCATTCCTTTTTGAAGCCTACTTTAGAGTTGTTTTATATACAATAGCTTCCTACTCTGGAGAGGTGACTAAACTTGAATGTGCCTAAGGTTCCCTGAACCAATTTATTCAAAGGCACAGAAATATGGTATTGAAATTAGTCATAAAGATAGAACACATGATTAAATGGAATTATTGTCATTGTTATTATTCTCCCATTGAATGAGGAGATGAAGAGCTGAATTGTACACCATATGGTAATTGCTTGGAAGATAATGGCAACTTATGGTAACACCTTCCACATCCAGAGATATTGTTTGCTGCATTTCAGGTGCCAGTGCGGCACAAGGCCAGCCCAGGAAAGACGAACTGGCAGAGAGAGAATGACAGACATTAGGCATAAGTACTTTTCATGTCAAGCCTTTGGCATGTTCATTGTCAAAAAAATCTGTTCTCAGAAATGCCATCCAAAATGTGCAAGTTATTCTATGAAGGCATATGATAATTTCTGCTAACCAGGGATATGTTAATATGGACCATCCTGGGAGATGCCAAATCATAGCCAGGATAATGGGTGATTCCAGATGCCTGTCTAGTCCCATTTCTAGTGCTCAAGGGAGGTCCAGAAACTACAAAAGGAAAGTTTAGGAGGATTTTTTTGATATATAAAGACTTCTCCGCCAGAAGTCAAAGTTTGAAAAAGAAGAGTAATTGGAACCTCTAATATTCTAGTATGTACAACCTTTTATTTTCAGGATCTGTATTTAAATCAAAGATCTAATTATATACCTTCTCAACAGTAAGAGAGTAATCTTTTTCAAAAATCCTGAAGGTAAGATTTCTACTTTACATGTTTTAAAAACTACCTTATATTTCAATAGTGTTGTTAAGCTTATTAAGTGTTATTTCATACATTGCATTATTTTATTGAATCTTCCCAGGAACATCATCAGGTTTATATTACTTTCCATTTCTTTCCAAGTACATGTTTCAAGGAAACAGAAATGACTTGCCCAATAAATGTATTTCCTGTTTTCAAGTCAAATGAATTTTAGCATTTGACTATATTGATGGGCTATTATTATAAATTTGTTTTTAGGGCCAGTTTGGTAGTTCCAATATTGGGCTGTCCAAAAATATGTCATATTTTATATTCTCAGAAATTATGTATACTTTATAAATTATAAAATATATTTATAAACTCATGTTATATCTGATTAATTGCAAAATGATAATGATTCTCCAATATTTTAAAAGTGAAAAAATTAAATATTTAGACATGCCTACAAAACCACTATTTTTCCCGCTAATATCTTTGACTTAGTTCTCACAATCCTGACTAAAAATTATCAATAACTCCAACTTCTTCTCTACCGTGGGCTAGAGTTTCAATATGCAATAGGACCTTAAATGTAGAAATGTTCTTGGAATTTATTCAGAGCAATAGAAATCTCATTCCAAAATCACAGCTGAATATTCATGGAGCATTTTTATTTATCCAAACTTATCCTTAGGAAAACACAATTTTAAAATGATCACCATAATATCTTGGGCAACAAAATTGTCTTATATATAAATGTTTGCTTCTGTCATAGTTGGTCGTGTTAGATGTGTACACAGATACACACATGAATATGCATGTGTGAAATTAAAAACACATTTAGAGCTCTAATTGTATTTTATGAAAATTTTAATATACCTTGGCTATGAAAACTTTCTTAATGAAGAAATAAAAAATAAAGTATCCCTGTAGTGAAGGTAGTTTTTGACATGTTATTGTGAACTCTGCCATGGCCTAGGTACTATAGATAAGAAAAACAAAAAAGATGGTCCTTAAGGACCGCACATGTTGAAGCTCAGAACATAATACCTTCAAATATGACACCATGATCACTGAAAAAACTATAGAAGCAAAAAGGTGACCTTCCTCTGTCTTCTGTGTGAAAGCTGGCCATAGAAAAATTATCTGACTTACCTATACCCTATCCCATACTCAGAGCGAAGAAAAATCTGAAGAGGTAGTCTTTGCTAGGTTACGTCCCCACCCAGATTATCATACTTCTACAGAACTGTTTATTCTTCACTGAAGCTAAGCATAAAAATACAATAAATTGTATTATTTTATGTACAAAAAATACATAAAAATTTCGCCTGGGCTTTGGGTGTGGAATCTTTATTCCTGATGTCTCCCATGTCATGTACAACTTTGCTTAAATTAATTTGTATGCTTTTTTCTTGTCAACTGTATTACAGAGGAATCAGACATGACACTTGAAATGAATGAGAATAAGACATTACTTTTTTTTCTTTTACACAAACTTTAGCAGGGAGAATCACAATATATTTATGAGAGATAACACAAGATTGCATGTTGAATAGGACATTTTAATAAACACTTTAATAATTAACAGAAAGTAGCAGATTCATTAGTTAATATCCACTTGTACAAATAGTTCCTGACAAATCACCAAAATAAGATATAAAGTAGTTCACAGAGAATTCCAGGGGGCAGGACTCTTGAGTTTCTCAGAATGTCCTTTTACTCTTCCTTTGATCTTTGCTATGGACTAAATTGTGTCTCTGCAAAACTCATATGTTGGCACCCTGATTTTTAATCTGACTAGAATTAGAGACAAAGCCCATATGAGGTTAAGTTTGAATGGAGCCCTGATACAATGAAGCTGGTGGCCTTATAAGAACAGACCATTGTGAACTCTGTCAGTCTCTTTCTCAATATAAGGACACAGCAAGAAGGCAGCCACCAGCAACCCAGAAGTGGGTCTCACACCAGGAAATGAATCTGGCAGAATCTCTTGAACTTCCCAGCCTCCAGAACTGTGAGAAGATAACTGTATTCTGTTTAAGACAGTCTGTCGTATTAGGTTAGGGCAACCTGAGCTGATGAGGGCAGGCATTGTCACTGACAGGATAGTAAGGGCATGATGGACTCGTTGACTAAACTTTCCTTTGTTTCTCCAGTCCAGTCTCATCAACCTTTTTGGTTTTCCTAGAATGTCCCAAGTAGACTCAAGCCACAAGCCTCTGAGTCTGCTATATCTTCCATTACAGGCGTGGTTCATTTTCTCATCTACTTCAAGCCATTTTGCAGGATTACCGAGGATTTCACTGACCATCTCTAAACTGGAAACTTCTAATACACCCTATGCATTTCCCCTGCCCCTTTCCATGACATTTATATCCAACTTACATACTTAGTACTGTACTTGTTAATTTGCTTTATTTTCTCTCTTTCCTCACTAGAATGAAAGGATCAAAAGTGCTAAGATTATTAACTGTTTTGTTAATTTCTGTATCCTTAGTGCCTGACATATTGTTGATTCCCAATAAACATGAATCATATTAAATCTAATGTTGTCAGAGAACTTATAAAATTCATGAGATGTAAGAAGAGGCTCAGAAGGTTTAGAAACTAATGGTAACAGGGAAAAATGGAGGGTTATAATACCTACTTCTTTTCCTAATTCAACAATCACTTCTTAAACATGTGGGTACTGGAATTAGTGATGTTAGAAGATTATAGTCTTGCTGGGTACTGGAATTAGTGATGTTAGAAGATTATAGTCCCAAAGGATACAGAGGATATAGGGATGAGAAATAAAATAGAAGAGAGGGCTTGGCACCCGTAGCTCAGTGGTTAGGGAACGGCCATATTCACTGGAAGTGGAGGGTTCAAACCTGGCCAGGATCTGCTAAACAACAATGACAACAACAACAAAATACAGTGTTGTGGCAGACACCTGTAGTCCCAGTTACTTAGAAAGTTGAGGTATGAGAATTGCTTAGAAAGTTAAGGTAAGCCCAAGTTTTAGGTTTCTGTGAGCTATGATGCCACAGCACTCTACTGAGGACAACATAGTAAGACTCTGTCTCAAAAAAAAAAAAAAAAGAAGAAGAAGAAGAAGAAGAAAGAAAATAAAAGGGAGAAAGAACTGAAAAGTAATAATTAAATGAAAGTAAGTACATGACAGATAGATGTGTCATTATGAAACTTTTGAGATACTTAAACATCAACAAATGTAAAATCTTCATGGGCAGAAATCAATGAAGCCCTCTTAGCAACACAGATAAGCTGAGGAAGCTGAAACTTGCATGGGTGAACCAGAAAGAATGTTGTTGACTGTGTTTCTTGGAAGTGACCATGACACAGTACACGGTCTTGTCTCAAAACTTTAATAGTGACTCACATAGTATGATTCTTTCTTTCTATTCACTAGAACTACAAAAATCTATTGAAAGATCATATGTTGCTATTATTGCTGTCTATTCACAATTATATGAAAAACATGTTTGGATAAAATGGCAAAAGGAAGGGAAAATTAAAAAGATGAAAAAGAAAAAGAAAATTATGCATCAACTACCCAGTCTCGATTTACTTCTTGATACATATCACAAACCATAGCTAAAACTGCAGGAAAATATATTATGGTGGAAGGAAATTGTAAATTATGTAGATTAAAAAACAGTCAAAATGATCAGTCAATTAATGTAATAAGGCCATAAAAGCAAATTGAACATCTAGGATATCAAGTCAATAACTATGGTTTCTTCCAAATGCATCCCAGAAAAGACAACTTCCAGAGTAGGAAAACAAGTTCATGAATGCTTTCCAAGTTTCATTTCATTCCCTTTGGAGGGAATAAATTACGATTAGCATAAGCAGATCCAACACAGCAGATACTTTCCTTCATGACATATATTTGTTGTTTTTCTCTTTCAATCCATGTCCTTCTGGGAATAGAAAGCTTTATTGAGATATAGTAGGAAGAAAAGCTGCTTAATGGGGCACACTACAGCAAACATTATTGGTCAATTTTGTTTTACTTGTAAGAATGATTGAATGTGCAAGTAACTGAGATGTCATTTTATAGCTCGAACATTTTATTTTCTACAGTGTGTGCTTTCTCTGAAAGAATTTATTTGAGAGGAAATAAAGGACCAGAGATGATGTATTGAACAGGAAAAACATACCGCTTGGCAAGAAGATTTGTCTGGGTCACCCTCTTGATTTCATGGCACCATTTTGTATTATCAGTGGTGAAATTTTGCCAGCTCAAGGCTAAAGCAAAGATCCTCTTCTAACATTTCTAATTTTCTCTTCCTTCCTGAATTCTATATTCTATTCCATCAAACCACTTCCTTCTTCCATTCTGATGCTCTTTACCTGCTCCCTCAAAATTGCTGTAATGAAAAAATCTAATACATTTGTTTGTATTTAGGTGTAAATAATAAGCTTTACTTAAAGTGTGGACACTCTCTACCTACACCTGTTGCAAATATACACTTGGCCATCCCCAAGTAGCTAATACATTTTAAGAGAAGACAATAAAGAAAGCAAAGAATGATACCCTGGTAGCAGGCAAAGTTGAGCAAGGAGAAAATACCCCTCTCCTGGAAATGTTGACTGAGTGGATATTTACTGACTGTTCCTGCTGAAATGAAATTATGCAAGAATGTCCGAAAGCATCTAAGGATATAATGAGCCTGTCTCTTTGCGAAAGCTTTTAAAATTCTTATTACTTTATCTTTGTGCACAACATAGAGACAGTTGTTAGAAAATGGGGAAGAAAAATTAACATTAACATGATGATGAACTTCAGATTGAGGCCAAATAGGTCATCACTATGTTTGTGGTTTAGAGGAATTCTCACTCATAAACTTCTCCTCTGTCTCCTTACCAAATTAATTGGTCCTTCAGGTCACAGGACTGTTTCTAGTTAAATTGGAAGTTTCCATGAAAAGTGAAACATTATAAGGTTAATAAGCAATTATTACCATATTTAATTTAAGTTCAGTTTCTTTCCAACATAACTAGATGATATCGGCCTCCTCCCAAAGAAAATCCACAGATGAGATGTGGCTAGAGGGGAGAAGGTAATGAGATGTTCAAGACCAATGACATCTTCAGTTCAGCTTTGTTGTTTCTGGTCATTTAACAAAAGGCATTGGGACAAAGGGAACACATGGCATCAATATAAGACAAATTCTAACAGAGAGCGAGTGAAAATGTTCATTGACCTATGATTGGGTCTGGCATGCAACAATTTAAGCATAATCTTAGGTCTCAGAAATTGTTTCCATACAGTATGGCAAGCTTTTAGAAACATATATAGGCTGGTTACCATTAAAACTCTGAACTTAACATGTCCAGAGATCTGTGTCTTGGCTACACTTTACTAGCTGTGAACCTTTGGGAAAACTACATAAATTCTATAAAGCCCAGCTTTTTTCATATAGTAATGGGGGTAACAGCATCTTTTCCATCACAATAGATTAATATGTTAGGTAAAGTGTAGTGTTTAAATACAGTCTACATTGTCATAAACTATAATGCAATAAATATATAGTTAGTAGCTATTGTGACATAAAATAGATGTTAACTCTTTGTTTTGCCTTGTGTCAACTCTCAAACTCCACCCTCAGTATTATGTGTCCAGAGATAATACTGGGTATGAATTCTTTTCCTCTAGGTAAAAAGTGTGGGGCTAGCAGGAATCAGATTTACCATTGTAAGTATTTAAAGGATAAAAATTGCTTTCCTGGATGGAGTTCCTCATCATTGAGGACTTCCAGAGAGATTTAGAAATCATACTTTCAGCAATGGAAAGAACTTCAATTTGCAGAAAAAAGCAATAGAGAATATTTTCATGAAAAGTACGAATATTTGGATTTCTTTGGGGTTGGATAAAAGGCTTGCATACGAATCACTGAAGAAAATATGGAGAGGGACAATATACCTCAGAGAGATTTGAATGACAATTTACAAGTTTTAATTTTATCCTGTAAGCAAGAGCAATCTCTTGAAAAGAGTAGTAATATAACGTATACAAGTTGGTTTGAAACAAAGAGAACTATAAAAAAACAGAGAAACCAATGTGGAAGAAGCTAGTATAATTGATCAAACATAGGATAATACATGTAACAGTTAAATTTTGATAGGGGGTGGGATCATAGAAGTCAAGGTGTATACAGGAAATAGTAGCAATAAGAATGGAAAAGCAAGAGTTGATTAGATATACCTCCAACTGAAAAAAAGGTAAAAAGATTGAATGAAGTGATAAAGAAATAATAATTAACGAATAAAAGAGTTATCATTGGAATAACTTTTTTTTTTTTTTGAGACAGAGTTTCATTATGTTGCCCTTGGTAAAGTACTGTGGTATCACAGCTCACAGCAACCTCAAACTCTTGGGCTTAAGTGGTTTTTCTTGCCTCAGTCTCCAGCTGGGACTACAGGCACCTGCCACAACCCCTGTCTATTTGTTATTGTTATTGTTGTAGTTATCATTGTTATTTAATAGGCCCTGGCCGGGTTCAAACCCACCAGCACCAGTGTATGTGGCTGGAGCCTTAACCATTTAGCTACGGGTGCCAAACCATCACTGGAATACTTATAGCCATTTATTTCAATTTCTCATTATGTAGATGATAATAATGAAGTTCAAAAAGTCTAAACAATTTGCCTGGGTAGCAAGACAATTTTACATAGGTTTTCTCCTTTCTAGTTCATGACTTTGCTACACGTCAACAACAAACATCCAGTACTGGAATAGTAGAAATAGAAAACCACTTTAAACTAAAACAGAGTCATGCAAGGACATTGTTAATGAGCTCACATTACATGGGCCTATTTTGATGTGAAAAATATTTAAGGGGAAATTGCCAGCAAGCAGATACAAATGAGAGATTAAAACTCAGAAGATAGATTAACAATAAGAATATGTAATTGAACTTAATTTAAATAGGCTTTGAATTTCAACCTTCAAAATATTCTCGCTGGCATTTTAGGAAAATAAGAACTTGATCATGATAATGTAAGAGGACGGTGGAAAACAATTGTCTGAAATGTTCATGCCCTGCTTTAAACTGGTGATAGGTTTCAAATATGTTAAAATGACTTAGAAAGCTATTCCTCATCCAGTCAGCTTCCATCCTTCTAGGCTTATCTTTTTACCACTCTCTCATCTGCACTCTATGATCTAAACACAGGAAAATATTATATATGTGCCCAGTAGTGAAGGAAGGAAAAACTCTAGAGATATGGTCTGAATTTTTTCTGATAGGTGGAGCAAATTGAGAAAGGAGATCGAAGGCATGATGAAAATGAGGAGAAAAGGTTCAATAAAAAAAGAAGATGGAAAATTGTGTGACATGAGAGAAAATGTCCTGTTTAAGCAACAATTAGAAACTCAGTATTGACTACTATGCTAACATGGGTGTGAAGGGTGGGCAAAGGCAGAAATTAGGACTTGGGAAACTGCATGCCACTTTCAAATGATTATCTCTATTTTTTCCCAAGAATTGAAAGCCCATGGAGATTGTGTCATCTGTTTCTTTCAGCGCACTGTGTTCTAAACCTAATGTTTTGCTACCCGCAAAATCTTCTGAATGTTTACTGTCAGTTTGGGAGGAGGAAACAAATTCTTTCTAGTTTACACAATTTTAAATCTTTCAACCATTCAAAGAATAGCATAGTCAAAATACCACTATTTTGACAATTTAATGATTTATGCTGCTTGGAACTTATGTAGACAACATATTTCCATCAATTATGTTTACCATTTTCTAGATGTTATGTTCCTTCTCCAGAAGAACCACTTTATACTTATCTCCACTGTATTTTATGGGTATTTTTATATTCATTAACTCAGAGGATTCAAATTGTATGCCTAGGTGAATATTTGTGTGTTTTATCTCTTCACTTGTCTATAATCTTCTGAAAGATTGTCTCTCTGTCTTTTATACTTCATGTATCCTGATAATGGCACAGGGCTTGGATTTCAGTAGGAGATCAATAAATGTGTGTTGAATAGGAGAATTTAAGAAACTATGGGATCCTATGTTGAAATAAGTGGTGTAGACAATGAGTGGTATAGGAAAAAAATTAAAAATTAAAGAAACATTTATTAAACAGATAATTTATTATTCAAGCCACCAGACCAATAAAAAAATACTACAAAATCACAGGCCTCCATTAGCTTAATGTTTAGTAAAAACTGATGAAGAAATTTAAGAATGTTCTAAAGGTATTGGGCCAGATGTTAGTTACCAGAAATTACAGTGGAAATATAGTGAAAAAATTAGGTAATAACAGATGAGTAAAAATAGAAATAGAGCTTCTCAGGCTGAGAAAGAGGTTGTAGTATGGGAGTTTATATGGAAACAGTTTTGATATCTCTCCTATTTTATTATTATTATTATTTATTTTTTTTTTTGGCCGGGGCTGGGTTTGAACCCACCATCTCTGGTATATGGGAACGGCACCCTACTCCTTGAGCCACAGGGGCTGCCTATTATTATTATTTTTTTTATTAAATCATAACTGTGTACATTGATATGATCATGGGGCATCATACACTAGCTTCATATACTGTTTGACACATTTTCATCACAATGGTTAACACAGCCTTCCTGGCATTCTCCCAGTTATTGTGCTAAGACATCAACATTCCACATCTACCAAGTTTCACATGTACCCCGGTAAGACAACCCGCAGGTGTAATCCCACAAACCCTCTCCCTCCACCCACCTTCCACCTCCCTTCCCTCCCTTCCTCCCTTCCCCTTATTCTTAGGTTGTAACTGGGTCATAGCTTTCATATGAAAGTCCTAAATTAGTTTCATAGTAGGGCTGAGTATATTGGGTACTTTTTCTTCCATTCTTAAGATACTTTACTAAGAATATATTCCAGCTCCATCCATGTAAACATGAAAGAGGTAAAGTCTCCATCTTTCTTTAAGGATGCATAATATTCCATGGTGTACATATACCACAATTAATTAATCCATTCGTGGATCGATGGGCACTTGGGCTTTTTCCATGACTTAGCAATTATGAATAGGGCTGCAATGAACATTCTTGTACAAATATCTTTGTTATGATGTGATTTTTGGTCTTCTGGGTAGCTGCCCAGTAGAGGAACTACAGGATTGAATGGCAGATCTATTTTTAGATCTCTAAGTGTCCTCCATATATCTCTCCAAAAGGAATGTATTAATTTGCATTCCCACCAGCAGTGAAAAAGTGTTCCCTTTTCTCCACATCCGCGCCAACATCTCTGGTCTTGGGATTTTGTGATATAGGCACGTCTCACCCGAATTAGATGATATCTCAAAGTAGTTTGATTTGCATTTCTCTGATGATTAAAGATGATGAGCATTTTTTCATATGTCTGAAGGCCATGTGCCTGTCTTCTTCAGAGAAATTTCTTTTCAAATCCCTTACCCAGCCTGCGATGGGATCCCTTGTTCTTTTCTTGCTAATGCATTTGAGTTCTCTGTGGATTCTGGTTATTAAACCTTTGTTGGAGACATAACCTGCAAATATCTTCTCCCATTCTGAGGGCTGTTTGCTTGCTTTACTTACTGTGTTCTTGGCTGTGCAGAAGCTTTTTAGTTTGATCAAGTCCCAGTAGTGTATTTTTGAAGCTGCTTCAATTGCCCGGGGGGTCCTCCTCATAAAATACTCGCCCAGACTGATTTCTTCAAGGGTTTTCCCTGCATTCTCCTCTAGTATTTTTGTAGTTTCATGTCTTAAGTTTAAATTTTTAATCCAGTGAGAGTCTATCTTACTTAATGGTGAAAGGTGTGGGTCCAGTTTCAGTCTTCTACAGGTTGCCAGCCAGTTCACCCAGCACCATTTGTTAAATAGGGAATCTTTTCCCCACTGAATGTTTTTAACTGGCTTGTCAAAGATTAAATAACGGTAAGTAGCTGGATTCATCTCTTGATTCTCTATTCTGTTCCAGACATCTACTTTTCTGTTTTTGTGCCAATAACATGCTGTTTTGATTACTATCAACTTGTAGTATAGTCTGAGGTCTGGTAGTGTGATTCCTCCTGCTTTGTTTTTATTTCTGAGTAATGTCTTGGCTATTCAAAGTCTTTTCTGATTCCATATAAAATGAAGTATTGTTTTTTCCAGATTTCTAAAGTATGACAGTGGAGTCTTAATAGGGATTGCGTTGAAATTATATATTGCTTTGGGTAGTATGGACATTTTAACAATGTTGATTCTTCCCAGCCATGTGCATGGTATGTTTTTCCATTTGTTAACGTTTTCAGCTATTTCTTTTCTTAGAGTTTCATAGTTCTCTTTATAGAGATCTTTCACGTCCTTTGTTAGATAAATTCCCAAATATTTCATCTTCTTTGGCACTACTGCAAATGGAATAGAGTCTTTAACTGTTTTTTCAACTTGACTATTGTTGGTGTATATAAAGGCTCCTGATTTATGAATGTTGATTTTGTAAACTGAGACGCTGCTGTATTCCTGGATCACTTCTGAGAGTTTTGTAGTGGAGTCCCTAGTGTTTTCCAGATATACAATCATATCATCTTTGAAGAGCGAAAGTTTGATCTCTTCTGACCCTGTATGGATACCCTTGATCGCCTTTTCTTCCCTAATTGCGGTGGCTAAAACTTCCATTACAATGTTAAAAAGCAATGGAGACAATGGGCAGCCTTGTCTGGTTCCTGATCTGACGGGAAATGATTCCAATTTAACTCCATTCAATATGATATTGGCTGTGGGTTTGCTGTAGATGGCCTCTATCAGTTTAAGAAATGTCCCTTCTTTACCAGTTTTCTGAAGTGTTCTGATCATGAAGGGATGCTGGATATTATCAAAAGCTTCTTCTATATCAATTGAGAGAATCATATGATCTTTGTTTTTTAATTTGTTTATGTGGTAAATTATATTAATAGATTTACATATATTGAACCAGCCTTGAGACCCAGGGATAAAACCGACTTGGTCATGATGTATAATTTGTTTGATGTGTTGCTGGATTATGTTTGTTAGGATCTTTTATGTTATGTTTGTTAAATATTTTTCATCTATATTCATTAGTGATATTGGTCTATAATTTTCTTTTCTTGTTGGGTCTTTTCCTGGTTTGGTGATCAGGGTGATGTTTGCTTCATAGAACATGTTGGGTAGTCTTCCTTCTTTTCCTACCTTTTGGAACAGGTTGAGTAATACAGGTACTAATTCATCTTTAAAGGTTTGGTAGAATTCTGATGTGAAACCATCGGGCACGGGCTTTTCTTTTTAGGGAGGTTTTGTAAGGTTGATACTGTTTCCGAACTGGATATGGGCCTGTTCAACATTTCCACTTGATTCTGGTTAAGTCTTGGAAGGTGACGTGCTTCCAAGTTTTGGTCAATTTCCTTCAGATTTTCATATTTCTGAGAATAAAGTTTCTTGTAATATTCATTAAGGATTTTTTGGATTTCTGACGAGTCTGTTGTTATTTTGTCTTTGTCGTTTCTGATTGATGAGATTAGAGATTTTACTCTTTTTTTCCTAATTAGGTTGGCCAAAGGTTTATCTATTTAATTGACCTTTTTGAAAAACCATCTTTTTGACTTATTGATCTGTTGTATTATTCTTTTGTTTTCAATTGCATTTAATTCTGTTCTAATTTTGGTTATTTATTTTCTTCTACTGGGTTTGGGGTTGGAGTGTTCTTCCTTTTCCAGTTGCTTGAGATGTCCCATTAAGTTGTTAACTTCCTCTATTTCCGTTCTCTTGAGGAAGGCTTGTAGTGCTATAAATTTCCCTCTTAGAACTGCCTTTGCGGTGTCCCAGAGATTCTGATAGTTCATGTCTTCATTGTCGTTTTGTTCCAAAAAATTGGCAATTTATTTCTTAATCTCATCTCTGACCCAGCTATCATTCAGCATAAGGTTATTTAACTTCCATGTTTTTGTACGAGTATGCAGATTGTTACTCAGATAAAGTTTTATTCCATGGTGGTCCGAGAAGATGCAAGGAATAATTTCTATTCCTTTAAATTTACTGAGGTTAGACTTGTGTCCTAAGATGCGATCGATTTTGGAGTAAGTTTCATGGGCTGATGAAAAGTATGTGTATTCAGTTTTCTTGGGATGAAATGTTCTATAGATGTCTGTTAAATCCAAATGTTGGATGGTTAGGTTTAAATCTAAAATTTCTTTGCTCAGCTTCTTGTTGGAAGATTGATCCAACACTGACAAAGGAGTGTTGAAATCTCCGACTATTATGGAGCTGGGGGAAATCAAGTTGCTTGTGTCTGTTAGAGTTTCTCATATAAATTGAGGTGCATTCTGGTTGGGTGCATAGATATTAATAATTGAAATCTCATCATATTGAGTATTACCTTTAACAAATATGAAGTGACCATTCTTGTCCTTCCCTACTTTTGTTTGTTTAAAGCCTATTGTATCTGCAAATAAAATTGCAACACCTGCTTTTTTCTGCTTACCATTTGCCTGAAATATGGATGACCATCCTTTCACCCTGAGTCTGTATTTGTCTTTTAAGTTAAGATGTGACTCTTGTATGCAATAGATATCTGGCCTGAGTTTTTGTATCCAGTCAGCTAACCTATGCCTCTTTAGAGGACAGTTTAAGCCGTTCACATTAATGGAGAATATTCATAAGTCTGGTGAAATTTTGGGTATGGAGTTTTTCAAAAGTCCAGTGGATATTTTTAATCCTTTCGCCAGTGTGGAAGTTAGAGTTTGAGCCAAAGTTTCTGTGTGAGTTTACTTTTGTGGTATAGGATTGGCTTGGTCATTATGGAGGATAGATCTGAGAATACCCTGAAGAGCTGGTTTGTTTATGGCAAATTTCTTCAACATAAGAATGTCATTAAAGTATTTAATTTGTCCATCATAAATGAAACTCAGTTTAGCTGGAGACAAGATCCAGGGTTGAAAGTTATTTTGCTTTAGGAGGTTAAAATTCAATGACCACCCTGTTCTGGCTTGAAATGTTTCAGCAGAGAGATCTGCAGTCATTCTAATATTCTTCCCTTTGTACGTAATGGCTTTCTTTCACCTGGCAGCTTTGAGAATCTTCTCCTTCATATTAATTTTAGTTAAGTTAATTATGATATGCCTGGGGGATGTCTTATTGGGATTGAATCATGCTGGGGTTCTGAAGCTGTCTGCTATCTGAATTTCAGAATCTCTAGGCATGTCTGGAAAATTCTCTTTCATAATTTCATGCAGAAAGGGCCTCTGTGCCCAGCAAGGCAACCTCATCATTTTCAGAAATTCCAATTATTCAGATATTGACCTTCTTTGAATTATCCTAGAGCTCTCTGAGAGAATGTTCCGTTTTTGCTCTCCATTTCTCTTCCTCTTTGAGAGTTTGGGAGCATTCAAAGGCTTTATCTTCAGTGTCAGAGATCCTTTCTTCTGCTTGCTCCAGTCTGTTACTGAGGGATTCTACTGTATTTTTCAGATCTTTAAGGGCTACAAATTCTTGCTTCAGTGTGTCTAAACCTTGGTGATTTTGTCTTTATATTCTTTAAATTCTTGAGACAACTTTTGAATTTCTCCTCGAATTCCTAATTCCATTTTGTTAATCTTGTTTGCCATCCAAATTCTGAATTCGATTTCTGACATCTCGGCCAGTTGTTTGTGAATGTGATCTTCAATTGCATCTGTCATATCTTTCCTTGGGGTGGGGGTTGATCTATTCTGGTTATTTGTCTTAGCAGAGTTTTTCCACTGATTCCACCCCATGATTGTTTTACTCCCTTTGATTTTTCTCCTGGAGCTTTGTCGAGGACCCGTATAGTGCTGTGGCCTGAGAAACTGGGGACCTGTTTTGTGTGGTGGGGCTAAGTGGTTGTGTCTTGTTTTCAGCTGGTTTCTGTTCAACCCTAGTGAAACAGTTACTCTGGGTTGAGGTCTCAGCTGTGGAGAAATACCAGCAATTAAGTCACCCCACCCAGCAGGCAACAATTGGAAAAGGAAAATCAAATCTTCTTACAACCACACACCCAAGGCACCACCTGAATAGTCCTCTGGTGATTGGCTCAGTTCAAAAGGTCTAAATCAATTGTCTCAGTCAGCACTTGTCTCAGGTGGGAGCGTTTAAGAGGTCTCTGGAAACTGGATCACAGGGGTCTGGTGACTACTCTAATATGGCTTGCTCCAGTGCTGTGTGAAGTCAGGAGGAGCCAACCAGCAAATAGATCAGTCTGGGAAGGTTGATGCCTCCTTACCCACCTTGCAGCTCAGACACACAGTTGCTGCTAAACCCGCAGGGCTGTGACCCAGTCAGTTGTCTGCAGTGAGCAGATACTCCAGAGGTTTGCACCTGCCTAAATCACAGGTAAGTCTGTATCTGCTCGTCCAGGCCACTGCTGTTTGCCTCTATCCAGCAGGGGGTGGTGAGCCCTGTCAATCTCAGGCACTTGATGGAGACTGGGGGTGTTCAGTCAGTACCAGCCCCACCCTTAGTTTATGTTACTGGCTGAACAGAACAACCCTGTGGGAGTTTATTTCTGACCCTGCTAAATTCCTCTGCAGAGGGAAGGCTGATTTGAGTTCCCAGAATATGTGCCTCAGGCCCTGTCTTTAGTCCTGCAGGTTTGTATTCACAGCATGATTAGTTGTCAGCTATAGGCTCTTGGTCTCCTTTGTCTATAGCCTGATGATCCCCTGAGTGCCAGGTGCGTCTTAGGCTCAGTAAAGTGGTCCTCTGGATCAGGCCCACCCTGGGAGTTTCCCGGCTCTGCGGGTGCGTTTTCTAGTCCCCACATTCCACCCAGGCCAGTACCCCCTCAGGCAAACCCTTTACTCATGGGGCCTGTTTCAGTCCCAGGTCTGTTCCATGGTGGTTGCCATCTGAGAAGATGCCCAGCCTCATCTGGTTGCCCAGGGAGACAGGAGGAGTGGCTACTGGATATCTGGGAGTGGGCCTTATTATTGCTAAAGATGGCTGCTGCTCTGCACCTCGGAGCACCACCACTCCAGCATGATTCCCTCTTAGCTGACCATTGTCTCCTCACTCCTGTGCTGCAGAATCAGCACTGTCCAGCTGCAGTTCAGGTCCTATTTGCACCTCTCGAGAAATCACCCAAGAATCTGGACTCCTGGAGGGCAGGCCTGCAGACCTCAGAGTGAGAGTGGAGAGGAGTGCTGGGAGCTCAGAGTTGCAGGTTGTAACACCAAGCTCATTGAGAGAAAATGAGCAAATAAACAGATGAAAAGGCTACCAGACACACAAGCCCATGGATACAGAAACAGACAGAGATACATAGACATACAGACAACACCCACGACAACAGCAACATAAAAACAACTGCAATAAAAATAGTGATAATCGTAAAATAATTGATAAAAGATAGCAGAAACAAAAACAGAAAAAAGTGGTGTTCATAGAAAAGTTAAAAGAGAAGAATGGAGAAATTAAAATTAGGAAAAATAGAAATAAAAATGTATCTATATAAAAAGTAATAATAAAAAATTAACAAAATCTCCAAGAAAATGGTGAGAAAAAAAACAGAACAAAACAAAAAGAAAAAAAGAAAAAAAGGCACCAACTACAAAAATATTATTCTTGTATGTAGAATATACATATATACATACATACATCTATATGTATGATGTAGGGATCCACTTTTGTAGGAATATTTTCATACTGCAATATACTTTTGGGACACCAGGTGGCTCTGTGAGTGGTTCCCACGCTCATACCTGATTCACAGTTTATACTGTTACCATGGTAACCACCTTCCATGGCCGATCACCATTTTGGGGTTTCTGTAAAAGTTTGTCACCTAAGTAATTTTTAACTTCGGCTGTTCTACTCCAAACAGCCTGCACCACGGACCTTCCCACTCAGTGCAGGAGTCCACGCTTCTTAAATCTTTCCACTCTGCTCCCAGGTTCTACTGAAAACTGGCAACTGCAATCGGCTGTGGGGAATGCTGGGTCCCCACGTTTGCTGGTGGGTTCACAGCTGAGGCGGCTGTAGCCAGTTCCTGCTGCTGAAGCTCTCGGGGACCTTATTCTGAGTTTTATGGTTCAGAGTTTCTCTTTTGGATCAGGACCCGCCTGTTCGCTGCGCTGTCTGACCCACCAACCCCCTCCAACATTCTTCCCCAGGAATGCTCCGGCTCCTGGTCTGGGGGAAGGTGCCACCCTTTGGGGTAGTTTAAAATGTCTGTTTCCTGGGCGGGATCCCTTCCCTTTAATTGTCCAACAGATTGCCCAGTTCCCGTGGTTTTGAGTGGCTCTCCTTTCGGATGCCTCCCTCAGTTCAGGAATAAATATTCGTCAATTGGGTTTTGTCAGCATTTGCAAGCTGCTGTCCTCAGTAAGGGAGGGCCTGCTGGCCAGCACAGCCAAGCAGGGAAGAATCTTTACAACAGAGTCTGTGGTTTTAAATTACCCCTCATATATAGCAATCCGCCAGTTCGCTGAGCATCTCAAGCTGTCCGTCCACACCAATAATCCACACACGGGAAGGTCCAGACCCCCTTTCCTCTCACCTGATGGCTTGGGAGAGGTGGGCTACACGTCCGTCCTGTCTGCCATCATGCTCCGCCCTTTTAGGGATCAACATCTCTCCTATTTTTTAACAACAGGTTTAATTAAGCAGGAACTTTATGAAATTCCATAATTTTACATACTTTCAGTTCAACTAAAAAAAAATCAAATGATCAGGAAACAGATTATTTTCAAAAATTACTCCTTGTAAGTTCCTGAATTGCAATTTTTGTTCACACAGGTCTGTAGAAAATACTTTTCAGCTTCCTTGGCCTCTCAGCCATAGTTTTAGGAATAAGAAAACGTCTGGAGGGGAAAGGCAATGCCAACAGCTGAGCTCACTTTTCTGGGTTTTACTTTTCTCCAGGATATTGGCTTCCCAAATTGTCACTATCTTGGATGTTTTCTAACGTTTCCTTACAGACCTACTTATAATATTTTGTTCAATATCTCTAGTTGTTCTCAGCAGGAACCATAGTCCAAAACAATCTAGTCTGTGATTGAGGGAGGAGGTGCTCCCCAGATGATACTTATAAGACCTTGAATTTCATAGAATTCTGGTGCTCAGAGTTCCTTGGGCTAGACTTACAGCCTCAGGATACGGATATCTCATCTTTGGCACCAGATAACAAGTTAGTGACACTACGAGAAAACATCTAATTATCTGCAGGCAGAAACTCCCTCAAGAATTTACCCAGAATTAGAGTTTGCTATACTTTCAGAGTCACTGTCAATAAGTAGTAATTTCACTTAGATCTCATTCACTCCCGTTAATTCTGCTTCTAGAAAAGCATTTTGAGTTCCAACCTGTTAATCCCTCTTCAAATTCCAGAAAGTAAGACCAGCCTGGGGCCAATTGTCTTCAATGGCTTTCTCTCTCAAGGTCCCTATCTACTGTCTTTTCCCAGGGCCCTTATTCTCTCTCCTGAGTGTTCAAGACATTTTAGTGTCTATATTTATCCCCCATAGATTCCACACTCTAAATTTCATGTTTTGAGGTTGATTTTTCATTTGTTTTTGTATTAGTGACTGTCACGCACATTGCAGGGTGCCTACCGTCTTTGACACCTGAGCATTGAACACTAGCTGAAATTTCTCAAAGTATTTTGAAACTGTCTCCCGTTCTAACTTGAAATATTCATGTGTTTTAAGATAATGTAGGATTTAGGGGTTAGATATGGGGATTAAAGATACTTAGTAGGATTTTTTAAACACTTAACTTTTTAATTAAGACAGTGGACTCCGTTCATTCTACACTCAATAAAATGAAAGAAAAAGATATAAATCTTAAGGGTCTTTTTCAAGATACTGTGAAATAAACTAATATCTTAAGGCTCCCCCTAAGCGTCTGACTCACTGGACCCCTACTTGGTCAAGATGATCCCTAAAACTGAGTTGCTAGCCCTGCGAAAAGAGATCAGACAGGCCTCACCATGCCCCTCCCCTTCTTTTGTAAGAATTTTTTTTTATTATTATTAAATCATAGCTGTGTACATTAATGCGATCATGGGGCACCATACACTGGTTTTATAGACCGTTTGACACATTTTCATCACACTGGTTAACATAGCCTTCCTGGCATTTTCTTAGTTATTGTGTTAAGACATTTATATTCTACATTCACTAAGTTTCACATGTACCCTTGTAAGATGCACCGCAGGTGTAATACCACCAATCACCCTCCCTCTGCCCATCCTCCCTCCTCCCTCCCCTCCCTCTCTCCCTTCCCCATATTCTTAGGTTATAAGTGGGTTATAGCTTTCATATGAAAGCCATAAATTAGTTTCATAGTAGGGCTGAGTACATTGGGTATTTTTTCTTCCATTCTTGAGATACTTTACTAAGAAGAATATGTACTTAGAGATCTAAAAATAGATCTGCCATTCAATCCTATAATTCCTCTACTAGGTATATACCCAGAAGACCAAAAATCACATTATAACAAAGATATTTGTACCAGAATGTTTATTGCAGTCCAATTCATAATTGCTAAGTCATGGAAAAAGCCCAAGTGCCCATTGATCCACAAATGGATTAATAAATTATGGTATATATACACTATAGAATATTATGCAGCCTTAAAGAAAGATGGAGACTTTACCTCTTTCATTACCTCTTTCATGTTTACATGGATGGAGCTGGAACATATTCTTATTAGCCCCTCCCCTTCTTAAAGATGTCCCTTGTGACTCGCTAACAGGCCCAAGGTTGTGAAAGACTTACCCGCAGGTTCTCAATATGCATAACAAACCCTCTGAATGATACTGGTCAGGAAGCTCCCCAGTCAGCTCCCTGGAAATGAGGGGTGGACCATCTGCCTCTACCCTGGTGGTGTTGGTACGGCTGCAGCCAGCAGAGGAACCAGCCAGTTTGAGGGTAGGTAGTGGGGGGCCCAGCAGGAGGCTTCAGTAGCCAGAGGGGCTGGACAACTGCTGGAAAGATACCAGCTCTTTATGGTATCCCTCACCTTAGACTTGTGGCTGAACCAGGAACCCACCAAATCCTAGGCCTAGTCAATTTCATATGAGTTTCCTAGGCTTGGTCAATATCATGTAGGTTTTCCAGGTCTGGCCAATTTAATGAATGGACTGTATCCATTAATTAATACATTCATTCACCTTGCCCCAGCAGAAGAAAGTGCATCCATTCATTTGTTACCAAGTCCTGGCCTAAATTAACTACAAAGGACTCATGAGACTATATATACCCCTAGACAAAGAACCCAGGCAGAGAGAGAGAGAGAATGAACACTTTCTTCCCATTGGGGTTTTTCTCTCTGCCATCTTTGGTGTTTTTTTCTCTGTATTCTTTTCTGTAAAATAAATCCTGTCTTACCACAGATCTGTGATCCATGGAGTCATTCTTCTAATTACCAAGACCAAGAACTGGTATCATGAATCTGTCAGGTATTTTGCCTCTTATTAACAAACCCTTTATCTTAAGCATTCCTTTTCACTGACTAGTCTTTTAGGCAAAACTTAACCCATTCAACCAACTGTCAGCAAAAGAATCTTGAAACCCACCTATCACCTGCATAATAGACCCCCACTTCCAGATGTCCCACCTTTTCTGGGCCAAACCAATGTAAATTTTCTACATATTGATTGATAACTTCACCTGTACTTCCTATCTTCCTAAAATGTATAAAACTAAACTATAACCCCATCATCATGAGTCCACTTGTTCAAGCCTTCTTGGGTGTGGCTTTGGGTCATTGTCCTCAAATTTGGCTCAGAAGAAACCGCCTTAAATTATTTTACTGAGTCTGGCTTCTTTTTTTTCCTGGCAAGATCTATAGTTATGTTATACACTATTATTTCCAGCACCAACTTCTGGACAAACTCAAATAACCTTTTTGAATAGAAAGAAAAGATAATGTACCACTGTCAAAGCCAGATTCTTGAAGCATGGATGACTTGTAGTCTAATATCGCAAGAAGTACTATGCTTGCAAATATTATTTATTCCTGCTTTTTTTTCTATTTTCTATTTCCATCTATAAATATAAATAATTTGCTTGATAGAGCAGACCAAAGAGTGTTTCTTGATCAAATTACCCATTTCTTTGGAAATATATCCTTTTCCCTAGAGATTTAGTTCGGATCAAATAAGGTACTAGATTGGTTTAGTTTAGTGATCAAAATAAATAAATAAACTACACCCATTCAGCTTGACATTCAATTTGTTATACATTATGGTTATATAAACAGAAAAGTAATAATTTAAACACTCCAATATGTATCATTGGCCAAAATGGATAAGACTCAGCAAAAAAGAAAAAAAAGAAAGAAAGAAATTTGCTGTAACAGCAATATTTTGTTTTCTCTTTCTGTTCTGAAAATAGTTCATTGCTATGTGGTATAAAGTGAAAAATGTCCCTTGAAAAATGTATTCCAAATTTGAGAACAGTTAAAGATTTAAGATATATCCATATAAAAAAGAGAAAATAAATTGTTATTTACAGCCAAAAAAGAAATGTGGATTTAAAGGGACTATTTACAAGCAGCTCTTTTTATTATTGCTACTGAAAGAGTTTCCTTCTTTGTCAATTACCTTCTTACATTACTAGTAGTAAAGTATACAATTGAAATCTGTCACTCTAAGCTTAGAAATCAATGATGAAGTTCTTACTGAAATACATCACAAACCCCACACTTTTTAAAGATAGCACTCACTAAGCAATATTTGGTATTTTTATGCAGGGCATGGAGCCATCTTTACTACACATTAAGACTCTTCAATGTTAATAAGTTAGGCAGCATTCTTTTTTCTTTAATTGCTATATTATTTTGAATTTATTTGTAACTTATTACTTTGCACTGTGACCATCTCTTCCTGACAGCTGTAACTTCAGTTATAGTCAGTATGTTTATTTCCAGCAAAGTCACTTTACTTCTTATTCCCATCCCTACCAAATGTGTTGCTATGTTTCATAGACTAGAAAATCAGACTGTACATTTGTTATACGTGTGTACAATATTAGAGTAAATAATTGTTAAATCACAGTCTTAAATTAATCTATTATGAATAAAAGAAATGAATGTGTACATTTTGTAGTATTTACTTTATATGCTTATAGATTTTTGCATTAAGTTTCTGATTTTTAGGAAGTTCAGTTTATCAGATAGGAGATATCTGGAAAAGTGGGAAAGGATGATGATTTTCTTTTCTGTGAGAGTACAGGTAAATCAGATCAATATTTCAGCTGCCTACAACTATAAATGCTGGATTATGTATACACACACATATATGCATATAACGTGTGTGTGTGTGTGTGTGTGAGAGAGACAGAGAGAGAGAGAGAGAGAGAAGCAACAAGAAGCTATCATGATCATAAGAAATTTCTGACCTGATGCCAGAGTAGAATGAAAATGACTTGGGAATTTTATTCCAGCAATTGTAGCTGCTTTTTGTATGGATGAGTTTGTCAAATCCAGATGTGGAAACCGGGAGGTAGGAAAACAAAGATGCAAGGTTAATACCAAGGACACTCCATGAAGAGTGTGATAAATGCTCTTTTGAACTGGAAGCCTCCATAAGAGGATCTTTGGAGAAATAAGAGTGAACCCAGAAGTATAAAGTTCTTATTATAGACAGCAGCTCAGCTTCATACACATCATCTCCCCAAATTGGACAAATAAGTCCTGGATTTCTGCTTTCAAATCATATTTGGAACAAAACACTGTATTCCAGGTCTCAAGTATATCTATAAATTATTTTCTTCTTGCCATCTCTATCATACAATAAACAATTTAAAGATCACTTGGAGATTTAAAAAATAAGGTGTAAACTTTATTAAAATAATCACTGGAACAAAATTCAGAGTCTTCATATATTGGCATTATTATTCATGGTCTTTAAAATGTCTATTGCTACCATGATTAAGTGAAGAATTTATTTCAGAGAATTAGAAACTAAACAAAAAAAATTGGAACACTATAAGTAAGAATGCGATAACTAAAACCAAAAACCCAAGGAATGAGACATAGCTGGAAAGAGTAATGAACTAGAAGATAATATCTAAAGTGAAGAACAGGGAAAAATAGATCAAAATATAGTACAAAATGGATAGAGAATGAAGAAGAACGTGTTGCTTATTTGTATTTGGAATACTAGTAGAAAAAGAGAGAGAATGGGGCAAAAGTAATATTTAAGGATATAGTAGTTAATAGTTTTCAAAACTGCTGAAAGGCAGGAAGCCACATAAAAAAGATTCTTTAAAGATCCTGACTAAGCTATACATGTAAATTCAAGCTCTTTAGATTGTAATTACCAAAAACTAAAAACAAATAGAAAATATTAAAACCAACATGAAACAGGAATAAGATTGTCCAAACAGCATCAATTAAATTGACAACTGAACTTGATACAGAAATGATAAAAGGCAAATATAAATAAATACTATTGAAACACGGTAAGAAATAACTTTTCGGCTAGAGTTCTAAATCCAACAAAACATTTTTTCCAAAATGCAGGCAATTAAAATCTACAGGCTAAAATACCTACACAATAAAAGCAAAAGATGATCATCAGAATTGCACTAAAGGAAATACTCAAAAAATTCTTTAGGAAGAAAAATAATTATCCCAAGTGGAAGGTTGAAACTGCAAGAAGAGCAAGGAAACTGGTAATTTGACTAAGCATTTACTGCAGAAAACATCAGTCATAATTAGTTTGGAGTTAAAATATAGACGAAATTTAAATTCATGATCTACAACTACAGAATTAACATTTCCATATATCATGGAATTATCATAAAATTAAAACATATACAGAGTCATAAGGCCAGTCTCATTAAAATTAACATAGTGAAGATCATGCAGAGTTCATTTTCGGACCACAATGTAGTTTGGTTAGAAACCAAAAACAACCAACAACAACAAATAACAACAATAACGAATAAACTAGATAATCAGTGTATGCTTGAAAATTAAAAAATAGACTTCTTAACTCATAGTTCTATTGAATAAATCAAAAGGAAAATTAGAATATACTTTCATGTGAATGATGAAAATTACATAAGTTAAATATTGTGAGATGCAGATAAAAATATGCTTAGAAAGAAATTTATGGCAATAAATATATGGCTATACTCAATAATCTACAATACTTTTTTGACCCTTGGTTCACATATAGCTAACAAGAGTCAGAATATAAATCTCAAAAGTTAAAGACATCACTCTAATATAAATATAGAATAAATACATGGCAAAGATTTCTTAACTTGTTAATGAGAAAAATAGTAACCTGATAAAGCTAGTTCCAAGAGTATTTGAGAAAGTGAGAATGCTAGTAGTGAGACTTTTTTTTTTTGTGACAGTCTCACTATGTCACCCACGGTAGAGTGCCGTGTCATCACAGTTCACAGTACCCTCAAACTCTTGAACTCAAGTGGATTCCCTTGTCTAACCCTTCCAAGTAGCTGGGACTACAGGCACCCACCACAAAGCCCAGCCCAGTTGTTTTTTTGTTTGTTTGTTTTTTGGGTTTTTTTAAGAGACTGGTCTAGCTCTTGCTCAGGCTGATCTTGAACCTGTGAGCTAAGGCAATCCACCCGCCTCAGCCTCCCAGAGTGCTAGGATTACAGGCGTAAGCCACTGCACCTGGCCAGTAGACATTTTTAAAAGTGAATGTTAGAGAGGCGGTGCCTGTGGCTCAAAGGAATAGGGTGTGGGTTCAAACCTGGCCCCAGCCAAAAACTACAAAAAAAAAAAGTGAATGTTAAATATAAAATTGGTAGATTAAATACAAGATTTGTTAACATTTTTCAAGGTAATGATTTTTGGAGGTATCTTTTCTATTTATATAGAACTTAGTAGTAAACATATATCTTCAAAATGTTTGAGTTTAATTAATAGTAAAAGCAAAGTTAAATACAGGTATGTTCTCCTAGACAATTAAATAGAATAGACCTTGCGTGAGCCTGTTAAATGATGCCCTCAATATGACATTGAAAGAACAAGCACTTTTCTCTTTTGCCTATTCTCAAGCTTTAGAAAACTTTGCTTGACACAAGCTTTTTTTTTAGTGAAATAATAAACAATATTTATTTACAAAATAAAAATTTCTAGCCAGGCGCAGTGGCTCAGGCCTGTAATCCTAGCACTCTAGGAGGCAGAGGCAGGTGAATTGCCTAAGCTCAGGAGTTCAAGACCAGTGTGACCAAGAGTGAGACTCCATCTCTACTAAAAAGAGAAAAACTAGCCAGTGATTGTGGCATATACCTGTAGTGACAGTTACTCAGGAGGCTGAGGCAAGAGGGTCACTTGAGACCAAGAGTTTGAGGTTGCTGTGAGCTATGTCACCACTGCTCTCTACTGAAGGCAACAAAGTGAGACCCTGTCTCAATAAATAAATAAATAAATAAATAAATAAATAAATAAATAAGTAAGTAAATAAACCTATACCAGATACAACAAAGAAGGCATAATCCTGCCCAAGGCATTCTTGATGTAGTTTTTAAAGCAAGATGAAATTCCAGCACAAAACAAAATAATATTTTTAATTAAAGCAATGTATATTTAATAGTTAAATAAACAGTCAATTTTCCAGTGGAAAAAAACAGTAGGGAAACTCTAGCAAAGAAATAATAATAGGGAAGTTTTAACTCTTCACAATTCTACATAGCTAAATCAATTGATATCAAGTTGAAATGCTCTACAATCACCTTTCCCTGAAAATGAAAACATTTCCTCCTTTTGCATTTCTACCACCAATTCTGTATCCTAAGATTCAAACTCCTGAACATTAATAGATGAGTAAACTATGTAATTCATTCTGATGCTCCTAGATCAGAGCATCTGATGCTACCTGGATGAGAGCAGGTACTTCTCATGTATTGTTGTAACCACTTATCTTGGACATCTGCCTCTCCTGTAGTGTTACCACTTGACCTCTACACATCCTGTTTTACTATAGAGCTGGTCCTCTGTTATTGCATATCAGGTGCTTCTCCTGATTTGTAGTGATTTATAGTAAGTTTATCTAACCCCCCAACTATTTCGAACCTCATATTACAAATGATGAAACTTAGACTCAGTGTGGTTAAGAAATGTGATCTAAGTTGCCTACTTTGTAAGAGGCAAAACCAGGACTTCACCTCAGGGAGTATTATTCCTGTGCTTTTAATTATTTTATTATATGGCTTAAATTCCATCATAAGGCAGAATGGAGTGAACTGGGTAAAGATTTGAACATATTTGGTTTTGGTTTTGGTTTTTGTTTCCACTATCCTACACAGAAAACATAAATAAGATTCGGTCGAGTGTATCGGCTGCATGCGAAGCACAGACAAATCAACAGGGTGCTTTTGAGCTCTTATCAGTAGCTACATAGGAAATACTTCAAAGATGAGTAAAAGAAAAAATATATATGAAAGGAGAGCACAATACTGGAAAAGAAAATTTCCTGGAATTACCTTTCTTACTAAGATCACTACCACCAGCATTCAAACCAATGGTGAGTTCCTTAGAAGTCTTATGCCCCTGACCTGTTTAAAAGAGGATAAGGGTCACCATTATTAACATTGGGATATTGTTTCACTTAATATTGTTATGTAACAAACCTGTCCAAAAATGAATGAAACAAAACTATTTTATTATGTACACAAACTCAGGCAGGGCTCAGTGGGGCCGGCCTACTTCTGCCCAGTATGTTAGTACCCTGTTTCCCCGAAAATAAGACAGTGTCTTATATTAAGGTGTGCTCCCAAAGATGCGCTAGGTCTTATTTTCAGGGGACATCTTATCTTTCCTGTGAGTAGGTCTTATTTTTGGAGGATGTCTTATTTTCGGGGAAACAGGGTAGGTTACTCAGTGTCTGTGAATTGGAATCACTTGGCATCATCCTTACTTGGAAATCTGGCAGTTGATGCTGGCTGTTAGCAGGGTTTTCGGCTGCATGAAAAGTTGGAACTCCTACTTCTGTCCGCCTAATATAACCTTTCTGTGGGTCTGTTCATAGTACTGGCAATAGAGTTTCAAGCCTGAGCTCTCAAACAAAGCAAGGAGAAAGTGTACATCATTACTGATGTGCTAAAGCCATATTTTGAAGCTAACAAATAGCTGTTTTTGCTTGATTTGACACCACACAACCTCATTACTTCCATCACAATCAGATGACCAAAGCAGTCACTGAACTCTGCCTGAGATTGGTGAAATGGATGTGGACCCACCAGTTAATGAGAGGAATGCCAAGGTCGCATAGTAAGAAAAGCAAATTAGATAATAGGTACTATTGCAGGCATCATATTCCAGGTGTATAGGGAAGAAGGAATCAGGCAGCATACCTAAGTGTTAAGAGCTGTAGTGTATATAAATCTCTCAAAGGAGGGAGAACTGCAAATTCTCAGTTCCCCCTCTTAAATATTGGGCAACTTACTAAAAGTGGTGATTAATTTAACTCAAGCTAGAAAAACATGTTCACTTTTAGCATCAGCTTTCATTATTAGGCTAAAAGTTAGCCTATGACTTGAAGGTTATTGGCTCTTCCTTTTCATAATCACAGAGTTTTGAACTTGAAGAAGGTACAAGAGTAAACTAGGCAGATGTGCAGTGACTCCAGGGAACAAGAGCAGTTGGTGGAAAATCTTGGGGTAAGGGATAGAGAAAAGGACAGGATAGAGTCAGGGAAAGAAGGCCAGGGTAACAGGCACAAAGAGTTAGAGGCTGTGCCTAGGGCAGCTGAACCCAGAAAGCTCCTCCAGAGACAGGGGTTACAGCCTAAGATAATTGTATAGGTCTTTATTTGAAAGGCCATTAGAATGTGGATGCAAGGTAGGTGACATATTTTGAATGAAAAAAAAAGCTAACATATCAGATTGAGAAGGAGGGGTGTGAAACAGAATGTAATGGTCTATGTAAATAATGATAGCATGGACTAAGATGGGTTTGGGGTGGTCCAAGGGAAGTGGAGAGATTTAAAGCCACATCAGATAAATCAGTCATCCTGGGCTCAAGAGGTCAGAAGAAATTTCTATGTGGATATGGACATTGAATTAAATCTTAAAGAGTAGGTAAATATGACATGAATAGGCTAAGGTAGATGAGATAATCTCAAATAGAAAACAGTGTATGAAAAAAATGCATATTGGAATATACTAAGACCATGTTCTAGAGCTAATAAATAGAAGAGTTTGATTGTTCCTTGTGAGTTGAAAAGCTTTGAACATTAGCCACAGTAGACTAAGACAGACTGTGCATATTAACCAAAAGAGATTCCAACAAAAATTCATTTAAGAGTGCAATAATCATACTTTTATATAATATCATAGTAATTAGGATTTGTATTCTAGAATTAAATATGACAGGCTTTAATTCCTAGCTTTATTATTTTCTAGAACTGTGACTTTGGAGAGTTTACATAATCTCACTAAAATTTATTCCTTGAATCTAAGCTTTTATTTATTTTTTTATTTTTAAAAATAAAGAAACCTACAATGTCAACTCCATCGAACTGTTAGGAAGATTAAATGAGATAATGCATATTAATGCAGTTTCTGATATGTAGTACATGCTCATAAATGTTAATTATATCTATTTTTACTGGGAGCACACTCTTTACTATTTATTATTTTAAAACATTTACTTTGAGAATTTATAAAAGGCTGAGGAAATATTGCTCATTAGTGTCATCAGAGACAGTTTTTGCAGGAGGTAGAGTTTGAATTGGCCACAATGTAGTGAATATGAAGGGTGCATTTCTCCCTAGCAGTCATCAAACTTATCAACAGTTGCATAAGTCCAGTAAGTCTCATGATCATTAATTCGGTTCCAAAAATACTAATTAAATATCTCAGTGCTCTTGGTACTTTGAGGATATAAAAATTAAAGTCCCAATTCTTATCCTCCAAAGAACCATGATCACATTCATTCACATTAAAAAATAAACTGCTAGGAAACGATAAAATACAGAAAGATGGAAATAGCTTTCAGAGGCCCACGATGAAGTAAAATGCAGTAATACTATAAGACCAGGTATGTCCAATGAATAGATACCAGTTTTTTGCATGTGGATCTTAAAATGTATATAGACAAATAAAGAAATATGGTAGAAAGGGAAGGCAGCTGTTGCTGAGGTTGTTTCCTCTTCTTGACAGAACAATAGGACTCATGGCAGAAGCAAGGGGAGACAGGGCCAAAGATGACTCCACTATTGCTTTCAATGAACCTTCAACAACATAAGAAATACCAAGAACTTGATCAAGTTAACATAAAAGTATAAAAGAATCTCCTTTCCTGCTCAACTGAGGATGTGTTTGGGAAGATGAGTCTGCTCTTGCTGCCTTATGGTGAAGATAATTGAGACCCAGGGAAAGAGACTGTAGTGATATCCCAGCCCGTAGCTTAATAATTTCAGAAAACTTCTCTGTTTGTCAGTATTCCAAAAGCTATCTATATTAAAACAGTACAAGCCTGTGAGTGTTAAGTTTTAGCAAATTTTTCTTAGGACTTTCTATGCAATGTAGCACAGACACTGTTGCTTTTGTACAAAGATGGCTGCATGTAATTTTCAAGTACATCTCACAGTTTATTCAAAGTGGAAAATAACTCATGCTACAATCTTTTAAACTTTAGATGAAACACATTCATACTGTTTTACTAGTTCATTCCTAAACTTGATTCTTATTTATTTATTTATTTTTAGGAAGACTTGAGAACAGGAAGGGACTTATATGACCAGTTTTGGCTCATCTTTATACAACAAGAAAAGACCAACAGATCTAAAATATAATCCTATACAAGGCCAGATTCCCCTCACTTTCTTTTCATAGCTCTCACTCTAATAAAATAGAACTGGATTTAAATTCTGTCACTTTAAATCAGCTTTGAATCTTGCATCTAACTCTTCTCCTGCATTTTAGTGCCATATTGCCATGTTAAAGTGTAAAACTCTGCATCTGCCGAGGCATTTGGCTGGAAAAGCAAGTATGTCAATGGCCGTCCCTCGCTGCCATCACACATATGGAATTTCTGTGTTCAGCTTTGCCATCTGGTCGTTAGGCCGAGATTCACTTTTCATTGAATAAGGACCATCTACCATACCCGCTCCTCTTACAATATGCTTTCCTTTCATGGTGTTATTTTGCAGTTCTCTGATGACATTTTCCCTTCCCAGAATCTTATCCTTACTGTCCCCCTCCCCAAATATTTTACAAAGAGTAACCTTCACTACCATTCATAGAAGAAAGAAAAGAAAAGAGCACACAATGTAATGTATATAATTGGAATAAGAGCATTCAAAGTTTCAAGTAATTTCAAGCACAAAGTTAGAAATTTCATAATTATGAAGATTGTAGATTGTGCCGTGAAACTGTCCAATAACCTTAACCAAAAAAAAACAGCATTTAACTTTATGAGGGCAATGTGGGTTTATTCTCCCTGCCATTCCATTTCCTTATTTACCAAGTTGTTATCATGGGACTCGATGATGTTTTTATTTTCTGTCCCAAGGATGTGGTTCCAGGTTTTGTTGCCTCTAAACTGTTCCCTCCTTAGGAAGATACAAAGCCTGACTAGTTCATTTCCTCCTCAAACTTTTCAACTCTTTACTAGAAGGAAAGAGTAAATTCTCAGCCAGAAAATAAACATCAACTTATTTCAAACATTTAAAGGAAAACCCATAGCAATCAGTCATCTTAATTCATTTCATGGTGAGAAACAATTGAGTGAGATATTACATTGAGAGTAAAGACAAAAGGAATTTAAAACCTATAGCCAGATTCTTTAGGGGAAAAAAAGTGCTTCCTTATGGCTGGTTTGAAGGATTGTGCATAATTGTGGCTTACATTTAATATTCTGGAACCATCCCAAACTTCCTCTACAGCCCCACTTCAACCACTAAAACTAATCTCCCTACACAAATTCATCAACATTTAACCAGTGTGTTTCATTCTACCAGGGACCTATTAGGGTATCTGCTTAAACTTGACTGCATGTACAAATCACTGGGGCTTCCAGATGAAACACAGAATCTGGGGTGGGACTCAAGTTTGTGCATTTCTAATAATCTTTTAGGTGACACCAATGCTGCTGATCTGAGAAGGAGGTCTTGGTTTATACAAACGTCTACTGCTCCTGCCCCTTCAATCTTTCCTACACTTGAAAGCAAATTAATCTTACAAAAGAAGACTTGGGTCCAAATATGTTATTTCATGGGTATTTTTTATGTGTCACTTATTTTTTTCATCATTTAAATTTTTAGAAATTCTGCTCAATGGTTATTACTTTTCCCATTTATAGGTAAAGAAATCAGACAGAGATTGACAATGATAGGATTCAGTCAATTTCTGTCTGACTCCAAATCCTGAGCTAGTTACTCTACTTAATTATTCTTTGCTGAGTCACCATCAAGTTTATACCCAGAGCAGGACTTTTTCCATTTGAAGACATTATCCTTAGATCTCTGAAATCTTTGTGTGTTTGTTATTTTGTTCTTTTAATTCCTGCATGTCTGAAATCTAGAATACTTTTTATTGTAATCGAGGCATGTATGTTAAATTAAATAAGTAGGCCGACTAGTAGAAGCCTCCCCCATAAAGTGTAAGAAGAAAGGGAGTGCAATTGCTAAGAGCAAACTTTCTGACATTTCAGAGGCTGGGCTAGAATGTTTGCTATTCTATTTACTAGCTGTGTAATTTGATACATGATTATTATTTGCCCTGTCTCAATTTCCTAATCTGTCTAGCATAAAAATACCACCTAATACAGAAAGATATTGTGATAATTATACTTAAATGCAAAGTTGTTAGCTCCGTGCTAGCACACCTTATGACTTCAAGACAGGATGGTTTTTATTATAAATAGTATCCTTACTATGGAAGAATATACTATTAGGCATTGAACGACCCACAGAACTGGTTCTCGAACTTTCTATACGTTATAATCACCTGGGGAGTTTTTAAAACCACCTGATGCTAGATGTCCCCATGACTGGAGTTTCTGATATCACTACTGCAGAGGGTAGCTTGAACTTGGCATCAGTTGGTTTAAAAATTCTCTACTAGTTTCTAATATTTTCAAATTATAAGAATCATGCTTCATTTTAGAACAAATATACCAAAATCTCTATGGAAAACACCCAGTTTTAAAATATTTTTTGAAGCTTGTTAGATGATTATAAAGTACCACCAAGTTTGAGGATCCCTGTTTCAGATAAAATCTGCCAGTGGTTTTAATTTCTGGCTCCATAGTAGAATTATTTTAGGAGACAAAAAATGTTGATGACTGGCACCATCATCTAGATGTAATTTGTGTCTTATCTCTGAGGAAGAGACCCTATAGTGTATAGTTCTTAAAAGTTCCGTAGGGTGTTTTGTTTTGTTTTGTTTTGTTTTGTTTTTTTGAGACAGGTCTTGCTCTGTCACCTAGGCTAAAATAACAGTGGCATCATCATAGCTCATTATAACCTCAAACTTCTAGGCTCAAGTGATCTCACCCTCCGCAGTAGCTGGGACTACAGGTATATGACACAACTACCAGCTAGTTTTTCCTAAATATGGGGTCTTGCTGTTGCTCAGGTTGGTATGGAACACTTGACCTCAAGCAATCCTCCCATTTTGACCTCCCAAAGTGCTACAATTACAGAAGTGAGGCACCGTGCCCAGCCCTTGTAGGTGATTTTTTTACATACAGGCAGGAGAGAGCATCAGTATTCCAGTGATTCTCCATCTTTAGCATGCCTCATGACAACCTGAAGCAAATATTAAAACACAGATTCCTGGGCCCCAATCCAGGAATTCTGATTGGATAAATATACAGTGGGGCCTGGTAATTTGAATGTCTAATAAGTTCTCATTTGATGCAACTGATGGCAGCTCCACTAAATAGCATAGAAAACCATGAGTACATACAGACATAAATAAAAATAAATGTAAATATTCAATGACAAGATATTTATATCATTATAAAGTATCATCTCTACAAATATGTACTAATTACAAAGGATAGTAAATTTATTTAGAGAAGCTTGGCTGACACTACCTTTATCAAGTGATCAAAATTAACACCATCAGCTATGGGACGAATGAAAATCATGCACCATTTGGTAGAGTGGAATGAAATTAGGAACACTTCTGAGATTCTTCCTGCTAAAGAAACAGAACCTGAATCCAACCACAAGGATACATCGTGTGACCCTAAATTAAGGAACATCTTAAAAACTAATTTCAAAAACATTCCTAAAGAAATCAAGGTCCTAAAATTCACAAAAAGATGGAAGAACTCTTCCAGAGTGAAGTAGTCTAAAGAGGCATGATAACTAATCAGTCCAGATTGTGAATGGATCCTTATGGCAAGGAGGACATTACTAGAGGAATGAGAACAAGTCTGAGTAGTAGATGGCAGAAATGTATCAATATCAGTGGCTGATCTGGGTGCTGTGGTTCTAAAGGAGGATGCAGTTGTCTATAGGCAGTACAGACTAAAATATTGTGGAGGCTGTCTGGTTGGCAAACTAAGACTCAAAAGTTATAGAAAAATAAAAACCATTTTTTTTATACTGCCACTTAGGCTTTTCTGTAAATTGCAATTTTTTTTGAAATATAGTAATTTTTAAAAGTCAAATATAGTTTCATTTTGCGGAGATCTTTCTGGGAAACAGGATTGCCAGCCAAGACTAGAAATGTGTTTGTATTTTAATAGCGACAAAGGGAAAATTAATTTGAAAAATCCTAATGGAAATTGGTTTATGTTGCTTTTCAAAATGCCCCAACTTGGCTTGGAATTTGTAGCTCAGTGACAAGGGTGCCAGCCACATACACCAGACCTGGCTGGTTCGAATCCAGCCCAGGCCTGCCAAACAATGACAACTATAACCAAAAAATATCCAGGCATTGTGGAGGGTGCCTGTAGTCCCAGCTACTTGGGGGGCTGAGGCAAGAGAATTGCTTAAGCTCAAGAGTTTGAGGTTGCTGTGAGCTATGACAGCACAGCACTCTACCCAGGGCAACAGCTGGAGACTCTGTCTCAAAAAAAAAAAAAAAAAAAGCCCCAACTTAATCTTCCCCCTAACTCTGGTGTCTTCTCTTGGCCCTGATGTGTATCTTGTCTCACTCCACACTCAAGCAACCAAAGAGCTTAAAACATAGGCTTACAATGGTCTTTGTGGCAGTGTATTTTCTGACTCTCGCTGTGTATTTCTTGACAATTTCATCATGCCTCTAACTTCCCATTTTTCTTTACATTCTTCTTTGTGTTATCTCATTTGTGTACTTTTTAAATATCATTGTACTTTCTACCTACCTGCTACATGTTATAACTTTTCTATGTGATCTACACTTAATGATTTTACCTCAGCACTCTATTTTATCTTACCTGGTAAAACTATTAAATTCTTTCTGGCCTATTTGCTTTTATCTTGGTCTCAAATTTCACAACTTATAGCACTGATAGGCATTTTTCTCACACACTGAATCTCATTTTTACTGGTCTCATTATTTTCTCTATTCCTTTTAACCAAGTAATATTTAAATGTATTCACAACCCTATGATTCATAACCGTAAGATGATTATAGTCATCTTTATTCATTCATTTATTCATTCTTTCTATAAACATGTTATAAACTTTTAAAATGAAAAACAATGTAATATGTGTAATAAAAGTACAAATAAGATGCAACATGGTTCTAGACTTTAAACAATCCATGTTCTAATTGTGATTCTCTATTGCAGGTGGGTATTGCTAAGCAGTGTTGGGTGTGCTCCTTTCTTTGTATCTCTATGGAAGTCTGCAAATACTCTATCTAACGAAGAGAGGAGTTTCACATTGAACATTACATTTGAGTGGATTTTGAAATATGATTGCAAGTTTTTCAATTATATGGAGAGAGCAAATATGCCAATTGAGAGAGGAATGAAAGGATGTGGAGGCTCAGGTACTAGTGGGTTTCTGGTATAGTTTCAGTAAAAAGAAAAACAAAATAGGAGTGTCAAAATGCAAAGTTTGGACTATTAGTTAAAGCTTGTCTTAGAGACAGCTAAAGTGTTTGAACCCGAATCATATCAAATAAGAAACCATTAAAGAATAATTTAAACTTGATTAGAGAAATCAAGTTTATGTATTAGAAAGGTTGGCGTAAAGAATGAATTGGAAAGGCAAAATATGGATCCAGGGTGACTCTAGCAAGACTCCCAAAGGAAGAAGGCTTCACTCTTCACAATACATGTCAAATCCATTAAGAGTAGAGTATAAAAGTTTTAATGCAACAATTAAGTAAGAAGATGAAAGCTATGTAAACCAGTTTGATGTAAGTATTCCAAATTGTATATAAAATCAGCACATTGTACCTTATAAATGCATTAATGTACACAGTTATGATTTAATAAAAAATAAAAAAATGAAAGGGCTTCAAAAAAAAAAAAAAAAGCAGCAGCACCAGGGAGTGAGAGGATGTGGCTTGTCAGGTGAGCTGCTCTCTCTAGAAGCCTCTCTTCTATCTCCTAAAACACTGCTTTATTGAATCTTTTTTGTGACTGGTGTCTTCAAATTTGTGTCTTAAAAGCTCAGAAAGCTTGTGAAAGATATCATTGAGAGGGAAAGTCTAAATATATGAGGCAAGAATAAAAGCTCTATGCTACTAAGACCAAAGAGGGAAAATCAGAGCTTGAACTTTAGTTATTATAGTAGGGTTGAAGAACAGCAGAAGAATTAGAAAAGAATTTATAAGAAACATGGGAATTGAAGATTTGTTAGACATGGTTGGGGAGCGAACTCCAAATAAATATCATGTTTTGGGTTTGGACTGACAATTTCTATTTCAGTTTCCTGAAAATGTGATAGAAAACAAATTAGGAAGAGTCAGTCTATGGAAGATGAAAAAATTAATTCTATTCTGGGCATTTGAATTTTAGCTGTTATGGATATTCAAATAAATATGTTCAGTTAGAAAGAAGATGTATATGTCAGAAGCCAGGAGGATGTCTGTCTAAGAAATTTAGATTTAGAAATCATTATGCTATCAGCTGTGTGTTGAAACCACGATGCTAGGTGGGATTTGCAAGGGATAATGCGTGAAGAGAGAAAAGCATCATTGGCCTGAAAACAAAGCAATTTAAGAGTCAGGTGGAAGGAATCAATAAATGTTAGCAGCAACTGGAGAGGGACCCCAGGAGACTGCCACTCTTTTCTTCTTCCTCTCACTACTTCCCATAGCAGGCAGGGTAAACTTTAAACAACTGACTCTCAACTAGGTTATTCCTTGGCTAATGCCTTTTGAAACTTTCCATGTATTTTACATTAAAACCTACTCACTTTCCCAAGCCCACAAGGCCCTGCATAACCTGAACTCTATTTATTTCTGCAGCTTCCTGTTATGCCAGCTCTTGTCTCTTTCCTCACCCCTAGGTACGGAGCCCTTCTTTATCCATCCACAGTTGCTTTACCTGCACCACGCCCTAACAAAGGCAAAGGCAACTTGTTCTTCAAGGGGTGACACCATTCTACTAGTATAGTTTTATACGACCTTTTATCTCCCAAAATATCTACAACTGAAAAATCCAAAGGGCTCCATCCCTATCAACCTCTCCTTTAGCCCTTTGTCTTTTTCTTTCATAGAATTTACCACAAACAAGTGTTAGTGAAGAATATTCTATTTATTTTGTATTGTATCTTTTTAACCCATTTGCATATGAGTTAATTGTAGACAACAATCCGTTCTTGCTTTTTCATGTTAGTATCTCCCTCACCTAATGTGGTATATAGGGTATGGCTGTAGCCCAATACAGTTGAATTAAACAAATGAAGTGAACCACTAAAAAAATATGTAGAGAGTTTTGACATTAAAGAAATGATTATAAATATTATCATAGATATTATAAAAATAAGATGAAAATATAAAAATATATAAATAAAAAATATAGATATTTCCACTGCATTTATAAGAAGTCATTAGTGATATTTACATGAAGACTTTTAGTGTCATAGAATGTATATAGTTGTATTGACATGAATTTCTAGTTCTGTGAGGGTGGGTGTAGAGTGTATTACAACGAGAAAGCTAGATGACTCTCTCTTACTATACACTTGGGCAAAACTTGAAGATGATAGAAAAAACTAAAGGTGAAGGAACTTGGTGGCCAAGGTGAAGTTTTCTTTGTTTTATTTTGTCTTAGGAAGAGAAAGACTTAAACTGGTAAAACTGGCAAGCAGTCAGAAAAGAAAGATTGGAAATACAGAAAGAAGACATTTTGGATTTTTTTTTTTTTCAACAGGCAAGGTCTTGATGTGTTTCCCAGGGCTGGAGTGCAGTGGTATAATCATACCTCATTGAAACTTTAGCCTCCTGAGCTCAGGAGATCCTTCTGCCTTATTTTCCCTCTAGCTGTGACTATAGACATGCACCACCACTTTGTAGATATGGGGCCTTGCTATGTTGCCCAAACTGTTCTTAACCTCCTAGCCTCAAGCTGTCTTCCTACCTCACTCTTCCAAAGTACGTGGATTATAGGCAAGAGCCACCATGCCTGGCTGGAATAACTTTTAAGTTGGAAAACCAGTGGATGGCTTCAAGAACATAGGTTAAGAGTTGACTTTTGGGATTAGGAAAACCTCAAGCTGAAAGAAAGAATGACAGAAGGGGTGAAGGAGAGAAGGAAGGAAGGAAGGAGAGAGAGAAGAAATTAAACAGGATAAGAAGGAAGGAAGGGTAAGGAAGGGAGTGAGGGGAGGAAGGATGAAAGGTGTGAGAGTGTCTGTAGGTAATTGTGAAAATCTCAAGAACAATAAGTTGAAGTGAGGAATTGACAAAGACAAAAATGTCAGGTTTTAGAAAAGGGGGATTTCTTCTTCAAAGGAAGTGGTATTGAAGATTAGCTTAGGTGACTGCAAAGTGATAATAACCAACAATAGTTAAGATCCACTTTAAAATAGCTGAAAGGGTGGAATTGGAATGTTCTTAACACCAAGAAATGTTAATTGTCTGAGCTGATAGATACCCCAATTACCCTGACCTGATTAATTCACATCATATGCCGGCATCTCATATATCCTATAAAGATGTACAATTATCATGTATTCACAATAACTAAAAATAAATAAAATAAATTTTGAATGTTACAAATCCACATGGGTCATACATATTCTCCACTTGTATACAAAAGTACATGTGAAAACGAATGTAGATATAGGATTTGTGGGACATTGAGTTTGAAATGCTAAGGCATTGGAATGATGGAGAGCAAGAGTGGAGGTGCGAGGGATTCAGCTGATTACCAATAAAGTGGAGACAGTTTTTTGTTTTGTTTTGTTTGAGATAGAGTCTCACTTTGTTGCCCCGGGCTAGAGTGTCATGGCATCAGCCTAGTTCACAGCAACCTTACACTCCTGGGCTCAAGTGATCCCCCTACCTCAGCAACCCAAGTAGCTGGGATTAAAGGCACCATCACCACGCCTGGCCAATATTTAATATTTTTATTTTTAATAGAGAAGAGGCTTGCTCTTCTCTCGCTCAGGCTGGTCTCGAACTCTTGAGCTCAAGCAACACCCACCTCGGCCTCCCAGAGTGTTATGACTATAGGTGTGAGCCAACATGCCCAGCTAAGACAGGATATCAAAGGTGTTCATAGCAGGAAAAGGCTTGAAGACTGGAGAAAAATGAAGCCCAAAAGAACAGAAGTTTCCATGAAATCTAAGACAAGAAATAATTTGTGGTCATAAGAAAACTGGAAAAAGAAAAGGCCTAATTATAGAGTTCATTATTAGAATTTATGATTTCCAAGACACAACAGGTGGCTAGTAATGATGCTGAGATGTGAAGGAGAACTTGCTGAACATGAAGAATGCATACATGAAAACAGAAAGACATCTAACTGGACATCAAAAGCCCGAAAAAGAAAGGGATTTTTCCCCCTCAATACTTCATCAAATAAGGTTAAACTGGTTTTCTAACCCAAATTCTATGATTCAGCCAAATTATTCTACTCTCTGACCCCCCAAAAAAAGTTTTCCCCAATTATATTCCCATATTTTTGCTAACATTTTTCTCTAATCTCTCTTCTTTATTCTGAAATTTTACACATTCCTTGAGTCCTAAACATTTATTTCCTTCATTGTCGTGTCAATGGCCATGTCTTTATTCCTCTACACACACACACACACACACACACACACAACCTTTCTTTGTAACAGATATGTATTGAAAGTCTTACCTGTGAAGGCACAGGGCCAGAGGCAGTGAGGGCCATTTCAATGAATATGACTTAGCTTCTGTCATAATGATAGCTAGAACCAAAAAACAGGAAGTAAAAATATACAGAAAATACTAAATTAAAATCTAAAGACAGGACATTTAAAAAGCACCAAGTTTCCAAAGAAGTGATATTTAAAAGCAGAAAGTCAGGAAACTTTGTTATGTGTATTTTGGGCTAATTTTTTCTGACAGTTAATATTAATTTGTGGATTAAAAAAAAGAAGGGAAGTTTTCTAGAAATTTTAGGGAAAATGTTAGAAGCAAATATTTGCTTTGATTTAAGAGTGAACACACAGTGGTGAGTTGAGTGTGCTTGAATCTCCCTTTCCCCACAAAGCAAAGAGAAGGAATATTTCCTAACATATGTCCCTGTACAGAACTGGAATACCATTAAGAATAAAAGATGTGAAAGTGATTTTAAAATTGTAAAGTTTTAAGCAAATAAACTGAAAAAATGGTAAGGCTTGTAAAAATAATTGTGAAAACAATTTTCACTGGTATCTTCAACTGATACCTCTCAGAAAATGTATAATGTACTAGTGAGAGAAGATACCCAAGGAAAACATGGTATAATCTGGAAGGACAAAAGGTATCTCACAGAAACTCAACAGACACTCCAGCCAAGTCCCAATGGTGACTCAGCTTTGAAGCTATGTTAATTAGTAGGATGTAAGCACTCCAGTTTGTACAAATAATCAACACATTGAATCCCACAAAGGCATAAATGTACTCATGATCTATGTATGTATGACTTAATAAAAAAAGCCACAAGAAAAAATAAATTTGTAAAATCTTAGCTTCCTGGAAATTTGAAACTAACATTTTCTTCCACTTCTGTAAATTTCATCAATACTTCAAGACCTCCAATGAGGAACAATATAATAATTCCTTTATCTGCCTTTCTTTAAACCCTATAAAAGAACAGGGATGAAGAAGGCTAAGGAGCATGGCCATCTTGGACAGTAGTCCTCCAAAGCTCTGTTGTCTGCAATAAAGACCCTTCCTCTTACAAATAGAGGTGTTCAGATAATTCTTCCCCTCTGCAGGGCCTCATTTTCTTGCCATAGTAGTGGGTTTGCCCACTTATTATTCTTATGATAATTATTCAACATCTAGAGTTTCACTATTTATCCACTACATGGAATCTTCTTTGGGGAAAAGGTAAAAATCAGGCCAAGTGCAATGGCTCACACCTGTATTTCCTAGCACTCTAGGATGCTGAGGTGTGTGGATTGCTTGAGCTCAGGAGTTCAAGACCAGCCTGAGCAAGGGCAAGACCCCATCTCCACTAAAAATAGAAAAATACAATCTGGGCATCATGGCAGATGTCTATACTCCTAGCTACTTTGGACACTGAGGCAAGAGGCTCGCTTGAGCCCGAGTTTGAGGTTAATGTAACCTATGATGTCATGGCACTCTCCCCAGGGAATCAGAGTAAGATTCTGTCTCAAAAAAAAAAAAAAGATCAAATAGTTTTCAAATGTAAAGAGTATACTAAAATACTAAAATATCAGGATTACCAAATTATATTTTATAAGAGCAAACATCTTCTACTAGAGGTTAAATAGAGGTTAAAGATGGAATAGTGTTTGGACAAACAAAGTCAAGAGATTTTTTTTTAACTTGAAAAAATCTTAGCATTCTAGTGTTTCTTTAATGAAAAATCAACACACATTTATTCGATGTTATATGAGTGCCAGGTTATTTGGTAGTTTCTGATTCCATTAATACTCAACAGGTAGGTATTCATTAAGCATTCAGCAAATATCTAAAATCCACATGGAGATAGGAGAATAAATGGTGTTGCTAGACAGCATTAAGTAAGATAATCAAGGGTGTGTGTATTTATTTGTGTGCATGTGTGTATGATCTTGTCTACATTTTAAAATTCACACTTTGATTATTTTAGAAATTCAGAATAAGAGGGAATGCCTATCATTGGGTCTGAGTTTTCTAAGACAGCTCCATGGAATAAGTGCTGATATGAATTTTAGAGAATTAAATGTATTTGAACTGACAGAAACGGGGGGACACTTTCGAAACAAAAAAGTATAATATGAATAAAAGCTTAAGAGTAACATGTATATTATTTCATGCGTTGCCTTGTACATTGTATTTAATGACTATTTCCTGGTAAGAAAAAAGAATGAATGTTAGATCAGTTAATGAAAAGCTCTAAATGTTATACTAGGAAGTTTGAATTTGACCCAAAAGACAATGGGAGAATCTATAAAATAGTGTTATACTCTAAATTTGAATGCCTTTGAATCTAAAAGTTTAGGATATGATTACTATTATCTGACAATTAGAATAATTATCTATAATATTAATGCTACTTTCAACACACTTAAATGTATGCTCTTTTCGTTTCTTAAAGAGTGCAACATTTGGTTTAAAAGTTTCCCCAAATATCTGTAAATTTACTTTTAAATGATTCATTAAAAATGTAACTAAAATGATGTCACATAAAATTATGCAGATACAAACTGCCACAAGTAAATAATTAAGTACATTTTAAAAGATGCTTTGTATTTTTTCCAATGGACCAAATATAACTTAATGTTGTTATGGAATGGATTTAACTGAGCCTAATATCTCAAAAGTTTAAATGTATTGCTTTTCAGTGACTATTCTCATTTGTTAGAAGACTTATTTTTCCATAGTACTTTTCCTCAGTATACATTTGCAAAAATTTAGCATTTTTCACCTTTTATCTCCATTGTATTAGCATTATCTCACACTGCTCTTTTCATTTTTTTTAAATAGTTGTTCTTAGATTTGATTTTGTGACATATGCCATTATTATATTAAGTTGAATTTTCAAAGCATAATATGTAGACCAACAGTTTCCTATTTTTTTTTTTTTAGCCAAGAAAGCATTTATTTGAACAAAAGCATATAATTCTAAAATACAAATCAAGGCCAAATGGAACTGTTTTGTTAGTGTGGGTGTCAGATACTCAGCATTCTACAAGCTCTCTCCCCCTCCTTTTGTTCTTCTCCACCATGTCTAAGAAAGCTCCAGAGATTTCCTGGACTTTTTTCAACTGCAGCTTGAAAGCAACTATTATAGATGCCAGTTTCTGTTAGTCATTTGCCTTCAATTTAAGTGTCTTTCACAGAGAAAGCCGTAGTCTCTTTGGTTATGGAACATAATCTATGTGTTTTCATTTTCCCCAGGAATAAAAAGCAGAAAATTGAGAAACACACCTTCCCATGTACATATACTGAAGGCATTTTATGTTCCTTTCTTGTGTAAAATAAAAATTAAAATACCAACATACAGTAGATGTTCTTTTACATAGTAGATGTTTTGAAATATGTATACAGTGCACAATAGCTAAATGAACTAATTAATATACATTACTTCACATACTTATTTTTAACTGCAAGAACACTTAAAACCTACTCTTTCAGGGATTTTTCAGGACTACAAAACATTTTTATTAGCTATAGTCCCCATAGTATAAAATAGATCCCTTGAACTTATTTCTCCTAACTCAAATTTTATTTTGTCTGCTGGGACAAATTTGGGTTGTTTCTACATATTTCTAGTCCTTTCCCTAGGCTGATATCAGTTTTTCCAACATTTTCTTCTAGAATTATTATAGTTTTATGCCTTAAGTTTAAGTCTTTTATCCACCAAGAATTAATTTTCGTGAGTGGTATGAGGTGTAAGTCATGTTCCAGAATTTCACATGTGGCTATCCAGTTTTCCCAGCACCATTTATTAAATACAGACTCTTTTCCCCCGTGTAGGGCTTCTTTAGGGGCTTCTATGTATAAGAAGACCTTGTATGCAAAAGTGGACAATTTAACTTCTTCCTCTACAATTTGAATACATTTATTTGTTTCTATTGCCTAACTGCCCTGGCGAGGACTTTCAGCACTATGTTTAATGTAAGTGGTAAGAGTAGACATCCTTGTCTTGCTCCTGGTTGTAGAGGAAAAGCTTGAGGAGTCTCACTTTGTCTCCCTCATTGGAGTACTGTAGCATCATAGCTCACAGCAACTTCAAACTCTTGGGCTCAAGTGATCCTCTTGCCTTGGCCTCCCAAGGTGCTAAAACTACAGGTACCAGCCACAATGCCCAGATATTTTTTTAGTAGGGTGGGGGTCTCACTCCTGCTCAGGCTTGTTTCCAACTCCTGAGCTCAAGCAATCCATATACTTTGGCCTCCCAGAGTGCTAAGTGCTCAGTGAGCCATGAGCTCGGCATTGACAAAGGCTCTTTCTTCATCGAATGAGATGAATATATGGTTTTTGCCCTTGATTCTGACTTGAATATTTTGACTTATCCTTGAATTTCTGAGATAAATATCATCTGATCATGATGAATGAACCTTTTACTGTGGTGTTGAATTTGCTTATATTTTCTAGAAATATTTTTTATCCATGATAAAATAATTTTTATAGTTTAACAATAATTTTTAAATAATAATTTTCTTAAAATAATTTTTATCCCTTAAAGAACCTTTTATTCTTTAAGGTTAACCTGTAATTTTATTTTCCTCTGGCGCCCTTATCTGGCTAATGCTGGCCTCATAAATGAGTTTGAAAGTATTTTCAATGTGGCAGCTCTGTGGATAGGGCACGGGGTGGTGGGTTCAAACCCGGCCCCGGCCCAAATGCAACAAAAAAATATCCAGGTGTTGTGGTGGGTGCCTGTAGTTCCAGCTACTTGGGAGGCTGAGGCAAGAGAATTGCCTAAGCCCAGGAGTTGGTGGTTGTTGTGAGCTGTGATGCTACAGCACTCTACAGAGGGTGATAAAGTGAGACTGTCACAGAAAAAAAAAAAAGAAAGTATTTTCAATGTTTTGAAAAAGTTTAAGAAAGATTGATATTAGTTCTTCCCTAACTGTTTGGTAGAATTTAGCACTGCAACCATCAGATCCTGGCCTTTTATTTGATGGGAGAATTTTTACTGCTGTTCAATGTTTCACTTGTTATTCATCTGTTCAGATTTTATATTTTTTAAAATTCAGTCTTGGCAGGTGGTATGCTTCTAGGAATTTAGCTATTTCTTCTAGGTCATCTCATTTATTTGGCATGTAATTATTCAGACATTTCTCTTATGATGGTTTGTATTTCTATGCTATCAGTTATAATATCTCCTCCTCAGTTTCTGATTTTGTGTTTGAGTCTTCTTTTGTTTTTATAATTACTGTAGCTAAAGGTTTGTTGATTTTGTCTTATCTTTTTGATAACTAACTCTTAGTTTTGTAGATTCTTTTTCTACTGTTCTTCTGGTTTTTGTTTTATTTATTTCTGTTTTGATCTTTACTACTTTCTTCTTTCTACAGCATTAGTTTGTCCTTTTTCCAGTTTCTTTTTTATTTTTTATTCATTTATTTATTTTTTGCAGTTTTTGGCTGGGGCTGGGTATGAACCGGCCACCTCTGGCATATGGGGCCGGCGCCCCAATCCTTTGAGCCCCAGGTGCCACCCTTTTTCCAGTTTCTTAATGCATAATTTTGGGTGGCTGATTTGAGACTTTATTTATTTATTTATTTGAGATAAAGTCTCACTTTATTGCCCTTAGTTGATTGCTGTGGCATCACAGCTCACAGCAACCTCCAACTCCTGGGCTTAGGTGATTCGCCTGGCTATTTTTTTGTTGCAGTTTGGCAGGGGCCGGGTTTGAACATGACACCCTCAGTACACGGGGATAGTGCCCTATCCACTGAGCCATAGGTGCCCCCTGAGACATCATTTTTTGATGTAAGTTTTTATTGCTATTTGAACTTCACTTGCCAATTTTTCGATGTAGAACCAAAGCCTTTTCTTGGATAAGTTTTCTATTTACATATACCAAAGTCATTATTTATTTATAATAATTGCCAGTGCTAGTTTATTTGAAATGCACAGAAAACCTACAGACTAGATGGTGACTAGATGGTGTCTTGATCTGACACAGTGTCTCTCCCATAATTAGTTAAATAGCACTCTTTTATGACTTGCAGTCATTGAGTACAACTTAGATAATTAGGACTTAGCACAAATTCATCTGACTCCAGATATTGTGCTCATACACTAGAAAGTAAGTGTTTTGACACCTACTGATCATGATCAATACTTACACAAATTGTCACATGGCCACTAGCAAGAATGTTTTACTTAGCTAATAGACGTTAGTGGTTATATATGAAAACTTTGAATGTCAAAACTATCACTGATAAAATTCAATTTGACAGAAATCTCCAGTCACAATATGTGTGCTCAAAGGCAGGAGTATACTATCATGCCTTAATGTAGCAAGGGGGTCAGGTGGTGCCTGTGGCTCAAGGAGTAGGGTGCTTGCCACATATACCAGAGGTGGTGGGTTCAAACCCAGCCCCAGCCAAAAACTTCAAAAAAAATGTAGCAAGGGGGAACAGAGCATAGTAGGGCAGAGACAGGGGAGCTCTGAATACTAGTTATTATTCTCCCACTGTGAGTTTTGAGGCTTTGAGTAATACACAGAACCTCTCTGAGCCTCAATTTTATCATGTATAACAATTTTATTTTGTATGTAATGAGGTAGTTATAATAAATTAAAAAATATGTATGGACTGAATGTTTGTATCCTGATAAATTAATATTTTTAAGTCCTAACCCCCAATGGGATGGTATCAGGAACCATGACCCTTAGGAGGTAATTAGGTCATGAGGTTGGACCCCTCATGAATGGGATCAACACTCTTATCAGAAGAGACATGTGATCTTGCTCTTGAACTCTTATTCCACCCCAGAAAGATATAATGAGAAGATGGCCATCTGCAAACCAGGAAGCAAGCCCTCACCTGCCAGCACCTGCCAGCACCTTGATCTTTAATAGCTAAGCTTCCCAAACTGTGACACTGTGAGGTTAAGCCACACAATCTTTAGTAATTTAAGATAACAGCCCTAACTCACTGGAAAAATATCTAAGGATCTTAGCATTATTATTGTGCATTAGTGTTGCTAAATATACCACCTTAGTAAATTAACATAATTTCCCATGTGCCTAGCAAACAGGTTAGAATTTTGAAGCATAGACATGGTGGCAGATTGGAGAGAGGGAGCACTAGGAGGAAGGTACATTTGAGGGACAAACGTGAAAGACCATTGCTTCCATCACAGAGATTTCCAGTGAACTTTTTGCAGGGTAATTTTACATGGAACCTTCAAAGGCAGCCCCTGAGGCACAGGTGGACATACAAGTGATCAGCTGAATAGAAGATCATTTAGACTGGATGGCTTCAATTATTTTGCACCACTGTGTACCTGATGCCCAATACATCACAGTGTGTGATTGAAAAACAGTTGTTCAACAACTGCAAGATAAGTGAACAAATTGGATATAATATTAATCCTATTTCCTAGGATTGCATGTGATGTTTTAGTATATTTATACCAATAGCCTATTAAGATTGAATTTCAGATAATATCTAGACATTCTTTTCAGATTTTCATATATATTATATACATATATATACACAGAAACATATGTGTGTGTATATATTTTATTTTGTATGTAATGAGGTAATTATGATAAATTTAAAAACTACATATGGACATATACATTAGAATCCTTTATTTACTCCTGTTTCTGAGTCCCCTGCATAGAGGAAGCTCACTAAAAAAGAGCCTTAGCTGTTTTTCTGCCACATAATTTGTAGCCTCACTTAAAAAAATTTTAATGGGGGTGGGGGCAGAGACAAGATGGCTGACTGAAACCAGCTTTCCACAAAGGCTCCCATCCAGAAGGAGAGTTAAAGGACAGAAATTTAACAAGTAACCAGGTGGATTACAGCGGCACCAAGAGAGAAGGTTGAAGAATGCACATCAACCCCGTTGAGGTGAACTGCAACACCAAGGATACAAACAAAAGGTACAAAATCCATCACCAAGTGGAAGGAAGTCCCCTCACTCATGAGAATGGCTCAGATTAACCCATAAACAAATGAGCAGAGTTCAAAAGTCCTCCCACTATACTCCACGGGAGAGGCCCTCTAAAAACTGTACCTACCTCCTCTACTAGGGTGCCATGGTGCACTCCTGCCAGGCATAAAACTGTGTAAAACTGTGTATATTATCTACCTGAAATTCTGAGCTCCCAGCACTCCCCTCCACTCTCACTCTGAGGTCTGGAGGCCTGCCCCCGGGAATCCAGATTCTTGGATGATTTCTCGAGGGGTGGGGACAGGTCCTGCACTGCAGCTGGTCAGTGCTGATTCTGTGGCATGGGAGTGAGGAGAGGATGATCAGCTGAGAGGGACCAGAGCAGCGGTACCCCGAGGCACAGAGCAGCAGCCGTTATTGGCAACAATAGGACTCACCCCTGGATATTTTGGAGTCACACCCCCTGTCTCTCTGGGCAACCAGAGGAGGCCAGGCATCTTCTCAGGTGGCAACCACCAGCGGAAAAGATCTGAGATGGAAACACAGGCCCCATGAATAAAGGGTTTGCCTGAGGTGGTACCAGCCTGGGTGAAGCGCAGGGACTAGAAAATGCACGAGCAGTGCCTGCTGACTCCAAGGGTGGGGCTGACCCAGAGGACCACTTTATTGAGCCTAAGATGCACCAAGTGCCCAGGGAATCATCAGCCTAGACAACGGAGGGCATGAGGCTAGAACTGACAGCTAACCATGCTGCAAATACAAACCTGCACCAGCAAAGACAGAGTCTGAGGCTCAGGTTCTGTGAACTCAAAACAGCTGCTCTTCTGCGGGACAATTTAGCCGGGACAGAAACAAATTACACAAAGTTGTTCTGTTTGGTCAGTAACAACAATCAGGGGCTGGGATGGAACTGAGTGAACACCGCCCAGCCTCCATCAAGTGCCCGAGGTTGTCAGGCCTCACCTCCCCCTGCCAGATAGAGGCAGAGAGCAGCAGCCTGGCTGAGCAGACATAGATTTCCTTGTGATTCAGGCAGGTACAAGCCCCTGGTGTATCTGCTCATTAAAGGCAACTGGGTCACAGCCCTGTGGGGTTATCAGTGACTGAGGGGTGACAGAGGTACAAGGTGGGGAAAGAGGTATTAACCCTCCCAGACTAATATATTTTTTGGGTGGGTCCTCTTGACCTCATGGAACACCGGAGCAAGTCATATTTGAGTTGTCAGCAGACCAGTGTGATCTAGTTGCCAGAGACCTTTTAAAATCTTCCACCTGAGACAGGTGCTGACTGAGACAATGGATTTGGACCTTTTGAACTGAGCCAATCATCCAAGGACTATCCAAGTGCTGCCCTGGGTGTGTGGTTGTAGGAAGGTTTGATTTTCCTTTTCCATTTGTTTCCTGTGGGGGGTAGGGTGATTTAACTACTGGTATTTCTCCATAGATGAGACTTCAACCCAGAGTAACTGTTTCACTGGGGTCAGACAGAAACCAGCTGAAAACAAGACAGAGCCTCTTAGCCCCACCACACCAAACAGGTCCCCAGTTTCTCAGGCCGTAGCACTGTATGGGTCCTCGACAAAGCTCCAGGGGAAAAGTCAAACAGTGTAAAATAATTATGGGGCAGAATCAGCAGAAAAACTCTGGTAACATGAATAACCAGAGTAGATGAACCCACCTAAGGAAAGATATGGCAGATGTAACTGAAGATCCCATTCATAAACAGAAAGCCGAGATGTCATAAATCAAATTCAGAATTTAGATTGGAAACAAGATGAATAGTATGGAGGAAAATTTGAAAATAGAAATTTGAGGAGCAATTCAAAAGTTGGAATTAAAAATTCGAGGAAAAATTCAAAAGTTGTCTCAAGAATTCAATGAATTTAAAGACAAAACCACCATCCTAAAAGATCTGAAAAAATAGAGCAGAATCTCTCAGTAACAGAGTGAAGCAAGCAGAATAAAGGATTTCTGACATTGAATACAAAGCTTTTGAACACTCCCAAACTCTCAAAGAGGAAGAGAAATGCAGAGCAAAAACAGATCATTCTCTTATAGAGCTCTGGGATAATTCAAAGAAGGCTAATATTCACCTCATTACAATCCCTGAAAGTGATGAATTGGCTTCACAAGGCACAGAGGCCCATCTCCATAAAACTATGAAAGAGAATTTTCCAGACATGCCAAGAGGTTCTGAAATTCAGATAGCAGATGCTTTCAGAACCTCAGCATGACTCAACCCAAATAAGACATCCCCCAGGAACATCATAATAAACTTCACTAAAGTCTGAAAGCACCCAGATGTAAGAAAACCATTACCTACAAAGGGAAGAATATTAGAATGATAGCAGATCTCTCTGCTGAAACTTTTCAAGCCAGAAGAGGGTGATCATTGACTTTTAATCTTCCAAAACAAAATAACTTTCAACCCCGGATCCTGTATCCAGCTAAACTGAGTTTCATTTATGATGAAAAAATTAAATACTCTAATGACATTCACATGTTGAAGAAAATTGCCATAACCAAACCAGCTCTTCAGGATATTCTCAGACCTATTCTCCATAATGACCAGCACAACCCTCTATCACAAAAGTAAACTCACTCAGAAACTTTTGATCAAACTATAACTTCCACAGTGGCAAAAGAATTAAAAATGTCCACTGGACTTTCAAAAAAATTGATACCCAAAATTTTACCAGACTTATCTATATTGTCCATTAATGTGAATGGCTTAAACTGTCCTCTAAAGAGGCACAGATTGGCTGAGTGGATACAAAAACTCAGGCCATGTATTTGCTGCATACAAGAATCACAATTTACCTTAAAAGATAAATATAGACTCAGGGTGAAAGGATGGTCGTCTATATTTCAGGCAAATGGAAATCAGAAAAAATCAGCCATTGCAATTTTATTTGCAGACACAATAGGTTTTAAACCAACAAAAGTAAGGAAGGATAAGAATGGTCACTTCATATATCTTAAGGGTAATACTCCATATGATGAGATTTCAATTATTAATATTTATGCGCCCAACTGGAATGCATCTCAATTAATAAAGAAAATCTAACAGACATGAGCAACTTGATTTCCCACAGCTCCAAAACAGTCAGAGATTTCAACACTCTTTTGGCACTGTTCCAATAAGAAACTCAGCAAAGAAATTTTAGATTTAAACCTAACAATCCAACATTTGGATTTAGCAGACATCTACAGAACATTTTATCCCAACAAAACTGGATACACATAATTCTCATAAGTCCACAAAACATACCCAAAATCAATCAAATTTTAGGTCAGAAGTCTAAACTCAGTAAATTTAAAGGAATAGAAATTGTTCTTTGCCACTTCTCAGACCACCATGGAATAAAATTTGAATTCAGTAACAACAGGAATCTGCATACTCATACAAAAACATGGAAGTTAAATAACCTTATGCTGAATATAGTGGGGTCATAGATGAGATTAAGAAGGAAATTGCCAAATTATTGGAACAAAATGACAATGAAGACATGAATTATCAGAACCTCTGGGATCCCACAAAGGCAGTCCTAAGAGGGAAATTTATAGCACTGCAAGCCTTCCTCAAAAGAATGGAAAGAGAGGAAGTTAACAACTTAATGGGACATCTCAACCAACTGGAAAAAAAAGAACATTCCAACACCAAACCCAGTAGAAAAAAAAGAAATAACCAAAATTAGAGGAGAATTAAATGAAATTGAAAACAAAAGAATTATACAACAGATCAATAAATCAAAAAGTTGGTTTTTTGAAAAGGTCAATAAAATAGATAAACCTTTGGCTAACCTAGCCAGGAAAAAAAGAGTAAAATCCCTAATTTCATCAATCAGAAATGACAAAGACAAAATAACAACAGTCTCCTCAGAAATTCAAAAAATTCTTAATGAATATTACAAGAAACTTTATTTTCAGAAATATGAAAATCTGAAGGAAATTGACCAATACTTGGAAGCACATTGCTTTCCAAGACTTAGCCAGAATCAAGTGAAAATGCTGAACAGGCCAATATCAAGTTCTGAAATACCATCAACCATACAAAATCTACATAAAAAGAAAAGCCCAGGACCAGATTGCCTCACGTCAGAATTGTACCAAACTGTACCTATATAACTCAACCTGTTCCAAAGTATTGAAAAAGAAGGAATACTACCCAACACGTTCTATGAAGTAAAAATAACCCCGATCTCCAAACCAGGAAAAGACCCAACAAGAAAAAAAAAATCATAGACCAATATCATTAATGAATATAGATACAAAAATATTCAACAAGATCCTAACAAACAGAATCCAGCAACACATCAAACAAATTATACATCTTGTAGGTTTTATCCCAGGGTCTCAAGGCTGGTTCAATATATGTAAATTTATAAATATAATTCAGCACATAAACAAATTAAAAACAAAAACCATATGATTTTCTCAATTGATGCAGAATAAGCTTTTGAAAATATCCAGCATCCCTTCATGATCATAACACTTAAGAAAATTGGTATAGAAGGGACATTTCTTAAACTGATAGAGGCCATCTACAGCAAACCCACAGCCAATATCGTATTGAATGGAGTTAAATTTAAATCATTTCCACTCAGATCAGGAACGAGACAAGGTTGCCCATTGTCTCTACTGCTCTTTAACATTGTATGGAAGTTTTAGCCATTGCTATTATGGATGAAAAGGGTATCCACATAGGGTCAGAAGAGATCAAACTTTCGCTCTTCACAGAGGATATGATTGTATATCTGGAAAACACCAGGAATTCTACAACAAAACTCTTGGAAGTGATCAAGGAATACAGCAAAATCTCAGGTTACAAAATCAATATTCATAAATCGGTAGCCTTTATATATATATCAACAATAGTCAAGCTGAAAAAAGAGTTAAGGACTCTATTCCATTCACAGTAGTGCCAAAGAAGATGAAATATTAGGGAGTTTATCTAACAAAAAAATTAAAAAATCTCTACAAAGAGAACTATGAAACTCTAAAAAAAAATAGCTGAAAATGTTAACAAATAGAAAAACATACCATGCTCATGGCTGGGAAGAATCAACATCGTTAAAATGTCCATACTACCCAAAGCAATATACAATTTTAATGCAATCCCTATTAAAGCTCCACTGTCATACTTTAAAGATCTTGAAAAAATAATACTTCGTTTTATATGGAATCAGAAAACTCCTCAAATAGCCAAAACATTACTCAGAAAAAAAACAAAGCAGGAAGAATCATGGTACCATGATTCTGTACCAATCATGGTACAGACTACACTGTAAATTGATAGTAATCAAAACAGCGTGGTACTGGCACAAAATCAGAGAGGTAGATTTATGGAACATGATAGTGAACCAAGAGATGAACCCAACTACTTACCATTATTTGATCTTTGACACGCCAATTAAAAACACATTCAGTGGGGTAAAGATTCTCTCTTTATCACATGGTGCTGGGTGAACTGACTGGCGACCTTTAGAAGACTGAAACTGGACCCACACCTTTTGCCATTAAGATAGACTCTCACTGGATTAAAGATTTATACTTAAGACAAGAAACTATAAAAACACTAGAAGAGAGTGCAGGGAAAACTCTTCAACAAGTCGGATCTACGTATTTTATGAGGAGGAGCCCCGGGCAATTGAAGCTGCTTCAAAAATACACTACTGGGACCTGATCAAAGGTCTTCTGCACAGCTAAGAACAGAGTAAACAAAAAGACAGCTATCAGAATGGGAGAAGTTATTTGCAGGTTATGCCTCTGACAAAGGTTTAATAACCAGAATCCACAGAGAACTCAAATGTATTAGCAAGAAAAGAACAAGTGATCCCATTGCAGGCTGGGCAAGGAACTTGAAGAGAAACTTCTCTGAAGACGGGCGCACGGCCTGCAGACATATGAAGAAATGCTCATCATCCTTAATCATCAGAGAAATGCAAATCTAAACTACTTTGAGATATCATCTAACTCCAGTAAGATTAGCCCATATCACAAAATCCCAAGACCAGAGATGTTGGTGTGGATGTGGAGAAGAGGGAACACTTCAGCACTGCTGGTAGAAATGCAAATTAATACATTCCTTTTGGAAAGATGTTTGGAGAACTCTTAGAGATCTAAAAATAGATCTGCCATTCAATCCTATAATACTCTACTAGGTATATACCCATGAGAATGTTCATTGCAGCCCATTTCATAATTGCTAAGTCATGGAAAAAGCCCAAGTGCCCATCGATCCACAAATGGATTAATAAATTGTGGTATATGTACACCATGGAATATTATGCAGCCTTAAAGAAAGATGGAGACTTTACCTTGTTCATGTTTACATGGATGGAGGTGGAACATATTCTTCTTAGTAAAGTATCTCAAGAATGGACCAAAATGTGTTCAATGTACTCAGGCCTACTATGAAACTAATTTTTGGCTTTCATATGAAAGCTATAACCCTGTTATAACCTAAGAATTTGGGTAAGGGGGGGAGGGAGGAGAGGAGGGGGGAGGATGAGCAGAGGGAGGGTGATAGGTGGGATTACACCTGCGGTGCATCTAACAAGGGTACATGTGAAACTTAGTAAATGTAGAATATAAATGTCTTAACACAATAACTAAGAAAATGCTAAGAAGGCCAGTGTGATGAAAATATTTCAAATGGTCTGTAAAACCAGTGTATGGTGCCCCATGATTGCATTAGTGTACACAGCTATGATTTAATAATAAATAAATAAAATAATTAATTTTAAAAAACAAAAAAATTAATAGGGTTTTTTTATTTAGAACAGTTTTAAATATATAAAAAAAAGAACAGAAGTTATAAAGAGCTCATGTAAAGTCTCTGTCACTCTCACACTTTCCCCTTTCACACATCTTGCATGAGTGTGGTGTATTTGTTATGACTGATGAGTGACTGTTAACTAACTAAAGCATTGATGCATTATCATTACATTAAAGTTCGCTCTTGGTGTTGTGCATTCTGTGGGTTTGTACAAACGGACATGCATCCAACATTACAGGATCATAGAGAGAAGTTTCACTTCCTTAAACAATTTTCTGTGCCCTGCCTATTCATCCTTCTCCTCCCCTCGTCCCAGCTGTTGGTCTTTATACTGTCTCTGTTGTTTTGCCTTATATAGACTGTTGTATAGTTGGAATCAGACAGTACATAGCTTCCTCAGATTTCTTCTATTGCTTATCAGTAGGCATTTAATGTTTCTCCGTATCTTTTCATGGCTTGATGGTTCATTTCTTGTTATTGCTAAATATTCTAGTGTAAGGACATACCACAGTTTGTTGGAGATTATTTTTTAGATTCTAAATTAATAGATTAATTTTTAACCTTACTTTATAATCAATGGGTCATTTGCAATTTAATGACTACTGTTTTCTAGCACTAGAATCAAAACAACTTCCCTTAAGATAAATCTCTGTATGAACCATATCTTTCTTCTTCTTTAAAGTTCAAATATATTTTGGATACAACAACACATTTCTTTGTTTTCTCATTTTTTATTAAGTCTTTTGTACATAGATCATAAATACATTTATGCCCATTTCAGTGTTTTGATTATTTGTACAAATTGGAGTGCTTACATCATACTAATCAGCAAAGCTTCCATCTCATTTAAACAATTATAGCGTTAGGACATTTGTGTTCTACATATGATAGAACCAATTTGTACTTGCAATGTGCTCCATAGTTGTGGACCCCCTACTATTCTTTATTATCCCTCCCACCCCTCCCCATCACTCTCCTGCCCCTGCCCTCCTTCATCATAGACTAAAGTTTTATTTAATTTTTCATATGCAAGTGTGAGTTATTATAAATTGGTTTCACAGTTGTGCTGAGTACATTGGATACTTTTTTTTCCATTCCTGAGATACTTTACTGAGAAGAATATTTTCCAGGTCCATCCATGTAAACATAAAGGAGGTAAAGTCTCCATTTTTTTTACTGCTGCATAATATTCCATGGTATACATATACCACAATTTATTAATCCATTCATGGGTTAATGGGCACTTGGGCTTCTTCCATGACTTGACAATTATGAATTGAGCTGCAATGAACAATCTGGTGTAAATATCTTTATTGCCAAACGAATTTTGGTCCTTTGTATATACACCTAGAAGAGGAATTGCAGGATCAGACAGCAGGTCTACATTTAGATCCCTGAGTGTTCTCCAAACTTCCTTCAAAAAGGAACGTACTAGCTTGCATTCTCACCAGCAGTACAGAAGTGTTCCCTTTTCTCCACATCCATGCCAACATCTGTTGTTTTGAGATTTTGTGATGTGGGCTACTCTTACTGGAATTAGATGGTATCTCAGAATAGTTTTGGTTTGCATTTCTCTGATGATTAAAGATGATGATCATTTTTTCATGTGTCTGTAGGCCATGTGCCTGTCTTCTTCAGAGAAACTTCTGTTCATGTCTCTTCCCAAAATGAAATGGCATCCCTTGTTTTTTTGCTCCATAATAAGTTTGAGTTCTTTGTGGATTCTGGTTATTAGAACTGTGTCAGTAGTATAATTTGCAAAAATCCTTTCCCATTCTGAGGGCTGTCTATTTGCTTTACATAGTGTGTTCTTGGAAGTGCAGAAGCTTTTTAATTTGATCAGACCCCAGTAATGTATTTTTGATGTTGCTTCAATTGCCCAGGGTGTCGTCCTCATGAAGTATTCTCTCAGGCCAATTTACTCAAGCGTTTACCCTGCACTCTCTCTAAGAATATTTAAAGTTTCATGTCTTAAGTTTAAGTCCTTTAACCAGTGAGAGTCAATTTTTGTTAGAGGAGAAAGTTGTGGGTCCAGTTTCAGTCTTCTACAAGTTGCCAGTCAATTCATCCAGCACCATTTATTGAATAGGGAATCTTTCTCCCAATTTATATTTTTAATAGGCTTATTGAAAATAAAATGATGGGGCGGCGCCTGTGGCTCAGTGAGCAGGGTGCCAGCCCCATATACCGAGGGTGGCGGGTTCAAACACAGCCCCGGCCAAACTGCAACAAAAAAATAGCCGGGTGTTGTGGCGGGCACCTGTAGTCCCAGCTACTCGGGAGGCTGAGGCAGGAGAATCGCCTAAGCCCAGGAGTTGGAGGTTGCTGTGAGCTGTGTGATGCCACAGCACTCTACCAAGGGCGATAAACTGAAACTCTGTCTCTACAAAAATAATAATAATAATAATAATAATAATAAAAAGAAAAGAAAATGATGATAAATGTCTGGGTTCAGCTCTTGGTCTTCAATTCTGTTCCATACATCTACCTCTCTATTTTTTGTGCCAGTACCATGCTCTTTTGATGACTATCGATTTATAATATAGTCTGAAGTCTATAAGCGTGATTCCTCCCGATTTGTTTTTATTTCTGAGTAATGCCTTGGCTATTCGAGCTTTTTTCTGTTTCCAAATGAAACGAAGTACTAATTTTTCCAGGTCTTTAAAATATGAGAGAGGTGCTTTAATAGGGATCGCGTTAAATCTGTAAATTGTGTTAGGTAGTATAGACATTTTAACAATGTTGATTCTTCCCAGCCATGAACATGGTATATTTTTCCATTTGTTAACATCTTCAGCTATTTCTTTTCTCAGAATTTCATAGTTCTCTTTATAGAGATCTTTCACGTCCTTAGTTAGATACACTCCCAGATATTTCATCTTCTTTGGCACTATTGTAAAGGGAATAGAATCTTTTATTGTTTTTTCACCTTGACTATTGTTGGTGTATATAAAGGCTACAGATTTATGAGTGTTAATTTTGTATCCTGAGACGTTACTATATTCCTTGATCACTTCTAGGAGTTTGTAGTTGATTTCCTGGGGGTTTCCAGATATATAATCATATCATCTGCAAAGAGTGACAATTTGATCTCCACTGGTCCTATTTGGATCCCCTTGATTGTTTTCTCTTGCCTGATTGCAGTGGCTAAGACTTCCGTTACAACGTTAAAAAGCCATGGAGACAGTGGGCATCCTTGCCTGGTTCCTGATCTGAGTGGAAATGATTTCAATTTAACTCCATTCAGTATGATATTGGCTGGGGTTTGCTGTAGATGGCCTCTATCAGTTTAGGAAATGTTCCTTCTATACCTATTTTCTTAAGCGTTCTGATCAAGAAAGGATGTTGGATATTGTCAAAAGCTTTTTCTGAAACAATTGAGAGAATCATATGGTCTTTGTTTTTAAATTTGTTTATGTGATGTATTATATTTATGGATTTATGCATATTAAACCATTCTTGGGACCCTGGGATGGAACCCACCTTGTTGTAGTCTATAATTTGTTTGATGTGTTGTTGGATTCTGTTTGCTAGGATCTTATTGAATATTTTAGCTTCAATACTCATTAGAGATACTGGTCTATGTTTTTCTTTTCTTGTTGGGTCTTTTCTTGGTTTGGGTATCAGGGTGATATTTACTTCATAGAATGAGTTGGGAAGTAGTCCTTCTTTTTCTATGTTTTGGAAAAGATTATGTAATATAGGTACTAGTTCCTCTTTAAAAGTTTGGTAGAATTCTGATGTGAAGCCATCTGGTCCTGGGCTTTTCTTTTCGGGGAGATTTTGGATAGTTGATGCTATTTCAGAGCTTGCTATAGGCTTGCTCAACATTTCCACTTCTTTCCGGCTAAGTTTGGGATGGTGACATGTTTCCAAGTATTGATCTATTTCCTTCAGATTTTCCTACTTGTGAGAGTAGAGTTTTATGTAGTATTCATTAAGGATTTGCTGAATTTCTGAGGAGTCTGTTGTTATTTGGCCTTTATCATTTAGGATTGATAAAATTAGTGATTTTACTCCTCTACTTCTGGTTAGGTTAGCCAGTGGTTTATCAATTTTATTGACCTTTTCAAAAAAACAACTCTTTGGTTGATCTGTTGTATGATTCTTTTGTTTTCAATTTTATTAAGTTCTGCTCTAATTTTAGTTATTTCTTTTCTTCTGCTGGGTTTAGGGTTGGAAAGTTCTTCCTTTTCCAGTTGCTTGAGATGACCCATTAAGTTATTGACTTCCTCTCTTTCATTCTCTTGAGGAAGGCTTGCAATGCTATAAATTTTCCTCTTAGGACTGCCTTTGCTGTATCCCAGAGGTTCTGATAGTTCATGTCCTTATTATTGTTTTGTTCCAAAAATTTGGTAATTTTCTTCTTATTCTCATCTATGACCCAGCTGTCATTCAGCATGAGGTTATTTAGTTTCCATGTTTTTGTATGTGTGCGGAGATTCCTGTTGTTACTGAGTTCAACTTTTATTCCATGGTGGTTCGAGAAAATACTAGGTATGATTTCTATTCTTTTAAATTTGTTGATGTTAGACTTGTGACGTAAGATGTGATCAATTGTGGAGGATGATCAATGGGCTGATGAGAGGAATGTTTATTCAGTTTTGTTAGGATGAAATGTTCTATAGATGTCTATTAGATGCAAATGTTGAATGGTTAAGTTTAATTCTAAAATTTCTTTGCTTAGCTTCTTTTTTGAGGATCTATCCAACACGGCCAGAGGAGTGTCAAAGTCTCCAACAACTATGGTGCTGGGGGAAATCAAATTGCTCATGCCAGTTAGAGTTTCTCTTATAAATGAGGCACATTATGGTTGGGTGCATAGATGTTGATAATTGAAATCTCATGATGTTGAGTATTGCCCTTAACAAATAAGAAGTGACCATCATTATCTTTTCTTACTTTGATTGGTTTAAAGTCTATTGTACCTGCGAATAAAATTGCAACACCTGCTTTTTTCTGATTTCCATTTGCCTGAATTATAGATGACCATCCCATCACCCTGAGTCTACGTTTATCTTTTAAGGTAAGGTGAGATTCTTGAATGCAGTAGATGTCTGGCCTGAGCTTTTGTATCCAGTCAGCAAACCAGTGTCTCTTTAGAAGGCAATTTAAGTCAAACACATTAATTGAGAGTAATTATAAACCCGACAGATTTTTGGGTATCGAGTTTTTTGAAAGTCCATTAGACATTTTTAATCCTTTTGCCAGTGTGGAAGTTAGAATTTGATCAAAAGTTTCTGAATAATTTTATTTTGATGGTGGAGGGTTGTGTTGTTCACTATGGAGGATAGGTCTGAGAATATCCTGAAGAGCTGGTTTAGTTATGGCAAATTTCTTCAACATGTGAATGTCATTAAAGTATTTAATTTCTCCATCATAGATGAAACTCAGTTTAGCTGGATACAGGATCCTGGCTGGAAAGTTATTTTGTTTAGGGAGACTAAAGGTTGATGACCACCCTTTTCTAGCTTAAAAGGTTTCAGTGGAGAGATCTGCAGTCATTCTAATGTTCTTCCCCTTGTGTGTAATGGTTTCCTTATATCTTACGGTTTCAGAATTTTCTCCTTCATATTAGCTTTAGCAAAATTAATTATACTGTGTCTATAAGAATTTTCATTCCGATGAGTCATGCTGGTGTTCTGAAATTGTCTCTATCTGAATTTCAGAATCTCTGGGCATGTCTGGAAAATTCTCTTTAATTATTTCATGAAGCAAAGCATCTGTATCTTTCGCAGAAACCTCATCACTTTCAGGTATTCCTATAATTTGAATATTAGACCGCTTTGAATTATCCCAGAGCTCTCTGAGAGAATGATCCATTTTTGTTCACCACTTTTTTTCCTCTTGGAGTGTTTGGGAAGTTCAAAAGCTTTGTCTTCAATATTGGAGATCCTTTCTTCTGCCTGCTCCATTCTGTTAATGAAGGATTCTACTGTATTTTTTAGATCTTTAAGGGCTGGAAATTCTTGCTTTAATGTGTCAAAATCTTTGGTCAGTTTGTCTTTAAATTCGTTAAATTCTTGAGACATCTTTTGAACTTCTGCTTTAAATTCTAATTTCATCATTTCCTCCATTTTGTTGATCCTATTTACTATCCAAATTCTGAACTGGATTTCTGACATCTCAGACATTTGTTTGTGAATAGGATCTTGTGCTGTGTCTGCTTTATTGTTTCTTGGGAAAGTCAATCTACTCTGATTGTTCATGTTGCCCAAGTTTTTCCTCTGATTCTGCCTCATGATTGTTTTTCACTGTTGTCTAAATGGTCTGATAAGGTGAGATTGGATTGGGGTTTCCTCAGGTTGTGGTTAACCAGCCCTTTGTTAAGGATCTGGGACTGATGAATGCAGCTTCTTCCCATTTAGCTTTGCAAAAGACCTATACATTATTACAGTCTGAGGCTGGGGAAACCTGCTTGGTGTGGTGGAGTTAGGTGGCTCAGTCTTGTATTCAACTGATTCTTTTCTGATCCTGGCAGATCAGTGACTCTGGTAAAGTCTTAACCAAGCTGGAATGGACTGGATAATTTCATAACCTCTGTGTGTATTCTCTGACAGGTATATTCAGGAGCACTGGAAGATGCAGGCAATACCAGATGCACTTTCCTTGTTCATGGTCCTGCCAGGTGGACCACAGAGAGGGCAGGTGAAATGGGTCACTCAATGAGTGCTCATCCCATTCTCAGACCAGGGCCTGGGGAACCAAGATGATGGAGATACGACCTCATCCTGGATCTGCATATGCGGAGTCCTGCAGTAGAGCCTCAGGATAGATTCTGCTGATACCCAGAGTCGGTCTTCCCTATACCCAAAAATATATTTCAACAAGAGCTTTAAGCTAATAATTATCATAAATAAAAGAAATGTCTGATGCCATAATTCATCCTTCTTTAAGAAGGGTGAGGTCAAAATGCAGGTCAAAAATCGTCATTTATTTCAGCACATAATGAAAAATGAGTAATTACTACATTCTTGTTTTGAGCTAAAAAATACTGCTATATTGCTGAATAAATAAAAATGTTTTTAATCCGCATTTTCAGGAATATTGTCATTAAAATGGAGATTTTTTTTGAAAAGTAGAAAAATGCATTTTAATTGGTGAAGTATGTTATTTTTCCCTCTATGTTCTTACTCTTGGTTTCACCTTATTTTATTTGAAATATGATTTGATAAAATGATTTGTAAAGCCATATAACTAAACTTTTCCCCATAATTTTTAATTTAAAAAACTATTTGTTGATACTATTTCAGAGATTTTATTCTTTTATGTGTTTCACAACTATGGATTTTACTGAATTCTTTTTTTTTACTTTTCTATTAATTTTAAATCATAACTGTGTACATTAATGCGATCATGGGGCACCATACATTAGTTTTATAAACAGTTTGACACATTTTCATCACACTGGTTAACATAGCCTTCATGGCATTTTCATAGTTATTGTGTTAAAACAGTTATATTCTACATTTACTAAGTTTCACATGTACCCATGTAAGATGCACTGAAGGTGTAATCCCACCTATCACCCTCCCTCTGCCCATCCTCCCCTCTCCTCCCCTCCCTCTCCTCATTCCCCAAATTCTTAGGTTATAACAGGGTTATAGCTTTCATATAAAAGCCAAAAATTAGTTTTATAGTAGGCCTGAGTACATTGAATACTTTTTCTTCCATTCTTGAGATACTTTACTAAGAAGAATATGTTCCACCTCCATCCATGTAAACATGAACAAGGTAAAGTCTCTATCTTTCTTTAAGGCTGCATAATATTCCATGGTGTACATATACCACAATTTATTAATCCATTTGTGGATTGATGGGAACTTGGGCTTTTTCCATGACTTAGCAATTGTGAATTGGACTGCAATAAACATTCTGGTACAAATATCTTTGTTGTAATGTGATTTTTGGTCTTCTGGGTATATACCTAGTAGAGTAATTATAGGATTGAATGACAGATCTATTTTTAGATCTCTAAGAGTTCTCCAAACATCTTTCCAGAAGGAATGTATTAATTTGCATTCCCACAAGCAGTGCAGAAGTGTTCCCTTTTCTCCACATCCACGCCAACATGTCTGGTCTTGGGATTTTGTAATATGGGCTAATCTTACTGGAGTTAGATGGTATCTCATGGTAGTTTTGATTTGCAATTCTCTGGTGATTAAAGATGATGAGCATTTATTCATATGTCTATAGGCGGTGTGCCTGTCTTCTTCACAGACGTTTTTCTTCAAGTTCCTTGCCCAGTCTGCGATGGGATCACTCGTTCTTCTCTTGCTTATAAGTTTGAATTCTCTGGATTCTGGTTATTAAACCTTTGTTGGAGACATAACCTGCAAATATCTTCTTCCATTCTGAGGGCTGTCTGCTGGCTTTACTTACTGTGTTCTTGGCTGTGCCGAAGCTTTTCAGTTTGATCAGGTTCCAGTAGTGTATTTTTGAAGCTGCTTCAATTTCCCAGGGGGTCCTCTTCACAAAATACTCACCAAGAGCGATTTCTTCAAGGGTTTTCCCTGCACTCTCTTCTAGTATTTTTATAGTATCATGTCTTAAGTTTAAATCTTTAATCCAGCTTTGTCTCTTGGGCTGGAAGCTGAACAGGGTTATTTCTCTCCAGTTCTACCCCCGGTGTTTTTGCCACAGCCTCTGTCACCCTGTGACTTGTAGGTACTGGGAAATCCATAGGGAGGATGCTGGGACACCCCGGAAGCAGGGAAATGTACAGATGACTGTGGCTTCTTCTGCACTTCATGGTTCTTCTGCCTGTGCGTGTGGTGGTAGAAGACAAAAGGGTTGTGCTGATGCCTTGAAATGCATATTCTCAAGATGCAGCTGTGATTTGCCTGGAAGGATTTGTCTACTTCCTAGAGAAGCAGGAAGAAGAGGAAGAAATGGCTGGTTCTCAGGAATTGTTAACATTCAAAGATGTGGCCATAGATTTCTTTGTGGAGGAGTGGACATCCCTGGATTCTGCTCAGCAGAATTTGTATAAGGATGTGATGTCAGAGAACTACAGAAACATGGTCTCTGTGGGTCTTGCTGCCTTTAAGCTGGACCTGATCCCCTGTCTGGAGCAAAGTCAAGAGCCCTGGAATGTGGGTGTAGCCCTAGCCCGTCACCCAGAGATGGGATCTCTTGCTCAGGCTGGTCTGGAACTCCTGAGGTCAGAGAATCCACCTGCCTCAGCCTTCCAGAAAACTAGGATTACAGGCGTAAATTACTGCTCCTGGCCTGCCAATCTCCAATTAATGGAATCTACCAATCCTTCTGCCTCAGCCTTTTGTGAGTAGCTAGGACTGTGTATTTTCTCATTACACCCAAGATCTCCAGAAGAAGCAGTACATAGAATCTCCATCTTAAAAAGTAACATTAGGAGTAATTGGGAGTTTGGGCCTTGAAAATAAACATTTAGAGAAAAACTGGGAACTCCAAATTAAGCTTAAAGAACAGAATGCATATTGCCACAGACATAAAAAATGTAATACAACTACATGTAATGAAAACATCACTGATAGAAAAGGTCAGAAATATAGAACATTTTGGAAAAAGTCTCCATTTACTTCAGTTACTTTTGCCAAACCACATGTTTCTGTAAGTAAATGTCAACACCAACTTTTGGAAGATAAATTTTATGTGAAAGAAAATTCAGAAAATTTAAATAGTGACCTAAGCCAGATTCAGAATAATGATTTGGATCAATTAAAATGTAGAAATGGGTTAAAAATTCAGTCAAATATTTCTGAAGATCTGAGATTTAAAAATGGAGGGAAATTTTCTGTAGGTGACCAATTTGATGAGTTACCCATTAAAGGTTCATTATTCTTCCACCAAAAATATGCCAAAATCTACAACTTTGATCAGCATGGGAAGAACTTTTCCCATTCTTCATTGCTTAAGCAAGATCAGGGAATAGATAATTGGAGAAGATATCACACCTGTAACAAAACTTTAATGTCCCTTAACCAGGGCTCTACCCCAAATTATTACCAGGATATTAATATTGGAGACAAAAATTATCAGTGCCATAAATCTGATAAAACCTGTAGCCAAGGCTTTAGCCCTACAAAACAGCAGAAAGCTTATTTTCTAGAGAACCACCACAAATGTACAAAATGTGAGAAAGTATTTCATCAATATTCAGAGCTTATTTTACATCAACGTATAGAAATTCAAGAGAAGTCTCATGAATGTAACAAATGTTTAGAAGCTTTTACCCAGTCATCAGATCATATTCAGCATCAAGGAATCCATTTTGGAGTAAACTCATCCAGATATGATAAATGTGAGAAAGTCTTTAGTCAATCATCAGATCCAAAAAAACATGATATAATCCCCACTGAAGAGAAACTCTACAAGTGCAATGAGTATGGCAGAGTTGGTAACCATGGTTCAACTCAAGAGAAACCCTATGGATGTAGTGAATGTGGCAAAGACTTTAACCGTCGTTCATATCTTACTCGTCATCGGAGAATTCATACCAGGGAGAAACCCTACAAATGTGAAGAATGTGGCAAAGCATTTAATTGTACTTCACATCTCACTGGGCATCAAAGAATTCATACTGGAGAAAAAACATACAAATGTCAAGCATGCAGTAAATCTTTTACTCATTCTTTTAGTCTTACTCGTCATCAGAAAATTCATACTGAAGGCAAACCCTACAATTGTAGTGAATGTGGCAAAGCCTTTAACCATAGTACACAACTTACTCATCATCAGCAAATTCATACTGGAGAGAAACCTTACAAATGTAAAGAATGTGGCAAAGCTTTTAACTGTAATTCAGGTCTCACCGAGCACCAGAGAATTCATACTGGAGAAAAACCATACAAATGTAAAGTGTGCGGTAAAGCTTTTAGTCATTATTCAGGTGTTATTCAGCACTGGAAAATTCATACTGAAGAGAAACCCTACAAACGTAGTGAATGTGGCAAAGCCTTTAACCGCAGTTACTGTCTTACTCAACATCAGAGAATTCATACTGGAGAGAAACCATACAGATGTAAAGCATACAGTAAATCTTTTTTTTATTCTTCAAGTCTTGTCACACATCAGAAAACTCATCCTGGAGAGAAACCGTACAAGTATAAAGATAGTGGCAAAGCATTTAACTGTAATTCACATCTTAGGGGTCATCAGAGCATCCATACTGGAGAAAAAACTTACAAATAAGAAGTATGCAGTAAATCTTTTACTAGTCCCTCAAGTATTATTTGGCATCAGAAAATCCATCCTAGAGAGTAACCCTACAAATGTAAAGAATGTAACAAAGCCTTTATCTGTAATTCATGTCTTACTGAGCACCAGAAAATTCATACTGGAATAAAACTCTACAAATGTAAAAAAAATAAAAATAAAAATAAATAAATCTTTAATCCAGTGAGAGTCTATCTTAGTTAATGGTGAAAGGTGTGGGTCCAGTTTCAGTCTTCTACAGGTTGCCAGCCAGTTAACCCAGCACCATGTGTCAAATAGGGAATCTTTTCCTCACTGAATGTTTAAAATTGGCTTGTCAAAGATCATATTAATGGTAAGTAGCTAGACTCATCTCCTGGGTCTCTATTCTGTTCCACGCAATCTACTTCTCTGTTTTTGTGCCAGTACTATGTGGTTTTGATCACTATCAATTTATAGTATAGTCTGAGGTCTGGTAGCATAATTCCTCCTGCTTTGTTTTTATTTCTGAGTAATGTCCTGGCTATTTGAGTTTTTTTTTTATTCCATATAAAACTAAGTATTATTTTTTTCAAGATCTTTAAAGTATTACAGTGGGGCTTTAATAGGGATTACATTAAAATTGTATATTGCTTTTGGTAGTATGGACATTTTAACAATGTTGATTCTTCCCACCCATGAGCACGGTATGATTTTTCATTTGTTTACATTTTCAGCTATTTCTTTTCTTAGAGTTTCATAGTTCCCTTTATAGAGATCTTTCACGTCCTTTGTTAGATAAATTCCCAAATATTACATTTTCTGTGGCACTACTGTAAATGGAATAGAGTCCTTAACTATTTTTTCAGCTTAACTATTGTTGGTATATGTAGGATAATATTTAGAAATAAACTTATCCTACATCAAGCACACAAACTAAATTCAGTGTGAGTTTAAAATGACATGCTTTTCTTCCAGAGGCTTAAGATGCTTGGACCCCCCTGGATTACTCACAGAGTTTGGTTTTTTTGGAATTGTAAAAATTCCTTAGGCCTTTTCTCTGAAGCAGTACACCCCATGAAGCCTGAGATCCAAGGGCATGCCACCCTTCCTCAGAGATACAGGCCAGAAGGTTGACATATGTTAACAACATATTGTCAGAGGTCTATAGGTGCTCTGCCCTGAAGGAAGGTCACAGTTGTTACTTCATACTGAGTAAACTGAGTGAATGCTTGAAGATATTCTTCTAGTAACTCTGTTCCCCTATAGCTGTTTTGTCTTTGTGCCCTGCTCAGAAAACTAGTCACTGTTTAGAGGAAGAGATTTACTACACAAGTGGTTACATTGATATGATAAATATTTCCTTTCAAGTTAAAATTCAGCTAATAGATAATGGATTAGGTGTGTACGTGACTGGAAGAGTATAAAACTTAAACTTGGAATAAAGAACTTTGCTATATGCCATCCCACGGTGTATAGTCTGTTTCTTGACTTAATAATTACAGGAGCGAGTTTACACCTACAGCAAAGCTGCTGCTCGTTCGCGTCTCAGTTCACACAACATATTGGCGTAGTCAGCAGGATCAGGGGATCGTGAAGGAGCAGTAAGACTTTCTGGACACCAGGCTGGAGGACGGCCGCCTCCACCAGGATGCCTCGGAGAGATCTTTGCTGAAGCCGTTTGAGGTAAACTTGAGAACCCTGTAACTGGGACGGTGCAGTTGCCACGCAGAGTACGTGGGACATCTCCAGCATATCAAGAAACACAGGAGGGAATAATATGAGTCTTCAGCTCTCTTCTTCTTTGGAGGACCAGTATATTGCCATCTTAAAAACTCTGATTTCTGCCACTAAAATTCCGGTAAAAACCAGTAACCTGAGGGAACTTTTCTGTGTGGTTGTTAAGCATTGCCGCTGGTTTACACCTGACTGGAAAGTCCAGCTTAATTTAAAAGTCTGGAAGAAAGTGGTTCAGGCTCTGCATCGTGCCCACCAAGAAGGCAATTTTATAAGTAGGGTAATATGGGTAACATATCAGCTGTTTCAGACATGTTCTGAGCAAGATTCTGAGACTGAGGATATTGGCGCTGATGAGTGGCCACCCCCGCCTCCTTTGTCCGAGCTGGGTCAGTAAGACCAGCCAGAACAGGTTGCCGAATATCTCAGAATAGGAACATGTATATGATATGCCACATTCCCAATCTGAATCCCAATCTGATAAGCCTCAAAAGAAATATGTGTGTGACCTAATTAGTCTTAAAAGTGACACAGAGACCTGTCCAGAATTAGTGGAAATGGCTGAAGAATCAGCTCAAAAAGAGTCTGAGTTTGAACACCTTAAAAAGGTTATGGCTGAAAATTTTCGTACAATGAATCAAAGAATTGCCTTCTTAGAAAAGAAGGGAGCTGCAATACTCTCCTCTAGAGCAAGCTCTAAAGCAGGTTCTTGTAAAGATGTGCTTCCACCTTACAAGCCTCTAACTCCTTCTGCACCAGCAGGTCCTATAGGCTGGAGGGAAGGCCCCTTCTATCCTGTGTGGCCTAATCCTCCAGATACACGCTTCACAGCACGGCATCACTTTCCTTTAGATATTTCTGAATTGGCTATATCTAATGAAAACTCAGTTCAAATTTCAGAATCAGGTAATAATAAAGAGCCTGTTATACAAGCATATCCTGTTTTCAGGGAAATTCAAGAGAATGGTCAATCAGGATTTGCTCAGCATGCTCCTATACAAATAAAATTTTTAAGAACAATGAAAGATGCCGTTTTCGCCTATGGACCCACTTCACCCTTCGTAATTGGCATTTTAAATTCATATTGCACAAATCATATTTTTATTCCTGCTGACTGGGAAACTTTAGCTCGTACCACCTTGAGCCCTGGTCAGTTTCTACAATTCAAGGCTTGGTGGCTGGAAGAGGCAACTTTGCAAACCCGAGCTCAGGGAACTCCAATTAACTCTTTAATGGGTACTGGCTCTGTGGCTGACATTCACCAACAGCTGCAATTAACACAAGATTTATTAATGCAGGTTAAAGATGTTTGTATTAGAGCTTGGCAAAGACTAGAGGAAAAAGATGGGGTTAAACAATTTTTTACAAAAATCATGCAAGCAAACAATGAACCATACTCTGAATTTGTAGCTAGACTTCAGACAGCAATTGAAAGTTCTGTTCCTGGAGAACAGGCCAGACAGATGCTTCTATTACAATTAGCATTTGAGAATGCCAATTCAGATTGTAAGTTAGCCCTGACCCCCGTCAAGAATCAGGACAATGTTTCCATTGAACAATATCTCCACACTTGTAGGAATATTGGTTCTGGAGCATTTCAGGCAAAGCTTAATGCTGCCGCCTTGGCAGAGGCACTTAATGGGACTAAAAGGAAGGCAAAATGTTTTAATTGTGGGAAAATAGGGCATCTGCATTCTGAATGTCGCAAGGCTAAAATTGAGAGTACTACAGCTGCGGTAACTCAGAATGTTAAGCTGCAAGCACCTGGCCTATGCCGCCGCTGTGGAAAAGGTAAACATTGGACTAATGAATGTAGATCTGTTAGAGATTAAGACGGCAAAATCCTGCCACCCAAAGTAGAATTTATTCCGGCTCAGGAATCAAAAAATGGGATATCAGGCCCAGCTCGGGGCCTGAAAACAAATTCGAGCAATTAAGGTCCATTTCCAGTGGACAATGGGGTAACACATGCACAGGCGAATCAGAACAATTAATTGAAATAGAGCCTGTAAAATTACATATCCAAGATCTCTTTCATGCAACTCAAGGAAGTGCAGCATTAGACATACCAATACTCTATGAGGAAGAAATCTTAGCTGGACAAAAACCTAGAAAACTTCAGACTGGAATATATGGCCCTATTCCACAAGCCTCTGTGGGACTTATTTTAGGTAGAAGCAGTTTAACAATGGAAGGTTTGAACATACATCCTGGAGTTATTGATTCTGATTTTCAAGGGGAAATTATGCTTATGGCTTCATCTACTCAAAATATAAAATTAAAAGCTGGTCAAAGAATTGCACAAACTTTAATACTGCCCTATCATAAAGGACAGGCCGCTCCCGTAAAGCGGGAAGGTGGCTTTGGCAGCACCGGAAAACAGGTTTTTTGGCATACTTTCCTTAATGACTCTAGACCTCAGTGTACAGTAACTTTTGCTAATAAAATAACAATTACTGGACTAGTAGATTCAGGAGCTGATGTTTAGATAATTGCTTCCTACATGTGGCCTAAGGGCTGGCCAAAAAAGAAAATCGAGGCTACTTTTGTTGGTATGGGAACTTTAACTGATATTGAACAAAGTACAAATATTTTAAACTGCTCTGGCCCCGAGGGTCAGAAAGCTCAAATACGCCCTTATGTGGCTCCTATTGCATTATCTATTTGGGGCAGAAATCTTTTACAACAGTGGGGAGCTATGATTACTATTCCAACTATTTCCAAACCAGCCAAGACTATAATGATGAATATGGTTTATAATCCCATTGACCCCACTCCTACTTTAAAGCCTGAAATTGTAAGAATGGGAAATGACAAAACTGGACTAGGCTTGCCTGCTCTTCATGAGGGTTTTATATAGAGGCTCCTGTTCAGCGCTTCACCCTGCCATTAAAATGGTTAACAGATAAACCAATATGGGTTGAACAGTGGCCGCTCCCTTATGAAAAATTAGAAGCGCTTCATAATATAGTTCAAGACCAGTTAAAAGCAGGTCATATAATGCCCAGTACCAGTCAATGGAATAGCCCAGTATTTTTAGTAAAAAAGAAATCTGGGAAATGGAGAATGGTGACTGATTTAAGATGAATCAATGCAATTATATCTCCAATGGGAAACTCCCAATCTGGAATACCTAACCCATCTTTAATTCCTAAAACCTATTCTATCATCATAATTGATTTAAAAGACTGTTTCTTTACCATTCCCCTTCATCCTGAAGATGGCAAAAGATTTGCTTCCACTATTCCTGCCTTGAACTCAGAAAAACCTGCAAGACGCTTCCATTGAAAGATCCTTCCTCAAGGCAAGTTGAATAACCCCACCTTATTTCAACTTTTTGTAAACCAACCTTTAGAGATAGTAAGGACACTTTTCCCGGAGGGTATGTGCTTACATTATATGGATGATATCTTAATAGCACACCCTGATAAGGAAAAGTTACAACAGATGTTTGAAGCTGTAAAGGAAAACTGCCAGCAGTTTGGACTTGTAATTTCTGAGGACAAAATACAATATACAGATCCATGGGAGTATTTAGAATATAAAATAACTAGACAAAAAATAATTCCACAAAAAGTAACTATTAGAAGAGATACTTTAAAAACTCTAAATAATTTTCAAAAACTATTAGGAGATATAAATTGGATTAGACCTAGTTTAGGAATTCCCACATATGCTCTAAAAAAATTGTTTGCAACTTTAAAAAGACCAGCTGATTAAAAAAGCCCTAGAGTATTAACTGCTGAGGCAGAAAAAGAATTACAGTGGATAGAACAGCATATCCAGCAATCTCAGATAGATAGAATTGATGAAGTCGGTCATTTTTATTTATATGTGTTTCCTTCCAATCATTCTCCTACTGGACTGTTAACACAAGAAAATAATTTTATAGAATGGTGTTTTCTACCTAACAAGACAGTTAAAAAAATGGAAACATATATATACAAAATAGCCACAATAATTTTAAAAGGACATCAAAGATTTAGACAATTAATTGGTAAAGACCCAGAAAAAATATTTGTGCCTCTTACTAATTCTCAAATTAATAATTTATTTATCTTCAACATTGAATGGCAAATCGCTCTTTCAGATTACCTAGGAATTATAGATAGCCATTATACTAAGGATAAAAGAATTCAATTTCTTAAAAAAACCAATTGGATATTACCAAAAGTTATTAAAGAACATCCGTTAGATAATGCTCTCACTTTTTATACTGATGCTAACAAGAAAGGAATTGCAGGATATATAGGAGAAAAAATACAAAAGGTCGAACAGTCTCCTTATCAATCTGTTCAGAAAGCTGAATTATTTGCTATACTAATGCTATTAAGTGATTATCCAGATCGAGAGATAAATATTATTAGTGACTCAATCTTTTGTACAATTGTAGTACAAAACATTGAGACTGTTACTTTAACTGAAAATAATTCAGAATTAAATTTGTTGTTTCACAAACTACAAAAGTTAGTAAGAGCCAGAGTAAAAGGTATTTATATTACACATATTAGAGCCCATACAGGATTACCCGGACCTTTATCAGAAGGCAATCATATGGTAGATCAATTAATAGGGTCAGTACTTACTGCCCAACAAGAACATAATATTTATCATTCTAATGCAAGATCATTAAAACAGAGACATGGCATCAGTTGGCACTCTGCCAGAGCCATAGTCCGATCTTGCCCCACTTGTCAACTTTTAGTAGCACCTCCTTTACCCAAGAGAGTTAATCCTAGAGGATTGAAATCTAATCAACTATGGCAAATGGATGTGACTCAATTTCCAGAATTTGGTAAGACAAAATATATACATCATACTGTAGATACTTATTCTCATTTTTCATGGGCAACAGCATTATCATCAGAAAAAGCAGATGCTATTACACATCTATTAGAATGCTTTGCTATTATGGGCAAACCTGAAACTATAAAAACAGATAATGGATCAGCATATATTTCAAATAAATGCAGAGAATTTTTTAATCTCCATCAAATAAATCATTTAACAGGTATTCCTCAAAATAGCCAGGGTCAGGCTATAATTGAAAGACAGAATAGAACATTAAAAGATATGCTCAAAAGACAGAAGGGGGAAGGGCAGTATACCACCCCAAAAAACAGATTATCTTCAGCACTATTTACTTTAAATTTTTTAAATTTGAATGATGAAAATGAAACTCCAGCATTTAAGCACTGGAGTGTGGTCACACCCTCATCTACTGACCAACCAGTATATTATAAGGACAACATCAATAATCTGTGGATCCCTGCCACTGTGGTAAAATGGGGAAGAGGATTTGCTTATATTTCCACAGGAGACCGTAACTTTTGGGTTCCAGATAAAAATATTAAACTCAGAAGAGTTACCCATGAAGAAACAACGACAGAGAAACCGGATGAAAATTCGAGTGAACAAATTAGCCACGAGATTCCAGCGTCTAACCTTGACCCACAAGAATGAAAAGAAGAAAAAGATGACATCAGAACACCCAGAAATGGTGACCATGCAACAAATGCAGAAATTCAGGAAAGCTGCTGTGACAATTATATGCAAACAAAAGCGTTTTACTCCTATAGATGTGGAAGCTCCTCCTTGTAAGGAGCACAGTTTTACATTACAAAGGGAATGGGTGCATTGGACTCGATGTAAAGGAAATCAAACTTTTTTCTTAACTAATACTTCTAAAGGTCCTATAATGGACTGGAGTCCAAAGGCAACTTTACTTGACAGCAATAAGAGACCTATTAACATTGAGTTGCCAAGAGATGAGTTTACCTATCTTATAAATAAAAATAAAATCAGTATTAATATGACAACACCTATGAGTTGGACAGATGTTGGGTTTGCACCCCCCGCACCTGGAATTTATGGCTTTCCTAAACAAAATCATTTGTGGAAAGTAGCAGCAGCTCTAAAACCTATGAAGGGTTGGACTGGTGGATTGTTTTATCATCAAACCACCACATCTCATACTTATGGTATGGAATTTACTGTTCATGATGAAAGATACATTCAAGCTTGTGTTCAATTACCCTTTGTGTGGCTTAAAGGCAACATAAAGTGGAATGAAAAAACAGGAGAATTATTTTGTCCTGTGTGTCAACTGTTTACTTGTATTAATAGTTCTCTAAGTTTTAATCCTCAAAAGGAACAGCAGTATTTGTTGAGAGCCAGGACAGGTGTGTGGATGCCAGTGAATTTGACCAGACCGTGGCAAGAATCTCCTGCCCTGACAGTTCTTCAACTTCTGGCTGATCGAGTTTTGAGAAGAACGAAGAAATTTATTGGACTTTTGAGTACTAATTGGCATAAAGACTCTGAATGATTATGGACTGCTCAAAAACAAATTGACACTGAGTTATATAATGAAATTGCTGACTTAGAACAAACTGTTGTTATGTTAGGGGATGAATTAGTTAGCTTAAAGAAACAAATGAAGTTGAAATGTGATTGGAATATAACTACTTTTTGTATAACCCCTGTTAAATATAATGAGAGTAAATTCCCTTGGGAGAATGTTAAAAAGCATTTGTTAAACCATGATAATTTGACTAAGGAAATTGTAAATTTACAACATGAGATATATTCTACTTTTGAAAATAAGTTACAAAGAATAGATGGAGATCAGATTTTACAAGGCATAGCTGATGGAATTGAACAAATGAATCCTATTCCAAAAATACAAGGACTTATAGGAAGTTCTGTAGGATCATTAGCATTATTTTTAATTATTGGATTCATTTTATATTTGATTTGTAAAAGAGTGAAGCATGCACAAAGCGAAAATGAACATTATGCACAAGTGGTTGCTTTAATGATGACAGATATGAATAATATTCGTCAAAAACAAAAGGGAAATGTAGGATAATATTTAGAAATAAACTTATCCTACATCAAGCACACAAACTAAATTCAGTGTGAGTTTAAAATGACATGCTTTTCTTCCAGAGGCTTAAGACGCTTCGACCCCCCTGGGTTACTCACTGAGTTTGGTTTTTTTGGAATTGTAAAAATTCCTTAGGCCTTTTCTCTGAAGCAGTACACCCCATGAAGCCTGAGATCCAAGGGCATGCCGCCCTTCCTCAGAGATACAGGCCAGAGGGTTGACATATGTTAACAATATATTGTCAAAGGTCTATAGGTGCTCTGCCCTGAAGGAAGGTCACAGTTGTTACTTCATACTGAGTAAACTGAGTGAATGCTTGAAGATATTCTTCTAGTAACTCTGTTCCCCTATAGCTGTTTTTGTCTTTGTGCCCTGCTCAGAAAACTAGTCACTGTTTAGAGGAAGAGATTTACTACACAAGTGGTTACATTGATATGATAAATATTTCCTTTCAAGTTAAAATTCAGCTAATAGATAATGGATTAGGTGTGTACGTGACTGGAAGAGTATAAAACTTAAACTTGGAATAAAGAACTTTGCTATACGCCATCCCACGGTGTATAGTCTGTTTCTTGACTTAATAATTACAGGAGCGAGTTTACACCTACAGCAAAGCTGCTGCTCCTTCGCGTCTCGGTTCACGCAACAGTATATATAAAGACTTTCTATTTATGAATGTTGATTTTGTAAACTGAGACGCTGCTGTATTCCTTGATCACTTCTAAGAGTTTTGTAGTAGAATCCCTGGTGATTTCAAGATATACAATCATATCATCTGCAAATAGCGAAAGTTTGATCTCTTCTGACCCTATATGAATGTCCTTGATCACCTTTTCCTCCCTAATTGTGGTGGCTAAAACTTCCATTACAATGTTAAAGAGCAGTGAAGACAATGGGCAGCCTTGTCTGGTTCCTGATTGAGTATAAATGATTTCAATTTAACTCCATTCAATATGATATTGGCTGTGGGTTTGCTGTAGATGGTCTCTATCAGTTTAAGAAATGTCCCTTCTATACCAATTTTCCTAAGTGTTTTGATCATGAAGGGATGCTGGATATTATCAAAAACTTTTTCTGTATCAATTGAGAGAATCATATGGTCTTTGTTTTTTGTCTTTTTTTTTTTATGGGCTGAATTATACTTATAGATTTACGGATATTGAACAAACCTTGAGACTCTGGGATAAAACCGACTTGGTCATGATGTATAATTTGTTTGATGTGTTGCTGGATTCTGTTTGTTAGGATCTTATTGAATATTTTTCATCTATATTCATTAGTGATATTGGTCTATAATTTTCTTTTCTTGATGGGTCTTTTCCTGGTTTGGGGATCAGGGTGATATTTGCTTCATAGAAAATGTTGGGTAGTATTCCTTCTTTTTCTACGTTTTGGAAAAAGTTGAGTAATACAGGTAATAATTCCTCTATAAAGTTTTGGTAGAATTCTGACGTGAAGCCATCTGGTCCCAGGCTTTTCTTTTTCAGGAGATCTTGTATGGTTGATGCTATTTCTCAACTTGATATAGGGATGTTCAACATTTCTACTTGATTCTGGCTAAGTCTTGGAACATTATGTGCTTCCAAATATTGGTCAATTTTCTTCAGAGTTTCATATTTCTGAGAATAAAGTTTCTTGTAATATTTATTAAGGATTTTTTGAATTTGTGAGCAGTCTGTTGTTATTTCATCTTTGTCATTTCTGATTGATGAGATTAGAAATTTTACTCTTTTTTTCCTGCTTAGGTTAGCCAATGGTTTATCTATTTTATTGACCTTTTCAAAAAACCAACCTTTTGATTTCTTGATCTGTTGTATAATTCTTTTGTTTTCAATTTTATTTAATTCTGCTCTGATTTTGGTTATTTCTTTTCTTCTACTGGATTTGCAGTTGAAATGTTCTTCCTCTTCCAGTTGCTTGAGATGTCCCATTAAGTTGTTAACTTGCTCTCTTTCCATTCAAGTGAGGAAGGCTTGCAGTGCTATAAATTTCCCTCTTAGGACTGCCTTTGTGGTATCCCAGAGGTTCTGATAATTCATGTCTTCATTGTCATTTTGTTCCAAAAATTTGGCAATTTCGTTCTTAATCTCATCTCTGACCCAGCTATCATTCTGCATAAGGTTACTTAACTTACATGTTTTTGTATGAGTGTGCAGATTCCTATTGTTACTGAGTTCAACTTTTATTCCATGGTGTTCTGAGAGGATGCATGGAATAATTTCCATTTCTTTAAATTTACTGAGGTTTGATTTATGACCTAAGATGTGATTTTGGATTATGTTCCGTGGGCTGAGGAAAAGTATGTGTATTCATTTTTGTTGGGATGTAACGTTCTGTAGATGTTTGCTAAATCCAAATGTTGGATGGTTAGGTTAATCTAAAATTTCTTTGCTCAGCTTCCTTTGGAGGATCGATCCAACCCTGCCAGAGGAGTGTTGAAATGTCTGACTATTATGAAGCTGGAGGAAATTAAGTTGCTCATGTCTGTTAGAGTTTCTCTTATAAATTTAGGTGCATTCTGGTTGGGTGCATAAATATTCATAATCGAAATCTAATCATATTGAGTATTATCCTAGCAAATATGTAGTGACCATTCTTATATTTCTTTACTTTTGTTGGTTTAAAGCCTACTGTGTCATCAAATAGATTTGCAACACCTGCTTTTTTCTGATTTCCATCTGCCTGAATATGGACTACCATCCTTTCACCCTGAATCTATATTTATTTTTTAAGGTAAGATGTGACTCTTGAATGCAGCAGATATCTGGTCTCAGTTTTTGTTTTCAGTCAGCTAACCTGTGCTTCTTTAGAGGACAGTTTAAGCTATTCACATTAATGGAGAATATTGATAGATCTGGTAAAATTTTGGGTATCGGGTTTTTTGAATGTCCATTGGACAGTTTTAATATTTTTGCTATTGTGGAATTTGGAGTTTGATCAAAAATTTCTGAGTGACTTTACTTTTGTGGTAGAGGATTGGGGTGGTCATTATGGAGGATAGGTCTGAGAATATCCTGGAGAACTGGTTTGGTTATGGCAAATTTCTTCAACATATGAATGTCATGAATGTATTTAATTTCTCCATCGTAAATGAAACTCAGTTTAGCTGGATACAGGATCTGGGGTTGAAAGTTATTTTGCTTTAGGAGAGTAAAAGTCAATGACCACCCTCTTCTGGCTTGAAAGGTTTTAGCAAAGAGATCTGCAGTCATTATAATACTCTTCCCTTGGTAGGTAATAGATTTCTTGCATCTAGCTGCTTTCAGAAATTTCTCCTTCATATTGACACTTGTGAAGTTAATTATGATATACCTGGGGAATGTCTTATTTGGATTGAGTTGTACCGAGGTTCTGAAACTGTCTGCTATCTGGATTTCAGAATCTCTTGATATATCTGGAAAATTTTCTTTCATAATTTCATGGAGAGGGGCCTCTGTGCTTTGTGAGGCCACTTCATCACTTTCAGGGATTCCAATGAGGTGGATATTAGCTTTTTTTTTTTTTTTTGTAGAGACAAGAGTTTCACTTTATTGCCCTCAGTAGAGTGCCATGGCATCACACAGCTCACAGCAACCTCCAACTCCTGGGCTTAGGCGATTCTGCCTCAGCCTCCCGAGTAGATGGGACTACAGGCGCCCTCCACAATGCCAAGCTATTTTTTTGTTGTTGTTGCAGTTTGGCCGGGGCTGGGTTTGAACCTGCCACCCTCGGTATATGGGGCCGGTGCCCTGCTCACTGAGCCACAGGCGCCACCCAATATTAGCCTTCTTCAAATTATCCCAGAGCTCTCTGAGAGAATGATCCGTTTTTGCTCTCCATTTCTCTTCTTCTTTGAGAGTTTGGGAATGTTCAAATGCCTTGTCTACAATATCAGAAATCCTTTCTTCTGCCTGCTCCACTCTGTTACTGAAGGATTCTATTGTGTTTTTCAGATCTTTGAGGGCTGCAAATTCTTGTTTCAGTGCATCAAAATCTTTATTGGTTTTGTCATTAAATTCATTAAATACTTGAGATAATTTTTAATTTCTCCTTGAATTTCTAATTCTGACTTTTGAATTGTTCTTCAGATTTCTAATTCCAAATTTTCTTCCATTCTGTTAATTTTGTTTGCAAACCAAATTCTGAATTTGATTTCTGACATCTCGGCCAGCTGTTTATGAATGAGATCTTCAGTTACATCTGCTATATCTTTCCTTGGGGGCATTGATCTATTCTGGTTATTCGTGTTATTCTGGTTATTCAATCAGTTTTTCTGCTGATTGTGCCCCAATGTTTACTTTACACCATTTGATTTTTCCCCTGGAGCCTTGTCGTGGACCTATGTAGTGCTACAGCCCGAGATCTTTGGGACCTATTTGATCTGGTGGGACTAAGGTGTTCTTTCTTGTTTTCAGCTGGTCTCTGTTCCCCCCTAATGAAACAGTTACTCTCAGTTGAAGTATCAGCTGTGGATAAATACCAGCAATTAAGTCACGCCATCCCCCACAGGCAAAAATTGGAAAAGGAAAATCAAACTTTCATACAACCACACACCCAGGGCATAACTTGAATACTCCTTAGGCGATTGGCTCAGTTTGAAAGGTCCAAATCAATTGTCCCAGTCAGCACCTGTTTCAGGTGGGAGACTTTAAATGGTCTCTGGCAACTGGAATGCAGGGGTCTGGTGACAACTCAAATATGACTTACTCTGGTGGTCTGTGAAGTCCAGAGGACCCACCCAGAAAATAGATTACTCTGGGAAGGTTGATGCCTCCTTCTCCACCTTGCAGCTCTGCCATACCCAGTCACTGCTTGCCCTGCAGGGCTATGACCCAGTCAGTTGTCTCCAGTGAACAGATACTCCAGAGGTTTGCACCTACCTAAATGACAAGGAAGTCTGTAGTCTGTATCTGCTCGTCCAGGTCACTGCTCTCTGCCTCTATCCAGCATGGGGCAGTGAGGCCTGTCTACCTTGGGCTCTTGATGGAGGCTGGGAGGTTTTCACTCAGTTCCAGCCCTAGTCTTGATTGATGTTACGGGCAGAACAGAGCAACCTTGTGTGAGTTTGTTTCTGACCCTGCTAAATTCCTCTGCAGAAGGCATTCCTCTGAGGAATTTCCCTCTCAGCCTGTGCTTCAGGCCCTGTCTTTACTCCTGCAGGTTTGTATTCACAGCATGGTTAGTTGTCAGCTCTAGCCTCCTGTCCTCCTTTGTCTAAAGGCTGATGATCCCCTGAGGGCTGGGTGTGTCTTAGGCTCAGTAAAGTGGTCCTCTGGGTTAGCCCCGCCCTGGGAGTTTCCCAGCTCTGCTTGTGCATTTTCTAGTCCCTGCGTTCCACCCAGGCCAGGCCAGTACTGCCTGAGGAAAACCCTTTACTCACAGGGCCTGTGTTTCAGTCCCAGGTCTGTTCCATGGTGGTTGCCATCTGAGAAGATGCCTGGCCTCCTTTCGTTGACCAGGGAGACAGGGGGAGTGGCTTTGGGATATCCCGGGGTGGACCTTGTTATTGCTAAAGACAGCTGCTGCTCTGCACCTCAGGGTACTGCCACTCCCGCATGATTCCCTTTCAGCCAACTGTCGTCTCCTCACTCCCATGCTGCAGAATCAGCACTATCCAGCTACAGTCCAGGTCCTGTCTACAGCTCTCTAGAAATCACTCAAGAATCTGGACTCCTGGGGGACAGGCCTCCAGACCTCAGAGTGAGAGTGGAGGGGAGTACTGGGCGCTCAGCATTGCAGGTCGTAACACCAAGCTCATTGAGACCAAATGGGCAAATAAACAGATACAAAGGCTACCAGACACACGAGCCCATAGATGCACAAACAGACAGAGACACATAGACATACAGACAACACCCACGACAACAACAACAAAAAACAACTACAATAAAGATAGTGACAATCATAAAATAATTGAAAAAAAAGAAAAAAAAGTGGTGTTCATAGAAAAGGTAAAAGAGAAGAAAGGAGAAATTAAAAATAGAAAAAATACGAATAAAAAATATATCTGTAAAAAAAATAATACTAAAGAATTAACAATAGCTCCACCAAGAAAATGGTGAGGAAAAAACAGAACAAAAAAAAAAGAAAGAAAGAAAAAAGAAAAAGAGAAGAGAAGAAAAGGCACCAACCACAAAAATATTATTCTTGTATATATGTAGAAATATACATCTATATGTATGATGTAGGGATCAACTTTTGTAGGAATATATTTATAATGCAATATACTTTCTGGACAGCAGGTGGAGCTGTGAGTGGTTCCTAGGCTTATACCTCATTCACAGTTTATACTGTTACCATGGTAACCACCCTCCTTGGCTGATGGCCATTTTGGAGTTTCTGTAAAAGTTTGTCACCTAACTATTGTGCAACCTCAGCTGTTCTACTCCAGACAGCACTTCCGTCTAACCTCCCCACTCAGTGCAGGAATCCACCCTTCACAAATCTTTCCACTCTGCTACCACATTCTCCTGCAAACTGGCAACTGCAATTGGCTGTTGGGGAGGGTGCTGCTTCCAGCTTGTGCGGTTGCTGGCAGCTCACGAGGTTGCTGGCGGGTCCCACGGGACCTTATTCTGAGTTTTATGGTTCAGAGTTTCCCTTTTGAATCAGGACCCACCAGTTCACCGTGCAGCCTGAACCACCAACCCCCTTCAACATTCCCCTCCAGGAATGCTCCAGTCTATTCAATCACTCCTGTCGTTCTGGGGGAAGGTGCCTGCCATTTTGGATAGTTCAAAATGTCTGTTTCCTGGGAGAGGTCCCTCCCTTCAATTTTCCATTGGGTTGCCCAGCTCCCTGTGCTTTTGAGTGGCTCTCCTTTCAGATGCCATCCTTGGTTCAGGAATAAATATTTGTCAATTGGGTTTTGTCAGCATTTGCAAGCTTCTGTCCTCTGTAAGGGAGGGGCCTGCTGGCCAGCACGGCCAACCAGGGAAAAATCTCTATAACAGAGTCCGTGGTTTTAAATTACCCCTCATATACAGCAATCTGCCAATTCACTGAGCGTCTCCAGCTGTCCATCCACACCAATAATCCACGCACTGGAAAGGTCTGGACCCTTTTTCCTCTCACCTGATGACTTGGGAGAGGTAGGCTACACGTCTGTCCTGTCTGCCATCATGCTCTGCCTCCCTACTGAATTCTTATAACATTTTTGGTTCTTCCTTTTCTTCATTCTTAAAAAAGTAGTTACTGAGGTTTCTCCTTTTTCAATTTGATTTTGTGAGGCACTCAATCTCTGTGATATAATTCACAATATTTAAAGCTGCACATATGGTTCTTCTTTGTAAGCTGTCCATTAGAATCACAAGAAAAGAAGGAATCATCCCTTTCACTCCCAACATGTGATGATGTCTTTATTTTTTTCCCATGTACTAACTCAAACAATTTCTCATATTGTGGGAAAATTAAGATTGCCAAACAATTTTCTTTCTCTCTCATTGTATGACTCAGATTTTAAACGCAAGTGGCATAATGTGCTCTGACAACCTATGTCTTCTGCACCACCTACCAATCCTCAAAGCACATCTTACTGAGTCATCACCATCCAGTCAATAATGACCCATGCGGAGCAGATGTGGAAGAAGAGTACCTTTATTTTTCTGTAAATATTTGAAATTGAACTAATTCTTTTGTCCTGAACTTGGGTGCACTGACAATAGCTTTCTTTCTAGATGAGTGTAGAAATAAACTAGTGTAGAAGTACCTCATACATAGGCATGTTTCACTGATGTGTAGAACTACAGCCCACCATCATCTGCCAATATTCCAATTGCATATGAAGGAGTCCTCTGAAGTGGTTCTCAACCTGTGGGTCGTGACCCCTTTGGGGGTCAAATGACCCTTTCACAGGAGTCACCTAAGACCATCCTGCATATCATATATTTACATTATGATTCATAACAGTAGCAAAATTACAGTTATGAAGTAGCAACGAAAATAATTTTATGGCTGGGGGTCACCACAACAAGAGGAACTGTATTAAAGGGTCACAGCATTAGGAAGGTTGAGAAACACTGTAAGGTGATATCCAACAGAAACCAACGTGTCTTTGCTACCTTTTTACTGGAACATGTACCATTATCTTCCTCTCAGCCTTCCTTTCTTACCCAGCCTTTCTCCCTTCCTTTTTGCATTCCTTATTTTCTTCTTATAGAAAATTTCTTTCCCTCATCTCACCTTTATGATTATTTCCTTCCTTCTTCTTCTGCGTTCTTTTCTCCCTTACTTTCTTTTCTATCTTTCCCCTTGGGCATGAGAGTAACATAACTAGGATAGTGATTTGAGGTGATCAATCATGCAGCATTAAGAAGCACAAACTTCCAGAGTATCAGCCTGTATCTGTGGAGCATCATTAGAAAAACACTACAATTTTGTAGGCAAGAAATGATGAGGTTCTGAAATGTGGTCATAAAAAAGGTAAAGAGAGGCTGGATGAAAAGTGTTGTGAAGATAGAATTGACAGTTTCTCAATTACAGAGAGGACTGGAACACCTTCAGAACACTTAGAGAATTATTTGTACATTGTAACTATGAATTTTCCATCACTAATTTGGCAATACAATGTGAAATTCAACAATCTGCTCATTATATGAATAAAAATATCATAAATAAATTAGGGAAAAACCAAGTGAGAAATATATGTATGTACGTATATATACACATATAATATCTATATCTATATCTATGTCTATCTATCTATCTATCTATCTATCTACCAAGTAAGCTACATGGAGCAAAACAACAACAGTTTGTAAATCAGTTCAATCTCATTCTGGAAAACTGCATATCATGCAATGCAAACATGAACTTTCTATTGTAAAAATGAGATCGAAACCTAAATGTTGGTTATCTATGAATGAAGACTTCTGCATAGGGACTATGCTGGGTTTGCATGCTTAGATGTGCTAAACTATGCACTTAAAAAAAATACTTCTCTTCCATGACCTCTTTAGAAAAATAATACCATTGGGCATCACGCCTTGAAAACTCACATGGCATGGTTAATGAAAAGCCCGGAGTTTGGAGAGAATATTGAATTTGAAAGTCTCTGAGAGTGTTCCCCAAATGGGTTGTTAAGTCCCTATGACAGAGAACATTAGTGCTAGATGATGACAGGCATTCAATTCTAAACACAAACCATATTGTCTGTGATTAAAGGCAGATGCCAGAGGAGAGTATCCAGGGCATTTTGACCAGAGCTATCCTTTGGTGATTTCAAGTTTACGACTAAAAGTAATTGTAATAAATAAAGCAAAATCTGCCTTCATCCCCATATTGAATAGTGTATGTCTATTTACTTCTGAAACCTTAAGCTTCAAACTTTCTCTACATTTGGGAAAAGATGCCAAAATTCTTATATACATATATATGTGTGTGTGTGTATACATTTCTTTTACAGATGCAAGGAGTGAAAAACAAGCAAACTCCAAGCCACAAAACGAAGATATCTACCTCAACCAATTTAGAGCCTATACATGAGCAATATTCTGTTTTCCTGTGAATCTACCAGTGCCTATTTATCTGTGCAGTGTATTAAATAGGGCTGGTGAAAGGACAGGTGATTAACCTGTTTTTGTCTCCATAATATGCCAATTCAGAAAAAAATAACTATTTACCATTTTGATGGATTTATTTTTCCAATAAGTACTTCTGGTGACTTTGGTGAAATAGTTGTCCTTTAAACTTAAAAAAGGTAATATAGTTAGTAAAAGGTAATATATATTTTGAAGTACATACTATAGTTTGATATATGTATATAAGGTATAATGATCAAGTTAGGATAATTAGATATCCATCACCTCAAATCTTTATTTTTGCTTTACATTGGAAACATTATAATTTTTCTCTTCTTTTTGGAAATATATAATAAACTTTTGTTAACTATAATTTCCCTATTGTGCTAGAACTTACTTCCTTTCTCTAACAGTATTTTTGTACCCATTAACCAACATTTCTTCATCCTACTCTTTCTCTCTTCCCTTCCCTGGGCTTTAAGGAGCTCCCAAATATGACTGAGTTACCAAAATCTAATTTGCATTTTTATCATCTGAATTTCAACTACATACAAAAATTCTGCTTTGCCCAGGTTTGGTGGCTCACGCCTGTAAACCTAACACTCTGGGAGGCCACGGTGGGTAGATGGCTTGAGCTCATAAGTTCAAGACCAGTCTGAGCAAGAGTGAGACCTCATCTCTAAAAATAGCCAAGTGTTGTGGCAGGTGCTTGTCATCCAAGATACTCAGGACACTTAGGCAAGAGAATCTCTTGAACCCAAAAGTTTGAGGTTGCTGTGAGCTATGATGCCATAGCACTCTAAAAACAAACAAACAAACAAACAAAAAATACAAAAATTCTGCTTCTCTTAGATTCATTCCCACCTTTTTCAGTTGTTGGTGTCCCAGAATGACATCTTTATACATTGTATCCCCCAAACCTTAAACTAATAATTCATTTAAATGCATTACTCTGAAATTATATAACAAAGAAATGTGGAGTAATAAACCATTGTTACATTAACAGTAGTTTTTTTTTTATTATTAAAACATAGCTGTGTACATCAATATGATCATGGGGCACCATAAACTTGGTTCATAGACCATTTGACACATTTTCATCACATTAGTTGACATAGCCCCCCTGGCATTTTCTTAGTTACTTTGCTAAGACATTTACATTCCACATTTACCAAGCCTCACACATACCCTTGTAAGATGTACCACAGGTGTGATCCTTTCAGTGCCCCTCTCTCTACCCACCTCCCCCCTCCCTCCTACCCTTTCCCCCTTCCCCCTATTCTTAGGTTGTAACTTGGTTATAGCTTTCATATGAAGGCCCTAAATTAGTTTCATAGTAGGGGTGAGTACATTGGATACTTTTTCTTCCATTCTTGAGACACTTTACTGAGAAGAATATGTTCCAGTTCCATCCATGTAAACATGAAAGAGGTAAAGTCTCCATCTTTCTTTAAGGCTGCATAGTATTCCATGATGTACATATACCACAATTTATTAATCCATTTGTGGATCGATGAGCACTTGGGTTTTTTCCATGACTTAGCAATTATGAATAGGGCTGCAATAAACATTCTGGTACAAATATCTTTGTTATGATGTGATTTTGGTCTTCTGGGTATATGCCCAGCAGAGGAATTACAGGATTGAATGGCAGATCTATTTTTAGATCCCTAAGTGTTCTCCATATCGCTTTCCAAAAGGAATGCATTAATTTGCATTCCCACCAGCAGTGCAAAAGTGTTCCCTTTTCTCCACATCTGTGCCAACATCTCTGGTCTTGAGATTTTGTGATATAGGCTAGTCTCACTGGAGTTAGATGATATCTCAAAGTAGTTTTGATTCGCATTTCTCTGATGATTAAAGATGATGAGCATTTTTTCACATGTCTGAAGGCCGCACGCCTGTCTTCTTCGGAGAAGTTTCTCTTCAAATCCTTTGCCCAACCTGTGATGGTATCCCTTGTTTTTTTCTTGCTAATGTGTTTGAGTTCTCTGTGGATTCTGGTTATTAAACCTTTGTTGGAGACATAACCTGCAAATATCTTCTCCCATTCTGTGGGCTGTTTGCTTGCTTTACTTACTGTGATCAAACTAAAAAGCTTCTACACAGCCAAGATTAACAGTAGTTTTAATGATATATTTACCTTTGTTGAGATTGTTATTTCTTCACAGAGATTTGAGTTGTTGGGTAGTAGCATTTCACCTCACTCTGTACAAATCCACTGAAAATTTCACTCAGAGAAATGCTACTGGCCTAATGGTAATGAAACTCCTCAATTTTTGTTTATTGGAGATGCCTTAATTGCTCTTTCACTTTTTATTATTATTATTTTTTATTAAATCGTAACGTTGTACATTGATGCACTTATAGGGTTCAGGGTATATTGCTTCAATATGCAATGTGAAATGCTTACATTGAACTAAGTAACACATCCATCACAATTATACTCATTTTTTAATAGGTTTCAAATGTACCATTGCATCATTCACATTAGGTGAAGTACCCCCAAATAACCTCCCTCCTCCCATATACCCCCTTTTCTCCCCTCTCTCTCCTCTTCCATTCTACTTTCTAGACTATAGTTATGTTTTGCTATTCATATGAGTGTGTAGGTGATTATATATTGATTTCATAGTAGTATTGAGTATATTGGATACTTCTTTTTTCCATTCTTGAGATACTTTACTAAGAAGAATATCTTCCAACTCCATCCAAGTAAACATAAAAGATGTGAAGTCTCCATCTTTTTATGGCTGAATTGTATTCAATGGTGTACATATATCACAATTTGCTAATCCACTCATGAGTCAATGAGCACTTGGGGTGTCTCCATGTCTTGGCTACTATGAATTGGGGTGCCTTAAACATTCTTGTGCAACTGTCTTTGTTGTAAAATAATTTTTGATCAACTGGGTATATACCTAGTAGAGGAATTGCAGGACCAAATGGTAGGTCTACTTTTAGTTCCTTGAGTGTTCTCCAAACTTCTTTCCTGAAAGGTCATATTAGCTTGCATTCCCACCAGCAATGTAGAAGTGTTCCCTTCTCTCTGCATCCATCCCAACATCTGTAGTTTTGGGATTTTGTGATGTGGGCTAACCTGAGTGGAGTTAGATGATATCTCAAAGTGGTTTTGATTTGCATTTCTCTGATGATTAGGAATGATGAGCATTTTTTTATGTTTGTAGACCATGTGCCTATCTTCATCAGAGAAGCTTCTCTTAAAGTCTCTTGCCCACATAGAAATAGGGTTATTTATTCTTTTCTTATTGATTAGTTTCAGTTCTCTGTATATTCTAGTTATCTACAGAGAACTCAAAGAGACCTTTTATCAGAGACCTTTGTTGGAAGCATAACCTGCAAAAGTCTTCTCTCATTCTGAAGGTTGTCTTTGTTTTACTTACTATGCTCTTGGCTTTTTAGTTTGATGAGATCCCAGTAATGTACTATTGGTGTTGCTTCAATTGCCTGGGGGTGCTCCTCATAAAATATTCTCCCAGGCCAATTTCTTCAAGTGTTTCCCCATATTCTCTTCTAGTATTTTTATAGTTTCATGTCTTAGCCATTGTATTCAGGCAAGAGAAGGTGATCAAGGGTATCCAAATAGGATCAGAGAGATCAAACTCTCACTCTTCACTGATGATATGATCCTATGCCTGAAAAATCCAAGGGACTCAACTTCAAAACTCTTAGAAGTGATCAAGGAATACAGCAGCATCTCGGGATACAAAATCAATATTTACAAGTCAGTAGCTTTTATATATGCCAACAATAGTTAAGCTGAAAAAATGATCACGGATTCTATTCCTTTTACAATAATGCCAAAGAAGATGAAGTATCTAGGAATTTACCTAACAAAGGACATGAAATATCTCTATAAAGAGAACTATGAAACTGAGAAAAGAAATAGCTGAAGATGTTAACAAATGGAAAAACATGGCTGGGAAGAATCAACATGGTTAAAATTTCCTTACTACCCAAAGCAATCTACAGATTTAATGCAATCCCTATTAAAGCACCATTGTCATACTTTAAAAAGCTGGAAAAAATAGTACTTCATTTTATATGGAATCAGAAAAAATCTTGAATAGCAAATACATTACTCAGAAATAAGAACAAATCAGGAAGTATCACATTACCAGACTTCAGGCTATACTATAAATCTATAGTGATCAAAACAGCATGGTACTGGCACAAAAACAGAGAGGTAGATTTATGGAACAGAATAGAGAACCAAGAGATGAACCCAGCTAGTTATCATCGTTTGATCTTCGACAAGCCTATCAAAAATATTCAGTGGGGTAAAGACTCCCTATTTAACAAATGGTGCTGGGTGAACTGGCTGGCGACCTGTAGAAGACTAAAACTGAATCCCCACTTGTCACCATTAACAAAAATTGAAGCTCTTTCACTTTAAAAAGATAGTTTTTTCCAGATACAAGATTGAGAGTTTTCTTTAAATTTTAACACTTTGAATCATACATTGGCTTACTGCTTTTGGCTTCCAAAGTTTTTAATAAGAAGTTTACTGATGTTCTTAATGAAGATCCACTGAGCGTAATGAGTCACTTCTCTCATTTTTGAAATTGTCTTTGTCTTTCAAAAGTTTGATTGTAATGTGTCTCACTAAAGATTTTTGTTTAGGTCATCCTATTTGGAGTTCACTGGGTCTGTTTGATGGGTATTTCAGATCTTTATTAAATTTAGAACATTTTTAGCCACTATTTTTTTCACATATCTTCTCTAGCTTCCTTTCTCTTTTCTTCTGGGATTCCTAAAATGTGCTTGTTGGTCCACCTGATCATGTTGCAAAGGTTTCTTATCCTCTATTTACTTTTCCTCAGCCTCTTTTCTTTCTGTTCCTCATATTCAATAGTTTTCATTGACTTATGTTTAAGTATTCTGATTTTGTATTGTGACCATTCAAATCTGCCTCTCTGGTAAATTTTAAAATTTTAGTCTGTGTACTTTTCACCAAAAGAATTATTTTTTTAGGTTTTCTACCTATTCAACAATACTTGCATTTTATTCATACAGCGATTTCTTTTTTACGTTTATACCACATTTCCCTTAGTTCTCTGGGCAACTTTAAGACAGTTGTGTTAATTTCATTGTCTATTGGATATCTCACTAGGTCTTTGTCATTTACAGATTCTGTTGATTGTTTTTCCTGTGGCTAGGCCACAATTTCTGTGTTTTATATGCCGTGTGATTTTCTTCCTTTTTTTTTAACCTAGACATTTGAATTGATTTGTGTGGTTTTACCAGAAATCAGATTATTTGCCTTCTCAAAGGTTTAACGGTTTTTTTTATTTATTTTTATTGCTGCAGTCTGTCTCCGGGCTGAACGGAGTAAATTTAAGGTCCTAACTTAGGATTCAGTCAGGTTTTTTCTGAGCCTGCACTTTCCCTAGGTATGAACATTCACTTTCTCAGTGTTCTCATTTATGCGGTTGCTTTTGAATATCCTAGCCTTTAATGTCTGGCTCCCAAAAAAAGGAAAATAAGGAGAAAATGACTAGGTGTAGAATATACATGTATTAACACAATTACTAAGAAAATGCTGTGAAGGCTATGTTAACCAGTTTGATGAAAATATTTCACATTGTATATAAAACAAGCACATTGTACTCCATGATTGCATTAATGTACACAACTATGATTTGATTAAAAAAAAAAAAAAAAGAAAAAGAAAAGAAAAAAGAGGCATTGGTCTTTTATATCCCCAGTAAGTTACTCCAAGTTGGAGGTGGGAAGGGACTTGCAATGGGAAGTGGTGGCCTCCAGCCTCTTTGTTTGCACCTCTGTGCTCAAAGGCAACAATCAGCAATCAGAGCGCTGATTTTAATCTTTGGGAGAGAGGCTCCTTTTGCCTACCCTGCCTTCAGCAAGCTTTGTTCAGGTAGTTATGGGAACATGTGCACAACTGCCTCTCACTAGCCAGGGGTAGGGCAAGACTACCACTAGCTGCTGTGTCCTAAGAGCTCAAAATTGACTATAATTTACTACCCAAATCTTCCTCTGGAAGTTGCAAACCTTCAATATACTCCAGAGTTCCCAAAAAATTACATTAAACCAATTCTGCCAGTGCAATTGTTGTCTAGATGGAGACACATTCCTGGTGCTTCCTCTTCCACCATCTTCCTGTCATCCTCTAGCCTAGTCCTGGAGCTTTATTTGTGACCATTATTTCATGATAAATTCAAGTGGCTAAATAGACACAGGGCTATTTTATTTTTTTATTGTTATCTTGTATCAATTTTGCTAAGTACTTATTTTTAAGGAATTTGTTTATGTAATGTAAGGAAAATATGTTGGCATGAAGTTGTTCATGATAACCTTTTATTATTCCTTTTATCACTTTTGGGTGTAGCTCTTGTGATATCTTCACCTTCATTATTGATGTTTGTAATTTGTATTTTCTCTCTTGATCAGTTTATCTACAATTTTATAAATTTGGTTGATCTTTTCGAAAGAACTGACCTTTGATTTTGTTAATTTTCTCTAGTGCTTGTTAGTTCTCTGTTGTGTTAATTTTGTCTCTGATGTTTACTTTCTGTTACTGTGGATTTATCCTACTCTTCTATGTCTGACCTCTTAAAGGGGAAGCTAAGATCATTGATTTTATATATTTTTTCAATAGGAAGATATAAAACTATAAATATTCTGCTACACTGCTATTGTTCATCTCAAAAATGTATTACTTAGTTTAAATATTATTTAATTTACCTTTGAACTATTCTTTGACCCAGCTATTAATTAGAAGTTTGTAAGTATTTGGAAAATTTTTATATGTTATGGTGTCTGAGTTTATTTTAATTGTATTATGGCCAGTAAATCTATATTGTATAATTTCATTTTTTGAATGTATTAGAAAAGATTGTTTAGTTGCCAGTAGGTAGTAAGACCCAGTATGTAGTCTATCATCATAAATTATTTATTGAGCACTTGAAAAAAATACATTCTGGTTATCAGACCTTTGTTGGAAACGTAATCTGCAAATATCCTCTTCCATTCTGAAGGTAGTCTACTTGCTTTACTTACTGTATTCTTGGCAGTGCAGAAGCTTTTTAGTTTGATCAGATCCCAGTAATGTATTTTTGGTATTGCTTCAATTGCCCTGGAGATCCTCCTCATAAAGTTTTCTCCCAGGCCAATTTCTTCAAGTATTTCCCCTGAACTCTTTCCAAGAATCTTTGATAACCAGAATCCACAGAGAACTCAAACCTATTAATAAGAAAAGAACAAGTGATCCCATTTCATTGTGGGCAAGAGACCTGAACAGAAGCTTCTCCGAAGAAGACAGGTGCATGGTCTACAGACACATGAAAATAAAGCTCGTCATCTTTAATCATCAGACAAATGCAAATCAAAAGCACTATGAGATACCATCTAACTCCAGTAAGAGTAGCCCACATAACAAAATCCCAAAACTACAGATGTTGGCATGGATGTGGAGAAAAGGGAACACTTCACCGCTGGAGGGAATGCAAAGTAATACATTCCTTTTGGAAAGAAGTTTGGAGAACACTCAGGGATCTAAAAATTGACCTGCCATTGTATAATTTCATTCCTCTACTAGGAGTATATCCAAAAGACCAAAAATGACTTTGCAAAAAAAAAATATTTGCACCAGATTATTCATTGCAGCTCAATTCATAATAGTCAAGTCATGGAAGAAGCCAAAGTGCCCATTGACCCATAAATGGATTAATAAATTGTGGTATGTGTATACCATGGAATACATATGGCCATAAAAAGATGGAGTTTTTACCTCTTTTATGTTTACATGAAAGGACCTGGAACATATTCTCCTGGAAAATATTCAAGAATGAAGAAAAAATTATCTAATGTACTCAGTAATTCTATGAAACCAACTTATATTTTACTCACACTTTCTTATGAAAGATAGAACACAACTATAGTATAGCCCAGGATGAAGGAGAGAAATGGAGGGGAAAGGGAGGGGAATGGGGAGGTTTGATAGGGAGGGTAAAAGGAGGGATCATGGATCACACCTATGGAGCACATTGCAAAGGTACAAGTCAAATCTGTCAAGAGTAAAACATAAATGTTTTAACACAATAATCAAGTAAATGAGGCGAAAGCTATGTTAATTGGTTTGATGTAAGCATGTCAGATTGTATTAAAAAAAATCAACACATTGTATCCCACATATGCATAAATGTATTCATGAGCTATGTGTACATGACTTAATAAAAAAAGAAAAAATACATACTCTGCATTTCTTTATGTATTTTTCTACAAATATTATTTAATTAACTTTGTTTAATACTCTATGTCTTTGCTAATATTTTTTTCTCTAATCATTCTATTAAGTGATGAAGGATGTTCAAATCTTCAGTGATGATTGTGGAGTCACCTATTTCTCTTTTTAAATTCTCTCAATTTTGGTCTTGTATATATTTAAGTTTTATTATTGGCTGTGTAGCATTTATCTTTATGTTTGTTATTTCATCCTATTTAATCAACTCTTGTTGTGAAAATCCTTCTGCCATTAATACCTTTATTCCTGATGCCTATTTTATTTAACTTATTTAATATATCAACTCCAAACTTCATTTGATTTCTTTTTTGATCTTTCTCTGTCAGTTTAACTATTCTTGTGTTTACATTTAAAGTGTGTGTCTTGATATCAAATATGATCAGGAAGTGCTTTTCCAAATTATTCTTAAAATTTCTGCATTTCACTTGGAGTGTTTACTTCAATAAATGCAATGTAATTATTAATATAATTAGTCTAAAGTGTGCCATTTTATTATATGCTTTTTCTGTTTGTCTCATCTGTTTTTTTATTTTTTACTTCTGCTTCTCCTTTCTGTGTTCCTTTAAGTTATTGGTATATTTTTCAGAATTCCATTATAAGTTTCCTATTGATTTTCTCCTAAAATTGTAATGCATATATAACTTTTCATAGTCTCCTTAAAGTTAATATTGAACTGCACTAAACTGTGGAGAGCTTGTATCCGTGTAGCTTTTACTACACCCTATCCACATACATTATAAATCAACAAAACAATGTTATATTTTTGCCTTAAACATTTGTAAAAATTTTAAAGATAAGAATAGAAAAAGTATGGGTGGCACCTGTGGCTCAGTGAGCAGGGCGCCGGCCCCAAATGCCAAGGATGGTGGGTTCAAACCCAGCCCCAGCCAAACTGCAACAAAAAAATAGCCCCGCATTGTGGCGGGCGCCTGTAGTCCCAGCTACTCAAGAGGCTGAGGCAGGAGAATTGCCTAAGCCCAGGAGTTGGAGGTTGCTGTGAGCTGTGTGACGCCATGGCACTCTACCGAGGGCAATAAAGTGAAACTCTGTCTCTACAAAAAAAAAAAAAAAAAAGAAAAGAAAAAGTACTCTTTTGTTTTACTCAAACAATTACATTTCCAATTCTCTTCCTTTCATTATGAGAATCTGGTCTTCTTTACGGCATTATTTCTCTTTAACCAGGCAACAAAACAAACTAAATGTAGTTTTCAGTTATTTACACTTTTATCATCTTTATTCTTGACTGATAACTTTATTGGATATAGAATTCTGGATTTACATTTTATGTTTCTATCAGCATTTTAAAGATGTTTATCATTGTCTTCTGATTTCATAATTTTTATTAAAGGTCAGTAATTATTTAAAAGATAGCTTTGGTAAGTGTAAGGTTCTTTTTGCTCTATTTCATGTCTTGCATTACTCTCCCCATTATGTTTATGTTTTTCTTCAAAATTTTCAGCATTCTAATAATATCAATTTTAAAGTTATTTTTTTCTAATTTTATCCTTTCTTTAATTTGGGGTCTCTATTTGTTGACTGATTTTTCTTTTGCATATGAGTTACCTTTGCACATTCAGTAATTTTTCATTAGAGGGTAATGATATTTGTTTTAGCGGACAGTTGAGTTACTTGTGATTCAGTATATTCTTTTTGAGACTTATTTTTAACATTTATTAGTATAGGAGATTTTTTTCTGGGGAAAAGTTAGTCCTAATCTTAAGAAATAAACTCTTTGGGGGATATGGAAATTTCTATTATACATGTTCAATTAGGTCTTTTCACTATAGCTAATAGAAACTCAAATTATTTCAACTCTCCGTGAGCTCTCTCTCTTCAAATTGTTCTGCTTACAAATCTTAAATATATTTTTTAAGTTATTAATTACTCAACAACTCAACATAACATTATTTAGATTTCTGAAGCATTTCTCTATTCTCTTTTCTCCCTCATTTAAATATTCTGTCTTGTAATTTTCTAGCCGTGTCCACCTTTCTAACTCTGACCTTTATGACTTCAACTCAGTACAACAGTAATTATTTTCTTGAGGTACTCTTGTTGCGCCAAGGTCTTGAAAATACCTCCAAGCAACTCACTTTAATCGTTCTACTTTTCGTCTGTCTATCTATCTATCCGGTCCTGTGTGCCTGATGCTGTCTGTTATCTTGCATCTGAAAGCAGTTGTTTCATAGTAGTATATTTACTTCTCTAGTTGCTTAATGTGGAAGGGAAATGTTACCTATTCTTATTCTGTGGCCAGAAAAGAATTTTCTGTGTAAAGTTTTTACCTCTATAATTTATTTAAAATGGATGACTTTTAAAAATAATTGTCTTTTGTGTTTATATCTACCTACATAGTATCTACCATAGGATAAGAACTAAGTAAATATTGTTGAACAATTAAATTAATGAGGAACAAATATCTTATAAAACACATTTGACACATTTATAGTCATAAGAGCTATTATTCAGTGGTTTTACTATGTTCCAGGCATTGTGCTAAACACTTTTTCATTTATTAGTCCATAAAGTATTTATAGTTATACCCCAGGACTCAGCAACTGACAACCATAGGCCAAATCTGATTTATACCTGCTTTTGCAATTACAGTTGTATTGAATCACAGCCATACCTAGTTATTTGGATATTGTCTGTGACTCCTGTCACAGTATAATGATAGAGTTGAGTAATTGGAAGAGAGACTATGTAGTCTGTAAAACCTTTTTACTAAATAGCCTGTTTATCTGGTTCTCACAAAAGAAAAAGATTCCTAGAAAGATTATTTAACTTGAATCACAGCTCTGTCATATGCTAAAATTCCTATTGTTAATTCCAGTACCCTCTGACATAATAAAATACTTCTCCTTGGGCTGTGATACAAACTGCAACATCAGGGGAATGTTGAACCCAGAGGAATGCAAAGTATTGACATGATAGATCACATTCCTTCCCCTCTTTAAGGAATATTTTAAAAGATTTTCTTTCATTCCACTTTTTCTCTTTCTAGATTCGACTCTTATCATTTCTAAGAATTCTTTGTTGACTACCTGAGCACAAGTTTACTTAATTCTTAAACTTTTGAAAACAGTACTACTCCATCTAAACCTTAATTGAACCCTAATTAGGTTATTTGTATATGACCTCCCTTCAAAGAATCAAAGCTTTTCCCTTATTCATCTGTATCCCCATGCATACATTGAAGCTCATGGTTATAACTTATTAAGCAATTTGGAAACATATATATAGACAGTTAACTGTTGTGATGGTTAATTTTAAGTTTCAACTCTACTTGTTTAAAGAATACCTGGAGAGCTGATAGAGCCCATCAGTGAGGCACTTGAAAGAGAATAGAAAACACATTCAAGTGACTTGTACCAATAAAATGTGAAGTAAAAGTTTGGGAACATCAATCTAACAGAAAGAATGACTATTTTGTATCACAGAGATAGTATTTAGTCAAACAAATTTTTGTTTTGATTAATGATAGTAATTATAATGTTCAAGGATTTTTAGCAATATGGTAGTTAGAAAGGAGACTGATATTGAGTCAGGTTTTATCAATGCAGAAACACATGTATGAACTGTTCTATTCCCCACTTCTCAATAATGCAGAGATAATACACATAACAACATCCAAATTACATATACTTAATGAAAATCCTGGACATTAAATTTTAACTTGGAACATCTGGCAAAGTCCATGGCACTCCATTTGGTGATATCATTCTATCTTATGAATCACCTGTCAGAAATTGATTACAATGCATTTATGCATTAAAAGAACATTTGTTCATTAAATTACACAATTGTAAATATGATCAGCTGCATTCAATGTTTGCCTCTTTTTCTTTTATTTTACTTATTTTTTTATTTTTTTTCTATTAAAGCATATTATGAAAGACATTAAATATGCAGCTATGTTTTGGGGAAGAAAAATGAAATCTTAAAAAAAATCCCATCTATTTTTTTAATTAAATCATAGCTGTGTACATTAATGCAATTGTGGAGTACAATGTGCTGGTTTTATATACAATGTAAAAAACTTTCATCAAACTGCTTAACGTAGCCTTCACCGCATTTTCTTAGTTATTGTGTTAAGACATTTATATTCTACACTTAGTAGATTTAACATGTACCCTTGTAAAATGCACCATAGGTGTGGTTCTACCAATTACCCTCCTTATGCCTTTCCTCCTCCCTCTCCTCCCCTCCTCTTTTCCCTTCATCTTGAGCTGTAGTTGGGTTATAGTATTAACAAGTGATCCCATCTCAGTGTGGGCAAGGGACTTGAAGAGAAACTTCTCTGAAGAACACAGGTACACGGTCTACAGACACATGAAAAAAATGCTCATCATCCTTAATCATCAAAGAAATACAAATCAAAACCTCTTTGAGATATCATCTAACTCCAGTAAAATTAGCCCACATCACAAAATCCCAAAACCAGAGATGTTGGCGTGGATGTGTAGAAAAGGGAACATTTCTGCACTGCTGGCGGGAATGCAAACTAATATATTCCTTTTGGAAAAATGTTTAAAGATCACTTAGGGATCTAAAAATAGACCTGCCATTCAATCCTTCAGTTCCTCTACTAGGTATATATCCAGAATACTAAAAATCACTTTATAATCAAGATAGTTGCACCAGAATGTTTATTGAAGCCCAATTCATAATTACTAAGTCATGGAAGAAGACCAAGTGCATGGATTAATCAATTGTGGTATATGTACAACATGAAATATTATGCAGTCTTAGAGAAAGATGAAGACTTTACCCCCTTCATGTTTACATGGATGGATCCGGAACATATACTTCTTACTAAAGTGTTGCAAGAATGGAAGAAAAAGTAGCCAATGTACTCAGCCCTACTATGAAAGCAATTTATAAACACTCACACTTCCATATTAATGCTATAAAAATTCTGTCTACTAACCTATTCGCTTCTGAAAACTAATGAACCCAGCTCATGTTGAATTTGCTGGTGGATCTATCTTCTACATCATAAGATGTTCTAAAGAACCACAGCTTAAATCAGATTTATCAAATAACATACTGGTACTTTCTGTCTAATATTCACATAGCTAGAGATACTCTCTCCTTGTGTATGTAAAGATAGAACTTCCTACTTTTACACAGAAGAAAGTCAGGGATTCAGCTTCACCAATGTTCTACTGGGTAGTCTTCTACATAAAGACTTCCCAACTCATGTACTAAATAGTGAACTAATTCAACAATTATCCAAAAGCTGCACTAAGTGGTAGAGAGTATAATGTTCTTAGCTCCTGGCCCAACCTTATGAACCTTTTATACTTCGCCAAGAAGAAAGGCACCATGTTCTCATCCTTCTCTCCTAGGAGCTTCTTAACTGTATTTTAAGATTTGTTTCATCCAGGGTACCTGCCCCTCTGTTTTTCAGTTATGCATCAGCCTTCCCTACAAAATAATTGATATAGAAGTCCATTACTTGAGAGACAAGCTTAATCAAATTCATGTAGTGGGAGGGGAGAAAGGGGTTAGATAAATTTCCATCCTACAGGTATATTGCACAGGTGGTTGCACACTTCCTGGATAAAGGGAACAACTGCAACCTCGACTTTACCCTTACAAAAGCAAACTATGTAATCTAATTGTATATACACCTATATTAATCTGAATTTTTTTTTTTTTTTTTGTAGAGACAGAGTCTCACTGTACCGCCCTCCGGTAGAGTGCCGTGGCGTCACACGGCTCACAGCAACCTCTAACTCTTGGGCTTAGGCGCTTCTCTTGCCTCAGCCTCCCAAGCAGCTGGGACTACAGGCGCCCGCCACAACACCTGGCTATTTTTTTGTTGCAGTTTGGCCGTGGCTGGGTTTGAACCCGCCACCCTCAGCATATGGGGCCGGCGCCCTACTCACTGAGCCACAGGCGCCACCCAATCTGATTTTTTTTTAAAAAAAAGAAGTACATGTTATTTCAATAACAAAACTCATTTTCTTGGTATCTTCCTCTGTTTTGTGAACTCTATACCCTCAAGTGTCAACTGTACATTTTGTTTGGGTTCTCTTGGCCTCAGTGAAAAGCTTTCTTATTTCTGTTCCTCTAGTCTATGGACACTCTGACAGCTAAACAAGGATGGTGGTAAATATTAGTTTGTATAAGAATTTTTATTCAGTGACTTTGAAAATGTCTCACCTTTTCTCTAGGGGAATAAAATGTAGAAAGAATCCCAAAATGGGATAGTTCATAATTGTTGTTGACTGTCTTATAAAAGAATAGAAGTGAAATCTCCCCATTTAATCCTTTGCTGTTCATAAGCAATGTGAATTTCATCTGGTGCTCATGTTGAAACATTCATTATATATTTCTGACAGACTTTAATATAAATGTATTCCTCTGATTTGCTGCTGATTACATACAAATTCTGTGATATAACAATAGTAATCATCATCATCATAATAAACTGTTACAGATATTCAGAGAAAAGGGAGTCAATAAGCAATGGAATTTTTAATAGAAAAGATGTATTTGAGTTAACTAAGGAATTAGGAGATGCTCACAACAGAGGACCATTCAAACAAACAAGAACACCACAACGATTCTCAGGCAGATAAAATGTGGTATTATGTCATGACAGTGACATCAGACTGAGATTTCATTTTAGACTATTGGAAGACTTAGAATGAAGCAAGATTATAGACAATTTGCAAAGTCAGGTATGTTTTTGTTTGATGTCAGATAAGGTAGACAATCAGTATAGTCTTGTAAGCAATGGAATGATGATAAAAATGGTGTTTAAAAAAGAGAAGCTTAGGGATGCAAGGCTGGTTTAACATACGCAAGTCTATAAATGTTATCCACCATATTAACAGAGGCAAAAATAAAGATCACATGATCCTCTCAATAGATGCAGAAAAAGCATTTCATAAAATCCAGCATCCTTTCTAATTAGAACACTGAAGAGTATAGGCATAGGTGGCACATTTCTAAAACTGATTGAAGCTATCTATGACAAACCCACAGCCAATATTTTACTGAATGGAGTAAAACTGAAAGCTTTTCCTCTTAGAACTGGAACCAGACAAGGTTGTCCTCTGTCACCTTTACTATTCAACGTAGTGCTGGAAGTTCTAGCCAATACAATAAAGGCAAGACAAGGAAATAAAGGGAATCCAAATGGGAGCAGAGGAGGTCAAACTCTCCCTCTTTGCTGACGACATGATCTTATACTTAGAGAACCCCAGAGACTCAACCATAAGACCCCTAGAAGTCATCAAAAAATACAGTAATGTTTCAGGATATAAAATCAATGTCCACAAGTCAGTAGCCTTTGTGTACACCAATAACAGTCAAGATGAGAAGCTAATTAAGGACACAACTCCCTTCACCATAGTCTCAAAGAAAATGAAATACCTAGGAGTATACCTAACGAAGGAGGTGAAGGACCTCTATAAAGAAAACTATGAAATCCTCAGAAAGGAAATAGCAGAGGATATTAACAAATGGAAGAACATACCATGCTCATGGATGGGAAGAATCAACATTGTTAAAATGTCTATACTTCCCAAAGCAATCTACCTATTCAATGCCATTCCTATCAAAATACCAACATTGTACTTTCAAGATTTGGAAAAAATGATTCTGCGTTTTGTATGGAACCAGAAAAAACCCCGTATAGCTAAGGCAGTTCTCTGTAACAAAAATAAAGCTGGGGCCATCAGCATACCAGATTTTAGTCTGTACTACAAAGCCGTAGTGCTCAAGACAGCATGGTACTGGCACAAAAACAGAGACATAGACACTTGGATTCGAATTGAAAACCAAGAAATGAAACTAACATTTTACAACCACCTAATCTTTGATAAACCAAACAAGAACATACCTTGGGGGAAAGACTTCCTATTCAATAAATGGTGTTGGGAGAACTGGATGTCTACATGTAAAAGACGGAAACTGGACCCACACCTTTCCCCACTCACAAAAATTGATTCAAGATGGATAAAGGACTTAAATTTAAGGCATGAAACAATAAAAATCCTCCAAGAAAGCATAGGGAAAACACTGGAAGATATTGGCCTGGGGAAAGACTTCATGAAGAAGACTGCCATGGCAATTTCAACAACAACAAAAATAAACAAATGGGACTTCATTAAACTGAAAAGCTTCTGTACAGCTAAGGAGACAATAACCAAAGCAAAGAGACAACCTACACAATGGGAAAGGATATTTGCATATTTTCAATCAGACAAAAGCTTGATAACTAGGATCTATAGAGAACTCAAATTAATCCACATGAAAAAAGCCAACAATCCCATATATCAATGGGCAAGAGACATGAATAGAACTTTCTTTAAAGACAACAGATGAATGGCTAACAAACACATGAAAAAATGTTCATCATCTCTATATATTAGAGAAATGCAAATCAAAACATCCCTGAGATATCATCTAACCCCAGTGAGAATGGCCCACATCACAAAATCTCAAAACTGCAGATGCTGGCGTGGATGTGGAGAGAAGTGAACACTTTTACATTGCTGGTGGGACTGCAAACTAGTACAACCTTTCTGGAAGGAAGTATGGAGAAACCTCAAAGCACTCAAGCTAGACCTCCCATTTGATCCTGCAATCCCATTACTGGGCATCTACCCAGAAGGAAAAAATCCTTTTATCATAAGGACACTTGTACTAGACTGTTTTTTGCAGCTCAATTTACAATTGCCAAAATGTGGAAACAGCCTAAATGCCCACCAACCCAGGAATGGATTAACAAGCTGTGGTATATGTATACCATGGAATACTATTCAGCCATTAAAAAAAATGGAGACTTTACATCCTTCGTATTAACCTGGATGGACGTGGAAGACATTATTCTTAGAAAAGCATCACAAGAATGGAGAAGCATGAATCCTATGTACTCAATTTTGATATGAGGACAATTAATGACAATTATTGTTATGGGGGGGAACAGAAAGAGGGAAGGAGGGAGATGGGTGGGGCGTTGGTGTGTGTCACACTTTATGGGGGCAAGACATGATTGCAAGAGGGACTTTACCTAACAATTGCAATCAGTGTAACCTGGCTTATTGTACCCTCAATGAATCCCCAACAATAAAAAAAAAAAAGAGCAGCTTTTATCTCTCCCTTCGAAGCTAAAGATTTATTTACTTTATTTTATGTTTAATTATTTGTCTCTTTCCTTATTTCATAATTGATTTTATAACTGTCTCAGATGCCTACTTTATCTTACTGAGTGAATGCCCATAGAAATCTGCAGTGCAGACCCGTGGGGTTTCCTTGACAGAGTCACTAAAAATGTCATTTCCATGTGCCTCCCAGCAGGGTTAATGATTGTCTCTTAGGAAAAGGCCAGCCATCCCCCAAGACCAACCACAGGGCAAGCCAAAAAGGTGAGCTGTGTTGGTATAGGAAAGCCATGGTTTTCTTTCAGTCTGCATTACTAGCAAAGCAAAAACTTCTCCTATGCCAATTCTGAAATGAATTAATTAGTTAAAGACCAATACTGGGTGAACTTTTCTATCCTTCCTCTTGTATCATTTTTTTGCTCATAATAGTGAATGTAGTGAGACCCTCGGGGAGCAGTAAGACACTTGGATAAGCCCATTGTAGATTAAATATAGACTCCCTGTGGCAACTCTTATCTCCTGCTTTCCCTCCTGCTTGCAAAGATGCAGAGACAGGATTATTGCCATAGATGAGCTTTCTAGAAGAGTAATCAATGCAGCTCTAAGAAGTTCTGAAATGCAGCAAGATTTTCAATTCTAAGGCTAAAAATCATAAAAAGTGAGAAAGAAAACGGTTCTGAAAGTCACAATGCTGTTAAATCCTAGCACTCATTAAAAAGAGATAGTAAGTCTATAAAAATAGGCCTATTTTTCTACTTTGGGTATGTATCAAGTTGAGATTGATAAGACCTATTCATAGGAGAACCAAAAAATGAAATCAAGTTCACAGAGATCAGTTCTTTACCAGAATTGTGTCTATTTAAGCAAGATATGGTTTGAGGCATAGTCATAATTAGAAGCCATGAACATGCCAGAGATATCAAATTCACCTTTGCTGCCTCTTCATGAACTTTCTGTTAAGTCCTGCTCTTATGTAAACATGGATAAATCCTTGATTAGTGGAGATACAAAATTGTAAAAAGAAGTGTATAAAAATTCAAAAAAGAGATGTGAGAAGGTCACAGCCTAAATCTCTTATACAGTAGGAGTTAGGATTCTGTTACTAACTAAAATGACTGCTACCATCTATCTTTAGGGTTTGGAATGCTGATCTCATTACCTGACAGCATTTCCCATCCCTTGATGAGGTGGGACTGAGTCACCCTGGAGTAATATTGGAGTCATATCTTACTTAAATTTGATAATAGTACATAGTATATAAATGGACAACACATTACCAAGTTTGTTCTTCTAGTCAAAGCCAGTCAGTCAACAGATTATGTATTGTGCCAGATCTTACAATGTGCCAGATCTTACAATGAACATCCCAGACTTGGACCTGTCTTCTGGGATGTTACCCTATAGTTGAAAAGGTAAACATTATACTGTTTCAGAAGCAAATGTAAACCATTTTTACCTCTGCTCTCAAACCACAACAAAACAATCAACACAGAAGACTCCCAAAACCCCAAAACATGCAGGAATTCCTCCTCACCAGCAAGAAAGCAAGCAATCAGCTCTGCAGTGGACATCAACTGGGGTGTCCTCAAAGTCAACTCTGACACTATCCACCTAGAGATACCATCAGATTGCACAGAGTAAGGGCTCAGTCCCCCAAACTACACCCCCTTTAGATGCCAGTTGCTAGTCCAGATCTCTAGAACTTCTGATAAACCAGCTTCAAACTAGGCTCCCCACAACTCCTTTCTCTAAGTTGGATTAATTTGCTGGTACAGCTCAGAGAACTCAAGGGAACATATCTACTTGCCAGTTAATTTATTATAAAGAATTTTATAAAAAATACACATGAAGATATGCATGAGGAAAGGAGTATGGAGTTCCCATCCCCTTCCCTTGGACACTACTCTCCAGGAAACCCCACCTGTTTAGCTATCTGGAAGCTCTTTCAACTTCTTTCTCTGGGGGTTTGATGGAGACTGTTAGGGTGGAAAGCTGAGTAGCTGCTCTGCACAGGATGAGAAAAGAATTTCTCTAGACCAAGATTAGGATGTATAAGTATAGACTTTATTTTATCTTAGAGAAAGGGAGTGAAAAAAAAGAGACTGGGGAAAGAGAGAGAGGAGTAACATAGCCTGTCATCCCAAAAGAAGAAAAGGAAAAATGCCCACCACTGAGGTTAAGCAACTGCTGAATTTAAGGGGAGGCATGAGACAAAGGTAACCACAGCCGAATTCACATGGTATTGTGAATGCAAACACTGCTGTTTTTTTCCTCCAGCAAGGTTGAAACACCTTTTTCCAGGTGTTTCCAAACCTGAGGCCTAATGTTCATATTCCATTGTTTGTCTGGGAGCTTTTCAGGAACAAATTCTAAAAGGTAGACTCAGTTAATAGGTCTAGTGATTGTAAAGAAAGTTTGTTTCCTTTCGATCTGACTGCTTATGAAAATGGAAATTGGTGTGTGTGTTGGGGAAGGGGAGGGAAGAGAAAGAGAAAGCAGGCAGAAAGAGATTGATTTTAGTCCTTACTGAACGAACTATGAGTTAATAATTTTTCTATTATTTTACTATAAACACAAGCCATCCTTACAGAGATTTTATTATGTAGGCATGACTTACTAAACCATTAGCCATTGGGGATCAACTTGACCTTCAGCCTTCTCCCCTCCCCAACCCTGTAATCAAGCTTTGGTCTTGGACCAAGCCCCCATACTGAAGCTACTAGCCAACATTAGCATATAACACCCACCACTGCCAGCATTTTGGAGATTCCAAGGATTTTAGGGACTATATGCCAGGAAATATGGATGATGACCAAATATGTGTTTCATAATATCAAAAATGCACATTATAATTACAATTCCAATCCAATAGAAGCAGAGGGTGCCAAGGTCTAGGGCTAGCAGAAATCCCGGATGTTTGAAGTTGCTATTAGGCTTTCAATCTACCTGCTTTTGAAAAGAGGCAGGGGCAAGTACCTCATCAATTAGGCTAAAAAGGGATGAAAATGGGGTGAACTCTAATTTTTACCAGAAGAAGAGTGTCCAGCTGCCTGTCACTGTCAGCCAACTTGCAGAGATCGGGATAGGTCCAGCTAACTTTGCCAGAAGGCTTGGATTCTGGAGAACAGTGAGAGTAGCCTCTCCAAGACTGTTCTGTTCTTCCATTTCCTAAATTACAGTTTTATACACTTGAGTTCAAAGTGAAGACCATGTTAACCCTTATCTTAAACAATAATCAGCAGAACCCCTGACCCATAGTAAACAATAATCAGTATAAGCTATGAACCAAAACAATATTCTAATTCAAAAGTTAATCTCCTAAATCAATCTACCTAAACTACTCAGGATAGGTCCTTTAAAATTTATAAAACAGTCAGCATGGGAGACAGGGCATGCCTACGCAGATCAGACCAGCTGTGTCATGTCTACCCTCACCTGACAGACTCCATCTTAGGTTCACCATATGCACTTTTATCATGAATGTACAAGGGGCCAGGGCACCCTCCTTCGTGGAAATATATGGAATGAAGTAAAGTGGTGAAGTATACTGAACTTGGTGAAGGGAAAATTAGAAAACTCCCAACCAGTGGTGTTTTTGAACCAGGTTCATCTTCTAGTTACTAGAAGATGTACAAAAGGGGATTTAGGTTCTGTGTGTGTATGTGTGTGTGTGTCCCCTTTTGTGCAGTTGGTCTTGATGTTGTCAAGTGAAACTATTTATGTCTTGCTATTATTAGAGTACACTGTTAAAGATGTGCAGCATGTGTCTTAGCAAAAGTTTCTCAGTGAATGTAGGATCCCATTGGTTTTAACAGAAATATATGCATTCAGGGTTTTTTTTTAATTTAATGAAAGGCATTAATGAGAAGCAAAATGTTTTATACATTTAGCAAAAGACATTAATGAGGAGGAAGAGATTCATTATGACACTGCTCTATACCCAGAGAATGCCATGTGAAGGTTGTTTGCTGGGTGAAAAAACAAGGTGCACGACTATTTTAATGGCCATATTAAAGTAGCACGAGGGTAGAATATTGGATAGAGACTCCTCAAAAGATAAATTGTTTAAATTCTCACTCAGTGTTTGTAAACTGTTGGTTTTTTTCCTTTCTCTTTGTTAAGACTAAGTTTTTTATCCTTCTCCAGGGCTTAGCTATTCTTCCAGTCTAAGTCTTAATTCTGACAATGAATCTGAAGAACAGTATGAACTAAAGTGATCTTGTTGGGTATTTTAGATTAAATCCAAAAGCTCTGGCACGAAATTTGAGTTTGCATTCTTAATAATCCTGACCCATTTATTTGTTGGTTGGTTGGTTCTTAATATAACAAGGTGAAAACTAGAAGAGTCAGAGACTCGTTACTGAATTTGGGCCTATTTTCTGAGTTACAGATTAAATAAATAACACTAACTCATATAAAAAAGAATGAAATTCACTCCTGCAGATGAATATTTATTGTTTTAAAACATTGTGCTTCCTGCGTCAAATCAATCCTCAGCATGCACTAGTATATAATTTCTAAGTGTCAGTCACACTAAAAACATGGGCAGGATTTGAAAGACAAATAATTCTAGTATACAGACATCAGAAACATGAGCAAAGAAAGTTTTGGGGCTTGCTTTGAAGCCCACCTGTATTAGGTTCTACAGTTCTCACAGAGATTGTCTACATATTTTTATTCCTCTTTGTGATCCAACATTCCAAAGAGTCTGGGCACTAGGAAAGTCAGCCTCCTGCAAGATTTAATTGTGACTTACCAAGTTTAGCAAATAGATGAAAAATCAGCTTTTCTTTTAATGTACATACGATGACAAAAATCCCTGAAAATTTTTGAATTTTTACCACTGCAAGTACTTTAGAGAAAATAAAGGACATGGACTGGGTGGCCCCTCACCATATCTTTTCTTTTTAGAAATATGTTTGTATACATCTCAGCTAGATTTGGCAGCTCGCACCTGTAATCCCAGCATGGTGAGAGGCCAAGGCAGGATTGCTTAAGGCCAAGAGTTTGGGACCAGCCTGGCCAATATAGCAAGACCCTACAAAAAATAAAAACAATTATCCAGGCATGGTGGCACATGCCTATAGCACTGACTGTTCAAGAGCCTAAAGCAGAGGGAATTAAAGGTTAACAGTGAACTATGGTGTCTCCACAGCACTCCAACTTGGGCTGCAGGACAAGATCCCATCTCTCAAAAATAAATAAATAAATAAACACACATATATATAACCTTTATTAATAGATGATTCACATACTATATGATTTAAATACTCTTTTAAAAGTATATGATTCAGAGATTTTTAATAAATTCACAATGTTATGCTGCCATCACCACTACATAATTTTAGAGCATTTTCCACCATTTTAGAAAAGAAAACTCACATTCATTATCAGTCACTAGCCACTCTCTCTGGCCCCCAGCCCCTGGCAGCCATTAATCTCCTTTCTTTCTTTGTACATTTGCTATTTTAGACATTCCATATAAACGGAATCACGTAATATGTGGTCTTTTGTGTCCAGCTTCTTTCATTTAGTGCAATCAATTTTTAAAGGGCCTGCCCATGCTGTGGCCTGAATTGATATTTCATTCCTTCTTATGGCTAAAGACTATTTTATTATATGGATATAACACATGGACATTTGAGTTGGTTTCATTTCTTAGCTATTATGAATGATATGGCTATAAAAAATTTTGTAGAAGTTATTGTGTGGACATACGTTTTGGGGTGGTTTTTTTTGTTTGTTTGTTTGTTTTGATTTTTGTCGGGCATATAGCTAGGAGTGAAACTTTTGGGTCATATGGAAGCTGCATTTAACTTTTTGAGGAACTACCAAAATGTTTCCCCAAGTATTTATAGCTGCACAATTTTACTTCTCCATTAACAATATTCATGAGTCATTATGAAAAGTTTGAGATACGCAAAAATAGAGAAACATAAAATTCATGTGGATGGAAACCAATGAAGCCCTCCCAGCAATACTGATAAGCCAAATGAGTTGAAATGCCAGTCTGAGCCACAGCAAGACCTTGTCTCTAAAAGTAGCCAGGTGTTGTGGCAGGCACCTGTAGTCCCAGCTACCTAGGAGGCTAAGGCAAGAGAATCGCTTAAATCACAGTGTTTGAGGTTACTGTGAGCTATGATGCAATAGTACTCTACCAAAGATGACATAGTGAGACTCTGTCTCAAAAAAAAATAAAAATAAAAATAAAAAAACACTTCCAAATGATTATGAGAATCTCCATCTTTCTCACGGCCACTACTCCCGTCATTGAATCCCAAAAGTCGACCTCAGAAATGTCTTTACTGCTTTCTTTCTACCTTCATGTCTTCTTTCTTAGTCAAAGCTGTAACTGCTCTTTTCTTGGACAATTATCACGTATGAGATTGCTTCCCTACCACCAGACTTCCAATCTTTACAACCACTGTTCCAAATTGTTCATAGAGTTAACTTGCTGAAATACTTTCATTAGTGTATTATGAGCAACAATAAAATATTATAGCTTCTTAATTTAGCCTACCAGGTTTTATATAATCCATCACTAAATTACTTTTCTACAACTCCAGCACCCTATAAATCAACATCCAGAGTCTATGAATCAAATTCCAGAATCTCGTCATCTTAATGAGGTCCAGGTGGGTCAGATAAGCATGCTTGGATATAGTACTTGGCATGTTGTAAATATCATTGATCACAAGCTTCCTTTCTGATGCTATCTCTCTGCCTTTTATCTCCAACATTGCTTTTCTATTCCACCACTTTCTTCCCTGCAAGACTGTTTTCATTATTTTACTAGTAAATCATATGTTTTCACCTTCATCAATGTTTCCCTGTGTTTCCATAGGAAATAGGAGCCCCATTCTCTGTGTTTCAAAGGCACTGTGGTTGTTTCACCATCACAGCTATAATATACATTATGTTGAAATTCATTTTGGCTTATCATCATTTTGCTACTTGGACCTCCAACATAGTTGCCTGCTTCATTGGATTTTTTTTTTCTATTTGAGTATTTGTCTTTTCCACAATTGGGTGGGTAGTGTTTTTGCCTTCCCAACACATGTGTGCCAGCACATACTCTAATTGGGATTCACTGTGAGAAACAGAACAAGAAGGGTGGATAGATAGACAGATGATAAATAGGTAGTCAAAGATGATTAATTTCAGAGAAATGGCTTGTGCAGTATTTAGTGCCTAATGCTGGAGCTCCAAATCCCCATGGCAGACAATTGAGGAGGAAAGATTAGGAGCAGGCTAGAACATTATGAAGTTAACTGTAACCCACAAGGGGTCTGAATCCTGTGTCTACTCCATCACCTTAGATCTGAGTATCCTGCAGAAATCAGGGCTTTTCTTTATGCAACTAAATACCAACACCCCTGACCCAGGAGTCAGGGAAAATAAAGGAAGATCCAGGAAGAATGCCAAGGAAATCTCAGTATTTATTCCTACAGAAAAAGATTCCCACAAACCAAGCAGCTTAAAACAACACACGGGTATTGTCTCATTAATTTCTGTGCCTGAGGAATCAGGTCATGGGTTACTTGGTTTCTTCACTGTAGGATCCCACAAGACTGAAATCCCAGTGTTCTCCAGTTCTGTATTCTCATATGAAGCTTGACTGTGGAAAGATCTGGTTTCCCACTCACGTAATTGGGGGAAGAATTCCATTTGTTTTTGTAGGACTAAGGGATTCAATCTCTTGCTGATTACCAACTAGAGGTGTCCTTCAAACCCTCAGTAGATCTTTTGCTACATGGACCTCCAACCTAGTTGCCTCCTTCACTGAGCCAGCAAGGAGAGAGGGAGAAAGACTTCTGTAAATGGGGCACTGTAATGTTAAGTAATCACACACATTATCATGCTCATCCTATCATCTCACTGTATTCTATTTGTTAGAAGCAAGTCACAGGTCCTGTTAACATTCAAGGAGAGGGGATCACACATGAGCTTGAACAGCAAGAGAAAGAACTTCGGAGCAGCTGCTGTAGAGTATGTATCCCACAGAGCTCCTTGTGGCTCCCAGTAATTCATGCCTCCATTTTCAAAATCCATTGACATCCTCTAAGAGTCCCCAAAAGTCCCAACTCACTACACCATGCGCTTAAATTCCAGAATCTTATCATCTTAATCAGGTCCAGATGAGTCAGATAAGAATATTTGGATATAGTGCTAGACATGTAGTAAATAAAGATCAATGCTGGCTTAATGTTACATTGAACTCATTTTGTATATCAGATACAGAATCTTCAAAATATCCTTGATGAGGTTTAAAGGTGATGATGAGTATATAATCCACTTAAGTTTTGGCTCCTAGAGGGTGGAGCCCTTTGTATTTAATACCATTAGCTCTGAAACTTATTCAATGACTAACAGACAGTAGTGATTTATAGGTAATGTTAGTCGACTGACCATACTTAAATAGCTGATTTGCTGATCATGGTCAAAAGACATAGTTGACTTGGAAATTATAGCTGCACCTCATCAGTTCCATTTTTTACTTAACATTCTATAATATTTTCCTTGCTTGGTTGATGTTCTACTATTCACTGAATCTTCTCTCTGAAATTCAAATCCCAACCAAAGTTTAAATGTTTTTTTTTTTTTTTTTTGAGAAAACATCATGCTCGGTTGATTCCTCAGAAGTGCTGTTAAATTTTATATTTTGAAATGTATTTTTCTCTAAAGGTTTTGTGCTTCTTGCTAAAATAAGTATCAAATTAGTGTGACTTTCCATAGTCTGAGAGTGTCTTGTCCTGATTCATTTACAAGTCAGGCCAGTTTAGTCAGCATCTGCAGATTAGTATCCTGTATAGACATAAGCTGTAATCTTCATTTTATTAATCATTAATTAATGCAAAATATATTTGTCAAATGCCAACTCTGTGCCAAGGCTTATGTTGGGTACTGGGCATATGGCTGTAAATGATCATATAAAGCTCCTCCTTCCTGGGATAACAACATAACAGAGCAGAGAGACAGTAAACCAATGGACTGGGCATGGTGGCTCCTGCCTATAACCCCAACAATTTGGGAGGAAGAGGTGGGAGGATTGTTTGAGGCCAAGAGTTTGAAACCAACCTGGTCAACAAAGAGACACCATGTCTCTATAGAAAATATTTAAAAAATTAACCAGGCATGGTAGCACACACTGTTAATCTGAAGCCAAGAGAATCACGTGAGTTTAGGAGTTTGAGGTTACAATGAGCTATGGTGATGCCACTGCACACCAGCCTAGGCAACAGAGCAAGACCCCTGTTTCAGAAACAAAAACAAAACAAATAAATGAAAGAGATCATTTTAAGTTGTGATGAGGAGTATGAAGGACAAAGGAAAATTACCTGAAGGAGGGAGAAAAGGAATAAGTCAGTCTTTTACAGAGGATGACTGTGGACGGGCACATGAGGAAGGAATGGCATTTATGATATCGGAGCCTCAAGGATTATACACATATAATAAAAAGATAATCATAGACTAAGTGTGAATGTTGGAGATAGGGTAGAAGACCATCAAACAAAAAGGAAAACATACGTAAAGAATCAGAGCAAAGAGGCTCCTGAGCTTGTTCATGAGACCAAGGAAAGACCAGTGGAAGCAGAGAAGGAGAGGGCAAGAATGGCAGGAGATGCGTGGGGAGGCAGGGAGGCTCTGGATGGAGGGCCTTCTAGGTCTTTGGGAGGGTTTTTATTTTTATCCTAGGGTAAATAGAAAGTATTTTAATATATTTAGCATGGGATATGTCTGACTGAATTAGCATTTTTAATTTGCTATTTCAGTGGTATGGAAGAAAGTCAAAAGAATATGAGTAGAAAAACAGGTCTGTTGAGAAAGCTGCTGTAATAGTCCTGGCTGGAGCTGTGGTGACTCAGTGAAAAGAGAATAGAAGATTTCCAACTTTCTATGGGCAAGGCTTGCTGAAAGGCTAGTGAGGGGAAACAAAACAAAGAGAGGAATTAGAAATTGCTTTCAGGTTTCTGGCTTTAGAAAATGGCTAGTGGTGGTACATTTTAGTCTTAAGAAAAAGATTGGTGGGCTGGACAGTAGGTGGGGCGTCAAGTCCCCAGAAAATAATGAAGAGTTCTGTTTAAACATGCCAAGTCCAGGAAGTGTATGAGAAATATACAGACAGGGTCAAAAACACATTTAGATACACAAATCTAGACTGAGTATCATAGGAGAAAATTGGGCTAGATATATTTCTTCATAAATCACTGTACACAAAGTAGTAAAATAATCATATGAAAAAATAAGATTTCTTTGAATCACTTTGTCTTAGAATGACAATTCCTGAATTATTGTATAAAATGACAACTACAGAAAACATAAAATCTGAGCAACATATTATGGTAAGTTTGTGTAAATTGAAGCTTATGGAAAGGGCTTATGGAGATTAAGTTCACCAATTTTGCTATATCTTTTCTAATACATTATATAAATTATATAATTATCGTCAGAGTCACTGTTGAGTTCCCTGGAGAACAGATTTTGAAGCAAAGATTTACACACTGGAAATTTATTGGCACAAAGGCCTGGGCAGCTGGGTTGGCCTTTCAGAATTTTCCAAAATTGTAGCAAAAGAGTCAAGCCTTTGTACTCTTATATTAATTAGTTGATGCAAAATGCTCTCTAGGAAGAGGATGTAACCCTGACCAATGCAGCTTCCTCTAGAGAAGGACAGTTTTTAAAGGACTCAGCTGATGGCCATCAGCAGGCAATGTTTTCCAATAGGAGGTGACAAGTGACCTTAGTGAAAAGGGAAGGAGAAGTTTAAGAAGAGAAACAACACAGCCACTAAAATAAGAAACCCCAAATACGATTATCAAGGGAAATATTAAATATTGAATTTCTATAAAACTCCCGTATGAAATGTTTTCACATTTTCAGTGAGAGACTTCAGTATGCTGCTGTAGATGTAACATTTAAAAATTAGGTTGTATACTTGTAACTGTTCCATGTAATTGTTTTTTGATAATGGACTCTTCAAATTGTTCTCAGTCACTTTGATGAGAAACTTTGTACCATTGGTGGTAAGAATGTTAAATTACATTTTTTACAACTATAGAAACAATGTCAAGAGTTGAAATTACCCAGTACTCTGGGAGGCTGAGGCAGGTGGTGGATTGCTTGAGTTCAGGAGTTTGAGACCAGCCTGAGCAAGGGCAAGACCCTATGTCGAAAAAATAGCCTGGCCTTGTGGTGGGTGCTTGTGGTCCCATTTACTCAGGAGGCTAAGGCAGGAAGATCACTTGATCCTGAGAATTTGAGATTGCTGTGAGCTGTGACACCAAGACACTCTGCTGAGGGCAACAAAGTGAGACTCTGTCTCAGAAAAAAGGGGGGATGGGGGCAGGTGATGTCTGTGGCTCAAAGGAGTAGGGCACCGGCCTCATATGCTGGAGGTGGTAGGTTCAAGCCCAGCCCTGTCCAAAACTGGGGGGGAAAAAAAAAAGGGAGGGGGGGTGGAGGGGTGAAATTATATTTGCATATTGTGAAATATTTTTCTCACTGGCAAAAGTAATGTTCAATTTTTACATTAAAAAATGGGACTGAACTTTAAATACAGTTGAATTTCTGCCATAACATGAATCTCAAGATAATGGTGAAGATCCTTGCAGAATTAGTAGTCACTGGGCAAGTTGTTTGGTTCATCTTGGTAAGGGCAGTACAGTGCTCTGTAGCTGCTATCAAAACAGTTGCCCATGTATTAGAAGATACCTAATGCATGCCTAATCACAAAGCCCAGTACCCAAGAGATAGTGAGCCATGTATTCTGAGCTCTACTCAATTGAAATCACCTTCCCAGGAGCCCAAAATAGGACTGCTCACTGCAGAAAATGACTAAACAACAGGTCATGCAAGGTCAGGTCTCCTATAACACTCCTAAGTTAAAGGAATTAGTGTCTCAAGGATGGTTAAAAAGTCATTGAGACCTGAAAGCAACAACATTTAGTGTTCCTAAGTTAAAGAATAGTAGGACAAGACATTAAAAAAAAAAAAAAAAAAAAAACTTAGCAAAAAGTTAAGTAAATTCTCTTTATTTACAGTAGTTATGTTTTATAAAACCACTGGTTTATAAAACACTGATTTAGTGAATACTGAACCTTTCTTTCTAGAAGAAAAACATGGATAAGTTCCTACAAGTCTATATGCACAGGCACGCACACATTGTTGATTCATTAATGATGAGTTCATAGGCAACAGCACTATAACTCATACTTGAATGAAACTTATCTAACCCACATATTTTCCCTCTAAGACATAATCCAGGCCTCTTCAGCTGAGAGACAGTAGACATCAATGCAACATTAATCCTTGGGCCAATTTTGTTCAGTGAAATCACTGATAAAAAGCACAAAAATGCAAAATAATATGGCATTAAACATACCAAAAAGAGGACACTAACTTAACAGAATGAGAGATGAAACAAGAAGACAACGAGTTATCTTGTTCAACCATATTTTGGAACATGAGCATTAAGCAAATCAAAAACTTTTTTTTCATTTTGACCTGTCTCCAAATGTCCATGAAGGTGCCACAGGCATTGATTTGGGGCTTACAGGTAAATTATAGTGGGCAGGCAAATCTATCCATGATGAATCTGTGAACAATGAGATGGACTCTATTAACTTTTGGAAGATAAGGCTATGAACCTACTAAAACAGCTTTTCATCCTGGGTCACTTAAAGTTACTTACCTCACTGGACCCTCTGTAAGATTATTATGTCATAATCTCTGCCCAATTGTAGCCAGTTCATCTGGCAAGATTACTTTCAAAATCACCCAGTCAGGGTCCTGTAATTACTATACCCTAGTGTTTTTCCCATTGGAAGACGCTAATAAGTAGTGTTTTCCCTTGCTACAGTAAGTCTAATAAGCTTCTGTGTGTGGTCAACTCTTCATTTCTTTCTATTGATCTTCACTGGAATCTATAGCAGCACCATTTTGAGCGCAAAACTGTTTCAGGAATGTTTGGTTGGGTAGAGGAAGAAACCCAGAGAAGATAAGTGAAAAACAGAATTGCCAGTGAGTTAGGAGTCAAGTAAGTTACCAGAGAGTAATGTCACAAATGTTAAGAGAAACAAATGTGCCCAGATGGAATGCACTTCCGATAACAATTTCCACATGAAAAATCTTATTTGGGGGTTATCTTGCTAAGCAGTTATCACCCCCCAAGTAGTTATTTTATCCTTTCTGAAAATATGAGCAAGATAATAAAATTTTCTTTATTGCTTTTGCTGCCAAGAATCTGAGAGTTGGATTGAATGTCTAGGCCAGCCTGATAATAGGCCAAAAAGTTGACTATTCACCTATAAGTTTAAAAAGTTGACTTTACACTCTTTTCCTTAATCATGCCTTTCATATTTTTATTTTATTTGCTGCTTTTGTTTCATGTATTTTTAAGGGGTTCTGGGACCACCCACATGTTTCGTGACTTACAGGACATGGAGGAAATTGCAGTCATTGCTATGACTTATTACTGCAAAAGGGTACACAGAAGGATCAGTGGGAGGAAAAAATATGTTAGGAATAGTCTGGGGGAGTCAAGGCACAGGCTCCCAAAGTTCTCTGTCACAGAGATGGAAAGAAGGACAGTCACACAGGATGTGTCCTTCCTCAGGCTATGAAAAACAGCAGCATGTGTGCAGTGTTTCTTCCCAGTTTTCTTTGGCATGTAGAAATTTTCCTAGGGGCTGGTCATATAGTCCTTCTCCATCTATGCAAACAGTATGATTATGCGAATTCACACCCTCAGAAGGAAAGCGGGTGTTCACCAGAAACCATAGCGCTGCACCAATAGTCTGGACATGGTGCTATGGCAGCTCCATCCCTATAAGACAGATAACAATTACTGATGTACAAAGAATTTTAAAAGTTTTTAGATTCTAGATAAGGGCCAGCTGTGTAAGCAGATCCTGCCAAAGAGCAGCACCAGGTATCCAAAGATTAACCATTTACTGCACAGGTTCTGTCTGCTTTCTTTATGTAAACCATGGGAAATTGTTTTTAAAAAAATAATTTTAAAATATCAGTGAAGGAAACTCTCATCTTGTATGCTGACTTATGATTGGCTGTAGTTTAATGCCCAGCCTGTTTGTCCTGCATTTATCCAAGGTAATACCTGATTGTCCTTCTCTGTGAAGCCTGAGAATTCCATAAACTTTCATACTTCTGACTTTTGTACCATGAGGTCCCAAACTTCCTCTCTTACTAACTCTCCTTCCTGTCAGCTCCATGAACACATGTAGCCAGCACCCAAGGCATTGCTTGGCACATAGTAGGCACCTAGTAAACATTTGATGAATGGTTTGAATAAATAAATGGATCTGAGATTCATTGCATGTCTTTGAAAATATTATGTTCTTTAATAGAATATACTTTCTATTTTCCAAAATTTATTATGTTGAAAACTGCAGGTAAAAATCATTTATTTTGTTTGTTTCTTTCCTCTTTGTTAAGTCATTTGTGTGCTTATGAGACTATGAGATTGCTTTGTGAAATCACATGCTTAGAGGAAAGGATGTTGAGTGAAAGTGTTTTTGTTTTTTTTTAGAGCAAAGATAGAAAAACCACTTTGACTTAATCTTGTTATGACTCACTTTTGGAAAATTTGCTGAGTATTTTTAGTTATATTATTTGTGACCAATAGATTACTCATTATTCCATCTTGGAAGGAAGACCTGGAGGCAAGAAATGTAAATAAGAGTCTTGAATGTATTTGGTCATCATTTTAATACAGTCAAAGTATAAAATAGTGACAAGAATCATTAGATTGTAGTGATCAATGTGAATGTGATGCTCAGATCTTAAGAAATAACGATTGTGCTTTACAGTGCAGGGATGAGGCCAATCTAGATTCTAGGCAGTCCCCTTAAGAGGCGTGAGGCATGCACTCCAGGTTACTCACATATTTAGAACTTGGGATCACTTTTACAGAAAATAATGTTCTAAAAATCACTGTTAATAATAGCCCCGTAGCTGTATTAGCCAAAAATGGCAATGTAGCTAATGATGTACCTTAATTAATAATAAAATAATGTCACCATAGAACCTACCAGCTATTTAGAGCAAGGTTTTCATGGAAGGATGTACACCATGCTGCTAGGTCCCAGCCCGGGTCATCCATATTGTCACATTAGATACAAGAACAGAAAGTTTATTGCATCCCTATTCATAATTGCTAAGTCATGGAAAAAGCCCAAGTGCCCATTGATCCACGAATGGATTAATAAATTGTGGTATATGTACACAATGGAATATTATGCAGCCTTAATGAAAGATGGAGACTCTACCTTTTTCATGTTTACATGGATGGAGCTGGAACATATTCTTCTTAGTAAGTATCTCAAGAATGGAAGAAAAAGTATCCAATGTACTCAGCCCTACTATGAAACTAATTTATGGCTTTCATATGAAAGCTATAATCCAGTTACCACATAAAAATAGGGGGAAGGGGGAAGGGGGAAAGGGAGAGGAGGGAGAGGGGAAGTGGACAGAGGGAGGGAGATTGTTGGGATTATATTAAAAGTTGCTTAATAAAGACTTGCTTCCATTAAAAAAAAAAGAATAGAAATATGCTATATCTGTTCATGTGAGGTGATAAAATATAAATTCCTCCACCTTAAAGGGTCCAGAGGATTTCCAACACCACTATTCCAGAAAGTAGAAGTAGAAATAATCACTGAAACATGGAAGTGAGTTATAATCAGACAATTTTGGTCAGCAGGAGTTGCTAAAAATGAAGGAAGAAAACATCCCCCAATGAAAGAATGAAACTCATGCAATAGAGCAGCCCAAAGTCTAAAATAACATTTTGGGGGCCCTCAGAGAAAGATTTCTATACTGTATGGAGATTAAAGATCTCTAAAAAAGATTTATAAAATTCTTTAAATGTAATTTGAATGGAAAAGTATGGCATCTCTCTCTCTCTTTCTTTCTCTCTTTTCATCCTTCTCTTTTGGTTTGAGGATTGGGACAATTAAAAATACCTGTGGTGGAAAACTGAAATAGTGTTGAGCAGTGGAGGCGATGTGCCTAATTACTGTGAGAAGGGGAAGAAGCAGTCAAGGACTCTTGTGTCAATTTGAAGACATCAGCGCTCACATTTCTCACATGATATGGCCTGTGACCTCATCTTACATTCTTACATTTATTCAATTAAGCCAAGGAGTGAAATTCCTTTTTTTTTTCTTTTCACATCTGCCAAATCAGCAATTGATTCATTGCAATTATTGTTACTATCACTAGCCCAAATACTAAGGATTTAGTAAAAATGGGTGATTTAAAAATCTCACATAAAAATCTTACATAAAGAAACTATGATGAGATTATGGATCAAAACTAGACAACAAAGGCACAACCCTAAACTAGCACTAACTGTAGGCAAGTTACTTGCATGACCACCGGTTAAAAAAAATATGATTAGGGCGGCACCTGTGGCTCAGTCGGTAAGGCGCTGGCCCCATATACCGAGGGTGGCAGGTTCAAACCCGGCCCTGGCTGAACTGCAACCAAAAAATAGCCGGGCGTTGTGGTGGGTGCCTGTAGTCCCAGCTACTTGGGAGGTTGAGGCAAGAGAATTGCTTAAGCCCAGGAGTTGGAGGTTGCTGTGAGCTGTGTGATGCCATGGCACTCTACCGAGGGCCATAAAGTGAGACTATGTCTCTAAAAAAAAAAAAAAATATATGATTAGATATCACTAAGGTTTTTCTTCACTCTGGACTTTCTATGATTAATACTGATAATACTGATTAATACTCCATCTTTCACTGTATTACTGGAGCATATTCAACTCCCAGAGAAAATGCTGGATCTGCTACACCTCATTTCCTCATATTCCAGGAATATGAGGACTAGGAATTCTATTAAAAGTAGGTCTTGATAACCAATTATTATCAGCTGTGACCACGATATACACGTTTTGCACACAAACTTTGTGGCCACCCTGAATTTCAGGACTAACTTGTTAACTTTAAGTCTCATGAATTTTAAGACACCAAATGTTTCCAATTAACATTAAGCTCAGTGAAATCACAGTTGTCTCTGCCCTCTGCTGCATTTTACAAATGCAGAAACTAAAGCTAAGAGAAGGTGACTTAGGGCTAGTTGTCATTTCTAACATCAGCACCATACAAAGTATTGTGTTTGAAGGAAGGGGAAAAAAATTAAGAAATAAATAATGGTAAAATCACCTGGTTAGTCTGATTGTCAGTTAGAATAGAAAGATGATAAGACTTTGTTAGTAAGGTGTCAGGCATAGGCTATAATGGAAAAATACCATTAACTCCTGGCAAATTTCTGGACTAAAAGCTTTCAAAAAAAAAAAAAAAAAGTCTAGTTCACTCCCAAGATTGATGGGAAAGTACTAATTAATTCCTTGCTTCTAGTTCACTCTAAATTTCTTGCTTGGTTAACTCCCTGGGAAACAGACCGGGAGGTACCACCTGTTCCCAGACTGACTTTTAAACAATACCAGGTGGGGAAAGTACTGAAACTAAGATGTATGGGGAAAATATTAAAACAAAAATGTATAGCTAACTAACCGCAAAATTCTGCTTCTGTACAATACTTGTTGCTACCCTACCTGGATACACATGGACATCCTGTGTGCCAACCAGGATGCAGACCAAGCCTTAAAAACTCAACCTCTTAAGTACTCAGGGCTGTTCTCAGAAACCCCATATTGGAACACTAAGGCAGTTGCCAGCTGGCTCTTCGATAAAAGAACTCCTCTTTAAATTTAACTTGTTTGGCAGAGTGGTTTTTGTGGAACTCCTGAGCAAAACAACTTCTTGTTGGAGGTAACAAATACACTATATTTTGGAGTACACCTTTTTGGACACATTCAGAGTAATTAATTGCATAACCTCTGTGCATGTTGGCATGTGTATCTTCAAACAGTTCTTACTTAAAGAGGCTGTAGATGAAAAACTATCCATTGACTATGAAGAAGAAGAACATAAAAAAATCTTAGATACTGTGTTCAAAGCCAGTGTTCACGCCAGTATCTTCTTGAAAGAGGCCTAACATTTGATTTCTGAGGTACCTCCATGCTCACATGTAGATCTCTGTAAGAAATATGGGAGAACACATATATCTTTGACAAATTCCATTTCTTTTAAATATATACACATTAGTGGGATTGATGGATCATGTGCCAGTTCTATTTGTTTATTTTGTTTGTTTGTTTGTTTTGAGACAGAGTCTCACTCTGTCACCCTGGGTAGAGTGCCATGAAGTCACAGCTCACAACAACCTCAAATTCTTGGGCTCAAGTGATCCTCTTGCCTCAGACTCCTGAGCAGCTGGGACTATAGGAGCCCAGCACAATGCCCTGCTGCAGGCTGCAGACCAGCCTGAACAATAGTAAGACCCAGGGGTCTTACCTTGGTCTGCAACTTCTGAGTTTAGGTGACCCAATCACCTCAACCTCCCAGAGTGCTAGGATTACAGGCATAAGCCACCACACCCAGCCTTTGGTACTTCTATTTGTAATATTTTTCAACTCCTCTATACTGCTGTCCAAAATGAGGAGACTAACTTTCCCACCAACATTGTATAAGAGCTGCCCATTCTCTACATCCTCATCATCATTTGTTGTTTTTTGTTCTTTTGATATTTCACTGTGGTTTTAATGTGCATTTTCCTGATAATTAGTGATGCTAAGTATTTTTCAGATACCTGTTGTCTATTTGTATGTCTTCTTTCAGGAAATGTCTATTCAGATCTTTTCCTCTTTTAAAACATGATTATTTTTTGTTGGTGGTGGTGGTGTGATTGAGTTGCTTGAGTTCATTATATAGTATTCTAAATATAACCCTCTTGCCAGATACTTAGTTTGCAAATACTTTCTCCTAATAAACATGGGAGAAAATATTGGCTATTCACTATAGCCAACCTCTGGAATTAACCTATCCACCAATGAATAAATGGATAAGGAAATGTAGTATATATACATGATAAAATACTATTCAGCCAGAAAAGGAGAAGGAAAGCTTGTCCTTGGTGATAATATGGATGAATTTAGAAGACATCATGTGAAGTGAAATAAGCTGAGCACAGAAGAACAAATATTACACAATCTCACTCACTTGTATAATCTGAAAAAGTTGATCTCATAGAAATAGGGAGTTAATAGTGGTAGAGACTGAGAGAGTAGGAGGGACATACAGAGAAGTTGTCAATAGATACAAAGTCACAATTAGAAAGAATTAAGTCTGGTGTTCTGTCATTCAACAGGGTGATTGTCATCAATAATCATGTAAACTTCAAAATAATTAGAAGAAAAAAATGTGAATGTTCTTACCACAAAAAATGCCAAGCATTTATAGTGATAGATATGTGTATGTGTATCTGTATCAGAACATGACATTTTCCCTATAAATATTAATATATACAATTATTATGTCCATTAAAAATAAAAGTTTAAAAAATGCAAAAAAAAAAAAAGAAAAGAAAAGAAAAGATCTTTGTATTCTGGGAGATGTAACTACTATTTGGCCTAAGAAGAATTGCTCTGCTTTTAAGAATAGAACTCTGTCTTTCGGACTAAAGTTCTTAGTAAAAGATTCTAATAACTTGCAATTGCTCCCAATTTGTGAGTGTTTGGTGGCAATTTAAACAAAGAATTAGAGAAAATCAGGGGAAAACACTACTCAAACAGGGATTCTTGCTCATGGTGCCATTAGAATATAAAAAATAGATACAGAAGGCCAAAAGTTAAATGTAAATAGCAAATATTCACCAGTAGTTTTAAGAGGCCCAAAGAGTTTGGGTATATATCCTATGCATGGAAATACAACCATTGCCTAAGACAGGCCTGTGCATCACCAAGACTTAATGTTCACTTGCAGAGTTAAACATGGAAAAGGAATCTTTACTCTCTGGCACTTCAACATTTGGCTGTTTCCCATGAAGAGGGGAGCCTATTTTAACCAATTTCCAAATATTTTTCCCTTCTTTCTGTTTTGTGTCTATATGCTGGGTTCTTAGACAGATTTAACTTTATTTAGTGAAATAATCCTGGATCCTTAATTCCTCTCTGTGTGTTTGTGAGGTTTTTTGTTTTAGTTTTTTTCCTTTCCATTTATTTTGCATAGTCATTTACATGCCACTTCCCCATTAGACAATTGCAGGGAAGGTGGAGAGATCCCATCTGTGCTTTTCAGGAAGCAAAATAAACCAGCTCAGGGACAGGTGGAGCAGGCAGCAGGAAGGTGACTCCAGGCATGCAGCAGGTGGATTGTACAGCACAGGAAACCATCAGGCAGCCAACAGCATGGAAGGCAGAAAGCCCAGGCTGCCTTCATCCAGGCAGCAAATCAAGCAGAGGTTAGCAGGCAAAAAGGGTGACAGGAGGGCAGAGCCAAGAATGTGACCAGTGGGGAAGGAGACTCAGAAGGCAATTAGCCTGGGGGAGAGGGCAGATGGAGGGTATCCACAGATAATTACCAGGGGAAAGCGTAGCAGGAGGGTAATAATAGGCAGCAGTCCTCAGGGCTGAGGAACATTAGGCAGGTGAAACACAACAGCAGCAAGGAAACCCTGTGTGCCTTACCTGGGAAAAGGCATCAAGCAAAGAACTTCTCCATCCCTAACACAGCACCAAGTAGTCAGTGGGGTCAGAGGCAACCAAGAGGGACAACACCAAGAATATGTGGCCTCCATCCGAGAGTCTGTTACCAGTCCCTCCCTCTTCAGTGTCATGGGGCAGGGAGTATTTGCACTGTGTTTATGTGTGCACGTGTGTGTGTGTTGGTCTTCTCCCTAAGGAATTTCAGAAAAGAGTTGTACAATGACTAACAAAATTGAGGCTGATGGTCTTAGTTCAGGCTTCTATAACAAAATACCATAGACTGGGTGGCTTACACACCCAATCATTCCAGAGACTGGAAGTCCCAGGTCATGCTGGCAGCATGGTCAGGTTTGGGTGAGGACCCACTTCTGGGCTGTAAACCACCACATTCCTCACATGGTGGGAAAAGGGTAAGACTGCTGTCCATGGTCCCTTTGACATGGATGAGAACACCAATCCTGTTCATGAGTTCTACACCTTCATGACCTGATTACCTGCTAAAGGTTCCACCTCTTACTAGAATCTCATCGGTGATTAGGATTTCAAAATATGAACATCAATCAGTCCACTGGCCCAACTAAGGACAGACCACTGCTGACAAGGCCCAATGTTTTAAAATGCAAGTAAATTCCACTTTTTAGGTATTTGTCATGAGTCAGGCTCTGTCTTATATATGATATTTTATCAAATCCTACAGTTTACTGTTATTGTCATTGCTTCTAAATTGAGAAAAGTTGAGGTTAAGAGACAATTTAACTATCCCAAGATTATACAACTGGTAAGTGAAAACTGTGATTTCAACAAGAGTTTCTCTAACATTCATATTTTTCTACCTTTTATAGTTCACTGACCCTGAAAGTTGGAAATTTATCATCCTTAAAGATATAGGTCTTTTAAATCCATTCATGGCTTGATAAGCATTTGAGCTGCTTCCAGGACTTGGCAATTATGAATTGGGCTGCAATAAACATTCTGGTTCAAATGTCTTTGTTGTAAAATGATTTTTGAACATCTAGGTATACACCTAGTAGAGGAATTGCTGGATTTAATGGTAAAATTGTGGTGGTATATGTATACCATGGAATACTATGCAGCCATAAAAAGGATGGAGATGTTACATCATTTTTGTTTACATGGATGGAACTGAAACATATTCTTTTTAGTAAAGTATCTCAAGAATGGGGAAAAAAAGGTATCCAATGTACTCAATACTATTATGAAACCAATATATAATCACCTATACATTCATACAAATGATAAAACTCAACTATAGTCCAGAAAGACAGGAAGAGAAGAAAGAGGGGAGAGGAGGGAGGAGGATGGGGTTAGGATGGGTATTTTGTGGGACCTCACCTATTGTACACAGTGCAATGGTCCATTTCTAAACTATTAAGAGTAAAGTTTAAATGTCTTACAACAACAAATAAGTAAGTGAGGTGATGGTTATGTTAATAACTTTGATGTAAGCACTCTGCATTGTATATCAAATCAGCACATTGTACTTCAAAAACTGCACAATTATAATTTAATTAAAAAAGATATAGGCTTTGATGTCTATTAAATACAAATTCCTTCAAGAAGACACATATTACATAATAGTGTTTCTCAGATTTCAATAAAGTACAGAACTCATGGGAGAATAAAAAAAAAAAAGACTCTGACATATCCAGAAACAGCAGCAGACACTGAAACAAATAAGGGTCTTTAGCACCTCTGTAGGCAGACAAACTCTTGAACAGAGGGCATTCATGATCTCTGCATCTCTAGTCTCTGCTGTGTGTACTCAGTGGGCTTTGGTATCGGGGATACTTCCTCCCACAGTTTATATAGTGTGCTCAGATCAGGCTGTCCTGCACCATTGGGGCATTTATTTTGCATCAAAAGAAGTTCAAAGATGAGGAGACTACAGTGGCCCACCCACAGTTCTCCAACTTTCCTTTCCTCCCTGGTGACTTCCTCTTTTGCCCAGCAGCAAGACGACCACAGCATCTCTGAGTGCTACATCCAGTCCTTGTCCACGCTGTGGAAAGACCAAGGATGACACATCTGGTGTCCCTTTCTTAGAAGTGAAGAAGAGAATCAAAGGCCCCTTCATTCAAGCTGAATTCCTCTTATTACCAATTGACCCAAAATAATCACATACCATACCTCACCACCCACTGGGAAGGGGCATAGAATTAACATGGGAATGATCCTATCAGTATCCACCTTTCCTCTGAGAATTGTCATGAAATAGGTATAGACCTGAACATAATAAGGATAAGATTATTGTAGAAATGAGTAAAAAGATGGGTATTGAATAAGAAACTAAGAGTCTCTTCCCCATTCCTCAATTAATACTATAATTGTTGAAAAAACAAATGCCTGAATGTGGATGATTTCTTAACAGGTTTGATTAGGGAAAGAAAGAAAAGCAGTGGATATGGAGTTGTTTTCTGGATCATTACTCATCCCATAGGAGCAGTGTGACCTTGAAAAAAAAATCACTTTGTTTCCTGAGCCTTGGTTTTGACATTTAAAAAATGAGACTTTAATACTTGCCCCACTTAATTCACAGGGTTATTATGGGAATTAAATATATGTGTGTAAATTGTCTTGTGTATGACAAAAGGCTATGTAAATGTGAGGCATTATTATTATTAATATTCAGAATTTAATCAACCTGGTTATTGTGTCAGTAAGCAAATATTTATTATTTTCCATGAGACAAATGCAATTTATGTATGAGCTATGGAGACCATGGGAAAATGTAACATACAGAAATAGATAAAATCACTGAGGAATCAAAATATTGCATGTCAGGCGGCACCTGTGGCTCAAAGTGGTAGGGTGCTGGCCCCATATGCCGGAGGTGGCAGGTTCAAACCCAGCCCCAGCCAAAAAGCTGCAAAATAAATAAATAAATAAATAAATAAAAAGTTGCATGTCTAAGATTACATAATACATCATTAAAAGAACAACACAAAACAACTTAAGTAGTATGAAGAAAATTGGATGGACATTAAAAAATAAAGTATAATTTCTACATCATATTAAAAAAAAATTCTCAGTGGAATAGCACTCTAAACAGGGAAGTATATAAAAGAGTTAGAGAGGGGCGGAGGCAAGATGGCCAACTGGAGCCAGCTTTCCCCAGAGGCTCCCATCCAGAAGGAGAGTTAAGGACAGAAATTTAGCAAGTAAGCTGATGGTTTGGAGCTGAGCCAAGAGAGAAGGTTGAAGAATGCACATCAATCCTGCTGAGGTGAGCTGCGACCCCAAGGATACAAACAAAAGGTACAAAATCCATCACCAAGTGGATGGGAGTCCCCTCTCCCATGAAAAGGGTTCACAGTATACTTTTTACAAACAAGTGAACAGAGTTCAAACATTCTCCCATTTTATCCCACAGGAGAGACCTTCTAAAAACTGGACCTCCTTCCCCTACTAAGGTGCCATGGCAATCTCCTGCCAGGCACAAAACTGTATAAAACTGTATATAGTCTCTACCTGAAATTCTGTATCCCAGCACTCCCCTCCACTCTCACCCTGAGGTCAGGAAGCCTGTCCCCCATGGAGTCCAGACTCTTGGGCATTTTCTCAAGAGGTGTGGACAGGGTGTGGGATGTTGCAGATCTGTGTTGATTCTGTGGCATGGGTAAGGAGACAACGGTGGACTAAATGAACTGGGAAAGTGAGAGGTGGTGCCCCCAAGCACAGAGCAGCAGAGGCAGCAGTGGGAACAATAGGGCTCACACCCCTGGGGATATTTTGGAAGGACACTCCCTGTCTCTCTGGGCAACCAGAGAAAGCCAGGTATCTTCTCCAGTGGCAGACGCTGTCGAAATAGATCTGGGAAGGTAACACAGACCCTGTGAGCAAAGGGTATGCCTCAGGTAGTACTGGCCGGGGCAGAGCAAGGAAGGACAGAGAATTAAAGATGCATGCACAGAGACAGCATACTCCCAGGGCAGGGAGGTGCCAGGATTGCTTTATTGAGCCTAAGAAACACAAGGCCCTCAGGGGATCATAACTGAGACAGAGGCAGGCAGGAAACTGAAAGATGAGTGTAAGCTCTAACTGCACCCACCCCAACACAGACTACAGGGGAAATGGAAACACCAGCTCTGGGCAGTGGCACAGACCAGGGCTGAGTTGCAGTTTCTGTGAACTGAAATGATGCCTGGTCCACTGGGGAATATAGCCAAGACAGAATCACAAATTGTGTGCAAATATAACTGTCAGCAACATCAATCAGGGGCAAGGCTGGAACTGAGTGAACCACCAAAGCTTCCATTAAACACCTAAGATTGTCAGGCCTCATCTTCCCCTGCCGGATGGTGGCAGAGTGTGGAGGGATGGCCGAGGAGACATAAGATCTGTCTGTGACTCAGGCAGGCTGAAACCCCTGGAGCATCTGCTCATTGGAGGGAACTGGGTCATAGCCTTGCAGGGTTACCAGTGAATGGGTGTGACAGAGGTTCAAAGTGGGGAAGGAGGCATCAATCTTAGCAGACTAATTCATTTTTAGGGGTGGTCCTTCTGACTCCACAGAGCAACAGAATGACTCATACTCAAGCTGCCAGCAGACCCCTGCTATTTAGTTGCAAGAGACATTTCGAACTCCCTCACTTGAGACTAGGTGCTGACTGGGACTATTGACTTGGATCTCTTGGACTGGACCAATAACCTGAGGACTATCCAAAGTGGTACCCTGGGTGTGTGGTTGTGGGAAGGTTTGATTTTGCTTTTCCAGTTGTTGCCTGAGAGTGGCAGGGTGATTTAATTGCTGGTATTTCTCCACAGACAGTAACTAATTCTAAAGGGTAGGACAGAGACCAGTTGAAAACAAGACAGAGCCACTTAGCCCTACCACACCAAGTAAGTCCCCGTGTCTCAGGCCGTAACACTGTACAGGTCCTTTGCAAAGCCCTAGACGAAAAGACACAGACACCAATGACAGCTATTGGACAAAGGGCTGGTAAATCACTACTCCAGGAGCCTCCTAACCCAACTTCACCTTATCTTCTCATCTAGCCAAATGGTATAAAATAATCATGGGGAAGAATCAGCAGAAAATCTCCAGTAATGGGGAGGAGACAAGATGGTTGACTGAAGCCAGCTTTCCACAGAGGCTCCCATTCAGAAGGAGAGTTAAAGGACAAAAATTCAGCAAGTAACCTGGTGGATTTGAGCTGCACTAAGAGAGAAGGTTGTAGAACGCACGTCAAACCCGCTGAGGTGAGCTGTGACCACAAGGATACAAACAAAAGGTACAAAATCCATCACCAAGCAGACGGGAGTCCCCTACCCTATGAGAACGGCTCAGAGTGCCCCACAAACAACCAGGCAGAGTTCAAAGGTCCTCCCACTACACTCCACGGGAGAGACCCTCTAAAAACTGGACCTACCTCCCCTACTGGGGCGCCACGGCATCCTCCTGCCAGGCATAAAACTGTATAATCTGTATATGGTCTCTACCTGGAATTCTGAGCTCCCAGTGGTCCCCTTCACCCACACTGGGGTCTGGAGGCCAGTCCCGGTCGGTCGGCAGAGAGGGGACTGCACCAGAGTGGCAGTTCCCTGAAGCACAGTGCGACAGCTGTCTTTTGGTGATAATACGGCCAGGCATAAAACTGTGTAAAGCTGTGTGTGTTCTCTGCCCGCAACCCCAGGCTTCCAGTTCTCCCCGCGCTACCCTCTGCTCTCACTCCAAGGTCTGGAGGCCTGTCCTCCAGGGGTCCAGACTCTTGGGCGATTGCTCGAGGGGTGTAGACAGTGCTGGGCTGCAGCCTGTTGGTGCAGATTCTGGGGTATGGAGCGGAGAGAGGATGATTGGCAGGAGGGGAGCAACACTGGAGCAACGGTTGCCTGAGCAATAAGGCAGCAACCCTCTTTTGCTAGCAATACAGCTCACTACAGAATATTCTGAAGCCACACCCCCTGTCTCCCTGGGCAACCAGAGACTCTGAGTTTGCCTGAGGCAACATAAACATGCAAACCAGGGAAACTCCTAGGGTGGGGCTGACCCAGAGGTCCACTTTACTAAACCTAAGATGCACCTGGCCCTCAGGGGATCATCAGACCATAAACAATTCAAGAGCAAAGACAAGCTGATTTGGAACTGAATTCAGCTTCTCTTCTGCAGGGGAAACGCAGAGTTGTTCTGTTCTGTTCTGTCAGTAACATTAGTCAGGGGTGAGACTGGACCTGAGTGAAAACATCTCAACCTTCATCTAGCGCCCAAGGTTGTCAGGCCTCACCTCCTCCTGCTGGAGAGAGGCAAAGCGCAGTGGCCTGGCAGACTTCCTTGTGATTCAGGCAGGTACAAACTCCTGGAGTACCAATTCACTACAGGTAACTGGGTCAGCCAACTGAAGGGCTATCAGTGACTGGGTGTGAAGTGGTGCAAGGTGGGGACGGAGGTAGCAAACTTCCCAGACTGATTTATAGGCTGGGTGGCTTCTCCTGACTCCATGCAGCACTGGAGCAAGCCACACCAGTAGTCACCAGACCCCTGTGATCCAGTTCCCAGAGACCTCTTAAACTCTCTCACCCGAGACAGGTGCAGACTGAGACAATTGATTTGGACATTTTTGAACTGAACCAATCACCTGAGGACAAATCAAGTAGTGCCCTAGGTGCACGGTGGTAGGAAGGTTTGATTTTTCTTTTCCAATTGTTGCCGGGGGGAGCAAGGTGACTTAATTGCTGATATTTCTCCACAGCTGAGAATTCAATCCAAAGTATCTGTTTCACTAGGGTGGAAAAGAAATCAGCTGAGAACAAGGCAGAACCATTTAGCCCTACCAAACCAGACAGGGCCCCAGTTTCTCAGGCCACAACACTGCACAGGCCCTCAACAAGGCCCCAGGGGAAAAAATCAGAGGGAGTAAAACAACGATGGGGTCGAATCAGCGGAAAAACTCTGGTAATATGAATAACCAGAATAGATCAACCCCCCCCCCAAGAAAGATACGGCAGATGCAATTCAAGATCCCATTCATAAAGAACTGGCTGAGATGTCAGAAATTGAATTCAGAATTTGGATTGCAGACAAGATTAACAAAGTGGAATTAGGAATTTGAGGAGAAATTCAAAATTGTCTCAAGAATTTAACGAATTTAAAGACAAAACCACCAAAGACTTAGACACACTGAAGCAAGAATTTGCAGCCCTCAAAGATATGAAAAATACAGTAGAATCCCTCAGTAACAGAATAGAGCAAGCAGAAGAAAGGATTTATGGCATCGAAGATAAAGCCTTTGAATGCTCCCAAACTCTCAAAGAAGAAGAGAAATGGAGAGCAAAAATGGTTCACTCACTCAGAGAGCTCTGGGATAATTCGAAGAAGGCGAATATCTGAATCATAGGAGTTCCAGAAACAGATGAAGTGGCCTCGCTGGGCACATAGGCCCTTCTGCATGAAATTATGAAAGAAAATTTTCCAGACATGCCTAGAGATTCTGAAATTCAGATAGCGGACAGCTTCAGAAACCCAGCAAGACTCAACCCCAATAAGACATCCACAAGGCATATCATAATTAACTTCACTAAAGATAATAAGAAAGAGAAAATCCTCAAAGCTGCCAGGAGAAAGAAAACCATTACCTTCAAAGGGAAGAATATTAGAATGACTGCATATCTCTCTGCTGAAACTTTTCAAGCCAGAAGAGGGTGGTCACCGACTTTTAATCTCTTAAAGCAAAATAACTTTCAACCCCGGATATTGTATCTAGCTAAACTGAGTTTCATTTATGACGGAGAAATTAAATACTTTAATGACATTCATATGTTGAAGAAATTTGCCATAACCAAACCAGCTCTTCAGGATATTCTCAGACCTATCCTCCATAATGAACAAACCAATCCTATACCACAAAAGTAAACTCACTCAGAAACTTCGGATCAACTCCAATTTCCACACTGGTGAAAGGATTAAAAATGGCCACCGGACTTTTGAAAAACTCCATACCCAAAACTTCACCCGACTTATCAATATTCTCCATTAATGTGAACGGCTTAAACTGTCCTCTAAAAAGGCATAGGTTCGCTGACTGGATACAAAAACTCAGGCCAGATATCTGTTGCATACAAGAGTCACATCTTAACCTAAAAGACAGATAGAGACTCAGGGTGAAAGGATGGTCGTCCATATTTCAGGCAAATGGTAATCAGAAAAAAGCAGGTGTTGCAATTGTTGCAGATACAATAGGCTTTAAACCAACAAAAGTAAGGAAGGACAATAACGGTCACTTCATATTTGTTAAGGGTAATACTCAATATGATGAGATCTCAATTATTAATATCTATGCACCCAACCAGAATGCACCTCAATTTATAAGAGAAACTCTAACAGACATGAGCAACTTGATTTCCTCCAGCTCCATAATCGTCGGAGATTTCAACACTCCTTTGGCAGTGTTGCATCGATCCTCCAACAAGAAGCTGAGCAAAGAAATCTTAGATTTAAAACTAACCATCCAACAGTTGGATTTAGCAGACATCTACAGAACATTTCATCCCAACAAAACTGAATATACATAATTCTCATCAGCCCATGGAATTTACTACAAAATCGATCACATCTTACATTACAAATCTAACCTCAGTAAATTTAAAGGAATAGAAATTATTCTATGCATCTTCTCGGACCACCATGGAATAAAACTTGAGCTGAGTAACAACAGGAATCTGCATACTCATACAAAAACATGGAAGTTAAATAACCTTATGCTGAATGATAGCTGGGTCAGAGATGAGATTAAGAAATAGGCAATTTTTTGGAACAAAACAACAATGAAGACACAAAACATCAGAACCTCTGGGACACCGCAAAGGCAGTTCTAAGAGGGAAATTTATAGCACTGCAAGCCTTCCTCAAGAGAACAGAAAGAGAGGAAGTTAACAACTTAATGGGACAACTCAAGCAACTGACAAAGGAGGAATATTCCAACCCCAAACCCAGTAGAAGAAAAGAAATAACGAAAATTAGAGCAGAATTAAATGAAATTGAAAACAAAAGAATAATACAACAGATCAATAAATCAGAAAGCTGGTTTTTCAAAAAGGTCAATAAAATAGATAAACCTTTGGCGATCCTAATCAGGAAAAAAAGAATAAAATCTCTGATCTCATCAATCAGAAACAACAAAGACAAAATAACAACAGACTCCTCAGAAATCAAAAAAATCCTTAATGAATATTAAAAGAAACTTTATTCTCAGAAATATGAAAATCTAAAGGAAATTGACGGATCCTTGGAAGCATGTCACCTTCCAAGACTTAGCCAGAATCAAGTGGAAATGTTGAACAGGCCCATATTAAGTTCGGAAATAGCATCAACCATACAAAAGCTCCCTAAGAAGAAAAGCCCAGGAACAGATGGTTTCATGTCTGAATTCTACCAAACCTTTAAAGAGGAATTAGTACCTATATTACGTAACCTGTTCCAAAAGGTAGAAAAAGAAGGAAGACTACCCAACACGTTCTATGAAGCAAACATCACCCTGATCCCTAAACTAGGGAAAGACCCAACAAGAAAAGAAAATTATACACCAATATCACTAATGAATATAGATGCAAAAATATTCAACAAGATCCTAACAAACAGAATCCAGCAACACATCAAACAAATTATACATCATGACCAAGTCGGTTTTATCCCAGGATCTCAAGGCTGGTTATACGTAAATCTATAAATGTAATCCAGCACATAAACCAATTAAAAAACAAAGACCATATAATTCTCTCAATCGAAGCAGAAAAAGCTTTTGATAATATCCAGCATCCCTTCATGATCAGAACACTTAAGAATATCGGTATAGAAGGGACATTTCTTAAACCGATAGAGACCATCTACAGCAAACCCACAGCCAATATCATATTGAATGGAGTTAAATTGGAATCATTTCCACTCAGATCAGGAACCAGACAAGGCTGCCCATTGTCTCTATTGCTTTTTAACATTGTAATGGAAGTTTTAGCCACTGCAATTAGGGAAGAAAAGGCGATCAAGGGTATCCATATAGGGTCAGAAGAGATCAAAATTTCACTCTTTGTGGATGATATGATAGTATATCTGGAAAACACTAGGGACTCTACTACAAAACTCTTAGAAGCGATCAAGGAATACAGCAGCGTCTCAGGTTACAAAATCAACATTCATAAATCAGTAGCCTTTATATATACCAACAACAGTCAAGTTGAAAAAACAGTTAAGGACTCTATCCTATTCACAGTAGTGCCAAAGAAGATGAAATATTTGGGAATTTATCTAACAAAGGATGTGAAAGATCTCTATAAAGAGAACTATGAAACTCTAAGAAAAGAAATAGCTGAAAATATTAACAAATGGAAAAACATACCATGCTCATGCTGGGAAGAATCAACATATACTACCCAAAGCAATATATAATTTCAATGCAATACCTATTAAAGCTCCACCGTCATACTTTAAAGATCTGAAAAAAACTATACTTCATTTTTTATGGAATCAGAAAAAACCTTGAATAGCCAAGACATTACTCAGAAATAAAAACAAAGCAGGAGGAATTATGCTACCAGACCTCAGACTATACTACAAATGAATAGTGATCAAAACAGCATGGTATTGGCACAAAAAGAGAGAGGTAGATGTCTGGAATAGAATAGAGAATCAAGAGATGAATCCAGCTACTTACCATTATTTAAGCTTTGACAAGCCAATTAAAAACATTCAGTGGGGAAAAGATTCCCTACTTAACAAATGGTGCTGGGTGAACTGGCTGGCAACCTGTAAAAGACTGAAAGTGGACCCACACCTTTCACTGTTAACTGTAAGATGGACTCTCACTGGATCAAAGATTTAAACTTAAGACATGAAACTATAAAGATACTAGAGGAGAGTGCAGGGAAAACCCTTGAAGAAATTGGGATGGGCGAGTATTTTATGAGGAGGACCCCCCGGGCAATTGAAGCAGCTTCAAAAATACACTACTGGGACTTGATCAAATTACAAAGCTTCTGCACAGCCAAGAACACAGTAAGTAAAGCAAGCAAACAGCCCTCAGAATGGGAGAAGATATTTGCAGGTTATGTCTCCGACAAAGGTTTAGTAACTAGAATCCACAGAGAATACAAACGCATTAGCAAGAATAGGACAAGGGATCCCATCACAGGCTGGGCAAGGGATTTGAAGAGAAACTTCTCTGAAGAAGACAGGCACGCGGCCTTCAGACATATGAAAAAATGCTCATCGTCTTTAATCATCAGAGAAATGCAAATCAAAACTACTTTGAGATACCATCTAACTCCAGTCAGACTAGCCTATATCACAAAATCCCAAGAGAGATGTTGGCGCAGATGTGGAGAAAAGGGAAACTTTTGCACTGCTGGTGGGAATGCAAATTAATACATTCCTTTTGGAAAGCGATATGGAGAACACTTAGAGATCTAAAAATAGATCTGCCATTCAATCCTGTAATTCCTCTACTGGGCATATACCCAGAAGACAAAAAATCACGTAATAACAAAGATATTTGTACCAGAATGTTTATTGCAGCCCTATTCATAATTGCTAAGTCATGGAAGAAGCCCAGGTCCCCATCGATCCACGAATGGATTAATAAATTGTGGTATATGTACACCATGGAATATTATGCAGCCTTAACGAAAGATGGAGACTTTACCTCTTTCATGTTTACATGGATGGAGCTGGAACATATTCTTCTTAGTAAAGTATCTCAAGAATGGAAGAGAAAGTTCCCAATGTACTCAGCCCTACTATGAGACTGATTTAGGGTTTTCACATGAAAGCTATAACCCAGTTACAACCTAAGAATAGGGGGAAGGGGGAAAGGGAGGGGAGGGAGGGGGGAGGTGGGTAGAGGGAGAGGGATTGGTGGTATTACACCAGTGGTGCATCTTACAAGGGTATATATGAAACTTGGTAAATGGTCTGTGAAATGGTGAATGATGCCCCATGATCATATCAATGTACACAGCTATGATTTAATAAATAAATAAATAAATAAATAAATAATCTCCAGTAACATGAATAACCAGAGTTATTCAATGCCCCCAAGGAATGATGTGGTAGACACAACTGAATATTGTATTTATAGACAAATGGCTGAGATGTCAGTAATTGATTTCAAAGTTTGGATTGCAAATAAGATTAATAGAATGGTGGTAAAGTTGTAATTAGAAATGCAAGAGCAATTCAAAAGTCTCTAGAATTCAATGAATTCAAAGACAAAACCATCAAAGATTTTGACACACTGAGACAAGAATTTTCAACCCTCAAAGATCTGAGAAATACAGTAGAATACCTCAGTAACGGAATGGACAAATCAGAAGAAAGGATTTCTGATATTGAAGACAAAGCTTTTGAATGCTCCCAAAGGCTCAAACAGGAAGAGAAATGAAAGGAATGGAAACATATCATTCTCTTAGAGACCATTTGGATAATTTGATGAAAACCAATATTTGCCTTATAGGAATCCCTGAAGGTGACAAAGTTGCTTCACAAAGCACAGAGGCCCTTTTTCATGAGATTAGTAAAGAGAACTTTCCAGACATGCCAAGAGATTCTGAAATTCAGATAGCAGATAATTTCAGAAACCTAGCATGTCTCAACCCAAATAAGACAACCCCCCAGACACATCATATATAACTTCACTAAAGTTAATATGAAGGAGAAAATTCTGACAGCAGCCAGATGTAAGAAAACCATAACCTACAAGGGGAAGAATATTAGAATGACTGCAGATCTCTTTGCTGAAACCTTTCAAGCTACAAGAGGGTGGTCATCGACTTTTAATCTCCTAAAACAAAATAACTTTCTACCCAGGATTCTGTATCAAACTAAAATGAGTTTCATTTATGTTGGATAAATTAAATACTTTAATGACATTCACATGTTGAAGGAATTTGCCATAACTAAACCAGCTCTCCAGGATATTCTCAGACCTATCCTCCATAATGACCAGTGCAATCCTCCACCATAAAAGTAAGCTCACTCAGAAACTTTTGTTCAAATTCCAACTTTCCCAGTGGCAAAAGGATTAAAAATGTTCACTGGACTTTTGAAAAACTCAATACCCCAAATTCTACCAGGTTTATCAATATTCTCAATTAATATGAATGGCTTAAATTGTCCTCTAAAGAGGCACAGGTTGGCTGACTGTGTACAAAAACTCAGGCCAGATATCTTGTGCATACAAGAATCTCATTTTACCTTAAAAGATAAATATAGACTCGGAGTCAAGGGATGATCATCTATAATTCAGGCAAATGGCTATCAGAAAAAAGCAGGTGTTGCAATTTTGTTCACAGATAGAATAGGCTTTAAACCAACAAAAGTAAAGAAGGATAAAGAAAGCTATGTTAACTAGTGTGATGAAAATGTGTCAAACGGTCTATGAACCAAGTGTATGGTGCCCCATGATCATACTAATGTACACAGCTATGATTTAATAAAAAAAAAAGATGGTCGCTTCATATTTGTGAAGGGTAATACTCAATATGATGAGCTTTCAATTATAAACATTTATGCACCAAACTAGAATGCACCTCAATTTATAACAGAAACTCTAACAGACATGAGCAACTTGATTTCCTGCAGCTCCATAATAGTCAGAGATTATAACACTCCTTTGGCAGTGTTGGTTAGATACTCAAATAAGAAGCTAAACAAAGAAATTTTAGATTTAAACTTAACAATTCGAAATTTGGATTTAACAGGCATCTACAGAATATTTCATCCTAACAAAACTGAATACACATTCTTCTCATCAGCCCACAGAACATACTCCAAAATTGATCACATCATAGGTCACAAGTCCAACCACAGGAAATTAAAAAGAATAGAAATTATTCCTTGCATCTTCTCAGACCATCATGGAATAAAATTTGAACTCAGTAACAACAGGAATCTGCACACTCATACAAAAACGTGGAAGCTAAATAACCTTATGCTGAATGATAACTGAGTCATAGATGAGATTAAGAAGGAAATTACCAAATTTCTGGAACAAAATTACAATGAAGACACGAATGATTAGAACGTCTGGGATACTGCAAAGGCAGTCCTAAGAGGGAAATTCATAGCACTGCAAGCCTTTTTCAAGAGAACGGAAAGAGAGGAAGTTAACAACTTAATGGGAAATCTCAATCAACTGGAAAAGGAAGAACATTCCAGTCCCAAATCCCATAGAAGAAAATAAATACCAAAATTAGAGCAGCATTAAATGAAATTGAAAACAAAAGGATTATACAAGAGATCAATAAATTAAAAAGTTGGTTTTTTGAAAAGGTCAATAAAGTAGGTAAACCTTTGGCTAAACTTAACCAGGAAAAAAAAAAAAAGTAAAATATCTAATTTCATTAATCAGAAATGGCAAAGATGAAATAACAACAGACTCCTCAGAAATTCAAAAAATCCTTAATGAATATTACAAGAAACTTTATTCTGAGAAATAAGAAAATCTGAAGGAATTGACCAATACTTGGAAGCACACCACCTTCCAAGACTTAGCCAGAATCCAGTGGAAATGTTGGAGAAAAGGGAACACTTCTATATTGCTGGTGGGAATGCAAACTAATATGTTCCTTTTGGAAAGATGTTTGGAGAGAACTCTATTTTTAGAGAACTAAAAATAGACCTGCCATTTGATCCTACAATTCCTCTACTAGGTATATATCCATAAGACAAAAAAAAAAAAAAAAAATTACAACAAAAATATATGTACCAGAATGTTTATATCAGCCCAATTCATAATTGCGAAGTCATGAATGAAACCCAAGTGCCCATCAACCCATGAATGGATCAATAAATTGTGGTATATATACACCATGGAATATTATGTAGCCTTAAAGAAAGATGGAGACTTTACCTCTTACATGTTTACATGGATAGAGATGGAACATAGTCTTCTTAGCAAAGCATCTCAAGAATGGAATAAAATGTATCCAATATACTCAGTGTTACTGTGAAACAAATTTATGGCATTCCTATTTATTTTGTTATGGAAACCTCAAAATTGTATAGCAGGGTACTGGTTACATAACTAATAGAAAAGAAATATCATTTAATGCTGTCGTAAAAAATATTAAGGTAGATTTCTACATAGCAATATGTAAACATGCCAGAATTTATGGTCAAGTGACAAAAGCAAATTAGAGACTATGGATAATCTATGATCTTATTTTTTTCTTTAAAAATGCTATAATTACATATTTCCCTATATATACACACAGATACAAAGTCCAGAGTTTGTAATGAGAAGTGTGATATTTTCCTAATAGAATGAAGCAAGCAGAAGAAAGGATTTCTGACATTGAAGACAAAGTACATTGGATACATTTTCTAAAAAATTGAGTTGCAGGAACATTTTTCTAAAGGGAAAAAATGTAAATTTTACATTTTTGTATGATAACTATTTTACAGGTCTTACTTGCTTTGTGAACATAGCCTGATTCTATAATTCGTGCAGTTGAATTTAACTTCAACCCCAGAATGACTCCTTATTCCCACATTCTCTGGTGTGCTGTTTCCAAGCTCTGCCTCCTAAAACCCATATTTTAGACTACTATGTTTCAGGATGGTGAAAAGTTCTCTAGGCCTGCAGTGGTCCATAGAAGTCATTAGTCAGATGTGGTTATTGGGCACTTAAATTGTGACTAGAGAAAATAGAAATTCTGTAAATATAAAGTATATAGTAGACTTCAAAGATCTAGTCTGAAGAAAATAATTTAAAATATTTCATTAATAATTATATACTGGCCAGCGAACTGCGCCCACCACTGCCAGGGGACTCCTCCAGTGACTGCAAGAGCCAGCGACACATGCTTGCCATGGCCAGGGGACTCCACCAGCACCCACATGACCCAGTGCCCGAGCGACCCAGCACCCACGCCCGCCCAGGCCAGGAGACTCCACTGGCACCTGCGCAAGCCAGCGACACACACCCACCTGAGCCAGGGGATTCCAGACCCCTCCCTGCTTATGCATGGAGCCCTCCTCCTAGCCAGAGACCGCTGGAATATTGGGCTTTCTGTGCCAAAGTCACTGGACACCAGATACACCCAGAACCATGTGTACCATCCCCCGCCCTGTTTTAGGATCCGGATGTGCCACACTCTGAAGCTGCTCACACAGCTAGAACTCCCTGGCTGGGGCAATACCAGAGGAGCTACACAGGGTCATTCCCTACAAAGATCCAGCAATAATAGAGTGATACCACTGGGGTCTAATCTCAGAGAGACACCACCTAACTCTGAGGACAGCCAGAGGCAACAGTGAAAAACAATCATCAGGCAGAATCAACAGAAAAACTCTTTCAATATAAATAATCAGAGTAGATCAACTTCCTCAAGGAACAACAAGTCAGACACAGTAAAAGATCCCATGCATAAACAAATGGCTGAGATGTCAGAAACCGAATTCAGAATCTGGATAGCAAATAAGATTGAATTAGAATTTCAAGCAGCAATCCAAAAGATGTCTCAAGAATTTAACGAATTCAAAGACCAAATGACCAAAGATTTTGACACATTGAGACAAGAAGTTGCAGCCCTGAAAGATCTGAGAAATACAGTAGAATCTCTCAGTAACAGAATGGAACAAGTAGAGAAAGGATTTCTGACTTTGAAGACAAAGCTTTCGAACACAACCAAACTCTCAAAGAGGAAAAGAAATGAGGGCAAAAACAGATCATTCTCTCAGAAAGCTATGGGAAAATTTGAACAAAACCAATATTCACCTTATAGGGATCCCCAAAAGCGATGAAGTAGCTTTACAAGGCAGAGTCTCTTCTTCATGAGATTATGAAATAGAACTTTACAGACATGCCAAAGAGATTCTGAAATTCAGATAGCAAACGTTTCAGAACCCTAGCATGACTCAACCCGAATAAGACAACCCCCAGACACATCATATATAACATCACTAAAGTTAATATGAAGGAGAAAATTCTGAAAGGAGCCAGATGTAAGAAAACCATAACCTACAAGGGGAAGAGTATTAGAATCTTTGTGCTGAAACCTTACAAGCTAGAAGAGGATGGTCATTGACTTTTAACCTTCTAAAACAAAATAACTGTCAACCCAGGATCCTGTGTCCAGCTAAACTGAGTTTTATTTCTGATGGAGAAATCAAATACTTTAATGACATTCACATGTTGAAAACATTTGCCATTACTAAACCAGCTCTCCAGGATATTCTCAGACCTATCCGCCATAAAGACAAGCATAATCCTCCACCACAAAAGTAAACATACCCAGAAACTTTTGATCAAATTCAACCTCCACATTCACAAAAGGATTAAAAATGTCCACCGGACTTTTGATAGGCTTATCAATATTCTCAATTAATGTGAATGGTTTAAATTGTCCTCTAAAGAGGCACAGGTTGGCTGACTGGATACAAAAACTCAGGCCAGATATCTGCTGCATGCAAGAATCTCATATTACCTTAAGAGATAAATATAGAATCAAGGTGAAAAAATGGTCACCTATATTCCAGGCAAATGGAAGGCAGAAAAAAAAAGGTGTTGCAATCCTATTCACAGATACAATAGGCTTTAAACCAAAAAAATAAGAAGGATAAGGATAAACACTTCATATTTGTTAAATATTCTCTTAATATAATGAGATTTTAATTATTAATATTTAGGCACCCAACCATAATGTGCCTCAATTTATAAGAGAAACTCTAACAGACATGAGCAATTTGATTTCCTCCAGTTTCATAGTAGTTGGAGATTTTAACACCCCTTTAGCAGTGTTGGATAGATCCTCCAAAAAGAAGCTAAGCAACAAAATTTTAGATTTAAATTAACCATTCAACATCTGGATTTAACAGATATCTACAGAACATTTCATCCCAACAAAACTGAATACACATTCTTCTCATCAGCCTACACAACAAACTCTAAAATAAATCACATCCTAGCTCACAAGTCTACCCTCAGCAAATTAAAAAAAATAGAAATAATTCCTTGTATCTTCTCTGACCACCATGGAATAAAAGTTGAACTCAGTAACAACAGGAATCTGCATACTCATACAAAAACATGAAGGCTAAATAACCTTCTGCTCAAGGATAGATGGGTCATGGACAAGATTAAGAAGAAAATTACCAAATTTCTGGAACAAAACGACAATGAAGACATGAATTATCAGAACCTCTGCAATACTACATAGGCAGTTCAAAGAGGGAAATTTATAGCACTGCAAGCCTTTCTCAAGAAAACGGAAAGAGAGGAAGTTAATAACTTAATGGGACATCTCAAGCAACTGGACAAGGAAGAACATTCCAACCCCAAACCCAGCAGAAGAAAAGAAATAACCAAAATTAGAGTAGAATTAAATGAAATTGAAAACAAAAGAATTATACACCAGATCAATAAATCAAAAAGTTAGTTTTTTGAAAAGGTCAATAAAATAGATAAATCTTTGGCTAACCTAACCAGGAAAAAAGAGTAAAATCTCTAATTTCATCAATCAGAAATGGTCAACATGAAATAACTACAGACCCCTCAGAAATTCAAATAATCCTTAATGAATATTATAAGAAACTTTACTCTCAGAAATACAAAAATCTGAAGGAAATTGATCAATACTTCGAAGCATGCCACCTACCAAGACTTAGCCAGAACAAAGTGGAAATATTGAATAGGCCTATATCAAGTTCTGAAATAGCATCAACTATACAAAATCTCCCTAAAAAGAAAAGCCTGGCACCAGATGGCTTCATGTCAGAATTCTACCAAACCTTTAAAGAAGAACTAGTACCTATATTACTAAACCTCTTCCAAAGTACAGAAAAATAAGGAATACTACCCAACACATTCTATAAAGCAAATATCACCTGGATCCCTAAACCAAGGAAAGACCCAACAAAAAAAGGAAACTATAGACCAATATCACTAATGAATATTGATGCAAAAATATTCAATAAGAGCCTAAAAAACAGAATCCAACAACACATCAAACAAATTATACACCATGACCAAGTGGGCTTAATAAAGACCATATGATTCTCTCAATTGATTCAGAAAAAGCTTTTGATAATATCCTACATCCCTACATGATTACAACACATAAGAAAATTAGTATGGAAGGGGCATTTCGTAAACTCATAGAGGCCATCTACAACAAACCCACAGCCAATATCGTATTGAATGTAATTAAATTGAAATCATTTCCACTTAGATCAGGAACCAGGTTGCCCATTGTCTCCATTGCTCTTTGACATTGTAATGGAAGTTTTAGCCACTGCAATTAGGGAATAAAAGGTGATCAAAGGTATCCTCATAGGGTCAGAAGAGATCACACTTTCACTCTTTGCAGATGATATGAAAACAGATATATGGAAAACACCAGGGATTCTACTACAAAACTTTTAGAAGTGATCAAGGAATACAGCAATGTCTCAGGCTACAAAATCAACACCCATAAATCTGAGCCTTTATATATACCAATAATAGCCAAGCTGAAAAAATAGTCAAGGACTCCATTCCTTTCACAGTAGTGCCAAAGAAGATGAAATATTTGGGAGTTTACCTAACAAAGGATGTGAAAGATCTCTGTAAAGCGATCTATGAAACTTCAAGAAAAGAAATAGCTGAAGATGTTAACAAATGGAAAAACATTTGCTCATGACTAGGAAGAATCAACATTGTTAAAATGTCTATACTACCCAAAGCAATATATAATTTTAATGCAATTACTATTAAAGCTCTACTGTCATATTTTAAAGATCTCAAAAAAATAATACTTCATTTTTTATGGAATCAGAAAAATACCCCAAACTGGCTGGCTACCTCCAGAAGACTGAAACTGGACCCACACCTTTCACCATTAACTAAGATAGACTCTCACTGGATAAAAGATTTAAACTTAAGACATGAAACTATAAAAATACTAGAAGAAAGTACAGAGAAAACTCCTGAAGGTATTGACCTGGGTGAATATTTTATGAGGAGGACTCCCCAGGCAATTGAAGCAGTATCAAAAATACATTACTGGGACATGATCAAACTAAAAAGCTTCTGCACAGCCAAGAACATAGTATGTATAACAAGCAGATAGCCCTCAGAATGGAAGAAAATATTTTTAGGTTATACCTCTGACAAAGGTTTAATAACCAGAATCCACAGAAAACATATACGTATTAGCAAGAAAAGAGCAAGTGATTCCATCTCAGGCTGGACAAAGGATTGGAAGAGAAACTTCTCTAAAGAAGACAGGTTCATGGCCTACAGACACATGAAAAAAATGCTCATTATCCTTAATCATCACAGAAATGTGAATCAAAACTACTTTGAGATATCACTTAACTCTAGTAAGAGTAGCCCACATAACAAAATCCCCAAACCATAGATGTTGGCATGGATTTGGAGAAAAGGGAACACTTTTACACTAGTGGTGGGAATGCACACTAATAAGTTCCTTTTGGACTGATGTTTGGAGAACACTTAGAGATCTAAAAGTAGACCTGCCATTCGATCCTATAATCCTTTACTAGGTATATTCCCAGAAGAACAAAAATCACAATATAACAAAGACATCTGTACCAGAATGTTTACTGCAGCCCAAATCATAATTGCTAAGTCATGGAAGAAGCCCAAGTGCCCATTGACCCACGAATGGATTAACAAATTGTGGTACATGTATACCATGGAATATTATGCAGCCTTAAAGAAAGATGGAGACTTTACGTCTTTCATGTTTACATGGATGGAGCTGGAATCTATTCTTCTTAGCAAAGTATCTCAATGGAAGAAAAAGTATCCAGTGTACTCAGCCCTACTATGAAGCTAATTTATAGCTTTCATATGAAGGCTATAACCCAACTATAGCACCAGAATATTGGGAAAGGGCAAAGGGAGGGGAGAGAATGTGGTGTGGAGGGAGGGTAATTGGTGGGGCCACACCTATGGTGCATCTTAGAATGGATACAGGCAAAACTTACTGAATGCAGAATACAAATGTATTCATACAGTAAGTAAGAAAATGCCATGAAGGCTATATTAAAGAGTTTGATGAAAATATTTCTGATTGTATGTGAAATCAGCACATTGTACCCCTTGATTGCACTAATGTACAGAGCTATGATTTAATAAAAAATAATAATAACAACAAAAAATAAATAAATAAAATAATTATATACCGGGTACATGTTAAAATGATATTTTGATATATTGGGTTAAATAAATTACATATTAAAGTTTAAAATATTGCAATAAAAATCATATATATGAATATGTACACATATATGTATACATATTCACATATATATGAAAAATATACACAAAATGCTACTTATTAAAATTTGTGGGGTTCAAGAAAAGCCATGATTAGAGGGAAATTTAAAACATTGACATGTTAGAAAAAAGGTGACTTGGTGCCCATAACACAGTGGTTACGGTGCCAACCATATACACCCAGTTGGCAGGTTAGAACACAGCCTGGGCCAGCTAAACAACAATGACAACTGCAACAAAACAAAACAAAACAAAAAATAGCCAGGCATTCTGTTGGGTGCCTGTTGTCCCAGCTACTCGGGAGACTGAGGCAAGAGAATCGCTTAAGCCGAAGACTTTGAGGTTACTGTGAGCTGTGATGCTACAACACTCGACCAAGGGTGACATAGTAGAACTCTGTCTCAAGAAAAAGAAAGAAAGCTCTAAAACTGACGATTGAAGTTTCTATTTAAGAAAACTAGAAAAAAGAAGAGCAAATAAAATTCAAAGTAAGCAGAAGGAAAGATATCATAAAAATAAAGCAGAAATAAAAGTAATTGAAAATAGAGAATTAATTATGAAATCAATAAAACTGAAACCTGGTTGTATGAAATGATCAATACAGTCAATAAACCTAAGAAATAAAAGAGATAACACAAATTGCTAATATAATCAATAAAAGAGGGGTCATTACTATATATCATAAACATTAAGAAGAGTAATAGAGGATTACTATAAACAAACTCATGCCCACAAATAATTTTATAATCTTCATGAAATGGACCAATTCCTTATGACACAATCTGTCAAAACTCACAAAAGAAGAAAATAGACGGTCCTAAGAGGCCTATATCTAGTAAAGAAATTCAATCAATAGTTAATAACCTGAAAAGAAGAAAGCACCAGGCCCAGGTAAGGAAGAAAGTATATTATTCTTCTACAATATCTCTCAGAAGATAGAAGCATACTTCCTAATTCATTCTGTAAGGCCAGCATTGCCCTAATACCAAAACCACAGACATTACAAAAACAAACAAACAAAAAAAAAAAACTCAGAAAAACCACAGAACACCTAGAGATGAATATCTCTTATAGACATAAAAAGCAAAAATTCTTAACAAAATATTAGTAATAATATTAAATTGTTAACAATATTAAATATCAAACAAATGTATAAAAGAATTATACACTTTGACCAAGTGGATTATGCAAGACTACTTTAATGTCTGAAAATCATTTAATGTAATCTAACACATCACCCAGTTAAAGAAAAAATTCCATGACTTTATCAATAGGTGCAGGAAAAAGCATTTGACAAAGTCTAAAAAAATCCATTCATAGTTGGACAAAAACTTTCAGAAAACTAGGAACACAGAGTTATAACCTCAACTTAATAAAGAACATCTAAAAAACCCTATAGCTAGTATCAGTTAATTATAAGAAACTTGAAGCTTTCTCACTAAGATTAGAAACAAGGCAAGGATATCTTCTCACCATTGCTTTTCAACTTCATACTGAAAACACTAGATAATGCAATAAAGGAAACAAAAATGCAAATAAAGGAAACAAAAACCTTAGGAAAAAAGGAGGGGAGAGGGAGGAAGGAAGAAGGAAAAAAGGAAAGAAGGAAGGAAGCATAGAAGGGAGGGAGGGAAGTAGGGAAAGGGAAGGAAGGAAGGAGAAAGAGATACAGACTTGACAGTAAAAAATAAAACTGTTTTTATTCACAAATGATATAATTTTCTGCTCAGAAAATCCAAAAGAATCAATAATGACAAAAAATTCCTGAAACTAATAAGTAATTACAGCAAGTGCGTAGGGTATGATTTCGATATACAAAAGTCAATTACTTTTGTGTATACCAGTAATAAATAAGGAGCATTTGAAATCAAAACATGTTACCATTTATCTTCAAAAGGAAATATTTAGGTATAAGTCTAACAAAATTTATGTTAGATCTATGTTAGGATCTATATGAGGAAAGCTATCAAATTTTGATGAACTATAGGAAGACTAGATAAGTGGGAAGATACCCAAGTTCATATGTAAGAGTGTATTATCATAATGTCTGTTCTTTCCACTTTGAGCTATAGACTCAATGCAATTTCAATCAAAATCCTAGCAAGTCTTTGTTGTTTTGGGTTTTTTGTTTTGTTTTGGTTTGGTTTGGTTTTTGGTGGAACTAAAGATTTTATGAAGAGGCAAAAGACTCAAAATAGCCAACACAATATTAAAGGAGAAGAAAAAAATCAAAGTATAGCATTATTCCAATGTTAAGATTTTTTGTGAAGCCATAGATATCAAGACACTGAAGTATTGGTGAAACATAAGTAAATAGATCAATAGAACAAGATAATCTAGAAATAACTGCAATGTAGCAGAGATAGTCTTTTCCACAGATGGTGGAAAAATAAATGGACATCATAATGCAAAAAAAAAAAAAGAGAGAATCCAGTTAGTGACCTTTCATTCTTCAAAAAATTAATTAAAATCAATTATAGATCTAAATGTAAATGCAAAACTATAAAACTTCTAGAGGGGAAGATCAGAGGAAAACTAAGTGACCTTGAACTTGGTGATAACTTTCTAGAAACAACTATAAAATAAAGAATTGATAAGTTGGACTTAATTTAAATTGAAAACTCCTGTTCTTAGAAAGATGTTAACTCAACAATAAAAACACAAATAACCTCTTTAGAAAATAAATGGGCAAAATGTCTGAATAGAAACCTTACCAAAGAAGATATATAGAAGGAAAGTAAATCTATAAGAATATTGTATATTCCACATATGTCATTAAAGAATTACAAATGAAAACAACGAGACTCCACTATACATCTATGAGAATGGCCAAAAACCAAAACACAACACCAAATGTAGGCAAGGATGCAATGAAAGAAGACTTTCATTCATTGTTGGTAGAAATGAAAAATTTTATAGCCATAATGGAAAACAGTTTTGCATTATACACTATACATAAGATCTAGTAATTGCACTCCTGAACATTTACCTAAAGAAGCTGAAAACTATGTACATAAAAAATCCTGCAAAATAGGGCAGTGCCTATGGCTCAAAGGAGTAGGGCGCCGGCCCCATGTGCCCCATTATGCTGAGTTCAAACCCAGCCACGGCCAAAAACTGCAAAAAAAAAAAAAAGAAAAAAAGAAAAAGAAAAGCTGCAAATGGATGTTTATAGCAGTCTTATGTTAATAATTGCCAAAAGTAAGAAGCAACCAAAATGTCCTTCACTTGATGAACAAACTGTGGGACATCCAGACAATGAAATAGTAGGCAGCACTGAAAGGAAATGAGCTGTCAAGCCCTGAAAAAACATACGTGAACTTGGAATGGGTATGCTAAGTGGAAGAAGCTAATCTAAATAGACTACATGCTATATTTTTCCAACTATTTGACATTTTGAAAAAGCTAAAATGATAGAGACAGAAAAAATCAGTGGTTGCCAAAGGTTGAGGGGAGGAAGGGATGAATAGACAAAGCACACAAAAGTGTTAGGTCAGTGAAATTATTCCATATGATTCTGTAATGATGAATATATGTCATCAAATAATACTTTTTTATATTTATTTATTAATTCATTCATTCATTCATTTATTTATTTTGAGATAGAGTCTCACTCTGTCACCCTGGAGTGCTGTGCCATCATCATAGCTCACAGCAACCTCTGACTCTTGGGCTCCAACAATCCTCTTGCCTCAGTCTCCCAAGTAGCTGGGACTATAGTTGCCAACCACAATGCCAAGCTAATTTCTCTATTTTTAGTAGAGATGGGGTCTCTTGTTGCTCAGGGTGGTCTTGAACTCCTGAGCTCACGCAGTCCAACATCAGCCTCCCAAAGTGCTAGGTTTATAGGCATGAGCCATCATTCCCTACCCATCAAACATCTATTAAAGTCCATAGATCGTATAACACCACAGGTGAATTTTCTTTTTCGTTTTTTTTTTTTTTTGGCCGGAGCTGGGTTTGAACCCACCACCCCTAGCATATGGGGCCGGTGCCCTACTCATTGAGCCACAGGTGCCACCCAGGTAAATTCTTTTTTTTTTTTTTAAAGACAGAGTCTCACTATGTCACCCTCTGTAGAGTACTGTGGCATCATAGCTCACATCAACCTCAAACTCCTGAGCTCAATTGATTCTCTTGCCTCAGCCTCCCAAGTAGCTGGGACTATAGGCACCCAACACAACACCTGGCTAGTTTTTGACACGAGGTCTCGAATCCGTGAGCTTAGGCAATCCACCCGCCTCAGCCTCCCAGAACTGCTAGGATTATAGGCATGAGCCACCTAGCCCAGCACCACAGGTGAATTCGAATGTTGACTCTAGATTTCATGTGATAATGTGTTGATGTGCATTCATCATCAATGTGACAAATACACCACAGTGGTGTGAGATGTTGATAGTGAAAGAGGTTATTATGTGAGGGGACAGGAGGCATACAGAACCCCCTGTACTCTCTGCTTAATTCTGTCAACCTGAAACTGCTTTATACAATAAAGTTTATTAATTACAAAAAGCAAAAGCTCTGTTACACCCAAGGTTGAGTAACAGACTCCACATGATTCCTTCTGCTGAAAACAACTTTAAAAAATGAATACAATCCAGAAAACAATGATTTTGAAAAAAGTGAATGTTAGACAATGCAGACATTAATCACTGAATGATGAAAAAGAAAAATAATTTCCCAAGTTTACTGCTTACAATCTGTGGCCCATGGGCCACATGATGATTTTGTGAGGACTCTGTTTGCTTACCTGTGGTGACAGATTACCAAGAAAAGTATGCATGTAACTTTTTGTGTTGTTGTTAATCAGCTTTCCTTAGTGTTCGTGTATTTAATGTGTGGCCCAAGACAACTCTTATTCTTCCAATATGTGGCAGAGTGAAAAAAGGGGTTGGATACCTGTGGCTTGCATAGAGTCTTTAGGCCTCTGGTGAAAAACCAGGGTGAGTTTGTGGTATTTTGACAGTATTTGTTTATGCAACTCTGAAATCCCTCAGTTTTGTTAGCATGCCAGATCTGATATGGAAAGAGTAGCTGAGAAATCCAAAAGCTTTGCTACATCTTTTAGTGTGCATTTCCATACAGTATAAAACACAGATTTGGGGGTCTTGTTACATATTTAGATGTAATAGGTGATAATAACACAAAGTAAGGAGAGGAAGAAAAAGATCTACATTTGAGTAAAGATACTATATTTTAGTGGAATAATTGTCATTATTTTAAAATATATTGTGATTAGTTGAAATATATACTATAATCCTTAGAGCAATTACAAAGAAATTATAGCAACACAATCAATAGAGGAATTAAAATGTCACAATAGAAATTTGTTTGCCACAAAAATATGGTAATAAGCAAGAAACAGAGCAACTTTAAAAGATCCATAAAAAAATAGAAGATAAATAGCAAGATGGAAGTCATAAATCCAACCACAACAAAAATTATATGAAATGTGAACTGACTAAACATAACACACAGAAGGAAGAGATTATCAGATTAGAAATCAGATTCAAGATATGGTATACATCGGAGGCAAATATATTAAAAGACATAAATACTAAAGCTCAAAAAATATAAAAATAATAAAGCATGAACAGTAGAGTATGTAACTCTAGGACAGCTTAAGTAGCTGCATTAACATTATAAAAAATAGATTTTCACATAAGAATCACTATTTATAAAAAAATACATTTATAATGATAAAATAAGTTAATTTATTAGGAACATATAATATTTATGTATGTTTAACCATCATATCCCAAAATACATGTAGCAAAACTGACATCATTGTAAGGAGAAATAGACAATTCAAAAATAATAGTTTGAAATTCAAATGACCAACTTTAAATATGAATAGAATGACTAGACAGAAGATTAACCAGTATATAGAAGACTTGTGTAATACTATATACTAAAAATACGTAGTAAATATCTATTATATACTAAAAATACCTAGTAAATATCTATATAACCGTCCACCCAACTGCAGCAGAATACACATTCATCTCAAATGCATATGGAATAGTCTTCAGGATAGACAATATTTTATGCCATAAAATAACTGTGATAAATTTAAAATGTTTGAAATCATACAAAGTATGTTCTCCAACTACAATTGAAATATGTAAAACATTAGAAATTATCTAAAAAGTAAGCAATATGCTCCTGAATAAGTAGTGGGTCAATGAAGAGATTAGAGGGAAATTAAAATTTTTCTTGAAACAAATTAAGAGTGAAATTAAAAGATTTCTTGAAACAAATGAAAATGAAAACACAACATGTTAAAACCTATGGGGTACAGTGTACATAAAAGGAGTATAAGATAGTTTTTAGGAGAAAAGTTTATGGCAATAAGGGCCTACTTCAAAAAAGTAGAAAACCGTAAAATAAACAACCTAATTATACATCTCAAAGAGCAAGGATAACAAGAGTAAACGAAACCCAAAATTAATAGGAGAAAATAAGTAATGAATATTAGACTAGAAATGAATTAAATTGAAACCAAAAATTACAAAAGCCAATGAAACAAAAGGTTGGTTTTTTTAAAAAGATAAACAAAGCTGAAATAAATTTTCTAGACTAAGATAAAAATAAAGAAGACCCCATAAAGAAATTTACAGATGTAAAAGAAGACATTACAATTGATACTCCAGAAATTGAAAGAACAGTTAGAGTCTACTATAAGTAACTATTAGTTAACAAATTGGAAAACCTAAAAAAAAAAAAAAGATAAATTCCTAGATACATACAATCTACCAAGATGGAACCAGTAAAAAATATAACACTTGAATAAACCAGTTAAGAAGTAATGAAATAAAGGAAGTATTGAAAAGTCTCCCATAAAAAAAAAAATTTTAAGCCCAGAACCCAGTGGCTTCCCTGCTGAATTCTACCAAGTATTCAAAGAAGAACTAAAACCAATTGTACTTAAAATAGTTCAATAAATTGAAAAGGAGAGATTACCCCCAAAGTCCTTCTGAGATGGGAGAATTGCTTATGCATGGGAGTTGTACACCAGCCTGAGAAAGAGGGAGATCCTATCTCTACTAAAAATAGAAAAATTTATCTGGGCATGGAGGCTCTTGCCTGTAGTCTCAGCTGCTTGGGAGGTTGAGGCAAGAGAGTCATTTGAGCCCAAGAATCTAAAGTTGCTGTGAGCCATGATGATGCCATGCACTCTATCCAGGACAACAGAGTGAGACTTGGTGTCAAATAATAATAATAATAAGATAATAAATAAATACAATTTTAGAAAATCAAAACAAATTTATAGTGACAGAAAGCAGATCAGTTGTTGCCCAGGAGTGGGACTTTAGGGACAGATAGGAAGGCAGGACTATAAAAGATTACAAGGAAATTTGTGATTATAATGTTTGTTATCCTAATCATATTGATGGTTTAGCACACATATGTTAAAATTGCACATTTTAAATATGTGTAGTCTATTGTATTTCAGTTATACCACCACATAACATTTAAACAAAATACACTAACAAGAGACAAGAAATGTTTCATTCACATGCTCATCATGGACAAATCTTCAAAGGTAGGAAAAATCATAAAAGCCAAAGGAGAAAAGCACTGACTTTCTGAGTGAGAGAAAGATATATCTGTATTCCGTGTTTGATAGACAAATTGATGATGTCTTTCTACCCTTTCTTTGATCTGTAATAGGGCACTGGAATAGGTCCGGTTTACTATGAAACCTTAAATTCAGTGAGGCTTTCCAAATAGCAATGGGAACATGCTTTGCAGTAACTGGAGTTCCAAAAGAAAGAAAGAAAAGAAAAGAAAAGAAAAAGAAAAAGCTTTCCCATAACTAAGGAAACTTTGCTTTACCTCAAAATTGAAATAAACCTGTGATGTAAAGTAATACCCATTTCCAAAGTATCAGAACATTTAGATGTAAAAGATATTACCACAGGCTGGCGCCTGTGGCTCATTCGGTAAGGCGCCGGCCCCATATGCCGAGGGTGGCGGGTTCAGGCCCGGCCCCGGCCAAGCTGCAACCAAAAAATAGCCCGCGTTGTGGTGGGCACCTGTGGTCCCAGCTACTTGGGAGGCTGAGGCAAGAGAATCGCTTAAGCCCAGGAGTTGGAGGTTGCTGTGAGCTGTGTGAGGCCACAGCACTCTACCAGGGGCCATAAAGTGAGACTCTGTCTCTACAAAAAAAAAAAAAAAAGATATTACCACAATAAATATAAAGAGTAATTATCTCTAATTTATCTCTATTTAAGTTTTACACTTAATGTAAGGGAGGGCCACCTGTCATCAGACTTTGGTCATTTTTTCTTGATTGTTTTTGAGAATGTTCATCATTACACCTTTAGGTTTAAGCTTCTTCATTTTCAAATGAAGAGATATATTCATACAGCTAGGCTGTTATACGTAGGATAATTAATTCCTTAATAACTCATTGTAATCTTTGGCAAAACTACAAAGCATTATTATTATTAAACATTATTAACTAGGGTATTGGGCTGAACTGATAATTACTTCAAGGAATACTTCATGGGATGTTAACTGTAGAGTGTACATAAATTTATATATTCATTAATATCATATCTACTATGAACAAATATTTTGGAAGATTGCCAACATCATTCCTTTTCCAGTGTTAGTAAATTTCAATTTACATCCAAACCCATCTGTTCAGTTCTTCACATTCAACTCTCTTTAATACTAATTTTAATCTTTAAGTTGAATAAAACTAGTTTATTTTCATCTTTTATTATAAGAATTATAGCTTACAACACATTCTCATAAGGAGATGGCCTCACTTCTTTAGTTTGGTTGTGTTACCTTTATATTATAATGTTTTTGAAAAAAAACATTAATTATAGAAAGTAAGAAAGTTGGAAGTTAGCCATTGCTGTTAGAAGAACTGATCATACATGTATTATTAATTTTCTTAAAACACTGCTCATCAGAAATCAATTTTATCGTCATTTAAGAATATATCATGAACTCTGCAGTCACAACTGTAGGGGTCAATCAGAGGCAGGTGGTGCAGTCTCTGCTATCAATCCATATAAATGTTATCATACACATATCTCTGCATATCAGAGATCATTAAATGATCATCATAAAAGTGATCATTTATCAGCCACTTAAAGGAAGTGCTATTGCCTACTGAGCAGAGTGGGCCATTCTAGACTCAAAGGAACTTTCTTTAGGTCTTATTTTGAAGAATTTCAATTCTGCAGAAAAGTTAAAAAACCAGTATAATGAGTACTTACATACTCGTCCCTTGACTCCATTAAATGTTAATGTCTTACCATATTCATATGCTCTGTTTCCCCGTTTCTCTTCCTATTTACAAAACCATTTTTTTAAAGGTTATACACATTTCTAAGATTTCTTAGTGTTCTGAACTGGAGGCCTTATTTTTTAGCCATTGATACCAAATTTTATTATCTCCTGAAAAATGTGAGAAAGTTTTAGGCATTGGTATAGTCTGATGATGTATGGACATATTTGAAGAAACTCATAAAGGGACTGCTATCGGAGGAACAGAGTTTCCTCCTTATTCTTTGCTTTCCAGATGGGCACCTAGAGTGGGATTGTCCACATAATTTATTTCCATTCAGACACCCTGAAAGTTAAAGGAGGCAATGTTGACAATTACTCTAAGATAGCAGTCCCAGGTTTGCTGGGCTTTTTGAATATTCCACCTGGAGTGTACAACGGAGGTGCAACTGTTGAGAAGTATCTCAGGCACTAATCTGCATACTCAATTTTCCTCTAAAACAGACGTATCCCCAAAGGACAACAGCCTCCTGTGCTAGCTCATGACTTTGAGGGACAACTACCAGTGTAGACTAACTTTTAGGTCTTGTAAAAAAGAGAGAGTATTTATTTAACAGGAAATGATCCCATACAAATAGAATATAATTTATGACAGATATAATTAAAGTGATGTTCTAGGTCAGATAGCCAATGAGTTGGATTCCTGGACAATCAAACTCTGACACTTCCACCAAGTCTTCAACTAATTTTTCATGAGTTGGTTAGTATCTTGAGAAAGCATGAAAGGTCAGGTATCTGATCATTGGGCAACACAAGACACTTTATCTCTAAATACAAAGAATATATTTATGCAAGTCCAGTTTTATTTTTCCATCTAAATGCAACTCTGAAAATCAAAATGACATTTCCTCTCAACCACAGTTTTGTCTGGGTATACCTGGTGAGTCACTTCTCCAATCAGTAGTAAGGAAGTATAGACATGTAATCTGCTACAGTAGAAAACACAATATTGTAAAAGTTGGAAACTGAGATGATCTTTTCACCAACATCGAGATATCAGCAAAGAGATAGATATTTTAAAATAATCTTGTTCTCTAGAGACTCCATCTCAAATTAGTATGAATTCATCTACCTGAGCAAAAGGAGTTGCTGAGAAGCATGAATGCATGTAACTAGCAGCAAACCATATGCTAATGAAACAAATTATCTTCTATGACCTTTCATAGAAACTCTTTTCTGATTTAGGGCATTCCCCTGAGCTACTCCCCAAACCATTTGGTTACTAGATCAAGGGGATAATAAACCTCATGCCTAGGTGAGGTTGAGAAGCCAGCTTTCCTAATAAATGGAGAAGGCACAGATAACTAATAAGGCACAAAAATTGGTAGCATGATCTTACATAAGACTCACTCTGTAAGACACCACTGGGCTCTTAGCTGTTCAGGAAGACTTCAAGGAAGAGGTGCACATTCAGCTAAGATTTCCCATGTGGATAAGAGGGGGCTAGATAATAGGAAGAATAGCCAGTTAGTTAAGGAATGAATGAAACAAAGATATGGAAGCACCAAGCCAGGGTTATTTCTCAAGGTGTTTTCTTTGTATCATCCCATTTACTCATCTTAATCATTTTGGGACATAAGCTGAGCAATGATGTTATTTCTAAATTATACATGAAGAAATTTAAATATAGAGAAAGTTAACTTGCCTATGTTTCTTGGCATTTTAAATGGCAGAGATGGATCTAGGAAACAGATATTTTGATGTATTATTCTTATATGTATGTTAATTTTATAGATGAGGAAAGTGAAGTTCAGAGAAATCAGCACACAAGTGGCAATCAGGATTCAAACCAGGGGTCACAGGTTCAATATTCCAGATAGCTCACTGTACCCTATTGAATGGAAAAAAAAGAAAAAAGAAAGAAAGAAAAGAAAGAACATGAGTCAATGAGTCCAAAGCCAATTCTAAAGCCCAAAGTAAGAGGTGAGGGTAGATGAGGGGGTCATGATTTCTTTCCTTCCTTCCTTCCTTCCTTTCTTTTTTTTTTTTTTGTCACTGAGACAAAAAGTGTCTCAATTTGTCACTCTTGGTGGAGTGCTGGGGCATCATAGCTCATAGCAACCTCAAACTCCTGGGCTCAAGTGATTCTCTGGCTTTAGCCTCCAGAGTAGCTGGGAATACAGGTGCCCAACACGGACACCCAGCTATTTTTTAAATATGGGAGTCTTGCTCTTGTTCAGGCTGGTCTCCAACATGAAAGCTCAAGCAATACACCTTCTTCAGCCTCCCAGAGTGCTGGGATTACAGGCATGAGCCACTACATCCAGGCAGGGGTGGTGATTTCCAAATACAAGTTTTAGTTCCTATAAGAAGTAGGTGTAATATCAATTCGGGGACATAGGATTTCTAAGGCTTCCAGTGGGTTTCCTTCAGTTTAGTCAAATCTGGATATGAATCATATGTTTGTTTCCATCTCAGCTTTATTTCAAGTTCCCCTGTGATTTTGAAGTTCTTCCTCCCTGTCACCTTCACCATCCCTCAGGGTCTTATCCCACAATTGTTGCTCAGAACTCTTATCAACCTTACCCTGATCTGAGATTCTATGGCTTGTAGCTCTGAAATACAAGTCAGTACGGTATTCTTTTGTGTGTATTGAAGCAGTCCCATGTGCTGCTGTTGATCCCTGTGCCAAGACAAAATTGAACACGACCAGTTTAGTTTGCTGAGAGCAAGCTGTGTCCCAGGAAATTATACTGCTTTATCCAAGCTTCCTTTACACACATTTGGGAGTTGTTTTCCTCTCCAAATTCTCTGCCTCCTGAATCCCAATGGTGATTATTTTGTGTTTTAAATAATTTTGAAAGTGAACAGATGTGTTTTGGATGTGTCTGTTTCATATTTTAGTACTCTTTTCAAAGGTGAGGGAAGTCACACCAATTTACTGCTTGTGGGAGCCTAAAACCTTGGCTCACTGAGTCCACCTTTCTCTCAGTCCCAGAACACATTGGATTTTCATCTAGTACCAGTTTTCAGAACACAGGTGTTTGGAGATATAAAGCTTCCATTTTTTCATGTGCAGGGAATGAACAGTGTCTCATGTGCCCTGGCACCCATCACGATCCCTCTCCTATTGGAGGAACCAACTGTCATGATCACCTTGCATTTTGGCTTCTCTCTCTTCATCCTTCCACTTTAGGCCAGTCACCTGCCAAGACTCTCTCATTTGGCTTTGCTCTTTGAAACTGGTGGAAACTTAAATATAAGATATTCATGCTTTGTTTCCTACTCACTATAATGAGAATGCTGTTGTCCTGGTGCCACTTGGACCTCCAGCTTTGGCATGTGTGCTCTAGAAGTCTGTATTGCAAATAGAGCTTCTTGATTTGGTGGGATAGACATTTTATTTTATGTTATTCTTATGTATTTATTTTGAGATAGAGTCTCACTCTGTTGCCTTAAGTAGAGTTCATGGCATCATAAGACACAGAAACCTCAAACTCCCAAGTTCAAGTGATCCTTCTTACTTCAGCCTCTTAAGTAGCTGGACCTATAGGTCCTACCACAATGCATGGCTAGTTTTTCTATTTTTAGTAGAGATGGGGTCTTGCTGTTGCTTAGGCTGGTCTTGAACTCCTGAGCTCAAGGGATGAACCAGCCTCAGCCTCCCTGAGTGCTGGGATTACAAGCATGACCCACCACACTCACAGATTATTTTAGAAATAATTAGAATTGGTCATAATTCCTAATGTTGTCTTAGATGGCCCCTTTTAAGTTTTCTGTTAGATAGAAAATGTAAGCTATAACCCAGTTATAACCTAAGAATAGGGAGAAAGGGGAAAAGGAAGGGAGGGAGGGGGGAGGGAGGGGGAAGGAGGGGGATTAATGGGATTACACCTGCGGTGCATCTTACAAGGGTATATGTGAATCCTAGTAAATGTGGAGTGTAAAAGTCTTAGCAAAATAACTAAGAAAATGCTACAAAAGCTATGTTAACTAATGTAATGAAAATGTGTCAAACGATCTATGAACCAAGTGTATGGTGCCCCATGATCATACTAATGTACACAGCTATGGTTTAATAAAAATAAATAAATAAAAAAAAGAAAATGTAAAGAATAGGATATACAGCAAATATGGATGCAATCATGACAATAACATCCTGGTTTTGCAGATTAGAGGAAGTTTTCATTTACTTATTGAGACGGTACTTTTTTCCCACTATATATTTTACTTAGCAATTTAAAGTCATTTTTAAAATTTAATCCTCACAAAAATGTGTGGTGTTAATGTCATTACTTTTCTCTGTATAGAGATTATGAAAATAACCAGTATGGTGAAAATGTGTCAAATGTGTCAAATGGTCTATAAAACCAATGTATGGTGAAAAAAAATAAGAAAATAGAGACTTCAAAATCTGAGTAATTTCTGGTAATGGTTGAAATTTGAAAACATGTGTATGTGATTCAGAGTCAAAGTTCTTAATCACTACTCCAGGTTATTTTCAATGTTATGGTATTTTTCTTGTACAGAAGGAACAAATCCTCTCTTTTCTCTGTATAATTGTTCTGCTAAATATTCAATGTTCATTGTTCATCTCTCTTATGAAGCCACAATTTAAATAAATCTCTCCTTCATCTGAAGGCATTCATTTACTCAATCATTCCTTATTAAGTAGCTTTCAGTATGAAGCAATGTTCTGGGGATGAAATGAAGATATTTTCAAGAATATAATGGTTTGCTCAGAAAGACAAATAAGTAAACACTAGAGAATAGTATTTTGACAAGGGTCTTTCCATTGTGCTATAAGAACATATAGGAGAAATACTTAGCAGACAGAAAGGGAGAAAGAAATAAGGAATGAATTCTTGGAGGGAGATCAAACTGACAGTATTTATTTAAAGAAATATTTAAAGAAAATATTCTAAGCTAAAGGATGGCATAAAGTTGAGAGAGAGTGCATAAAATCATCTCAACAGCTACAGTGTTCAGTTAGCCATTGGCCTTTTAATTTAATATAACACTCATTTGGCCTATCTTGGTCAGCTAGTTTTGCAATATATCTTTTTATGTCTAAGTTCTCTCTCTCCTTAAGGGGAGGCAAAAACGAAGTCTATGGCATAATTCATTTCTAGTTTTTAAAAATGCTGCAAGAGTCATTGACTGTAGATGGTGATGATGCTGGTGATGGTGATGGTGGATAAAGGAGAAGATACAGGAGGAAGAGAAGGAATACGTGATATGGGTAACAGTAGTCCCTTAATATCCATGTCGGATTATTTTCAGGACCCCCAGAGATACTGAAATCTAGGGATGCTAAAGTTCCTTATGTAACATAGCATAGTGATTCCATGTGATCTATGTACATCCTCCCATATACAGGATGTCCCAAAAGTTACCCATAAAGTCATCATACATAAGAAAATGGGAAATTGTAGCTGAATGTACCTTTATATATAAAAAATTTATTACAAAATTTTAAAAGCAGGTGGCCAATGCATAGAGAATATTTTGAAAATATTTTGTAAAATTTAGCTATAATTTCTTATTTTCTCTATGTATTACAACTTTATGGGCAACTTTGGAGGCACAATTCACTTTAAATTATCTCCATATTACTTACAATACTTAAAATAATGTGAATACTTTAGTTATACTGTGTTGATGTTTTTTTTTTAATTGTTGAATTGCTAGTTTTTATTTTTTTCATAATATTTTTGACCTGGAGTTGGTTGAATCTGTGGATATTGTACTGACATGAAACTTGTTATCTATGTTATCACTTGACCTTCTGGCACTTTTAATTGAGTCATGTCTTCACATTCTCGTTAAATTTTAAGGTCATGAAAGGCAAAAAATGTGGTGGTAAGATAGGAAATGTTTACACTATATTTTCAATACCAAAGTCAAGACCTGTTCACACTATAAACATTTTTTGTATTTATTGTATTGAGGTAAGAATGTATGGTCACCATATGAGATAATTTTTTGATCCCCATTTCAATTAAGAGTGCATAATTAAATTATCTAATAGAGAGATCAGCAATTTATAGTCAGTGGGCCAAATCAATCCATGAACATTTCCTTGCATATTGTCAATGGCTGTGTTCCTGCTATTATACCTATAATTACAGAGTTGAGTAGTTGTGACAGAAGTCATATGATTTGCAAAGTTGAAAATATTCACTATCTGACCATTTATAGAAATAGTTTGCTGATGATTGCCTTGAAACCTATCTAATAAAATGAGTCTAATTGAGTGGCCCTTTTTTTAGTTCCATAAACCTACTTTAAAAAAAGTAGATAACTTAATTGGGTCCATGACTTTGTTTACTTTCCACACCAAATAAATATGTGATAATTTGATGTATACACATCATTTATACTACCAAATTAGATTGGTTATTAAACAAGTGGATTAAGCTTATCAAGTAGGGGAAAAACAGTCAATTTGACATTTCTGTTATATTCAAACAAAATCAAACCAAATATTCTGGAATTTAAAGTTATAAAACAGTACACTTTTCTAAAATATCAAATGGAAAATGGTAGAATTTGTGAACTTTACAAATGATAGTTTGTCTAGGATCACACACAAAAAGATCAGGAAATAACTCTTTTTTCTCTTATAATACTTTTAATATACTTATTGGTTTGGGGATCAAAGTATTGAACTCTAAGTGAAAGTGTTACATTAAGGAAAGATACTCACTTAAAAATACATGAACTTCACCAGAAAACTAAACACCCAGAACCTAAAGTTCAAAACTTAGCTTCCACTATGGTGCATAGGATAAAACTACACAACAGACTTTCACAAAATAAGATGAATAGAACTCCACCACACTTAACAATTCTCTCAATAAATGTTAATGGACTGAATTCACCACTAAAGAGGCATAGGCTGGCTGATTGGATAACAAAGCACAAGCCATCTATATGCTATCTCCAGGAGACACACCTAGCTTTGAAGGACAAATCAAGACTCAGGGCTAAGGGATGTAAAACAGTATTATTAGCCAATGGAAATCAGAAGAAAGGAGGAATTGCAATCTTATTTTTAGATACAAGTGGATTTAAAGCAACTAAAATCAAAAAAGACAAAGATGGACACTTCATATTGGTCAAAGGAACAATACAAGAAGAAGATATTTCAACCCTAAATATTTATGTACCCAACTTAAATGCCCCCATATTGATGAAACAGACCTTGAGGGGGTCTGAGCAATATGATATCCCATAACACCATAATAGCTGGGGATTTTAACACCCCTGTGACAGAACTGGACAGATCCTCTAAATAGAAACTAAATAAAGATACAAAGGATTTAAACATGACCCTAGAACAAATGGGATTAATAGACATATACAGAACACACCATCCCAAAGCTATAGAATGTACATTTTCTCATTAGCTCATGTTTGTACTCCAAAATCGAGTACGCACTAGAATACAAATCAAACTTCAGCAAAACTAAAAGAATAGAAATTTTATCTTGTATCTTCTCAGACCACAAGCCAATAAAGGTGGAACTCAATTCCAAAAAAACCATTCATCCCCACATACAGACATGGAAATTAAACAGGCTTATGCCAAATGATAATTGGGTTCGGGAAGAGATAAAAGAGGAAATTGTTAAATTCCTCAAACACAACAACAATGAAGACACAAGTTACCAAAACCTGTGCAATATAGCAAAAGCAGTCTTACAAAAGAAATTCATCTCAGACAACTATATTTCAAAAACAGCAAACTTATGAACCACCCTCTGGAATTGAAAAAAGAAGAACAATCTAATCCCAAACTCAGCAAAAGAAAAGAAATAACCAAAATTAAATCAGCAATTAATGAAATTAAAAACAAAAGAATCATTTAAAAATTAAGAAAAAGTTGATTTTTTTTTTCAAAGTAAATATTTTATTTTATTTTATTTATTTTTTTATTATTTTTTTTATTAAATCATAACTGTATACATTGATATGATCATGGGGCATCATACACTCGCTTCATAGACCATTTGACACATTTTTATCACAATGGTTAACATAGCCTTTCCGGCGTTATCTCAGTTACTGTGCCAAAACATTTACATTCTACATTTACCAAGTTTCGCAAATACCCCTGTAAGATGCACCACAGGTGTGATCCCACCGATCCCCCTCCCTCTACCCACCTCCCCCTCCCTTTCCCACTTCCCCCTATTGTTAGGTTGTAACTGGGTTATAGCTTTCATGTGAGAGCCCCAAATTAGTTTCATAGTAGGGCTGAGTACATTGGGTACTTTTTCTTCCATTCTTGAGATACTTTTCTAAGAAGAATATGTTCCAGCTCCATCCATGTAAACATGAAAGAGGTAAAGTCTCCATCTTTCTTTAAGGCTGCATAGTATTCCATGGTGTACATATACCACAATTTATTAATCCATTCATGGATCGATGGGCACTTGGGCTTTTTCCATGACTTAGCAATTATGAATTGGGCTGCAATAAACATTCTGGTACAAATATCTTTGTTATGTTGTGATTTTTGGTCTTCTGGGTATATGCCCACCAGAGGGATTACAGGATTGAATGGCCAGATATTTGTTGCATACAAGAGTCACATCTTAACTTAAAAAGTTGATTTTTTAATAAAATAAATAAAATTGATAAACTTTTGGCCAGATTAACTAGAAACAGAAAAGTAAAATCTCTAATAAATCAATCAAAAATGATAAAGGGGAAATAATGACAGAGGCTACAGAGATACAAAAGATCATCTCTGTGTACTACAAGAAACTCTATGTCCAGAAATTTGACATAAATTTGAGGAAATGGATCAATATCTGGAATTGCACTTTCTCCCTAGACTTAACCAAGAAGAGATAGATCTCTTGAACAGACCAATTTTAAGAACTGAGATAGAAGAAACAATAAAAAATTTCCCAACCAAAAATGGCCTTGTCTAGTTAGCTTCACATAATAATTCTATCAAATCTTCAATAAGAAGCTTATATCCATACTGCAGAAATTATTTCAATAAATTGAGAAGGAAGGAATCATCCCCAACACATTCTACAAAGCAAACATCACTCTGATATCAAAACCAGGAAAAGACCCAACTAAAATGGAGAACTTCAGACCAATTTTACTAATGAACATAGAGGCAAAAATTCTCAGTAAAATCCTAGCCAAAAGACAGCTACACATGAAAGAAAGCATTCATCATAATCAAGTTGGTTTCATCTCAGGGATGCAAGGTTGGTTTAACATATGCAAATCCATAAATGTAATTGACCATATCAACAGAAGCAAAAACAAAGACCATATGATCCTCTCCATTAATGCAGAAAAAGCATTTAATAAAATTCAGTGTAGTTTTCTTTTTTTTTTGTATTTTGTAATTTGAGACTTTGCAGAATTTATTTATCAATTCAAGGAGTCTCTTGGTGGAGAGTTGGTATTTTCTAGATACAAGATCATAGTGTCAGCAAAAAGTCAGTGTTTGACCTTTTCTTTTCCAGTGCAAATACCTTTTATTTATTTTTCTTATTGCTCCAGCAAAGAGTTCTGGTATTATGGGGGGAAAAAAAGTGATGACAGTGGTCTTCCTTGTCTTATTCCAGTTCTTAGTAGAATACTTCCAACGCTTCTCCATTCAGCATGATATTGAGTGTGGGTTTGTCATATTTAGCTTTTATAATTTTGATATTTGTTCCTTCTGTGCCTAGTTAGTGCTATATTTTGTCAATTTTTATGTCTATTGAGATAATGAATATTGAGATTATATATTGAGATATTTGTAGATTCTGGGACTTAATGCATGGACATCTTGGGGGAACATTATGCTGTAGTAATAAAGTAATGATTTTTTTTTTTTTTGTAGAGACAGAGTCTCACTTTATGGCCCTTGGTAGAGTGCCGTGGCCTCACACAGCTCACAGCAACCTCCAACTCATGGGCTTAAGCGATTCTCTTGCCTCAGCCTCCCAAGTAGCTAGGACTAAAAGTAATGATTTTTTATCAACAGGCCAAGTGCAGTGACTCATGTCTATAATCACAGCATTTTTGGAGGCCAAAGTGGGCAGATTGCCTAAGCTCACGAGTTCGAGATCAGCCTGAGCTAGAGGGAGACCCATCTCCAAAAATAGCTAGGCATTGTGGTGGGCATCTTTAGTCCCAGCTACTCAGAAGGCTGAGGCATAAGAATTGCATTAGCCCAATAGTTAGAGGGTCCTGTGAGCTATGATGCCAGGGCACTCTACTGCAGGCAACAAAGTGAAACTCAGGCTCAAAAAATATATATAATAATAATAATTTATCAATAAGGGAGATGTTCTGTTTTTTTTCTTTTTCATGAAGAAATATCTTAAAATATAAAAACCCTTAAAGTTTTCTTTTTTTAATTTTATATTTTTATTGTTAAATCATAGCTGTGTACATTAGTGCAATCAAGGGGTACAATGTGCTGGTTTCATATACTATGAAATATTCTCATCAAACTGTTCAACGTAGCCTTCATGGCATTTTCTTAGTTACTGTATTTGCATTTGTATTCTGTATTTAGTAAGTTTTGCCTGTACCCATTCTAAGATGCACCATTGGTGTGGCCCCATCCATTACCCTCCCTCCACAATAACCTCCCTCCTCCCTTCCCCTTCCTTAGCCCTGTCCTCGGAGTCTTGTGCTATCCTTAGGTTATAGCCTTCAGGTTAAAGCTATAATTTAGCTTCATAGTAGAGGTGAGTACATTGGATACTTTTCCTTCCATTCCTGAGATACTTTGCAAAGAAGAATATGTTCCAGCTCCATCCATGTAAACATGAAAGAGGTAAAGTTCCTATCTTTCTTAAAGGCTACATAATATTCCATGGTATACATGTACCACAATTTGCTAGTCCATTCGTGGGTCGATGGGCACTTGGGCTTCTTCCATGACTTAGCAATTATGAATTGGGCTGCAATAAACATTTTAGTACACATGTCTTTGTTATATTGTGATTTTTGGTCTTCTGGGTATAAACCTAGTTAAGGAATTATAGGATCGAATGGCAGGTCTATTTTTAGATCCCTAAGTATTCTCCAAACATCCTTCCAGAAGGAACATATTAGTGTGCATTTCCACCAGCAGTGTAGAAGTGTGCCCTTTTCTCCACATTCATGCCAACATCTCTGGTTTTGGGGTTTTGTTATGTGGGCTACTCTTACTGGGGTTAGGTGATATCTCAAAGTAGTTTTTATTTGCATTTCTCTGATGAATAAGGATGATGATCTTTTTTTCATGTGTTTGTAGATCATGCATCTGTCTTCTTTAGAGAAGTTTCTCTTCAAGTCCCTTGCCCACCCTGAGATATGGGTCATGTGTACTTTTCTTGCTAATATGTTTGAGTTCTCTATGGATTCTGGTTATTAAACATTTATCGGAGGTATAACCGGCAAATATTTTCTCCCATTCTGAGGGCTATCTGCGTGCTTTACTTACTATGTTCTTGGCTGTGCAGAAGCTTTGTAGTTTGATCAGGTCCCAGTAGTGTATTTTTGATACTGCTTCAATTGCCTGGGGAGTCCTCCTGATAAAATATTCACCCAGCCCGATTCCATCAAGAGTTTTCACTGCACTTTCTTCTAATATTTTTTTTTCCTTCTTCTTCTTTTTTTTTTCCTCTTTTTTTTTTCTTTTCTTCTTCTTCTAATATTTTTATAGTTTCATGTCTTAAGTTTAAATTTTCTATCCAGTGAGAGTCTTAGTTAAAGGGAAAGGTGTGGGTCTAGTTTCAGTATTCTACAGGTTGCCAGCCAGTTTATCCAGCACCATTTGTTAAATAGGGAATCTTTTCCTCACTGAATGTTTTTAATTGGCTTTTCAAAGATCAAACAACAGTAAGTAGCTGGATTCATCTCTTGGTTCTCTATTCTGCTCCAGATATCTATTTCTCTGTTTTTGAGCCAGTACCATGCTGTTTTAATCACTATCAATTTATAGTACAGTCTCAGGTGTGGTAGCGTGATTCCTCCATCTTTGTTTTTATTTCTGAGTAATTGGCTATTCGAGGTTTTTTCTAATTCCATATAAAATGAAGTAATATTTTTTCAAGATCTTTAAAATAAGACAATGGAGCTTTAAAAGGAATTGCATTAAAATTATATATTGCTTTGGGTAGTATAGACATTTTAACAATGTTGATTCTTCCCAGCCATGAGCATAGTATGTTTTTCCATTTGTTGACATCTTCAGCTGTTTCTTTTCTTAAAGTTCCATAGTTCTCTTTGTAGCAATCTTACATGTCATTTGTTAGGTACACTCCCAAATATTTCATCTTCTTTGGCACTACTGTGAAAGAACTAGAGTCCTGTGTTTTGGGCTTTGTTATTGTTGGTATATATAAAGGCTACTGATTTATGGGTGTTGATTTTATAGCCTGAGATATTGCTGTATTCCTTGATCACTTCTAAAGGTTTTGTAGTAGAATCCCTATTGTTTTCCAGGTATACGATCATATCATCTGTGAAGAGTGAAAGTTTGATCTCTTCTGACCCTGTGTGGATACCCTTGATCGCCTTTTCTTCCCTAATTGCAATGGCTAAAACTTCCATTACAATGTTAAAGAGCAATGGAGACAATGGGCAATCTTGCCTGGTTCCTGATCTAAGTGGAAATTATTTCAATTTAACTCCATTCAATATGATATTAGCTGTATGTTTGCTGTAGATGGCCTCTATTAGTTTAAGAAATGTCCCTTCTACACCAATTTTCTTAAGTGTTTTGATCATGAAGGGATGCTGGGTATTATCAAAAGCTTTTTCTGCATCAATTGAAAGAATCATATGGTCCTTATTTTTTAGTTTGTTTATGTGCTGAATTACATTCATAGATTTAAGTATATGAACCAGCCTTGAGACCCTGGTATAAATCCCACTTGATCATGGTGTATAATTTTTTTGATGTGTTGTTGGATTCTGTTTGTTAGTATCTTGTTGAGTATTTTAGCATCAATATTCATTAGTGATATTGATCTATAATTTTATTTTCTTGTTGGGTCATTCCCTGGTTTGGGGATCAAGGTGATGGTTGCTTCATAGAATGTGTTGGGTAATATTCCTTCTTTTTCTATATTTTGGAAGAGGTTTAGTAGTATAGGTACTAGTTCTTCTTTAAAGGTTTGGTAGAATTCTAACATAAAGCCATCTGGTCCTGGGTTTTTTTTTTTTTTTTTTTTTTTTTTTAGGGAGATTTTGTATAGTTGATGCTATTTCAGAACTTGATATAGGCCTGTTCAACATTTCCACTTCATTCTGGCTAAGTCTTGGTAGGGGGCTACTTCCAGGTATTGGTCGATTTCTTTCAGATTTTCATATTTCTTTTTTTTTCTTTTTTTTATTTATTTCCCCCCCCTTTTTTTTATTGAATCATAGATGTGTACATTGATATGATCATGGGGCATCATTCACTAGCTTCACAGACCGTTTACCAAGTTTCACATATACCCTTGTAAGATGCACCACTGGTGTAATCCCACCAATCCCCTTCCCTCCAGATTTTCATATTTCTGAGAGTAGAGTTTCTTGTAGTATTTGTTAAAGATTTTTTGAATTTCTGAGGGGATTGTTGTTATTTCATTGTTACCATTTCTGATTGATGAAATTAGAGATTTTACTCTGTTTTTCCTGGTTAGGTTGGCTAAAGGTTTATCTATTTTATTGATCTTTTCAAAAAACCAACTTTTGGATTTATTGATCTGTTGTATAATTCTTTTGTTTTCAATTTCATTTAGTTCTGCTCTGATTTTGGTTATTTCTTTTCTTCTGCTGGCTTTGAGGTTGGAGTGTTCTTCCTTGTCCAGTTGCTTGAGATGTCCCATTAAGTTATTAACTTCCTCTCTTTCCGTTTTCTTGAGGAAGGCTTGCAGTGCTATAAATTTCCCTCTTAGGATTGCCTTTGCATTATCCCAGAGGTTCTGGTAATCCGTGTCTTGGTTGTTGTTTTGTTCAAAAAATTTGGTGATTTCCTACATAATCTTGTCTATAACCCATCTATCCTTCAGCATAAGGTTGTTCAGCTTCCATGTTTTTGTATGGGTATGCAGGTTCCAGTTGTTATTGAGTTGAACTTTTAGATGGTCTAAGAAGATGCAAGGAATAATTTCTATTTTTTAAAAAATTTGCTGAGGTTAGATTTGTGGCCTAGGATGTGGTCAATTTTGGAGTATGTTCCATGGGCTGATGAGAAGAATGTGTATTCAGTTTTGTTGGGATTAAATGTTCTGTAGATGTCTGTTAAGTCCAGATGTTGAATGGTTGAATTTAAATCTAAAGTTTCTTTGCTTAGCTTGTTTTTGGAGGATCTATCCAGCACTGCTAAGTGGGTGTTAAAATTTCCAACTACTATGGAAGTGGAGGAAATCGAGTTGCTCATGTCTGTTAGAGTTTCTCTTATAAATTGAGGTGTGTTTTGGTTGGGTGCATAAATATTAATAATTGAGATCTCATCATATTGAGTATTACCTTTAACAAATATGAAGTGTCCATCCTTATTTTGGTTGGTTTAAAGCCTATTGCATCTGTGAACAGCATTGCAATGCCTGCTTTTTTCTGCTTTCCATTTGCCTGGAAGATAGATGACCATCCCTTCACCTTGAGTCTGTATTTGTCTTTTAATGTAAGATGAGAATCTTGGATGCAGCAGATATCTGGCTTGAGTTTTTGTATCCAGTCAGCCAACCTGTGCCTCTTTAAAGGACAGTTTAAACCATTCACATTAATTGAGAATATTGATAAGGCTTTCGAGAGTCCGGTGGATATTTTTAATCCTTTTGCAACTGTGGAAGTTAGAATTTGATCAAAATTTTCTGGGTGGGTTTACTTTTGTGGTGAAGGATTATGCTGGTCTTTATCGAGGATAGGTCTGAGAGTATCCTGGAGAGCTGGTTTAGTAATGGCAAATGTTTTCAACATGTGAATTTCATTAAAGTATTTCATTTCTCCATCAGAAATAAAACTCAGTTTAGCTGGATTCAGGATCCTGTGTTGGCAGTTGTTTTATTTTAGGAAATTAAAAGTCGATGACCATCCTCTTCTAGCTTGAAAGGTATCAGCAGAGAGATCTGCAGTTATTCTAATATTCTTCCCCTTGTAGGTAATGGTTTTCTTTCGTCTGGCATCTTTCAGAATTTTCTCCTTCACATTAACTTTAGTGAAATTGATTATGATGTGTCTGGGGGATGTCTTATTTGAGTTGAGTCATGCTGGAGTTCTGAAACTGTCTGCTATCTGAATTTTGGAATCTCTTGGCATGTCTCCTTCATAATCTCATGGAGCAGAGACTCTGTGTCTTGTGAAGCCACTTTGTCACTTTCGGGGATCCCTGTAACACGAATATTAGTTTTCTTCAAATTATCCCAGAGCTCTCTGAGAGAGTGATCTGTTTTTGCCCTCCATTTCTCCTCCTCTTTGAAAGTTTGGGAGTATTCAAAAGCTTTGTCTTCAATGTCAGAAATCCTTTCTTCTGCTTGCTCCATTCTGTTATGAGGGATTCTACTGTGTTTCTCAGATCTTTGAGGGCTGCAACTTCTTGTCTCAATGTGTCAAAGTCTTTGGTCATTTGGTCTTTGAATTCATTGAAATCTTGAGATATCTTTTTGGTTACTGCTTAGAATTCTAATTTGATTTTATTTGCCATCCAGATTCTGAATTCGATTTCTGACATCTCAGCTATTTGTCTGTGCATGGGATCTTGTGCTGTGTCTGCCCATTGATTCTTGGGGGAGTTGATCTACTCTGATTGTTCATATTGCCAGAGTTTTTCTGTCGATTTCACCTCATGATTGTTTTTCACTGTTGTCTCTGGCCGTCCTCAGATTAGGGAGGTTAGACCCCAGCGGGATCACTCTATTGTTGCTGGATCTTTGTAGGGAGTGACCCTGTGTAGTTCCTCTGGGGGCTGACCCAGCTAGGGAGTTCTGGTTGTGGAAGCAGCTCCAGCATGTGACACAACAGGATCCAGCAACAGGGCGGGAGGGGTGCGCACAGTTGTGGGAGTGCCCTGCACTCAGTGAGTTTGGCACAGAGTGCCCTCGGCTCCAGCAGTCTCTGGCTAGGGGAAGGGCTCTGCAAAGAGGCAGGGAGGGCTCTAGAGAGCACGCAGCTAACAGTGTCCTTGGCCAGATGAGTGGGCCAGTGTAGAGGCAAGGAGGATACATGAGGGAGGATGCAGGGCTGCGCGACTCCCGCAGTTTTTGGACAGGGCATGCAGAAGCCCAGCAGTTGTGGGTTGCAGGTCAGAGGGTCACAGCACAGCTCTTATGGAGGTCTGGGTGGCACCAAGCCCAGGAGTTTCAGGTTGCTATGAGCTGTGACACCACAGCACTTTACCCAGGGCAACAGCCCAAGCCTCCAGTGTGCCAAATCCGTCTCACTCTGCCCCTGAGGGTTAAGGCTGTAAGGCAGCTCAATCCCTGCCTTTAGGCTGCTCAGTCATTAGGTTACTAACTCCTGCCTGATCCTTGCTCTGGGACCCTGAGGGCGGAGCTTGCCATGGCAGTTCTCTCAGAATAGCTCCCTGCAGCCCAGCTCAGAGGCTCAGTCTGGGGCCCTAGACAATGCCCAAAGTTCTCCACACTCCTGCTCAAGCTCTCACCAATGCAGTTCAACTGAGTGCCAAGTCCAAAAACACCGAAACAGTTCACAGGTAAGGCCTTTCTGCTTTGCAGTCTCAGTGCTGCTTGTACTTACGGTTTCCGATGGGATTAGGTCGATCGAACACACGCAACCACTTGCCAGTTTTCCACTGTTTTTGTCCTCCTCTTGGGGTCCAGAAATCCCTTGCTGACTCCCTGTATTCCCAAAGGGATGATTATAGGCAGATCCCATCATCCAGAGATGCCTGGAGTCTTATCTCACCAGACTCATCATGCCCAGTTGCAGGGAAGCTGTTACTCGACCGTCATCTTGCTCCACCCCCCACAGGAAGCCATTGTAGATTCTCTAGCCCAGCACCTCTCCAGATTCATCCAGGATCCCTAAAATTTTTCTGAGGAAAATGAGTCTTAAAAAGTCAACAAAATGTGCTACTGCCTTCAAACAAAGTGAATAATTCACTTCCTTTAACTGTGTCTTAGTGTAATTGTTATAGTCACTCAGATGGATTTTATTATTTTTTTAACATTATTCATTTATTTATTTGCAGTTTTTGGCAGGGGCTGGGTTTGAATCCACTACCTCTGGCATATGGGGCCGTTGCCCTACCCCTTTTAGCCACAGGCACCACCCTTCTCAGATGGATTTTAAAAGTGTTACCAACAGAGTGAAAAGAATGAGCACAGAGTTTGAAAAAAAAAGAAAAAAGAAAACAGCTACGGTAAGGTAATGAGGAAAGGAAATGACTACCAAGCTTTCACTATGACAAATGTTCCAGTATCTGCTGTAAGGATAAAATGTGTAAAACTGTGAAATGAACATAGAAACTACTGGATATCTTTTGAATGAAAAAAGGGGTACAGTAGAACAGACCTTTTGTGGTTGTCTGAATCAATAGGAATCTGCCACTTTTATCAACTTGGACTGTCTTAAAATTCTGAAAACTTTATAAAACTAATAGCAAAGCAAATTATTTTTGTCCAATGGAAATCTGGTTGATTTTCACTTTTGTCAAAGAAAACCAGTGCCAGGTAGTTGTTAAACTGGTAAAAATAGATTTTTATCCAGTAACTATTGCAATAGGGGAAAGAGGTATCAGTACATCAGTATAGAATTGGGATCCATTCCTAAATTAGAGTACTGACAACAAACATAGAAAATTATATATAAAACCAGCACAGTGTATCCCATAAATACATTAATGTACACAGCTATGATTTAATAAAAAAATAAAATAAAAATAAAATAAATTATAGTACTGACAAGTAAGGATTCATAGCTAAAAATTAGGGTGGATATTAATGAATTGAAAATCACTAAGAAAATATGAAAGTATCTTGGCTAAACTGACTTGAAGAGATTCTTGTTGAAGGCAGACCAGGATTATCAGAGATCAATGGTTAGGAGTTCTTTTGAAAGTGACTCATAATTTGTATTAAAACTGAGTGATCATAGTCCTAATAATTAAAAACCCAGATGAGAAGAGAAATTAGGGGAGCATGATTAAAGTTTGGTTAAGGAGAAGGAGGGTCTTTTTTACTTCTAACAAAGATGACATTAAGCAGTCTTATGTTTATCAAAAATTCTTTATTCATTCCTAGTTACCTATATATATTTGTTCTTCAGATGTTCCATTCACCTGCTTTTACCACTGTTGGAAAAAAGAGAATTTTCCTTTCTCCTCCAAAGACTCCACTCTTCTGAAATGAAATGATAATAGATAAATAGGAGACAAACAAATAAATTTATTAATGTGCAGTAGCATGGGAGCTATATAATATATGAATCTCAAAGAAGGGCCAGAATCCAAAGTTTAAATAGCATTCCCTTAATAGGGGTGAGGGAGATGGGAATAAGTAGGGTATTTTGAGATGTAGTAACTAATTTTTAGGAGCGTTTGATGAGTACAAAGAGCAAATATTAATTCATATATGATTCTCTTTGGGAACCACATGGCACCAATATTTTATGGGAAGGTGAGGGCTAAAACTCACAAATAAAGGTTGTCTTATTATGTACATAAGGTCTCTTAGGTAATCTCTCAGAGCTGATATCAAAAGAACAGATAAAAAGGTCTTTCTGGGCATGCTGATGAATTATCTTCTCTGGTGGTTAAGATTTTTGTTATTTAATGAGATTCCTAGGAAAACAATTGAATTTTTTTGATAAAAATGTTCTCAGTCAAATAAGATTTTAGAAAGAGCCTTTTCTGCACTCGAGAAGAGAGAAACAAGAGAAGGTTGGAATGTCCTAGGTTCTCAGGCATCCTAAGGTCTTCCGATTTCTTTCAATTCAAAGCGCTCAGCATGCAACAGCAACACACTTTGGTGCACACTTACTCTTTTTATCCCATTTGTTTCTCTTCAAATTAATCTGAAGACTATATATAATGCCCTATTAGTGATACAAGTTTAAATGAAGAGAATTATTCAATTTATGTGGAGGTCACATTTTATTCACCTTTTAAGGTGTACTTTTGCCCAGAATATTCTTAGGGTACTTATATATTTCTGAGCCTTAACAATGCCTTACTGATACTGCCATTAATTGCTGAATTTACTAAAACCTTTGACAAACATTCATTACATATTTCTGTGAGAGTTGTATTAGGTCTAGGACATACCACTCCAAAATATGACTGTAGGGGCCCAGAATATGACACTTCAAATTATACTTCTTTGGCATATTTTGAGCTGTTTATTCTAAGAAACTGCAGACACAGGATTTGCTTGGAAAAGCTGTTATTTTCTAAAAGAAATACACATATACAAAGAAAGTCTATATTAGTAAAATATGTATGGGCAAGGAGATTGCTGCAGGACAACTTTTATTGTTTATGACCTGAGAGGTTTCAAGATAACCTATAATCACCATCCACTTCCTCCCCCTCACTCTCTCATAACTTGTATTACCACCATCCCCCAGAAGCTCCAAGCTCCTCTTTTTTTCCATAGCTTAGAATGCTACATGGCCATCAATAATATGACCTTTCTTCAAGTCTCTTATTTTATTGGAATCCCATGCATGCACAGATATGTTACTTTTTAAATTTTTTTATCATTAAAACATAGCTGTGTACACCAATGCAATCATGGGGCACCATACACTGATTTTATAGACCATTTGACATTTTTCATCAGACTGGTTAACAGCCTTCGTGGCATTTTCTTAGTTATTGTATTAAGACATTTATATTCTACATTTAGTAAGTTTCACATGTAGCCTTGTAAGATGTACCATAGGAGTGATCCCACAAATCACCCTCTCTCTGCCCGTCCTCTCGCCTCCCTAAACCTCCCTTTCCCCCTTCCCCATATTCTTAGGTTATAACTGAGTTATAGCTTTCATATGAAAGCCATAAATTAGTTTTGTAGTACAGCTGAGTACATTAAATACTTTTTCTTCCATTCTTGAGATACTTTACTAAGAAGAAGATGTTCCAGCTCCATCCATGTAAACATGAAAGAGGTAAAGTCTCCATCTTTCATTAAGGTTGCATAATATTCCATGGTGTACTTATATCACAATTTATTAATCTATTCGTGGATTGATGGGCACTTGGGCTTTTTCCATGACTTAGCAATTATGAATTAGGCTGAAATAAACATTCGGGTAGAAATATCATTGTTATAATGTGATTTTTGGTCTTCTGGGTATATACCTAGTAGAGGAATTATAGGATTGAACGGCGGACCTATTTTTAGATCTCTAAGTGTTCTCCAAACATCTTTCCAAAAGGAATGTATTAATTTGCATTCCCACCAGCAGTGTAGAAGTGTTCCCTTTTCTCCACATCCACACCAACATCTCTGGTCTTGGAATTTTGTGATATGGGCTAATCTTACTGGAGTTAGATGATATCTCAAAATAGTTTTGATTTGCATTTCTCTGATGATTAAAGATGATGAGCATTTTTCGATATTTTTGTAGGCTGTGCACCTGTCTTCTTCAGAGAAGTTTCTCTTCAAGTCCCTTGCCCAGCCTGCAATGGGATCAATTGTTCATTTCTTGCTAATATGATTGAGTTCTCTGTGGATTCTACTTATTAAACCTTTGTCAGAGAAATAACCTGCAAATATCTTCTCCCATTCTGAGGGCTGTCTGCTTGCTTTAGTTACTGTCTTCCTGGCTGTGCAGAAGCTTCTCAAAAATACACTACGGGGACTTGATCTTAGTTTGATCAAGTCCCCGTAGTGTATTTTTGATGCTGATTCAATTGCCCTGGGGGTCCTCCTCATAAAATATTTGCCCAGACCGATTTCTTCAAGAGTTTTCCCCGCACTTCCTTCTAGTAATTTTATAGTTTCATGTCTTAAGTTTAAATCTTTAATCCAGTGAGAGTCCATCTTAGTTAATGGTGAAAGGTGTGGGTCCAGTTTCAGTCTTCTACAGACAGTTCACCCAGCACCATTTGTTAAATAGGGAATCTTTTCCCCACTGAAAGTTTTTAATTGGCTTATCAAAGATAAAATTTCGGTAAGTATCTGGGTTCATCTCTTGGTTCTCTATTCTGTTTGATACATCTACCTCTACATTTTTGTGCCAGTACCACGCTGTTTTGATCACTATTGATTTATAGTATAGTCTGAGGTCTGATAGCGTGATTCCTCCTGCTTTGTTTTTATTTCTGAGTAATGTTTTGGCTATTCAACGTTTTTTCTGGTTCCACATGAAATGAAGTATTATTTTTTAAGATCTTTAAAGAAGGACAGTGGAGCTTTAATAGGGATTGCATTAAAATTGTATATTGCTTTGGGTAGTATGAACATTTTAACAATGTTGATTCTACACAGCCATGAGCATGGTATGTTTTTCCATTTGTTAACATTTTCAGCTATTTCTTTTCTTAGATTTTCATAGTTCTCTTTATAGAGATCTTTCGCGTTCTTTGTTTTGTAAACTCCCAAATATTTCATCATTTTTGGCACTACTGTGAATGGAATAGAGTCCTTCACTGTTTTTTCAACTTGACTATTGTTGCTTATATATAAAGGCTACAGATTTATGGATGTTGATTTTGTAACCTGAGATGCTGCTGCATTCCTTGATCACTTCTAAGAGTTTTGTAGTAGAATCCCTGGTGTTTTCCCGACATACAATCATATCCTCTGTGAAGAGCTAAAGTTTGATCTCTTCTGACCCTATATGGATACGCTTGATAGCCTTTTCTTCTCTAATTGTGATGGCTAAAACTTCCATTACAATGTTAAAGAGCAGTGAAGACAATGGGCAATCTTTTCTGGTTCCTGATCTGAGTGGAAATGATTTCAATTTAACTCCATTCAATACAATATTGGCTGTGTGTTTGCTGTAGATTGCCTCTATCAGTGTAAGAAATGTCACTTCTCTTTAACTTTTTCTCCTTTTTTTTTTATTAAATCATAGCTGTGTACATCAATATGATCATGGGGAAATGTCACTTCTAAACCAATTTTCTTAAGTGTTCTGATAATAAAGAGATGCTGGATATTATCAAAAGCTTTTTCCGCATCAATAGAGAGAATCGTGTGGTCTTTGTTTTTTAATTTGTTTATGTGCTGAATTATATTTGTAGATTTATGTATATTGAACCAGCCTTGAGACCCTGGGATAAAACCGACTTGGTCATGATGTATATCTTTGATGTGTTGCTGGATTCTGTTTGTTAGTATCTTGTTGAATATTTTTGCATCTATATTCATTAGTGATATTAGTTTATAATTTTCTTTTCTTTTGGGTCTTTACTGGTTTGGGGATGAGGGTCATATTTGCTTGTTAGAATGTGGTTGGTAGTATTCCTTCTTTTTCTATGTTTTGGAACAGGTTGAGTAATACAGGTACTTGTTCCTCTTTAAAGGTTTTGTGGAATTCTGACGTGAAGCTATCTAGTCCCAGGCTTTTCTTTTTAGGGAGATTTTGTATGGTTGATGCTACTTTAGAACTTGATACAGGCCTGTTCAACATTTCCAATTTATTCTGGCTAAGTCTTGGAAAGTGATGTGCTTCCAAGTATTGGTCAATTTCCTTCAGATTTTCATATTTCTGAGAATAAATTTTCTTGTAATATTTATTAAGGATTTTTTTTAATTTCTGAGGAGTCTGTTATTATTTTGTCTTCATCATTTCTGATTGATGAAATCAAAGATTTTACTCTTTTTTTCCTGGTTAGGTTAGCCAAAGGTTTATCTATTTTATTGACCTTTCCAAAAAAACAACTTTTTGACTTATTGATCTGTTGTATAATTCTTTTGTTTTCAATTTTATTTAATTCTTCTCTAATTTTGTTTATTTATTTTCTTCTACTGGATTTGGGGTTAAAATATTCTTCCCTTGCCAGTTGCTTGAGATGTCCCATTAGGTTGTTAACTTCCTCTCTTTCCGTTCTCTTGAGGAAGGCTTGCAGTGCTATAAATGTCCCTCTTAGTACTTTCTTTGTGGTATCCCAGATTTCTGATAATTCATGTCTTCATTGTTTTGTTCCAAAAATTTGGTAATTTCCTTCTTAAACTCATCTCTGACCCAGCTATCATTCAGCATATGGTTATTTAACTTCCATGTTTTGTGATGAGTATGCAGATTCTTGTTGTTACTGAGTTCAACTTTTATTCCATGGTGGTCCGAGAAGAGGCAAGGAATAATTTTTATTCCTTTAAATTTACTGACATTAGACTTGTGACCTATGATATGATTGATTTTGGAGTATGTTTGGTTGGCTGATGAGAAGTATTTTTATTCAGTTTTGTTGGGATGAAATGTTCTATAGATCTCTGTTAAATCCAACTGTTGTATGCATATGTTTAAATCTAAAATTTCTTTGCTCAGCTTCTTATTGGAGGATCGATCCAACACTGCCAAAGGAATGTTAAAATCTCTGGCTATTATGGAACTGAAGGAAATCAATTTGCTCATGTCTTTTAGAGTTTCTCTTATAAATTGAGTTGCATTTTGGTTGGGTGCATAAATATTAATAATTGAAATCTCATCATATTGAGTATTACCCTTAACAAATATGAAGTGACCATTCTTATCCTTCCTTACTTTTGTTGGTTTAAAGCCTACTGTATCTGCATATAGAATTGCAACACCTGTTTTTTTCTGATTTCCATTTGCCTGAAATATGGATGACCATCCTTTCATCCTTAGTCTATATTTATCTTTTAAGGTAAGATGATATTCTTGTATGCAGCAGATAACTGGCCTGAGTTTTTGTACCCAGTCAGCCAACCTATGCCTCTTTAGAGGACAGTTTAAGCCTTTCACATTAATGGTAATATTGTTAAGCCTGGCAAAATATTGGGTATTGAGTTTTTCAAAAGTCCAGTGAACATTTTTAATCCTCTTGCCACTGTGGAAGTTAAAATTTGATCAAAAGTTTCTGATCGAGTTTACTTTTGTGGTAGAGAATTGGGTGGTCATTATGGAGGATAGGTCTGAGAATATCCTGAAAAGCTGGTTTGGTTATGGCAAATTTCTTCACCATATGAATGTCATTAAAGTATTTAATTTCTCCATCATAAATGAAATACCATTTAGCTGGATACAGGGTCCGGGGTCGAAAGTTTTTTTTTTTTTTGGAGACTTAAAGTCAATGACCATCGTCTTCTGCTGGATACAGGATCCGGGGTTGAAAGTTTGTTTTTGAGACTTAAAGTCAATGACCACCCTCTTCTGGCTTGAACAGTTTCAGCAGAAAATCTGCAGTCATTCTAATATTCTTCCCTTTGTAGGTTATGGTTTTCTTACATCTGGCTGCTTTCAGAATTTTCTCCTTCATATTAACTTTAGTGAAGTTAATTATGATGTGCCTGGAGGATGTCTTTTTAGGTTGAGTCATGCTACAGTTCTGAAACTGTCTACTATCTGAATTTTAGTATATCTTGGCATGTCTGGAAAGTTCTCTTTCATAATTTCATCGAGAACAGCCTTGTGCTTTGTAAAGCCACTTCATTGCTTTCAGAAATTCCAATGAGACAAATATTAGCCTTCTTCAAATTATCCCAGAGCTCTCTGAGAGAATTATCCATTTTTGCTCTCCATTTCTCTTCCTCTTTGAGAGTTTGGAGCATTCAAAAGCTTTGTTTTCAATGTCAGAAATCCTTTCTTCTGCTTGCTCCACTCTGTTACTGAGGGATTCTACTATAATTTTCAGATCTTTGAGGGATGCAAATTCTTGCTTCACTGTGTCAAAATCTTTGGTGATCTTTAAATTCGTTGAATTCTTGAGACAACTTTTGAATTGTTCCTCAAATTTCCAATTCCCACTTTTTCTCCATTCTATTAATCGTGTTTGCAATCCAAACTCTGAACTCAATTTCTGACCTCTCGGCCATCTGTTTATGAATGGGATCTTCAGTTACATCTGCCATATCTTTTCTTGAGAGGGTTGATCTACTCTGTTTATTTATGTTACCAGAGTTTCCTCTGATTTTGCCCCATGATTATTTTACACCATTTCACCAGATTAGTGAATAAAGAAAAGTTCAGTTTGGGGCTTTAGGAGTAGTGATTAACCAGCCCTTTGACCAAAAGCTGGGGCTGGGGTCTGTACCTTTTCCCCTGGAGCTTAGCCAAGTATTCATACAGTGCTACAGTCTGAGAAACTGGGGACCTGCTTGGAGTGGTGGGGCTGAGTGGTTCTTTCTTGTTTTCAGGTGTTCTCTGTCCAACCCTAGTGAATCAGTTACTCTAGTTGAAGTCTCAGCTTTTGTTTGTCTCCTTGGGGTTGCAGCGTACCTCAGCAGGGTTGATGTGTGTTCTTCAACCTTCTCTCTTGGCGCAGCTCTAATCTGCCAGATTACTTGCTAAATTTCTGTCCTTTAACTCTCCTTCTGAATGGGAGCCTCTGTGGAAAGCTGGCTTTAGTCATCCATCTTGTCTCCACCCAGATGTGTTATTAAATGTGTATTTTTTTTTTTTACTGATAATCTCTATTAGGACAATTTAATTCATAGTCCTCCAACAAAATCCAGAAGAGTGGAGGGAAGCCATTTTTGCTCCCTTATAATTATGATTTCACTGTTTTGAAAATTTCCCTTTAACATAAAGACAAATTACTCAAAAATTATTCTGTGCCACAAGATAAAGAATTACACTGTATGATTTCTATTTGGTCTTGTATGATAGATAAGTGTCTTTATTGTATAACAAATAATCAATCTGCTATTCATAATGTTTCAAGACTAATCACAGATAAACATTTTTGATTTCCATTGTAATTAGCTAAAGGGTTTCCTGAGTTGTTTTCTATAAGAAATTTGGTGATGATGTAACTGGCCCCATGAATAAATTTCAGTGATCACTATTTGTTTTTTATAATTCTATCCCTTAACTTTTGAGATGTTCCCAGAAATGGCAGATTTTCTTTGAAGACAAAGGAGTTGAGACTCTAAAGACCACAAAGCAGGCTTCTTGATTCAATAGCACACCATATCCCTTGACCTGCCCCATGGTACATGGTTAATCCTTAAAAAGTCCATCATCTCCCTTAGTCAGAAAGACATATTTGAGGCAACTTCTCCCAACAAGACAGCTTTTCTATTAAAATTTCTTTGCTTCCTTGACAATCATTGTTGTATGGATAATTGGATCTTTGTATGATGGGGAACTGATTAGAAACTGTACCTAGATCAAAATCCCTGTGTGGTTTAGATAACAGTTGTAGGGGCTTGTTCAGGATGGTGTTGCTTGTGGTTTGGTGGCCACAGAGTGAGGAGAAGCCAAAGGCCTCCCTTAGCAACTGTTTAGCCTTGTTTTCCAGAGGGCAGCTTTGAACTCTCTTGACAGCTCTATTGTCACTGGACTCCAATATACAGATGGTTCCCTCCTGATCACATCCATGGAATTTTGACATTTGCATCTGTATGGGTGAGTGCAATTTGCAGTTACTATGCAGTGAAGAAACATCCATATGAATTTGAGGAATTCTGAGGGAATTCCTATTTGTCTGGAGTTGGATAATCCCATGATCTTTTGTAAGAGTGGAAACCATCCTAAATATTTTGATTTGGCACTCTCCAGGCTTTTTGGTTGAACCTCTTGAATTTCTCTTTATATTGAGTGTTTACCTATACTGGTGTGCCACATGTAGATGGGGAGTCTGTTAAGCTCTCTGCCTCTGCTATCTTTTCTTCCTACTGAGAATTTGCTATCAGTGTTATTAAAAGCATAGTCCAAGGTCTAGGAAGTTGAAAGGTACCTCTGCTGGTGGTTTCTCTTGTAGCAGGTTCTAAGTTAGAAGAGGTTAAAGGACATCTTTGTCCTAAGGTCTTGAAGATGAGAAGACATCTCTTTCCTGATAGCTAGGAAACTGAAAGACATCTCCATCCATAGAGACAGGTTGATCAAGAGGTGGGAATTCTTGCTGTTAATGGAAAGATAAAAAGAAAAACATGCATACACATTTATATGAATCTTCAGAAAATCTTGTGGCTAGAGTTCTGAGATAGAAGCCTTTGTGCATACGTATATATGTGTTTAGATTATTTTTAGCAAAAATATCAAAAATCATTTTTTTCCTTTCTCTCAAATAGATACTTTAAACCATCTAATGCTGCCCCTCCACTGGGAGCTACACCTCTATACTCTGATAAGAAGAATCCAAGGTTTTATTTCTGACAATTTCAATGAGATGTGAGTTGTTAGAGTCACTTATTTGGGTCTCTTCCACTTCTCTGCTTCCAACTGGGATAGAGACCTGAAAATGGCAAACTCATGCATAGTGGTCAACATCTGACCAATTCATTTAACATATTGCTTTGCCCTATTTCCTTTTAATAATGGTTATATCACCATACTTACCTCAGGGTGCTAGGAAAGGTCTCTCATAAACTATTTCCTAGGGGCTTAAGTCTATTTCTAAAGGGCTACCCTTATCCAGAGAGGATAACAAATGGCAATACCTCATTCCACTTTAGGTGGTTTCCATATGTATATGAATTTCATTCAAGATAGAGGGCTTTATCTAACTTCTGGGTGACCTTCACTCATTCCATGTGGAGAAAAGGAGTCTATGAATATCAGTGACATGTAGAATCATTTAGATTTCCATGTCCAGTTCTTTAGAAAAATGGTTCATCAGTTTTCTATTGGGGGTTAACTCAGAGAAGCTCATGGGTGAACACAGGACACAAGTGCAGACTGCAGGAAGAAAAAGTTTCCCACAAGGGACATCATCATGGAGCAGCCAAATGTGGTGATTCTTTGAGGAGGACCTACTGAGTTGCCTCTGCAGCTACCTGCCCATGGTATCCATTACCAGTATGCATTTTCTATCTGGTCAGTCTTTGCACTGCTCCTACCCATTGTTCCATCATCCCAAGGCTTGTACCTGCTTTGCACTGGTATAGGTGCACAGGAACTTGGTAAAGGCCCTGTCTCAGGCCAGAAGCTCCTGGGACGAGCCAATCTCAAAATGAGTTCCTTCAGATGGGCTCTGACAACCTCAGAGACTCATTTTTTTCCTTTGGTTAGGACAAGCTTCTACCTAGCCTGAAAAATTATCTGCCAATAAAAGCTGAGGAATTTGAGTAGAACTGTCAGTCATAAAAAGGATGGACCCCCACATGTTGGACTCACCATATAATGCATCACTTTTCTGCCTTGGGATGCCCCCTGGCACATAAATAGCTGCAAACAGGATCCTCTCAAATGAAGTGTCATCAAATCCATTAAGACGTTATGCTTCCAATATGTGTACTTATGTTGGTGCCTCATAAGAGGCCAAACAAGCTTTGGGTAGGAGATGAGTCTAGGAGAATTCCATCTCCATTTAGCTGTGTCATTCCAAGTGCCAGAGCCCTAGTTTTTAGTCTTAAATGGGATCTAGATCTAGCTGGGGTATCAAGACCCTGAGAATAGATCACTTTGAGTGGTGTCCTCAGCAGCTGTACCAGTAGCCTGATTTCTGTGGTCCTGATCAGAGGCTCCACGTTTGTCCCTTATGGGACCCCATACAAGAGTTTTGGTATTAGTCCGTCTGTTTGCAAATCTGTTCAGTTTGTAAGTTCTGCAAGTTTCCTGCTAGGCCCTCATCAAACAGGGCAGGAAAGTCCTTTTAAACCCCTGAGATAACACAGCACAGAAGTCTACTCCAGTAGACTTGTCTACTCCAGTCCCAGGATTCTGCCACTCAAATGTAACTGGATATCATTCATAGGCATGTATACAGTATTAGTGGCATGTCAGTTCTGCACATATCCATACTCATTGATACAGGGAATTTAAATTTACTCCGTACATTCCAGGTTCTCATCAGCCTTTATGGCCTCACTCACTTTCGGTAGCTTTCTTTTTACCAATGTTGTAACAATGCACAAGTCTGATGAGGCCTGAACTTTAAAGCAAATGGCTCCACAGTGGCAGTCTTCTGCATGCTTTACCAGGCCCTGGTATTCATCTGGCAGCAGCTCAGTGATGCTCTCAGAGGTGAGCTTCTGTATCCCTTAGGACAGCTCCTGATGCTCTCACTACTTGCCTTGATCTCCCCCCTTAGCCCACTATGGGGAGCTCTCACTTGCCACCTGCTGACAGCTGCCTTACGGCTACCTGGCTTGCAGAATGCCATGTGCGGTTGTGTCAGAAGCTGGTCCTTGGAAGAAAAGTGGTGGAAGGTTCCCCTCCTCCAAACTGCTTTTATTCATGTGGCTTGGTGTCAATCAAATTCACATGTCAATTTGCACCTGTGGCTTTAGTGGGAGGCATGAATCCCTGGGCCCCCTCATAGAAGTCCACTAACTGGGTTTCCACTGTCAATTTGCACCCAGAACTTCTATGGGGTTATTTGGGTTGGAGCTGCTAGTGCAGTGGGGGCCCTGGTCTCCCTCCTTCATCATGGGACTTGAAGGAACCATTTACTTTCCTGAGGTTTGCTTATTACCTGGAGCTCTTAGTAGTTTAGGGAAGAATTCATTCTGATATCCTTTCCCCCCCCCAAAAAAAAAAAAAACACACTGATTATATTCCACCTTAAAGTGACCTTTCCTTTCCAGTGTCTCAAAGGATCCTTGGCTGGTGTAGCTAGCAGAGCATACAAAATTTTCAGTTTACTCTAAAGGCCACGTTAACCACCTGTGAACAACTTATGTTAATTTCCTTACCTTGACTATGAGGGCTATCTGGCCAGATCGAGTGCTTTGTTGAGTAAGGAGAACCCATTCCCAACTCTGAGTTGTAACCTAATAGAGGTGAGATTGAAGAACGAGCTCAGATAGCACCCTCCCCAGCAGTTCGCAGGGTGCCAAGATAGTGACAACAGCATGCATTCCTTCCCTCTTACTCTACATTGATTGGCAGTGGGCTACTACACATGCTCTGGTGATCCCAGGCTGTGGCCCTTCCCAGCATCTTGCCCTGGCTGAGGTAGAGTTCTGTAAGGGATAGGAGGGTCTCATTTAAAATAGGTCTTACAAACACAGCTCACTTTTTTATATTATAAACAATGGGTTTACTTGAAACAATATCATAAACAATAAGTTTATCTCAAACAGAGAGCTTAGGAATCAATATTTTAACTCTGTAATGGCAAATCCACAATGTGAGCTCTGAATTTTCCTTGATGTAATTTTTCCTTTCAGTAAAACTTGTGCACAAGAATTGGACATCCTAGAAACCTGATATAATACTTGCAGGTAGAAGTATTGTAAACCAATATGGGTATCCAAAGGAAGGTCATTCTCCTTGTCTTCCTTTAGCTTTAAAAAATTTATTTCCTATTCTTTTTTTATTTGTTTGTTTTTTAGAAAGTTAATTTACCTTCAAATGAGAAAGCCTGGTTTCCTCTTTTGCAAATGCACAGAAAAGCCAATTGAAATTAATTTGGGGAGGAAGAGACAATGGAGAAAACCTTTCAGAGTGTACTTCAAAATAAAAATCAAGATCCAAACAACAAATTCTTGGGAAAAGCACCCACAGCTCAGAATAAACCAAGGATCATAATCCATCACATTTTCTCATATCCCACGTAAATAGTACCAACCACCACTTTTCCTCACAATTCAGACATGTTCTACCAACTACCACCACTTTTCCTCACACTTCGTAAAATAAGTACCAACCAGCACTTTTTATCACACCTCATACAAATGACATCACAATAATCATAAACATAGGAACCAAAACTCACCAGACAAGTGGTATAAAAGCTCACAAGCAATCAAATATAAACAATGTAGGAATCTTTCAGCATGAATAATCCTATTAATCAAATGGAAATTTTAATTTAGCAGCCATTTGTCTTCACAACCCAGCATGTAAATTAGATTACAATAATACCATTCTCTTTATACATATGTTATACAGAGCCTCCCATGTCAAAACAAAACTTATGACAATACAGGTAATCCTCAACGTAAAATGACCAAATAGAAACTGAATTCTCCTAATCCAAAGGGGACAAAGTGAGAATCTTAATCCCCATCCTCTCTTGATTCCCTCCTTATAATGCAACAAAATTCACAAATAGAGAATTCTCAACATAAAATGTCATGGCTAACCAAATGGCAATCATCCAAATGAGAATAAATTTGTCAAGTGAAAACCAATATCTCCTAATTCTGAAATGAAAACCAAATTCTCTCAAATCAGACCCAACATCTCCCAACTCTCTCTGCTTCCCTGGGAAACAAAAATGAGCTCCAAATCCAAATCCTAGTTCCACTCAACCTCTTGTCTTCTAAGCCCAAATCAGTTCCTCAAAACAAATCTTACAGGGATGTGTGGGAAAAAATCCAGATGGGAGGATACAGGTTCTTAGTGTCCTGAGGAACATTATTTACAAATGACCATTGCTGTTGTGATGCTTCCTAAATTTTTTCCTTCTCTTCAACTCAGTTAAGATTGTGAGGAACCGGTCTAATTCAGGGCAGAAAGATATGGAAGTTCTCTGGAGCTAAAACATGCCCAGGCAGCCACTAGGTCAGTCCTATACTCTCTTACCTAAAACAAAAGCTGTTCTTTCAAGTGGAGACCCACAGCTTGTCCCAGGGCTGTTCCTTTTTACCTTGAGTAGTCACAGGGTGCTGATTAACTGGAGAGTTGATAGTCCCACCCAGGGTCACCAAAATCTATTACTGAAAGTTTTGCATTTGTCCCTGAAGTCCTATGAGAGGAATGAGGACAAGTGATGTGAGAAGAAGGAAAAAGAAATTTACTAATTTGCTGGCAGATGAGGAGTATCATACTCCCATCTCAAAGTACCATCACTCTCAGATGTTTTGTGTATGAACATGTTTTATATGTTATGTCTATATGGTGCCAAATTTGGCTAACAAATAAAAAGAACTCTCAAAAATTAAGTAAGTAAGCCCACATGCTTTTCAAGTTCACATGAACTTAGTCATCTTTGGCATATAGACTAGTTTTTAAGAAATTAATGGTAAAATAAAATTTAAAATGTCTTCAAAATTGTCAGCATATTATTTCTGGTTGGATTTATTTCTCATGTCCATATTTAAAGGTGTCAGGGTTTAACACAAAATTTATAAGACAGTAAACCCAGCCAAAACAAAATAGTCTGTATTCATGTGTGATTTTTGAGAAGTTGGTATTAAAAAAACATCCAAATCTTGTGAGTTAATGGCAAAGTTACCCAGGTGTTTAACTTTAACATTCTTGCTTAGGTAAAAATTTGGCATGCTTAAAAAAAAAAAAAATAGGTGAATGAAACCAGTATCTCCTAATCCAAAGGAGATGAAATGAGAACCCAACATCTCCCAACTCTCTCTGCTTCCCTGGGAAACACAAATGAGCTCCAAATACAAACCCTCTTTAACTCCAGGGAACTTCCTTCTCTTTCTCCCCTGAATTAGACTGGTTCCTCACAATCTTAACTGAGTTGAAGAGAAGGAAACAGATTTAGGAAGCATCACAACAGCAATGGTCATTTGTAAGTAAAGTTCCCCACTATTAGAATAAATAAAGTTCTAATTAAATGATGGCACAAAAACAGAAACTTATGTTCAAAGGTTTAAAGAAGATATATTGGTTTTGATCTCTTCATTCTGGTTGTAGATACAGTTTCTTCCACTGACTTTACTGCTATGGGAAGGTATAAATAATTGGTTTAAATAAAATCAGAGGCTTCCCTATATTCTAGTTGATTCTTTATTTCTTCTGTGTACTGGTTACAAGCTAGACTGTTATGTGTGCATGTTATTTCTACAGCAAAGGCCTTGGCCTAAGAAAATTTAGAAAAGAATCCCTGAACTGTTAATTTTTAAAGAGTAATTATTCTTAGAATCCATAGAGAATCTCAAAAAAACTTACATTTTCAAGTATTGAATGTATTTCAATTTATACTTAAGTAGAAAGGTGACTTGAGACCATTTACATTGTTTTTAAAATAACTTGATCTTGATCCTTATGTAAAAATGTTATGACTTTGTGTCATTATTTGAAATTCTAAGGAATGGCGTTAGAGACTTATTCAGCCTATAGTCAGGTGATGTCATGTCAATAAATTTTATTTTGGGATTTGGGTATTTTAGAAATACCTATCAGTTAACTTCTTTAAAAAGAATATGTTCTAAAAGTCTACTATATTTGTAGAACTTAAGGATGTTACATTATTCAGGACAGTAAGTCTTACTAGAATGCCTACGTTTGTTATATTGGTAGGTTTTCTTTTTAAGTTTAAAAATAATAATTAAAATTATATTTTATAATTTTCTTTGTCTATTTTTAAAATTTCTTTTCCTTCTCTTTTCCCTCAGTTTTGTTTAAGAATATATGTGTAGATATTGAATTTGTTTAGACATTGAATGACTTTGTTGAGCACACAATTATTCACATTGGTTATACATCTAATTTTCATAGGCTGCAAAAAATTGTTAATAGAAAATAGCTTAAAATGATAACTTGGATCTAAGTATTCTGCCTCCCAGCTCAGTGCTAAAATTATGGGCTTTCTTCACCCTGTGCCTTTAAGAAGATCCACTCTAAAGCCAGTAATCTAATTAAGAAACAAGCTAAATTGAAAAGATTGCCTATCAAACTAAATCAATGTACAGTTAGCTGGCTATTTTAAAACTCTTTGTATGGCCAATCCAAAAGGGAAACTCTGAACCATAAAACCCAGAATAAGTCCCCAAAATGCTCCAACCACGGGAACCAGCTTGAAGCCGCGGACCCAGCTTTGGCTGCTAAAGCCGGGAAGCTACTGAAGCCGCGGACGCGGCTTCAGCCCCAGGAGCCAGCTACAGCAGATAAAACTGCAAGCCCGCCAATGACCGCGCGAACTCAGCACCACACCCCGTACAGCCGATTGCAGTCGCCAGTTTGCAGGAGAACCTGGGAACAGAGTGGAAAGACTTAAGAAGCGTGGACACCTTCACTAAGTGGGAAAGGTAGGTCGCAAGTGCTATCTGGAAAAGAACAGCCAAGGTTACACAATTCCTAGGCGACAAACTTTTACAGAAATTCCAAAATGGCAATCGGCCATGGAAGGTGGTTACCATGGTAACAGTATAAACTGTAAATCAGGTATAAGCCTCGAACCACACAAAGCACATCCTGGTCTCCAGAAAGTATATTGCAGTATGAATATATTCCTATGAAAGTTGATCCCTACAGCAGACATATAGATATATATAGGTATATTTCTACATGCAAGAATATTTTTGTAGTTGGAGTGTTTTATTTTGTTTTATTTGTTTTCGTGTTTCTTTTTGTTTGTTTGTTTGTTTCTGTCTGTTTTTTCCTCACCATTTTCTTAGAGGAGATTTCGATAATTTTTTATTATTACTTTTTATATAGATATATATTTTTTTCTTTTATTTTTTTATTAAATCATAACTGTATACAATGATATGATTATGGGGCATCATACACTCACTTCATAAACCATTTGACACATTTTTATCACAGTGGTTAACATAGCCTTTCCGGCGTTATCTCAGTTACTGTGCCAAAACATTTACATTCTACATTTACCAAGTTTCGCAAATACCCCTGTAAGATGCACCACAGGTGTGATCCCACCGATTCCCCTCCCTCTACCCACCCCCCCCTTTCCCACTTCTCCCTATTGTTAAGTTGTAGCTGGGTTATAGCTTTCATGTGAGAGTCCCAAATTAGTTTCATAGTAGGGCTGTGTACATTGGGTATTTTTTCTTCCATTCTTGGGATACTTTACTAAGAAGAATATGTTCCAGCTCCATCCATGTAAACATGAAAGAGGTAAAGTCTCCATCTTTCTTTAAGGCTGCATAGTATTCCATGGTATACATATACCACAATTTATTAATCCATTCGTGGATCGATGGGCACTTGGGCTTTTTCCATGACTTAGCTATTATGAATTGGGCTGCAATAAACATTCTGGTACAAATATCTTTGTTATGTTGTGATGTTTGGTCTTCTGGGTATATGCCCAGAAGAGGAATTACAGGATTGAATGGCAGATCTATTTTTAGATCTCTGAGTGTTCTCCATATATCTTTCCAAAAGGAATGAATTAATTTGCATTCCCACCAGCAGTGCAGAAGTGTTCCCTTTTCTCCGCATCCACGCCAACATCTCTGGTCTTGAGATTTTGTGATATAGGCTAGTCTCATTGGAGTTAGATGATATCTCAAAGTAGTTTTGATTTGCATTTCTCTGATGATTAAAGATGATGAGCATTTTTTCATATGTCTGAAGGCCGTGCGCCTGTCTTCTTCAGAGAAGTTTCTCTTCAAATCCCTTGCCCAGCCTGCGATGGGATCCCTTGTTTTTTTCTTGCTGATGCGTTTGAGTTCTCTGTGGATTCTGGATATTAAACCTTTGTCAGAGATATACCCTGCAAATATCTTCTCCCATTCTGAGGGCTGTCTGCTTGCTCTGCTTACTGTGTTCTTAGCTGTGCAGAAGCTTTTTAGTTTGATCAAGTCCCAGTAGTGTATTTTTGAAGCTGCTTCAATTGCCCGGGGGGTTCTCCTCATGAAATACTCACCCAGACCAATTTCTTCAAGGGTTTTCCCTGCATTCTCCTCTAGTATTTTTATACTTTCATGTCTTAAGTTTAAATCTTTAATCCAATGAGAGTCTATCTTAGTTAATGGTGAAAGGTGTGGGTCCAATTTCAGTCTTCTGCAGGTTGCCAGCCAGTTCACCCAGCACCATTTGTTAAATAGGGAATCTTTTCCCCACTGAATGTTTTTAATTGGCTTGTCAAAAATCTAATAGCGGTAAGTAGCTGGATTCATCTCTTGGTTCTCTATTCTGTTCCAGATATCTACTTCTCTGTTTTTGTGCCAATACCATGCTGTTTTGATCACTATCGATTTGTAGTAAAGTCTGAGGTCTGGTAGTGTGATTCCTCCTGTTTTGTTTTTATTTCTGAGTAATGTCTTGGCTATTCGAGGTTTTTTCTGATTCCATATAAAACGAAGTAATGTTTTTTCAAGATCTTTAAAATATGACAGTGGAGCTTTAATAGGGAGTGCATTGAAATTGTATATTGCTTTGGGTAGTATGGACATTTTGATAATGTTGATTCTTCCTAGCCATGAGCATGGTATGTTTTTCCATTTGTTAACATTTTCAGCTATTTCTTTTCTTAGAGTTTCATAGTTCTCTTTATAGAGATCTTTCATGTCTTTTGTTAGGTAAATTCCCAAATAATTCATCTTCTTTGGCACTACTGTGAATGGGATAGAGTCCTTAACTGCTTTTTCAATTTGACTGTTGTTGGTGTATATAAAGGCTACTGATTTATGAATGTTGATTTTGTAACCTGAGACACTGCTGTATTCCTTGATCACTTCTAGGAGTTTTGTAGTAGAGTCCCTAGTGTTTTCCAGATACACAATCATATCATCTGCGAAGAGCGAGAGTTTGATCTCTTCTGACCCTATATGGGTACCCTTGATCGCCTTTTCTTCCCTAATTGCGGTGGCTAAAACTTCCATTACAATGTTGAAAAGCAATGGAGACAATGGGCTGCCTTGTCTGGTTCCTGATCTGAGTGGAAATGATTCCAATTTAACGCCATTCAATATGATATTGGCTGTGGGTTTGCTGTAGATAGCCTCTATCAGTTTAAGAAAAGTCCCTTCTAGACCAATTTTCTTGAGTGTTCTGATCATGAAGGGATGCTGGATATTATCAAAAGCTTTTTCTGCATCAATTGAGAGAATCATATGGTCTTTGTTTTTAATTTGTTTATGTGCTGAATTACATTTATAGATTTACGTATATTGAACCAGCCTTGACACCCTGGGATAAAACCAACTTGGTCATGATGTATAATTTGTTTGATGTGTTGCTGGATTCTGTTTGTTAGGATCTTGTTGAATATTTTTGCATCTATATTCATTAGTGATATTGGTCTATAATTTTCTTTTCTTGTTGGGTCTTTTCCTGGTTTGGGGATCAGGGTGATGTTTGCTTCATAGAACGTGTTGGGTAGTCTTCCTTCTTTTTCTACATTTTGGAACAGGTTGAGTAATATAGGTACTAATTCCTCTTTAAAGGTTTGATAGAATTCTGACGTGAAACCATCTGGTCCCGGGCTTTTCTTTTTAGGGAGGTTTTGTATAGTTGATGCTATTTCTGAACTTGATATGGGTCTGTTCAACATTTCCACTTGATTCTGGTTAAGTCTTGGAAGGTGGCGTGCTTCCAAGTATCGGTCTATTTCCTTCAGATTTTCATATTTCTGAGAATAAAGTTTCTTGTAATATTCATTAAGGATTTTTTGGATTTCTGATGAGTCTGTGGTTATTTCGTCTTTGTTGTTTCTGATTGATGATACTAGGGATTTTACTCTTTTTTTCCTGAGTAGGTTGGCCAGAGGTTTATCTATTTTATTGACCTTTTCAAAAAACCAGCTTTTTGATTTATTGATCTGTTGTATTATTCTTTTGTTTTCAATTTCATTTAATTCTGCTCTAATTTTGGTTATTTCTTTTCTTCTACTGGGTTTGGGGTTGGAATGTTCTTCCTTTTCCAGTTGCGTGAGATGTCCCATTAAGTTGTTAACTTCCTCTCTTTCCGTTCTCTTGAGGAAGGCTTGCAGTGCTATAAATTTCCCTCTTAGAACTGCCTTTGCAGTGTCCCAGATGTTCTGATAGTTTGTGTCTTCATTGTCATTTTGTTCCAAAAAATTGGTGATTTCTTTCTTAATCTCATCTCTGACCCAGCTATCATTCAGCATAAGGTTATTTAACTTCCATGTTTTTGTATGGGTATGCAGATTCCTGTTGTTACTCAATTCAAGTTTTATTCCATGATGGTCTGAGAAGATGCATGGAATAATTTCTATTCCTTTAAATTTACTGAGGTTAGACTTGTGACCTAAAATGTGATCAATTTTGGAGTAAGTTCCGTGGGCTGATGAGAAGTATGTGTATTCAGTTTTGTTGGGATGAAAAGTTCTGTAGATGTCTGCTAAATCTAAATATTGGATGGTTAGGTTTAAATCTAAGATTTCTTTGCTCAGCTTCTTTCTGGAGGATCGATCCAACACTGCCAAGGGAGTGTTGAAATCTCCAATGATTATGGAGCTGGAGGAAATCAAGTTACTCATGTCTGTTAGAGTTTCTCTTATAAATTGTGGTGCATTCTGGTTGGGTGCATAGATATTAATAATTGAGATCTCATCATATTGAGTATTACCCTTGACAAATATGAAGTGACCATTCTTGTCCTTCCTTACTTTTGATGGTTTAAAGCCTACTGTATCTGCAAATAAAATTGCAACACCTGCTTTTTTCTGATTACCATTTGCCTGAAATATGGATGACCATCCTTTCACCCTGAGTCTGTATTTGTCTTTTAAGTTGAGATGTGACTCTTGTATGCAACAAATATCTGGCTTGAGTTTTTGTATCCAGTCAGCTAACCTATGCCTCTTTAGAGGACAGTTTAAGCCATTCACATTGATGGAGAGTATTGATAAGTCTGGCGGAATTTTGGGTGTCGAGTTTTTCAAAGGTCCAGTGGACATTTTTAATCCTTTCGCCAGTGTGGAAGTTAGAGTTTGATCTGAAGTTTCTGGGTGATTTTACTTTTGTGGTATAGGATTGGGTTGGTCATTGTGGAGGATAGGTCTGAGAACATCCTGAAGAGCTGGTTTACTTATGGCAAATTTTTTCAACATATGAATGTCATTGAAGTATTTAATTTCTCCATCATAGATGAAACTCAATTTAGCTGGATACAAGATCCTGGGTTGAAAGTTTTTTTGCTTTAGGAGATTAATAGTTGATGACCACCCTCTTCTGGCTTGAAAAGTTTCAGCAGAGAGATCTGCAGTTATTCTAATATTCTTACCTTTGTACGTTACAGTTTTCTTTCGCCGGGTTGCTTTGAGAATCTTCTCTTTCATGTTAACTTTAGTGAAGCTAATTATGATATGTCTGGGAGATGGCTTATTGGGGTTGAATCGTGCTGGGGTTCTGAAGCTGTCTTCTATCTGAATTTCAGATTCTCTGGGCATGTCTAGAAAATTTTCTTTCATAATTTCATGTAGAAGGGCCTCTGTGCCCTTGTCAGCCACTTCATCGTTCTCCGGAATTCCTATAACCCTTACGTTGTTTTTTTTCGAATTATCTGAGAGTTCTGTGAGTGAGTGATCCGTTTTTGCTCTCCATTTCTCTTCCTCTTTGAGAGATTGGGAGCGTTCGAAGACTTTATCTTCAATGTCAGAAATCCTTTCTTCTGCTTGCTCCATTCTGTTACTGAGGGATTCTACTGTATTTTTCATATCTTTGAGTGCTGTAAGTTCTTGTTTCAGTGTGTGTAAGTCTTTGGTGGTTTTGTCTTTAAATTCGTTAAATTCTTGAGACAATTTTTGAATTTCTCCTCGAATTCCTAATTCCATTTTATTGATCTTGTCTGAAAACCAAATTCTGAATTCGACTTCTGACATCTCAGCCAGTTGTTTATGAATGGGATCTTCAATCACATCTGCCGTATCTTTTCTTGGGGGGGTTGATCTATTCTGGTTATTCATGTTACCAGAGTTTTTCCGCTGATTCCGCCCCATGGTTTAATCCCTTTGGTTTTTCCCATGAGGTTTTATCGAGGGCCCGTACAGTGTTGTGGCCTGAGAAACTGGGGCCCTGTCTGGTGTGGTGGAGCAAAGTGGTTGTGTCTTGTTTTCAGCTGGTTTCTGTTCGATCCTATTGCAACTTCTACTCTGGCTTGAAGTCTCAGCTGTGTGGAAAAATCAGCAATTAAGTCACCCCGCCTGCCCACCTCTGGCCCCAGTTGGAAAAGGAGAATCAAACCTTCCTACAATCGCACACCCAGGGCACTGCCTGAAAAGTCCTCAGTCTATTAGCCCAGTTCAAAAGGTCCGAATCAACTGTCTCAATCGGCACTTGTCTCGGGTGGAAGGGTTCAAGAGGTCTCTGGGAACTGGATCACAGGGGCCTGGTTACTCCTCTGACACAGTTCACCCCAGTGCAGCGTGGAGTCAGGAGGAGCCACCCAGCAAACAGAGCAGTCTGGGAAGGTTGACGTCTCCTTCCCCACTTTGCCCCTCCGTCGGACCCAGTCACTTGTATCTCTGCAGATGGCTAACCCAGTTGCCTGCAGTGAACAGACACTCCAGGGATTTGCACCTGCCTGAATCGCAAGGAAGTCTGCCAGGCCCCCGCAGACTGCCGCTATCTAGCAGGAGGAGATGGGGCCTGACATCTTTGAGTGTTTGATGCAGGTGATGGGAAGGAGGTGTTCACTCAGGCTTAGCCCCATCCCTGATGGATGCTGCTAACAGAACAGAACAGAACAGACAACTTTGTGAGGTTCTGTCTCTGTTCCTGTCGTCGCCTACAGAAGACGGGCTGTTTTGAGTTCAAACGTCTTTGCTGCTGGAGAATTGCGTCTGAACACCTCTCTGGGTCGGCCCCGCCCTGGAAGCTTCCCGGGTTTGTGAGCCGCGTCACCCGGTGGCCTCCTCTGGTTGCCCAGGGAGACAGGGGGTGTGGCCTCAGAATATCCAGAAGTGAGCGTTCTGCCGTTAAAGAAAAAACGGCTGTTGATCTACCTCCAGGGAACTGCTGCTCTGGTGTGGGCACTCAGGCGACCCTTTTCTCCTCTGTCCCGCGCCCCAGAGTCAGCACTGAGCGGCCGCAGTTTGTGCTGGGTTCACACCCCTTAAGAGATCCCCCAAGAATCAGAACTCTTGGGGAATGGGCCCCCAGACCCCGATTGGGAGTGGGGGGGGGAAGCTAGAGTTTCATTCAGTTTCACACAATACTACGGTCCGGGGAGGGCTCCTGCACTGCACCACAGGGAAGTGCCGCCAAGGCTTGATTTCCCCTCAGCAGAGTGCCCTCTCCTCGCTTACGTATCCCAGAGTCAGCGCTGACCTGACGCAGCTCAGGCACTGTGCACTCCCCTCGAGAAATCACCCAAGGAGACGAACTCCTGGGGGATAGGCCCTCAGACCCCGAGTGAGAGTAGGGGTTCTCAGCTCTCAGCGGGGAGGCCAGGGTCTTATTCAGTCTTGGGCCCGTATGCCCGGGGAGGGTTGCTGCACTGCACCGCAGGGAAGTGCCGCGAGGCATGACTCCCTCTCAGCCCGGTGCCCTCTCCTCACTCACGCGCCTCGGAGTCAATGCTGACCAGTCGCAACTCGGGGACTGTCCACTCCCCTTGAGAAGTCACCCAAGGATTCGAACTCCTGGGGGATAGTCCCTCAGACCCCGAGTGAGAGTAGGGGCTCTCAGCTCTCAGCGGGGAGGCTAGAGTCTTATTCAGTCTTGAGCCCGGGGAGGGTTGGTGCACTGCTCCGCAGGGAAGTGCCGTGAGGCGTGACTCCCCCTCAGCCGGGTGCCCTCTCCTCACTCGCGCGCCTCAGAGTCAATGCTGACCAGTCGCAACTCGGGGACTGTCCACTCCCCTTGAGAAATCACCCAAGGATCCGAAGTCCTAGGGGACAGGCCTCCAGACCTCAGTGGGTGGGAGGGGAGCGCCGGGGATTCAGGGTTGCCGGCAAAGGATTCCCAAAGTTTTATTCAGCCCTATGTCCGGCAGGAGAACGCCACGGCACCCCAGTAGGGGAGGTAGGTCCAGTTTTTAGAAGGTCTCTCCGGTGGAGTGTAGTGGGAGGGCCTTTAATTTCTGCCTGCTTGTTCAATTTTGGGGCTCTTGAGCCGGTCCCATGGGGGAGGGGGACTCCCGTCCGCTTGGTGGTGGATTTTGTACCTTTTGTTTGCGTCCTTGTGATCACAGCTTGCCTCAGCGGTGTTGATGTGCGTTCTTCAGCCTTCTCTCTTGGTGAGGCTCAAGTCCACCAGGATACTTACTAAATTCCTGTCCCTTAACTCTCCTTCTGGACGGGAGCCTTTGTTGAAAGCTGGCTTCAGTCCGCCATCTTGTCTCCCCCCTGCCACATGGCCATCTTGATCTTATCCTCTTCCACGCTGGGGTCACAGGCCCAGAGTTTCCCAGAGCCCCTCAGTTTTGCAGGAAGAGTAGCTCGAATGGCAACTGTGTGGTCCTTTCTACAAGGTGCTAAAAGCTCCAAATCTGTCACTAACGTCAGGAACCGCGATGCCGGTGTCCAATACTGGTGGGCAGCACGCTGGGTCTGCTCTGGCATCCAGGACACTAAGTTGAGCTAGCGCCCCACGTAGCCGGCAGAGCTTCATTCACCTATATATTTTATTTCTATGTCTTCTAATTTTAATTTCTTCTTTCTTCTCATTTAACATTCCTACTAACACCACTTTTTTCTCATTTTTTTCCTTTCTTTCAATTATTTTACGATTATCACTATTTTTATTGCAGTTGTTCTTATATTGCTGTTGTCGTGGCTGTTACATGTATGTCTATGTGATTCCATCTGTCTCTGTATCCATGGGCCGTGTGCCTGGTAATCTTTGTATCTGTTCATTTGTTCATTTGGTCTCAATGAGCTTGGTGTTATGACGTGCAACTCTGAGCTCCTAACACTCCCCTCCACTCCCACTCTGAGATCTAGAGACCTGCCCCCGCAGGAGTCAAGATTCTTGGGTGAACTCTCAAGAGGTACAGACAGGACCTGGACTGTAGCTGGCCAGTGCTGACTTTGTAGCAAAGGAGCGAGAAGATGACGGTTGCCTAAGAGGGAATTACACTGGAGCAGTGGTGCCCCGAGGGGCAGAGCAACAGCCATCCTCAGCAATAACAAGGCCCACCCACAGATATACCATAGCTTCTCCTCCTGTCTTCCTGGGCAACCAGATGAGGCCAAGCATTTCTCAGATGGCAACCACCATGGAACAGACCTGGGACTGAAACACAGGCCCCGTGAGTAAAGGGTTTGCTGAGGCGGCACTGCCCTGGGTGGAACACGGAGACTAGAAAACACACCTGCAGAGCTGGAAACTCCTAGGGTGGGGCTGATCCAGAGGACCACTTTACTGAGCCTAAGATGCAACTGGCCCTCAGGGGATCACCAGCCTATAGACAAAGGAGGCCAAGAGGCTACAGCCAACAACTGATGGTGCTGTGAATACAAACCCTCAGGACTAAAGACAGGGCCTGAGGCACAGGTTCTGGGAACTCAAATCAGCCTCTCCTCTGCAGAAGAATCTAGCAGGGTCACAAACAAACTCCACAGGGTTGTTCCGTTCACCCACTAACATAAACTAAGGGTGGGGCTGGAACTGAGTGAACACCTCCAGCCTCCATCAAGTGCCCGAGGTTGACAGGCCACACCACCCATTGCTGGATAAAGACAGAGAGTAGTGGCCTAGACGAGCAGACACAGACTACCCTGTGACTTAGGCAGGTACAAACCCCTGGAGTATCTGCTTACTGCAGACAACTGACTGGGTCACAGCCCTGTGGGGCTAGCAGTGACTGGGTGTTACAGAGCTGTAAGGTGGGGAAGGAGGCATCAATCTTCCCAGACTGATCTATTTACTGGGTGGCTCTTCCTGACTCCATGCATCAGTGGAGCAAGCCATATTAGAGCAGTCACCAGACCCCTAGGATCCAGTTCCCAGGGACCTCTTGAACTCTCCCACCCAAGGCAGCTGCTGACTGAGACAATTGATTTGGACCTTTTGAACTGAGCCACTCCCTGGGGACTATCCATGTGGTGCCCTGGGTGTGTAGTTGTAGGAAGGTTTGATTATCCTTTTCCATTTGTTGCCCATGGTGGGTGGGGTGACTTAATTGCTGGTATTTATCCACAGCTGAGACTTCAATCCAGAGTAACTGTTTCACTAGGGTCAAATAGAAACCAGCTGAAAACAAGACAGAACCACTTAGCCCCTCTACACCAAACAGGGCCCCAGTTTCTCAAGCCCCAGCACTGTACGGGTCCTCGACAAAACACCAGGGGAGAAATCAAAGGGAGTAAAACAATCATGGGGCGGAATCAGTGGAAAAACTCTGGTAACATGAATAACCAGATTAGATCAACCCCCCCCGCCCAAGGAAAGATATGGCAGATGTAATTGAAGATCCCATTCACAAACAACTGGCTGAGATGTAAGAAATCGAATTCAGAATTTGGAAGGCAAACAAGATTAACAAAATGGAACTAGGAATTCGTGGAGAGACTCAAAAGCAGTCTCAAGAATTTAACGAATTTAAAGACAAAAACACCAAAGACTTAGACACACTGAAGCAAGAATTTGCAGTCCTCAAAGATATGAAAAATACAGTAGAATCACTTAGCAACAGAATGGACCAAACAGAAGAAAGGATCTCCGACATTGAAGAAAAAGCCTTTGAACACTCCCAAACTCTCAAAAAGGAAGAGAAATGGAGAGCAAAAATGGATCACTCTCTCAGAAAGCTCTGGGATAACTCAAAGAAGGCAAATATCCGACTCACAGGAATTCCTGAAACAGATGAAGTAGCCTCACTGGGCGCAGAGGACCTTCTGCATGAAATTATGAAAGAGAATTTTCCAGACATGCCTAGGGAAACTGAAATTCAGATAACAATAGCTTCAGAACCCCAGCACAACTCAACCCCAATAAGACATCCCAAAGGCATATCACAATTAACTTCACTAAACTTAATATGAAGGAGAAAATCCTCAAATCACCCAGGCAAAAGAAAACTATTACCTTCAAAGGGAAGAACATTAGAATCACTGCAGATCTCTCTGCTGAAACTTTTCAAGCCGGAAGAGGGTGGTCATCAAAGTTTAATCTCCTCAAGCAAAATAACTGTCAACCCCGGATTTTGTACCCAGCTAAACTGAGTTTCATTTATGATGGACAAATAAATACTTTCATGACATTCATATGCTAAAGAAATTTGCCATAACCAAACCAGCTCTTCAGGATATTCTCTGACCTATCCTCCATAATAACGAACCCAATCCTCTACTACAAAAGTAAACTCACTCAGAAACTTCTGATCAAACTCCAACTTAGACAATGGCAAAAGGATTAAAAATGCCCACTGGACTTTCAAAAAACTCAATACCCCAAATTTCACCAAACTTATCAATACTCTCCATTAATGTGAATGGCTTAAACTGCCCTCTAAAGAGACATAGGTTAGCTGATGGGATACAAAAACTCAGGCCAGACATTTGTTGCATACAAGAGTCACATCTTAACTTGTAAGACAAATACAGACTCAGGGAGAAAGGATGGTCATCCATATTTCGCGCAAATGGTAACTAGAAAAAAGCAGGAGTAGCAATTTTATTTGTGGATACAAAAGGCTTTATACCAACAAAAGTAAGGAAGGACAATAACTGTCACTTCATATTTGTTAAGGGTAAGACTCAATATGATGAGATTTCAATTATTAATATCTATGCACCCAACCAGAATGCACCTCAATTTATAAGAGAAACTCAAACAGACATGAGCAACTTGATTTCCTCCAACTCTGTAATAGTTGGAGATTTTAACACACCTTTGTCAGTGATGGATCGATCCTCCAACAAAAAGCTGAGTAAAGAAATTCTAGATTTAAATTTAACCATCCAGCATTTAGATTTAACAGACATCTACAGAAAATTTCATCCCAACAAAACTGAATACACATACTTCTATCAGGCCACGTAACTTACTCCAAAATCGATGACATCTTGGTCACAAGTCTAACGTCAGTAAATTTAAAGGAATAGAAATTATTCCATGCATCTCCTTGGACCATCATTGAATAAAACTTGAGATGAGTAACAACAAGAATCTGCATTCTCATACAAAAACATGGAAGTTAAATAACCTTATGCTGAATGATAGCTGGGTCAGAGATGAGATTAAGAAAGAAATCGCCAATTTTTTGGAAAAAAACGACAATGAAGACACGAACTCTCAGAACCTCTGGGACACTGCAAAGGCAGTTCTAAGAGGGAAATTTATAGCACTGCAAGCCTTCCTCAAAAGAACGGAAAGAGAGGAAGTAAGCAACATAATGGGACATCTCAAGAGACTGGAAATGGAAGAACACTCCAACCCCAAATCCAGTAGAAGAAAAGAAATAACCAAAATCAGAGCAGAACTAAATGAAATTGAAAACAAAAGAATACTACAACAGATCAATAAATCAAAAAGCTGGTTTTTTGAAAAGGTCAACAAAATAGATAAACCTTTGGCCAACCTAATCAGGAAAAAAAGAGTAAAATCTCTAATCTCATCAATCAGAAATAACAAAGATGAAATAACAACAGACTTGTCAGAAATCCAAAAAATCCTTAATGAATATTACAAGAAACTTTACTCTCAGAAATACGAAAATCTGAAGGAAATTCACCGTTACCTGGAAGCACGTCACCTTCCAAGACTTAACCAAAATCAAGTGGAAATGTTGAACAGGCCCATATCAAGTTTGGAAATAACATCAACCATACAAAATCTACCCAAAAAGAAAAGCCGGGGACCAGATGGTTTTACGTTAGAATTCTACCAAACCTTTAAAGAGGAATTAGTACCTATATTACTCAACCTGTTCGAAAAGGTAGAAAAGAAGGAAGACTCCCCAACAAGCTCTATGAAGCAAACATCACCCTGATCCCCAAACCACGAAAAGACCCAACAAGAAAAGAAAATTATAGACCAATATCACTAATGAATATAGATGCAAAAATATTCAACAAGATTCTAACAAACAGAATCCAGCAACATATCAAACAAATCATACGTCATGACCAAGTCAGTTTTATCCCAATGTCTCAAGGCTGGTTCAATATACGTAAATCTATAAATGTAATTCAGCACATAAACAAATTAAAAAACAAAGACCATATAATTCTCTCAATCGATGCAGAAAAAGCTTTTGATCACATCCAACATCCCTTCATGATCAGAACACTTCATAAAATTGGTATAGAAGGGACATTTCTTAAACTGATAGAGGTCATCTACAGCAAACCCACAGCCAATATCATATTGAATGGAGTTAAATTGGAATCATTTCCACTCAGATCAGGAGCCAGACAAGGCTGCCCATTGTCTCCATTGCTCTTTAACATTGTAATGGAAGTTTTAGCCACCGCAATTAGGGAAGAAAAGGTGATCAAGGGTATCCACATAGGGTCAGAAGAGATCAAACTTTCATTCTTCGCAGATGATATGATTGTATATCTGGAAAATACTAGACTCTAGTATTATCAAAATATATACAAAACTCTTAGAAGTTATCAAGGAGAACAGCAGTGTCTCAGGTTACAAAATCAACATTCATAAATCGGTAGCCTTTATATATACCAACAATAGTCAAGTTGAAAAAACAATTAAGGACTCTATCCCATTCACAGTAGTGCCAAAGAAGATGAAATACGTGGGAGTTTATCTAACAAAGGACATGAAAGATCTCTATAAAGAGAACTATGAAACTCTAAAAAAGAAATAGCTGAAAATATTAACAAATGGAAATACATACCACGCTCATGGCCTGGAAGAATCAACATAGTTAAAATGTCTATACTACCCAAAGCAATATATAATTTCAATGCAATCCCTATTAAAGCTCCACTGTCATACTTTAAAGATCTTGAAAAAACAATACTTCGTTTTATATGGAATCAGAAAAAAACCTCGAATAGCCAAGACATTACTCAGAAATAAAAACAAAGCAGGAGGAATTACGCTACCAGACCTCAGACTATACTACAAATCAATAGTGATCAAAACAGCATGGCATTGGCACAAAAACAGAGAAGTAGATGTCTGGAATAGAATAGAGAACCAAGAGATGAATCCAGCTACTTACCGTTATTTAATCTTTGACAAGCCAATTAAAAACATTCAGTGGGGAAAAGATTCCCTATTTAACAAATGGTGCTGGGTGAACTGGCTGGCAACCTGTACAAGACTGAAACTGGACCCACACCTTTCACTGTTAACTAAAATAGACTCTCACTGGATCAAAGATTTAAATTAAGACATGAAACTATAAAAATACTAGAGGAGAGTGCATGGAAAACCCTTGAAGAAATTGGGCTGGGCGAGTATTTTATGAGGAGGATACCCCGGGAAATTGGAGCAGCTTCAAAAATACACTACTGGGACTTGATCAAACTAAAAATCTTCTGCACAGCCAAGAACACAGTAAGTAAAGCAAGCAAACAGCCCTCAGAATGGGAGAAGATATTTGCAGGTTATGTCTCCGACAAAGGTTTAATAACCAGAATCCACAGAAAATTCAAACGCATTAGCAAGAATAGAAAAAGGGATTCCATCGCAGGCTGGGAAGTGATTTGAAAAGAAACTTCTCTGAAGAAGACAGGCGCACGGCCTTCAGACATACGAAAAAATGCTCATCATCTTTAATCATCAGAGAAATGCAAATCAAAACTACTTTGAGATACCATCTAACTCCAGTCAGACTAGCCTATATCACAAAATCCTAAGACCAGAGATGTTGGCGCAGATGTGTAGAAAAGGGAACACTTTTGCACTGCTGGTGGGAATGTAAATTAATACATTCCTTTTGGAAAGAGATATGGAGAACACTTAGAGATCTAAAAATAGATCTGCCATTCAATCGTGTAATCCCTCTATTGGGCATATACCCAGAAGACCAAAAATCACATCATAACAAAGATATTTGTACCAGAATGTTTATTGCAGCCCAATTCATAATTTCTAAGTCGTGGAAGAAGACCAAGTGCCCATCGATCCACGAATGGATTAATACATTTTGGTATATGTACACTATAGAATATTATGCAGCCTTAAAGAAAGATGGAGACTTTACCTCTTTCATGTTTACATGGATGGAACTGGAACATATTCTTCTTAGTAAAGTATCTCAAGAATGGAAGAAAAAGTACCCAATGTACTTAGCCCTACTATGAAACTAATTTAGGGTTTTCACCTGAAAGCTATAACCCAGTTACAACCTAAGAATAGGGGGAAGGGGGAAAGGAAAGGGGGGAGGTTGGTAGAGGGTAGGGGACTGGTGGGATTACACCAGTGGTGCATCTTACAAGGGTATATGTGAATCTTGGTAAACTGTCTGTGAAGCTAGTGAATGATGCCCCATGATCATATCAATGTACACAGCTATGATTTAATAAAATAAATAAATAAATAAATAAAAATAGTTCTGTCATTCAATCCTGTAATCCCTGTACTGGGCATATACCCAGAAGGCAAAAAATCACATCGTAACAAAGATATTTGTATCAGAATATTTATTGCAGCCCTATTCATAATTGCTAAGTCATGGAAAAAGCCCAAGTGCCCATCGATCCACGAATGGATAAATTAATTGTGGTATATGTACACCATGGAATATTATGCAGCCTTAAAAAAAGATGGAGACTTTACCTCTTTCATGTTTACATGGATGGATCTGGAACATATTCTTCTTAGTAAAGTGTCTCAAGAATGGAAGAAAAAGTACCCAATGTACTCACCCTTATTATGAAACTAATGTAGGACCTTCACATGAAAGCTATAACCCAGTTACAACCTAAGAATAGGGAGAAGAGGGAAAGGGAGGGAAGGGAGGGAGGAGGGTAGTGGAGGGAGGGGAATTAATGGATTACACCTGCGGTGCATCTTACAAGGTTATATGTGAATCCTAGTAAATGTGGAATGTAAAGGTCTTAGCAAAATAACTAAGAAAATGCCACGAAAGCTGTGTTAACTAGTGTGATGAAAATGTGTCAAATGGTCTATGAACCAAGTGTATGGTGCCCCATGATCATACTAATGTACAGAGGTATGATTTAATAAAAAAATAAATAATAAATAAATAAAACTCTTTGTATAAGAAATTTTACAACTGTAAGAATAAAATCTCCATTTGTAAGGGCACCTTCCTCTCTGGACCTAAAACATTAAAAACTTTAGGTTAAAAAGGACAATGGCTCAAAGTTTACATAAAAGACCTTATTTTTTTTTTTTTTGAACTCTAATTTCTGTGCATTAGGATGTAAATTTTCTTCTGGGTTTCATGTCTTTAGAAGTGAAAATGTAGGCTCACCTTACAAAAATTGTTTAGGGCAATAAAACCAGGAATCAAGAAATCACTAATGTAAAGGGGGGGAGAGAAACTGTTTGAAAACTGACAAATGAAAACTCTTATAAATGTGTAAGATCTGCTTTTAACTTTGTGTCTGTATGTTGTACTTTCAATATTCTTTTCAGTAATTTGAAACCTTAAATTAAGCATTAAGTAATCATAAAATGTCTAAGTCATTTCTGAAAACATATGTTTAACAGTTTATAATCAGCTATGCTCCAAGATTTACTTCTTTTAGAAAAAATCATAAAAAGAAGTGAAACATTTTCATGACTTTTTATTTAAAAACTGATACTGGAATTTTCCCAGCATGTAATTTACAAATTGCAAGTAAGCAAACCTAAGAGAATTTTTTGAGAATAAAGGAAAGAGGAACATCTCCAAAGCAGAGGGGAGGGGTCCCAAATGAGTTGCCACTTCGGCTTTCTGTCTAGGGGCTATTGGTGGCACATACTGGTTGGCTCTTTCAAACTAAAATGGCTTATGTTTATTAGCTCCCTATTAGCACCAGCAGGCTTGTGGCCTATTGTTATTGACTCCCTGTTCATTCCAGGCTTGTGGCCCATTGTTATTGACTCCCTGTTCACTCCAATGTGCTTTCTTTATCCAGTCCCCTCAGGGTTCTTTCTTTCTGATATGTCACACCCAGTGATAGCTATTGACTAATGGTTTCACAGGTCATGTAGCCACTCTGGGGTGGTTATGAAACTTCCTGCTAAGGAAGCCCTCTCTCCTGATTCTTCTTCTCTGGGCCCCATTTCTCTGTCTCTGCTCTGAGCTCCATTTCTCTGTCTTTCTACTCCTATCAAAATGTTGCTGATTGTTTTTGCTTTTTTCCAGAGTCAAAACAAATATAAATAGCAAAGTTTGCCAGATACCTCAAGAATTTTTAAATAAATCCATTGCCAGCTCCTTGCTGCCAAAACTACAAACATCTTCCCTCTAGTCCCAGAGACTATCCTGGGAAAAGGAGTTATGTGAAATTATAAAGGCCAGTTTCAAGGGATGGAATTAGCTCAGATTCTCCAGATCAAGGATGTTTTGGGGTCCAGGCAGCTGTCTGTATTCTCAGGGTACTCTGTGATCAGTTCCACCAAAAAAAAAAAAGGTAAGAGTGAAGCAAAATTTATTGATAAAAAAAAAAAAAGATGGGTTTACAAGGCAAGAGCAAGATATAGGTTTATAGAGCAAGGTATGTTTGCTGTACATGAAGAACAGTTCCCTCTTGTCATGACTAAAACAAAGCTTTGATAATATTTAATAATAATGTGAAGCTCTGTTTCATACTATCTAGGTGGGACTTCCTTGTGGTTCAGATGTCACCATGGAACAACTTGGACGGACAGTTAACCATACCATAATCAGCTCTAAGTCACTTTCCAAATCCTATTGATATGAGGCTCCCCTATTCAGAACTGGTCAGCACCCCTTCCTCCATATTTTAGGCCTAGGTGAGCTAAGAAATCAGTCTCATTACAGAACCCACTTCTAGGCACAAATGGGCCCTTTCCTGGTCACTTTCTTGGGGGTCAAGAAAGGTGATGAAATAAGCAGCCTGATTGTTATCTCATCTGGGCAGCTCCTCCTGGGGTAGGGGACATACCCCTCGTGCCTCAACTAGGCATTGCAAGGACAGTATTCCTCTGCCAGTTTTAAAACTATTTTCTGCCCCAGGCCCCTGGCCAATTATGGAATGTTCCCAACGTACATTCCAAAATCCCTCCTTACCTGCAGGATAAGAAGTATATAAACCCCTAGACAGGAGGCCAACATGAGCTTTCCACTTGGGTTTTCTCCTCTTCTGCCAGAGAGTCTTTTCCCTCTCTTTTGTTTATCTATCTATCAATAAACTCTGTCCGATGTCCATGGTCCATGAAATCATTCTTGAACCTTGAAACCAAGGACTTAGCAAAGAGAGAAATACCAGCTATACTATTGTGCCTGGACTATCTGACCTGGGGTCATTCCTCCTTCCCACAGGTGTGGTGGTCAGTTGTAGAAATAAGATTAAGGTGTGCATCTTTCCATGTAGGAGTTAATAAACTTCCCAACAATCTTCAGAAAAATTCTCTCTAAATATTTTAGGGATATAGCTTAGGCAAGGGAATTATACTATGATATGTTGACAATATCCTGATTACTAAGTGGGACTGAAGCTGAATCAGGCAACATGCTATAGTTGTATTTAATTTACTGGCTGACAAAAGATATGAAGCATTCTTAGAAAAAGTTCAGATCTTTTTTCCTACTGTCAAACACTTGAGATTCGAATTGTCTATTATTGGAACTAGGAACCTCTTTTCAGATTGGAGAAAAGCAGTAAGTTGAATAGCAGGCCCTCACACCCACAAATAGTTGTGAAGATTCTTATGTATTACCAGATCCTTTGGTATTGATTGATTTTGCTGGATTTAGATTCCAAAGTTGAGGCTAATAGCAATAACCCTCTATAAAGCCTTATAAGGAGACAAACCTAATCTGGAAATCCCTTTAGGTCCCTTTCTTGTGTTTTTGTTACTGGAATTTCTTTCTTCAATAAGTCCTTGGTCTCAGAGATTCAAAGAATGAACCCATGGACCACAGGGTAAGACAGGACTTATTATGCAGAAAGGAAAACAGAAGGAGCAAAAAGCACCAGAGCTTCTGGCAAAGGGGAAAACCCAAGTTGGAAGTCTCCAAAATGGGTCCTTTGTCTAGGGGTATATGTAGTATTAGGTGTTTATAGTGTTTGCCTCAGGGAAGGAATTAGGGTGTGTGCTTCCTACTCAAGGTGGAACCACCCCAAACCTTTCAGGCTGCTTTTTTCATGACCTTGCTAGAGCCCAGAGGGTGTGGCCTGGAAAGGGCAGCCTATCTATGCCTAGAGATGGGGGTCTGATTTCTGAGCTCACCTGGGCCTAGAGAATGGGGGTTCCTGTCCAGCCCTGAGTGGAGGAACCCTGTATTAGTTTCAATAGTGATGATAACTGTAAACCTTAAAGTGATATGATTATTGTCAGAAAAATGAACAATAAACTTAAAATCAAGACTTTCTCAAAGCAAATTTCCAGGATGGAAGAATATCTATAGAAAGAGAAGCATCAATCTTGAAGAACAAATAAAAAACAGGACACTAAGAAAAAGTTATCAAAACATTTTATGCATAACTCTGCCTGAAGGTTTCATTTCTAATGTGTGTATGGAAGGAAGTAAGAGAGGAAGAAAATCAAAGTTGGTGATAAGAGTGAATGTTTGAGAAGCTAGCTAGTTTCTCCATTTGTATTGGAATGAAGGGGCACAGTTGACTGCATCCTTGTAAGGTGAATCAGTCTCATTTGTTCTCCTTGTGGCATGAGGCTCTGAGAAGAAACATTTCTAGTACTTGGGCTGCAGTCACACCTTAAAGGAAAGAATGTGCTGGAGACCCTCACTAAATCATAGCTGGAGACAGATCATTTGCCTGGGGCAATAGGATCCCTACCCCTGTTTACACAATAACCTTCAGTTAGTCATACAGGGAAGTAGGCAAACAGAATAGACAACCCAGCCCTTTGTGGTTCATCTCCATTTTTGTTTATCTCCAAACAAGATATTCTTGGTTTAGAAAGGTGTGTACATACTTTGCTGTATTAATGCTGATAAGGAATCTTTACCTTTTGTCTTTCTTGTTCTTGGATTATTTTTATCTGATGAGTTTGGGTATATGAGAAAGTGAGTTAAGACAGCTGATTGCTGCTGTGCCTGAGCAAGCACCAGCCATTCCTTAATAAATCATTCATTTCATCTGCAGTGCTTTCCTCTGTGTCTCTGACTAGGCCATTGGACAGCAACATTGTAATTTTGCTTAGTTTAGTGTGTGTGTCTGCTTGTGTGTGATTTCAGCCTGGATAACAATAACGTTAACATTTTCTTTTAGAAGTTCCACCCCCAGAGCATGGTGGGATGTTTGGAAGTCCCACAGAGTGAGGACCTCACAGGGTTCGCTTCAATTGTGTTCCTTCTTTTTTGTTTTTTTCTTTTCCAACCTGTTTTGGATTGTAGAACCTTGAATTGAAAACTCAACATAAGCGATTCAAATTCTAAACTGATCTTTTTAATGCTAAATTCTTGTGAATATCATTTGAGAAGATTGTCAACTTAAACAATGTAGATTTTTCTTACATACAGCAAAGTGACTTTGCAGATATTACTCAGTCAAGATCTGAGCCATGATATTCATCTCATGCTTATGCATACAATGCAGGACCAGCAAAGCATTTTGTAAATTCAGCCTTTAGTTATCTCTTACCCATTAAGAGGAAGAAAAGCAAACATTTTCCCCTACCCAACACTTTTATTCATGCCTAAAGCTAAGCAAGGAGAAAGGGAAAAAGTTTTTAGAATTACAGATGGAACCTTTAAATTGTAGAAACTGATAAGGAATTTCATTTCATTTATGAAAGCATTGCCTAACTTCTGTTTTCTTTCTCAGCTGTTATTCAAATCCCTGTCCCTAGCCAAAGAGAAAGAGAATAATCCAACCAGGAATTTGGTGAGTTTTCTTTTAGGGATCAGAAGTAAATGCTGCATATTTGAATATGAAAATTTAATAGACCAGGTTGCCAAAAAATAAAAAATGTTGTACGTGTAGACCTAGGAAGTTTGCCTACCTGACAAGGAGTTAAGTACTGCCCACTTACACAACTCAAACTGTTTACCTAAGAAGAAGGGACTGAATAGTGAGTTAAATTTTAGAGGCCTAGATTCTGCAGCATTCCTTTAAAAGACTACAATTTCCTCCAAGTAAAGAGTTTTTTTTTTTTTAATGGTAATCTCAGATTATTTTTGCCCTGAAAATTCTAAAATATCTTGTTAGCATATTTAATATGTTTGCGTCTATATGAAAGATATCTCTTGCCATGATTATTTCACAAACCCCATTCCCTATGGTCATCATTCATGCAATATTTCTTTCTTTCTTTTTTTTTTTTTTTTGCTATATTTCAATCTTTTGTAGTTTACTCCCTTTACACAGAGCCAATGAGTTTAACAACAGGGAAGCTTTCTCATCAAATGATGCATATTTTTAGGCACTCCAGGTTTCTCTATTTGGCTACTAATTAAGACTTTTTCTGTATTTGTTTTCTCTTTGTTTTATTTTGTATTTATTTATTTATTTTTGTTAATTTAATTTTTTTATAAGGCTCAGTCACCTAGTATTTGGAAGCTTGAGAAATTGAAAATTAGTTGCTCTTTTGGATTTACGGTAATCATCTGGGCAGATTGTCAATATCAATTTCCAGCCTACATGACTCTTCTGTACCACTCTGCAAATTAGGTCAAAACTGTCCTTGGATAAAAAATTGGGCAAAATAATTCAGGATAGAAAACAAAAACAAACCTTCAATCAGTTCAGGTGGAGTAGGTGAAGAAAAAAGAACAAATTATCCAGTGCCCAGTTTGAAGATCCAAAGATATCTTTACATCTTGCTAATGTATTACACATACTTACTCTCAGGGTATAGTTCTAGTCTTGGTTAATAGGACAGATCTTTGAGTTATATACCATTTCTTCAACTGTGTCATTTCATATTAAAGATAGTTAGAGGTCATTATGAAGATCAGGGGTCTCAGTTGACCTGTTCTACTACTGGCTGAGCTAGAAAGTTCAACTGAGGCAGGATTGTAATTGAAAGTAAAAATGAATGGAAACTGGAAATAAAACTGAAGCATCAGGGCAGTGTGGATAGAGAGCAAAAGTAACCTTCACAAGTTTCAGTGTAACAAAGAGAAATTGTATCTAAGAAGAACAAAGATAGAGTTTAGAGCATTTCCAAAGAGAGTGAGAAGTGGGTCCCTATCAACAAGGCCTGTAGGGGTACAGATACTCTCCATTTGGAATTGGCTGCAAGTCTTTCCTTGGCCCCTCTAAGCCTTCAGGCTGTATTGCCCTTTTCTATTCCTCATCAGTTGCCTCTTTCTACTAGTTATTGATCACCTAGGTTACTTCATACTCACATTGTGATGGGCCCACCAAAATTCTTGGTTCAGCAGGTCAGTTTCCCTCCCAGCTCTCTTGAATCCCTTTTCTTAGTGTCCCTTCTCATTCATAGTCAGACTTGCCATTCACAATGGCTTTAAAAAACATATAATAATAGTTATAGCAAACATTTATTAAATGTTGATAATAAGCCAACACTATTCTAAGCACTTTATGTACATGAAGGTGTTCAAAGTATGACACCACAATATATGCTGCTCTAGCATAAGGACTATTTTGAATGAAAGGCAATTTAAAAAAGGCAGATACACAATGAGCTCTCTGCCAACCCATATCTGCTTGAAAATAGAACATAAATTCCCCCTCAACTTCCCATACCCCTATCAGGAAGGGCCTTATCACTGGATATGAGATGGCTCCAAGACGAACCTATCAAAGCTTTAGTAAGATGTCCTTTATCTTCCATTATTTTCCCCCAGAAATTTACCTTCCCACAGTTGGCCACCCATAAAAGCCTGAAGCTCCTCCTTTGGTCACTTTCCTACTAATTTCTAGTCAACCCTTTGAATTAATCATTACCGAGTATCTTCCATGTGTATGTGTGCTGCTCCTGTTACAAACTTCTATTTGTTTTTCTCTCATTAATCTGTCTTTTTTTTTTTTTAAGACAGAATTTCATTTTGTTGCCCTGGGTAGAGTGCCATAGCATCATAGCTCACAGCAACCTCAAACTTCTGGGCTCAAGGGATCACTTGCTTTAGCCTCCTAAGTAGCTGAGACTATAGGTACCTGTCGCAACCCCCACCTACTCTTTAGAGATGGGGGTCTCAGTCTTGCGCAGGTGGATCTTGAACTCCTGAGCTCAAACAATCCACCTGCCTCAGCCTCCCAGAGTGTTAGGATTACAGGCATGAGCCCACCACGCCTCACCTTGCTAATCTCTCTTTTGTCAGCCTAATTTATAAGGTCTTAGTCAGAGAACACAGGAGAGTAGAGAGGAAACATTTTTCCTTCTTTACATACGTGAAACATTTAATTAAAAACAATAAATATAGGTTGAGTATCATTTGTTCAAAATGCTTGGATCAGAAGTGTTTGCAATTTTGGATTTTTTTCCCCTTAAATTTTGGAATATTTTCAAAGGCATGAGATATCTTGAGGATGAGACTAAGTTTAAACACAAAATTAATTTATGTTTTATGTGTATCATACTTTACACAAATTGCCTGAAGCTAATTATACACAAGATTTTTAGCGATTTTGTGCACAAAACCAAATTTCAATTGTGCTTAGAATGCCACCCATGACATGAGGTCAAGTATGGAATTTTCCACTTATGGCATCATGTCATCACTCAAAATAACTTTCAGACTTTGTAACATCTCAAATTTCAGATTTTGGAGTTAGGAATCATAGACTTGTGCTATTATTATTATTATTCCAATTTTACATGTAAGACTGTAGCTCAGAAAGATCAAGTAAATTACCCAAGGTCACATAGGTGGTAAGTTATAAACCTGTAATTAGAATTCATACATTCTGGTCCCGGAGCTGAGTTTTTGAACTTCATTTTATTGCCTCTTATGATATTAAAAGCTAGAGATCATTCTATGTAAAATATAAATGTCTCTTATAAGACATTCTCTCAATAAAACTTAAATAGGGGGACAAGTGTTTATAAATTTTATCTATGTAGAGGATAATACATTGATCGATTTCTCCAGGCACTTTTTCTGTGAAAATTTGTTGCAACAAATGGATATATTATGACTAACAAGTAAGGAAACAGATTATTAGCATTTCCAATGTGTAAGTATGAAATTTTTATGGGCAAAGTAGGATGTTGTATAAAGCAAAATGGATTGTTTTCTATACAATTTCATCTTCTCCATATAAGACTAAATCTTATTTTTTCTTTTCAAATACATATGTAGGCAAAATAGCTCTTTTATTTTTGATGTGTTAATGCTATTTGCATTGCTCTCAACAATGTTAATTTTATGTAAGTTTTATGTAATGACTGGTAACTCTATACTGATCTTCAAGAATGCAAAAGGTCCTTTTACAGAACAGGCAGACCACATACTTTCCAACCATACTGAATAGAAACTATGATAAAGACACAAGATCTGACAATAAGTCTGTAAACTTGCCATCATGTGCGCTTACATTGGCAGCACTGTACAACTAAATAAGGTTTCATAACTTGGGTATACGTGTTCCACAGTTGTGCTCCTGTTGACATGTGGTGTTGTGTTGTTCATGATTGTTGTGTGTTTGTGTGTACCATTATGAGAATGTCGGAGCTTGAATTAGAGGAACCAACACATTTTTGTAAATTTCTTGTTAAATTTGGCAAGAATGGAAGTGAAATCAAGAACATGTTATTCTAAATGTATGGGGATAATGCCATGAAGAAAATGGCAGTGTACAAATGAATTCAATGTTTTTCTGAGGGGAGAGAAAGTATTACTGATGAAGAGAGGTCAGGGTGCAATAATAAGCAGAACTGATGAAAACACTGCAAAATTCATCAAATTGCATGTCAAAATCATCAGCTGACTCTAAGAAATATAGCAGACCACATAAACTGATAAAGAAAAAGAAAAATCTTAACTGAAAATTTTGGCTAATGACTCATCACTATTGCATCCCAACACTGCACCAGCTCACATAGCACTGTCTGTGGGAGTTTTCAAACAGTAGACAAATAACCAACCCCATTGCAGCACCCTCTCTACTCACCTGATTTGCCCCCAATGACTTCTTTTTTTACCCAAAGATAAAGAAAATATTGAAAGGAAGAAATTTTGATGACATTAAAGACATCGAAGATAATATGACCACAGTTCTGATGGCTATTCCAGAAAAAGAATTCCAAAATTGTTTTGAAAGGTGTACTAGGCACTGACACTGGCACATAGCTTCCTAAGGGAAGTGCTTCAAAGGTGACCATAATGATATTCAGCAATGAAGTATGTAGCACTTTTTCTAGGATAAGTTCCTGAACTTAATTGTCAGACCTTGTAGAAGCTACAAAAAGCTTAGAATGAGCCTGACATGGTAAGAGACAATACCCAGGCCTACATCAAGGCAATATGAGCTTTAAACTGTGGAAATAGATTATAGAAAAAAATGTGAGTTCAGCTGGTTGCTTCTTCCCAAAACCAGACAGATTTGACTAGAAGGATAAACACTGGTGAGAACATTTTGTCTCCTCTCGTTCCTTTGGTCTCTTTGGTCAAAATGTTGTTTGTGAGCTGTTCTCCCACTTTTCTACCATCCTTATCTCAATCAGTGAAACAAAGCAGAGTAGAATAAGCACACTTCTTTACTTGAGGCAGTGAAGTTAAGGCCAGTCTTTTGTTTCTACCACTCTACTGGGCATTTGGGCAGCATTTTCTCTTAGTGGAGCTTACAGGAGACCTGAAGCTGCCACCACAAACTGTGATTATGGGAGACAAGTATATTTCACCCCAATAGTGCCTTTTTGGCATAAAGATTATGCTGAGTGGATTATTTTGAAAAGAAGTAGACACTTGAGAAACTGAAAACAACATAAATAACCCTTTGTAAATGAATTACATTTGTAAAGTAAATCTTCAATTGTAGGGGTAATTCCCTTTCTCAATCATGAAGAGAAGGATGACTATAAATCATAAGAGAGTCTTATCAATGGAGAATGAAGCAACTTAACTATGCCTAATGGACCTTGCTCTAGTTTACCGCGTTTTTTCTGGTCACCTTCCCTTAACTGGTCTCAATCACACTTTTTCTTCTTTAAATTGACGATGATACTTAAGAATAAATTGTAAGTCACCTATTTGAGTTATTCATTCTCTGGGTTTTCTCCATGTATGAGATATACTTGTAAATATATGCTTGTTTTTCTCCTTTATTCTGTCTTTTTGTCATACAAGGCCCAGCTAAGAACAAGAAGGAAAGAAGAAAAGATTTTTTTTCTCCTGTACAGACCAAAAATCACCTATCACCAAAAATAACAACAAAGAAGTCTTAATCAACTATCATAAAAAATGAATTTTACAAACTGAAATACTTACCCAAATATTGAAACTGGGTTTCTCATATAAAAGTCTATGAATATTTAACAGAAACCCTCATTTCTTTGTATTCACATATATTTCCATATACAATGTAGCCAGCTAGGCTCTGGTGCACTGAAAAGAAATAGACCTAATTAGCAGTCATCTAAATTGAAGGGAAAAAATGTAAAGGGAAATGTAAATAACTCTGGGATTGTGCTGCCTTTGAGGAAGAAATTGAAATAGAGTTTTAAAAATAGTAAAATATATTATAAATATGCTGTTCTAAAATACTTCCCTGTAGCTTAAGTTAGAGAGTACTTCAGGAGGGGAAAGCATATTTACCTAAAATACAAGTGTTTATTTTGTACTTATTTGCTTTTTTCATTTTAGTCAGTCTTTTGGTAATTCTATAAAATGTTGAAAATTCAAGACACTGGGACTATATCAGATTAACACTCAAAAGGCATGGATACAAAGGAGCCACAATCATTAACACCTTCCTAAAAGCTGACCCACAAAAGATTCCAAGATACTGAGATCTATTAAACGTATAATATGAATGTAAAAACCACCGTTTTTTCTTCTTGAATGATGTTATAACTAGGTTTCCCCCACAGTCCTTCTATTGACTTGTCCTTAGATTTTCCGTGATGTTGAGAAATTCTTTGGTGATTATACCTCAGTTTATCTCTCTCCCAAACTTTTGTCCTCCCCAGAAGCTACATTCCTCTCTAGCCCTCCCTTCACGCTGCATTACTTTTTCTATTTTCAGAGATTTTAAAATGGTATGAAAAACTAAATAGATTGGGACACATTGACAACCAGTCAGAAAACTCTGAGTCCAACTTAAGAGGAATTATTGAACAATCCAGTAGCCTGGGTAAAGAAAAAGAGAAAAAAGTCTGATAGACTTTGCAGCCCTGCTGCAGTGTAATCACTCTCCAGTTTAGGAGAGAGGTAAAATATTTCAGCCAGACAGTTCTTAACATACTTGAAGATCAATTTTAAGCCACTTTCAGTTTTAAACCATTGAACATAGATGGAATTCACATTTCTAAAGTGAGACAGGCAACATTTGAGCACGACAGAGTGAATGATGATATGGGTGGCACTGGCAAGTTATTTTGCCACACCTTCGTCTATCACTTCCACCTGGGAGACTTTATGGACTCTCTATCACATTGCAAGTAAGCCATTGAAGAAAGTCTCAAATACCACAATTTTTGCCAATAAGGGGGGAAGTTAATAAAAATTGCACTTGAGTAGAATGACAGGAAGCAGCCACAAGCGGTAGTGACCCAGAGTCTGACTCAGTAGTTCCGGCCTAGCAGGGATTTATGGTCCTTGAAGTAGTCCAATTCTCTCCACAGGCAGTCACCTCCTCTAGAAAGTGCCAACTTCAAATAAGGCAGTCTTCTCTACTGACTCAAATCACTAAAACAACATCCATTCACCAGTATTTGTTCAAGATGTATTATGATCTCCTGTAAAAATTAATAAAACTATCTTTTGTTGCAGTTTTTTTTCCCACCTCCTCAAAATTTTACCTAGGGTGTATATGGTCACATTTTATCACCATTCTCCTCCCTTAAATTATGGATTAAAATTTCTAATAGAGGTTCATAGAAGACCGTTAATCTTCTATGGCTACCTAAGATCCAACATAATAAGACTTTATTTTCTCTTCTCCTCTCCTCTCCTCTCCTCTCCTCTCCTCTCCTCTCCTCTCCTCCCCTCCCCTCTCCTCACCTCCCATCCCCTCTCCTCCTCTCCTCTCTTTTTTCTATTTCTTTCTTCCCCCCTCCCTCCCTTCCTTTCTTCCTTTCTTTCTTTCTTCTTCTTTTTTTCTTCTTTGAAACAAAGTCTCACTTATTGCCTGGGCTAGGATGCAGTGGCATTATCATAGCTTATTTATAGTAACCTCAAACTCCCGGCCTCAAACAATCCTCCCAAATCAGCTTTCCAAGTAGCTGGCATTATAGGTACATGCCCCATGATTGGCCTAGGACTTTATTTTTATTGGTAGCCACTAATTGTGCTTGTTGACAATGAGACAATAATTTTTAAGAACTCAAGCTTAAAATTTTAAAATACCATGTGAATGTAGGGTGTTATTATCACTGTCCAGCATTTTTAAAAATCAAATTAGCTTTCCAATGCCACAAGTTTCTGTTGTTGAGATTTTGGAATGTTCGAATTATCAAATTAAGGATATTTTTGTTATAAAGAATGAAACCCTAGTTAACCAATCCAAGTTTTGTTTTGTTTCTTTAAATATTTTTAAAGGGCAGGGAGAATCTTGTGCCCATGCAAAAGCAGGAAATGATATGCAGTTTGGCCACATAAGCAATAAAAGAAAAAAGTATAGGAGTTTAATGTAGGACCAAAACCTTTTACTTTGCTCTTTGTTGACCATTTCCTGCTATCCTAAAACATAGGAAGATATTGCTTAAACTACTACTTTTGTTGGTATTGTTTTACTATGATATGTGGAATCTATCTATAGAAATGATTAAGAACCATCTGTCAATATAGAAAACCAAAATGCTAAAAGGGCCTAAAGGGAAAACTCATGGCCAGTGAGTGGTCAGGACTCTTGACACCCACAGCAAAACCAGACCAATGTATGATGATTAAAGCAGTAATTAGACCAACCAAAGAAAGACACGTCTGCTTGGGAATTCTATCATCTGTTTCTAGCAGCCTTTCTGAGGTGCATGTGCTTCATGCAGGTAGAGGGGTCTCCATCCTTTCCAAAACAAGAAGTTATATATTTCTTTCCTTTTCTCTTATTTTCCATTTTTCCTCCATGTCCTTTAGTTTTTTTCAGGCCTAAACCAAAAGGGTAGAAGATATAAAATACTAAATCGTCGTATGATTATTATGACCTTGGTTTCTTCAGTTTTCAATTTGTTCTGCTGTATCTTTTAAACTCAGCTTTCTGCTACACTATGCAATGATTTTAAATATGTATTAGATATTATTTAAAATACAAGATTTGGGGAGCCTAAACAACTCATGGAGCTATTCGGGATTTCATTGCAAGGCTTCGGTTTTCCATGCCTACCTCTGAATCTCAATTTTTTTTTTTTTAATTTATAGTTTTTCTGTCCCGCTATAACATTCTCCTGATTTTGGTACCCATTAGTACTATTCTCACTATCTGTAATTCTAGCATCTTAAGAACTTTCTGTTCTTTCATTGAGTGGGAATGAACTGCTATGTAATAATAGTCTATTAGTTCACTTTCTTACAAGGGAATCTAAATGACCTCTTTTGGATACATTTGTGCAATTAGCTGTGGTCTAAACTTGTCTTTGTGTGGTGGATATGTATAATGGAAATACTTAAGTAGTCTTTACCACTTAGTTGGAATTATGGGGGAAAGTAAATTCCCTGAGATATATTCAGTTAGGGAAGTAACTTCACTATCTGTTTATCATAAGGGTCATCTATTCCAAAGTCCTCTCTCTCTATTACATATTTGCCAGATGGTCATTTAGTTTCTCCTTGGACACTTCCAGGGTGGGAAGTTCATTATCTTTAAAGTGGCCCATTATATTGGAGAATATTACAAATTATCCAAAACTTCATTTGAGCTGAAATCTACTTACGTGTAAATTTGATCTATATATCCTACTTATGTTCTCTGGGGCAGTAAAATCTCATTATATCTGAAAATGAAAGGATTTCACATATTTGAAATAGTTATATCTCCCTTAAGCCTTTCCTTTCTAAGCTAAATATTCTATTCATTATTCTTTGGATAAAAGAAAAAAATACAGGTGGACCCACATTTTATATAATAGGGATATTGAGAAAAAATCATATATAATTTAACTTTTCCATAAATAAAAAAAGTTGTAGTGGAGAGTCTCAGTGCATATGATGACAAAGGACCTGAGAGGAAATCCTGGAACCTTTGTGTGAGGTCCTGTCATTTGCACCCTTTGATTCATTTTAGAGTTAAGGAAATAGAGATAGAATGGTTAAATACTTTGTTCAAAAGACAAATGAGTTGTAAAAATGTAGTAGAATCAGATGGCACAATGTCTCTAAGACAAAGTTGCTCCTTTCTAAAGGGCTTTAAGGACCTAAAGTGCCCTTCCCCTAACACTCCTCTCCAATCCCATTTTGGCCTCTTCTGGTCCCATCTGCTCTCTTCAATCCAGCCACGAAGAACTTCTCTAAGTTCCTGCAATAGGCCATGTTCTTTCTCATTGCTGAACCATCACACATGATGTTGCCTTTTTGTGACATGTTCTTCCTGTAAATCTTCCCTTGAATAACTTCTACTCATGGCCCAGGTCCTCCTATTATTTGCCTCAGGATGTCTTCATGAAGTGCCTAGAATCAAACGAGGTGCCTCTGCCGTGAGCTCTCACTGCATCCTGGAGTTTCCTCACTGAAGTATGATTCGTCTTTTGCTTTTTCATGTTAGCATAGGAATAGCTTGATTGCATTTGATATCATCTTTATATTGTCTCCACTAAACTTTAAACTCTGAGAGTCAATCTTATCTTCTTTGTATACCAAGAACATAGTTTTTAGCATATAATTTGTCTTCAAAATTATTTTCTAAATGAATAAATAATACACCAATACATCCAGGGAAAGAGAAGACATGTCCCCTTCCTGAAGGACCCCAAGTCTATCATATAAATGTGTGTCTATGTATTAGACAGGAGTTTGACTCCTGATCAAAGTTACATGTGCATTTAGTTTACATTGCAAGATAAACATGATGGCTATAAAAGAATAAATAATATCAGGTATATTATGTCAATCAGGGCTTTGGATACTTGGAAAGCATACATTTGTGAGAATCAAAAATAGTACTTCATTTGTGTAAGATACTTTGGTATTTAACCTTACAACTTTTTGTGAAATTTGAACATATTCCCAACAGTCACCTTGCAGTAACATCTCCAGAGCACAGGAAAAATGGGTCACAGGTTCTACTTTTATTATCACTGTCTCCATTGTGGCTCTGAGATGAAGGCACCCTTTAGCTGAAGCATACATCTCACCAAGCAGTGATCTTTTGACTGCCTCGGCCTCACCGGTGTACCAGTGAGGGACACTCATGCTGTAGAAGAAAGCAGCTCTCTTTGTCTGTATAGCCAGAGCCATGTGAATGAGCTTATGAGCTATTTTAATTTGTGATTTCTGAATATTTCTCTCCAGAGAGAGAGAATGAAGGCAAAATTTTCCCTCCAGGCACCTTCTTCAAAGGAACAAACTGCCAGAATTTCTCCAAATCAAACATGACCCAACGTCTTTAGTGCCTCCATGCACCCATTTCCTGGAACCATTTGGATCTATACTTGACAGCAATCATTCTTAGAAAGTGTTTTGACACATTAGAAAGAGAAGCAGATGACAAAATTGTATGACTAAGTTGGCTTTCTTGGAATTATAAATTATACCATAGATTATAATAGATATAATACCATAGATATAATACTAACATTATTTTTCTGAACAAAAGGTGACAAAAAGATTCATGAAGTAACTAACCTCTAAGAGAGCAAACAGTACTGCCAGGCTAACTCTGGGAAAGTAAATTTGCATATGTGGGAAGGAGTGTGTGTATGGATCATAGTAAAGTCCTTCTTAACAACTGAACCTTCAATAACTGGATCAGCATTCCTATCTGCAAATGCTAGTGGTAAATGGCTTTCTTCTGCTTTAGAACTTCTCAGGACCCCCAAACTGCAGTGGGGTAGCCTATCTCACTGCTGTGGTTATGCAACCCCTCTATTCCAGCTGCCATTGCTCCCTTCCTGAGCTGCTGTATCCTTTAGGTCATTTTAGCACTGATTCTCTGATGGGCTGCCCACATGATGGGACTAAGTAAGATACTCCTACATGACCAAGTAAAACTGTTTTCTCTGCTACCACGCTGTCTTATCTCAAGATTATCATTCCCTTGGCCAGGTGCGGTGGTTCAAGCCTATAATCCTACCACTCTGGGAGGCCAAGGCAGGTGGATTGCTTGAGGTCATGAATTCAAGATCACACTAAGCAAAAAGCAAGATACTGTCTCTACTCAAAATAGAAAAACTGTGGCAAGAGGATCACTTGAGCCCAAGAGTTGAAGGTTGCTGTGAGCTATGATGCTACAGCACTCTACACAGGATGACAGCTTGAAACTCTGTCTCAAAAACAAAAAAATTATCATTCCCTTGTTTTTGTTTGTTTCTTTCTTTTCCCTTTTTTTTTTTTTTTTTTAAAGAAAGAGTCTCTTTCTGTCGCTCCAGATAGAGTGCGGTGGCATCATAACTCACAACAGCCTCAAATTCTTGGGCTCAGGAGATCCTCCTGCCTCAGCTTCCCAAGTAGCTGGGACTACAGGTGCCAGTCATAATATCTGGCTATTTTTTTCCTATTTTTACTGGTCTCAAACTCCTGAACTCAAGCAATCTGGCCACCTCAGCCTCCCCAAATATGAGATTATAGGAGTGAGTCACCATGGCTGGCTCATTCCATATTTTTAATCTCCCTTGTTATTTGCTCCTCCTGGTCTGTTGTCATGGTGATGCTAAAACTCCTCTTAGCATCCATGGTGTCAATTCCCTCTATCAGCGGTCCCTAAAGTGCTAATACCACTTATTTTTGTGTATTCAGCATCAATTATCTTTTTCTCTGATAAGAAAATACCTTGCCTTTCTCATATCTTGCCATGTTACCAGCTTCACCTTTATTTTACTTTGTCAGTTTCCCTCTCAGTTATTTTCTTTCCCAAAGTATTTGGGTGACTGATATCTGGCTCAGAATGGGTTCAAACAGCTTCAAAGTTCCACTGGGAACCACTACCCCTCCTACTTATCCAACCTGCTCTAAGTCTGGTCTACCAGGCTCTTATCACTTGTAGCTTTGGGTTTTTCCTTTTACCTTTTTTTTTTTTTTTCCTTTTCAAGGACAACCTTGCTTCCAGGGACTCTCTTATCTCCTAAGTCTGTTGACATGTCTGAGCCCAAGAACAGGTATTCCTTCCCACAGATACTATTGGCCCTATAAAAGTCAGTAGATATACATTTTTCACATGTAATTTTTAAAACACACTCATACACACACAACAGTTTGAACTTTCTAAATATATACGATAGCACATCCACCCTTTCCTTGTAATCAGGAAAATCTTCTAAGGAGACTCTGAGGAAAAATCTTTGAGGTAGAGAACAGAAACTTATTCTTCCCAAATCCCTTTATTCTTTGTTCATCTGACCTACTTTCATTCCAAGCCTTCTTGTGACGCTTAGATGTGAGACTTCCTACAGTTAACTGCTGACCTCGAAACAACCCCCTCCATTTGCTCTGTACCTATTGGAGAATCACTTGTATCACACATTTCTCTACTGACCACTGGAGAAACTGTGAAGCCTCATTTTGCGAGAGACACTTCCAGATCTGTAGAAAGTACATACGTGACTCAGATTGCTGTGGCTTGGGAGATTACCACTTCCTCAGACCAATTGCTTCTGTATTTACTTTTTTTGCTGCATTTCCAGGATCAAATACATGAGAGCCTTGGTGGCTTTCAGTAAATGACAAGAAAAGAATAGTGAAAATGGGGAACTAAGAATCTGAAGCCACCACAAGCTCATCCCATCTCTGCTAGCACATACCTGTTATAAAAATTATAATTTATGTTGAGAATAATAAATTACAATCCTGTAATAAGCTAAACTGTTACTTTGTCTTTGGTTTTTTATATTTTTGTGACAGAGTCTGTCTTTGTCACCCTTGGCAGAGCAACATGGCATCATAGCTCACAGCAACCTCCAATTCTTGGGCTTAAGTGATCTTCTTGCCTCAGCTTCCCAAGTAGCTGTGACTACAGGTGCCCACCACAACATCTGGCTAATTTTACAAATGGGGTCTCCCTGGCTTAGGTTAGCCTCAAACTCCTGAGCTCAAGCAATCCACCCATGTTGGCATCCCAGAGTGCTAAGATTGCAGGCATGAGCAACTGTGCCAGGCCCCTGTTACTTTGTTTATAACAAAGGTATGATTATAATTAAGCCTACATGATTTGGAGGGAAGGAATTTGATCAAAAATAAACTTTTGGGATTTACATTTTAGGAGTTGAGCTTAATACTGTACAAAAAAGGGCCTTTCTTTCCTGGGGAAGCATAGGAGTTCACAACCAACTTATTAAACTAGCCTAGCAGTTTATTTCAGGCTTAACTTGCTAAATTAAGTTTAGTCAAAAGCAGCCTCCTTACACATTTTAATTTAGGTCTAACGCTTTCTCCATTCATAGAGAACTGTAACCTGCTTGGATGTGTAAACAGATTGTAAACTATTCTTGTACCAACCACAGAATTTCAGCCAATTACAGGCAGCCAGCAGTACAAACTGCTTTCAAAGAAGACAAACGCTGAGCTGGATCCATCCATTTGTTTCTGTACCCTACTTTTTTGTATAACATTTTCTATTTTCTGTCCATTAATGTTACCTGACCATGTGGCAGCCCTGGAGTTGCTCAGAACCTGTTCTGGTTCTGAGAGCTGTCTGATCGATGAATCATTCTTTGCTCACTTAAGGTCTGTTACATTTAATTTGTAAAGTTTTTTCTATTGTTGTTGTTAATAAGCTTTAACGCAGCCAAAAGATATTCCTCAACATGTGACATTTCAAGCCAAGTATTTATGCTCCCATTCATTTCTTCTGTTTTATGTACTAATAGCATCTTATTATGATCTTAATTTGTTAGCACAGGAATAGCTTAATTTTACTGGGTGTAGACTTTTTCGCACATCCAAATTCCCTCCAACTCTACTGAAATGGCCAAAAATGATTAATATGGAGACTATTTAACTTGTGTTACAGAGCAAATATGAAGTAAAACTATGGATCTTGTGATCATCACTGATCTGGAATTCACTTTTCTTACATAATGTCATTTACTTTATTATTTAAAAAATTCCAGTCTGAGCAAGAGTGAAGCTCCATCTCTACTAAAAAAAAAAAAAAAAAAAGAAAAACTTACCAGGTATAGTGGTGCATGACATACCTGTAGTCCCAGATACTCGGGAGGCTGAGGCCAGAGAATCACTTGAGCCCAAGAGTTGGAGGTTACTATGAGCTATGACACCAAGGCACTCTATTGAGAGTGACAAAGTGAGACTCTGTTTCAAGAAGAAGAAGAAGAAGAAAATAGTAACCAAGAAAAAAAATCAATGATTTATTCTTCTTTTGTCTAGTCTTTCCCTTCTTTCCCCTCTCCTCCTCTTCTTCTTCTTCTTCTCCTTCTCCTTCTTCCCCTTCCCCTTCTTCCCCTCCTCCTCTCTTCCTCCTTCCCCTCCTCCTTCTCCTTTGTAAGAGACAGACTGGAGTCACTTACACTGGAGTACAGTAGCATGATCACACTCCACTAAAGCCTCAAACTCCTGAACACAAAGTAATCCTCTAGCCTCAGTTTCCCAAGTTTCTGGGATTATAGGCATGTGCCACCATGCCTTGCTAGTTTTTTCTTTTAGAGACAGGGTCTCGCTATGTTACTGAGGCTAATCTTGAACTACTGGACTCAACCAATTCTCCTGCCTTGGTTTGCCAATATGCTGCAATTATAGGAGTGAGCCACTGTACCTGACCTATAAATTATTTAATTAAAAAATGAAGTATTTAGGATACAATGAGCTAATATTTAAATTATAGTAGAGACCAGTAAGGTGAAGGTGAGGAAGAAACACAATCCAGGCAAAGGAATCAATGTTACCAAGAAGATGCTGTGTAGTTGGGCAGCGCCTGTGGCTCAAAAGAGTAGGGCGCCAGCCCCATATGCCAGAGGTGGTGGGTTCAAACACAGCCCTGGCCAAAAACTGCAAAAAAAAAAAGGCCTTAGCTTGGGTGATGCCTGTGGCTCAGAGAGTAGGGTGCCGGCCCTATATACTGAGTTCAAACCCAGCCCCAGCAAAACTGCAACAACAAATAAATAAATAAATAAACTTAATTTAAAAAAAAAAAAAAAAGAAAATACTGTGTGGATTCTAAGAGAAGTTAGGTAGTGTGTCAACTGAAAAGTAATTATTAGATTAAATCACATTGGGGCCAGTGGTGATCTTGGCAAGTATAGTTCAGTAAAATTATTAAGAAAAAAAAAACAAGGTTTGGAGAGATTTGAGGAATGAGTATGAGAATGCTGAAATGGGGATTGTGAATATAGACACTTATTTTTTTTTTAAAGAGTGTGAATTATAAGTATGCATGAATTAGTAACCAGCCAACTGTGGATAATAAAAGTCATAATAGGTTGAAATTAACCTACCAGTATGATTATAGATAGAATTTTGTACTTAATCCTATCTCATTTAACAATATCAATATGCAAACTAATTCATTCCATTTGTATATTTATATAGTTTAAAATCTAACAAACAACTAATATAATAAAAAGGAAAAAACAAATAATAAAGGGTGATATAAAAGAAAAATGCTATCAAAATATTCATGCAAATAAAAGTTATAGGTAATTGCTACAAACTTATTCTGAGCCTTGAAGCAATGAGGTAAAGGGGGGAAATTCTTTGCCATATGTAGCTCTCATTTTATGATTAAAAAGAAAAGTTTTTCTTTCCTTCAGCTTTTTATTCCTTCAACTCAGAGAACAATTTGAAAAGATTAAGACGGAGACTTTGTGTAGCATAACAAGTGGCATTCCCATAGTGGTCTTACAAAAAACCCATATATTCTCCATGCAATATCCCTTAACCAATAAAGTCCAGAGCTGTAGTTGAATTAACTGTTGTGAAGGCAACATAGGTAATCCTTGTATGGACTCCCATGTACTCCGTACAAGAAGTGCACTGAGCAAGGAGAGGGTGATAAGAATTTATGATATGCATTTTTATGATGATGACCTAGTTTAATAGAGGGCTGGATATTTAATGAAGAGTTGATAGACAAAAAAAGATTCTTTAATTTTTTGATGGCTTGAAGCTGAAAGAGTAGAAAGAATGTTGTATGGCAGAATCAAAATCCGCAGAAATCTACATATATGAGCTGAATATAATAAGTTAAAATGTAACAGTTCTAATGTTAATGCTTAAATGTTTGAGCCAATATCCACTTGCACAATTACAGAAATAGCTAGAGATGTGGTAGAGTGATATTTAATATGGGATAAAAAGTACTTATAAAGATAATCAAAATAGTAAATGTTAATCAAAAATATTATGAAACATCTCCCAAATCATAAATTAATATAGATTGAGATTAATTTCCATATAACATTTTTAAAAAGATAATAATCCCATTGATTCTTTTTTAACAGAATTCAATTTGAATACTTTACATAATCTTGAGCCCTGATTTTAAAGAAATAAGCTATACCTGGTTCAGATGATGTATATACTATAATAATGGAAATCATGTTCTAGGAGTTTCTTTTAAAGAAATTAGCAAATTTTAGCTTAAAATTATAAAGAATTTGGGTGTTTTGTGGTGTAACAATTAACTTTTTTCAAGCAACTAGCAAGGATTCACTTGTTCTGTGTGACCATAAGATGACTAATGGGGAAAATATAAAGAGTCTGATATTAGTTCTGCAGAGGTAAATGATTTAAAGTTATACTATCAGGTAGCATGCATTTTGAGGCAGAAGTTCTCTTTCCCTAGAGGTCACTAGAGTATATGGTAGAAGAGGTTCATGTGTTTGTTGGCCATTCATCTGTCCTCATGAGAAAAGTTTCTATTCATATCTCTTACCCAGTTTTCTTGTTGATTAGAGTTCTTTGTAGATTAGCCCCTTGTCAGATCTGTAGCATGCAAATATCTTCTCTCATTCTGAAGGTGGTTTTCTCTTTGCTTTGTTGATTGTGTCCGTAGCTGTTCAGAAACTTTTAACTTCATCAGGTGCTTTCTTTATTTTTGTTGTTGCTGCAGTTGGCACTGGGGTCTTCTTCGTAAATTCTTTCCCTAAGCCAATAAGATTAACAGTTTCCCGCACTTTCTTCTAGGGATTTTATAGTTTTGTGTCTTAGATTTAATTTTTTTATCCACCATGAGTTAGTTTTTGTAAATAGGGAGAAGTGCAGGTCGAGTGGTAGTCTAACCAGTTTTCCCAGTGCTGTTCATTGAATAGACTCATCATTCCTAATCATCAAAGTAATGCAAATCAAACTACTTTGAAGTATTGCCTAACCCCAGTGAGAATAGCCCACATCACAAGGTCCCAGAGCAGCACAATTTGGCATGGGTATGGAAAAAAGGGAACAATCACACTTCCTTGAAAACTAGTACAGCCACTATGGAATGTAATATAGAGATTCCTCAAAGAACGAAAAGTAACATTTGATCCTGTAATGTTAGGTATATACTAACATTAGTATATGTTACTAATGTATACATAGGTATATCCATTTCTAGGTATATACTCAATAGAAAAAAAAAAAGGTATGTTGCCACAATGATGTTGGCACACAAATATTTATAGCAGAAAAATTCACAATCATGAAGATGTGGAAACAACCCAAGTGCCCTTCAATGCATGAATGGATTAATAAACTGTGGCATATGTATACCATGGAATACTATAAAACCACAAAAATATGGGGATTTTGTATCTTTTGGAGAAAAGATATCTTACGGAGATTTGGAGAAAATTCTTCGAAGCAAAGTATCACAAAAGTGAAAAAGCAAGCATCATATGTACTCAGTACTAAATTGAAACAAGTAGATTAACAACTACATGCTCACATGAGAGGCAAATTCAATTAAACTCAAGTATAGGGGAATGGAGGTAGGGGTTGTTCTTACCCAATGGGTACATTGCATGGGTATATGGAACACTTCCTGGGTGAAGGACACAACTACAGCACTGTTTAATCTTATAAAAACAAACTATGTAACCTAATCACATGTACTCTCATATTAATCTGAAATTTTAAAAAATTAAAAAAAAAAAACTATGGATGATAACTAAAAAAGAGAGAAGAGATTCAAGTGGCAACAAGTAATTGAGCTAGAAAATCATTGCAACATAAATCAATCTTTAATTTTATGATTTTTCTTCAAAATACAGATTAACTTTACCTTTTTTAAAAAAAGAAATGTACAACATTTGCAAGAAAAAAAGGGAAACCCCCAGAATCTCCTAGGTGAAGTTGCTTTATCAGAAAAGAATAGGCTTACAGCCTCCCAAGGGAAAGGTGATTTTAATTTCTATGACCAACTTCTGTTACTTTGTTGTAAAAAGTGAGATATGTATGTACATCCATGCCTCAGCAATGTTGATATCAATGTTCTCCTTTAAATAAAGCAACTCCTAGAATCATTTTTGATTTGCTTCTGATAAAACACACAAATGTGTGGAAAGAAATATTATCATTATCTTATCCGTTTTTGGACAGGGTACATTTTGCTGCCCCTGCCTTAATCACCTGGCTCTACTGTTCTTTCAGCTCTCCTACAGCAAGCCTGACTTTCTGGAGGTCAACTGCAGTGCTGGGTAGCAAAACAGCTGATCTCAGCTCTCAGAGGGTTCATGCTGAGCAGCTGGTTGGATTTTGCTTTAAACTTATTTGCACAGTGCTGCTGTGTACAGCTTACCCCATCAAGTTTATCTCCCAAACATAGTACAATATAATTTATTTTTATAGGGAATTCTTCATAATATGGGATTGCAAATGGCTTCTCAGGGAGAGTCAATCATAGAATAAAGAGGAATAGAAGCATAGAAGGGGAACTATAAAGTGAGAAAGTGATACATGAGAAGAGCGCATTCCAGGGAAAGTGAGAATTCTAGTAGACAAAAGAAAGACTACAGGGAAGGGCGGCACCTGTGGCTCAAAGGCGTAGGGTGCTGGCCCCATGTGCAGGAGGTGGCGGGTTCAAACCAAGCAAGCCCCGGCCAAAAACTGCAAAAAAAGAAAGAAAGAAAGAAAGACTGCAGGGAAAAAAATTTGAAAACGTGGTTAACAGTGGTGAGGCAAAGTGGCAAGAACCCAGGCATCAGAGTATAGAAAGTACCTCCCTATTTCTCCTGGCCTGCTTTAAGGTTGTGTGGACGAACACCACGTGCAGAATGAAGATGAATTTCTAGGCAACTGGTAACAGTTTGTTTACCAAATGCTTTTTAAGCTTGAAAACACCTAAGGACCACTTGGAATGCTTGTTAAATATATAGATTCTGGCTCTTATCCCAAACATACAGTAACAAAATTGCTGAAGGCGATACCTAGAAAACTGGATTTTGAACCATTACCCTGTGATTCCTGTGAACGGTCCCATTTAAGAAATAATGATTGAGGAACGTATTTGGTTGCAAGCAACAAAATATCTAGCTTACAAGAATTCAATTCTAAAAGCATTTATTTTTCTCACACACGAAGTCTAGAATTAGTTGGCCACTGACTTATGGCCCATAGCTTAGAAATGTCACCAGGGACCTAGGCTCTTGTAACATTTCTACTCCACTATCCTTATGACTTTTTACCTCATACACTTCAAATAAACTATCAAAAACTGTCTATCAGATTCAGGGCAGGAAAGAGAGGAAAGAGAAAGCAAGGGAGTCGTATTCTTTTCTTTCAGTACAAGTATATTAAAATTTCTAGTACAAGTATATTAAAATGAATTTCTAGTACAAGTATATTAAAATAAAGATCATACCTGAAGAATCCTGGAGCAGAAAAGGTGGTTCGGCCTCCTGAGTGACTTTATCATTTCTTGATCTTTCATAAACAAGTGAGACATAACTTGAGCCATTTCAAGTGTCATCCTGTTTTCTGTCTTTATTATTACCTTCAGAAAGTGAAGGTAAAATTCTCTTTCTATATTATAATTTTATTAATTTATAATTTATGTTTCTAAATTGTTTAGTCAAACTACAGATGTTAAAGCAATGTTTATGGGAATCTTTTTTCTTCTACTAATGGTATATCTCACATTTGAGCTCCAGGATCGAGAATAATGGTAAAGTATGGGTAGTGAGTGGAGCAAGTGTCCCACAAACGTGGGCATTGCTGTTTCTTCTTTATGCTATTTTAAAACATTTCTCATTTTCCTTTTCCTGAAATGTGTGATGCTTATTCAGAGGGCAGATGATATTTACAATTATGCATGACTTTCATTTGAGAGTGTCTCCTTAACAATGTGTGTTCCAATGGGCTCTAGAGAATTAAATTGTGTCTTAATTTTAACAAATTTTGTCTTAAAAATAAGAAAAAGCCTGACATGTATGGATGCAGTACCACAGCTAAAGAAAGACTAATCTTAAATTATTTATTTAATTTTTATTTTATTATAAATTTGCCACATATCTGTTTTATATACATTCTTTTGTGGGAGGATGAGGCTTTTGGATATATGCATTCTTTTATTGTGAATGTACACAGACACGAAGAAGAATAAGAGATTAAAAAAGACATGAATAATATTCAGCTTTGTCACTCAATACAAGCTGAGTAATATCTAAAACAATTAGATAGCTATTATGTTGATTAGGTAAATTCTAGATTAATTGTTCTGTCTTATTGTTTTCCCCACAGGAAACAGAAGATTTAATATTTCTGACTTTAAAAAATATATTTTACTCCCTTATTTTTTTTATTTCCTTCCTTGCTTCCTTCCTTCTTTCCTTCCTTTTTATTCCTTCTTTTATCTTTTCTTTTAAAAGCAATTTTAGAAGAGACAGACTTTCTGAGACTCCAGAGAGCTCAATGCAGAAATGTTGACCGGGGTATCTAGGCACTAGTTCTATGTTCTCTCTTTCACTGGGAGGAGGTCTTGCTGAATTCAGCTCAACTACTAGGTACACATGTTATAAACACTACTGTAAACAGAAGGTATAGATTATTAGAGAAAATTCTTCTGGAATGATCACAGAAACTGCAGTATATAAAGTCAGTGACAAAGCAAGAATTCAGTTCTTGATTGATGTCAGCAGGGCCCTACCTGAATGGAGAGAGTCTTTGGCAGTGGCTTTTCCTGTAGGAAACCCAGGCCAAGGGGCAAGCTTCACTCAGGCAGGCTGTGCTTGCTCTCCTTCTGTGCTATCACCTTTCCTTAAGTTCTGCCTCCTTGAATAAACAAAACACATCCTTGTAATAGGCATGAACTCTGTTTGTCATGCCTGCAACTGATCTGCAATGCTGCACCCTGTACTGTGAACATGGTTTCGTGAATGTCCTGATGTGTTTGCCTCACTGCATGGATGCATACTACGCAAAGACATTCATGTCATTTTTAGGTTTTCTTTATTACAAAATTATTCTGTGTGAAACCTTCTTGCACACATATTTGTGAAGCTATAGGGTAAATTCCTGATTTGCTGATATTAAATTTTTATACCTGCTTATGTGTTGCCTCACACTGTGTGTGATTTCGTTTCTTTTGTTAAGCAGCACTTATGTAGACAGTGCATTTCCAAACATATTGAGCACTCAGAGTGTAGTCAACAGTACTTTTAATGAATATCAATTTTAATTTATAGACAACCATCACCTTAAAAATATTCAAATACTGCACAGACACTACTTGTTTTTCTCTATTCATATTTTTATGAGTAGAATCTGGGCTTTTAAAGTTCTCCTCTTATTCTTTGAAGCATGTTGCATACTTCCCTGATGGGATGGATGGTTCTGTAAATGAAGGGATATTTAAACTTGCTACTATTGTTCAACATCATTAATGGTCACTGTGAACCATTACAAAGAGAGTGGCAACTTGCTTGTGCCTGAAAGAAGTCGGAACTAGAACATGTGACTATGTGGGGACTGCATAGGTTTGTTAATTGACCTATAGCTAAACCTTACTTAACGTGTCCGTGTATCTGTTCATTGCTTTCAGAATTTCAAGACATCCAAATGCTACTACCAACATTTTCCTGTGCATTAACCTCTGCATGTGAAAACTTAACAGTTACTGAACTTTGTAAATACGTGAATTTTTATTTAGGTGGATTCATTTTTTGTTTGTTTACTGCTCTTCTCAGCTTTATTCAACAAACTTGCATTTTGAGAGTTAAAAAAAAGTAGTAGCTTATTTAAATTTTGACATAGACTCTATATTTGATTTATTTACCAACTTGGAACAAAACAGGGTACAAAATATTTAAAAGAAGACTGCCTTCTGATATTGCACTTTTTAAGTGGTATTAATAAATTCACATTTAACAAAAATTATGTGAACCTGTTGAAATATTCCACTTTATTATTAAATATTAGCCATTAAAGTCCACTCTGTATTTGCATTTTAAGTGCTTGCATGACACATCCCTAAGACCAATTAATCAGCTGGCATCTTTGGTTAATGTTGATTTTAGCTAAAATGTGAAATTTCTCCATAATAATACATATCCAGACAAATAGAGAAACATGTTTAGTACTATGCAAATTAACACAAGGTCACAGGCAAGACCCACCAAATAATTAAACCAGGTTAGGGGAGCTACGCTTTGGGAGACTAAGAATTTTAATTGAAACTATTATTGAGTTCAAATGAGGGGGTTCTGTCTGTAATTAGTGAATAATATCTTTCTGCATTAATCAATGTCACCCAAAACTGCCTAAATTAACACTTTGCTTTTCCTATATTGCTTCAGGTTTGCGAGGTTAGTGAGGAGTAAGTTATATGAAAAAGTAATTACGATTAGAAGGACACTTTTAAAAATCTTGCTTTTCTACATGATTTAATCTTGGGTACCATATTTGACAGCAAATGAATTAACACATATTTATTGAATATGTACCACAAGAGAGACATGATTGGAACGACAAAGATGATGCCGCTACTGCTTATGAAATCTACACTGTGTGTTAGGCACTGGATTAGTTATTCTCTAATCACTGTCTCACACTGTTCTTCTCACAGTACTATTTTTAGAGTTGAAAATCCATTCCCTCTACCCTTAGAGGGAGTGAGTGATTCACATAAGGTTTTAGCAGTAAATTAGAAGGAAGACAATAAAGGTAAGAATGGAGAAGAGGGCTTGGGTTTGTAATCATGCTGGTCCTTCCTAATGAGATGTCAGTTTGTCCATCCCTGGCACAGGAAGACAACCATGCTCCTTCCTTTCTACCACATGCAAGTAGACCACAGAGCAGGAAGTCACTCTCCAGGGTGAGAACTCTCTCATGTTCTCCAAGCAGGGAAGTGATAGAGTCCTTGGAAGCAACAGAGTAACAGGTGAGGAGAGCCTAGAAAAGTTAACTCTTACAGATACCCGATGGACAGCAAAATAGAAGAATTTTTCTAACACACTTGGGATTCAAATTCTGTGAACTCCAAATTCAATGTTCTTTTTTTTAACTTTTTTTTATTTTTATTAAACCATAGATGTTCACAGTGATGCAATCGTGGGGTACAATGTGCTTGTTTTATATACAATTTGAAATATTTTCATCTAACTGGTTAACATATCCTTCATGGTATTTTCTTAGTTATTGTGTTAAGTTAATGTTATTTTTGTGCACTATTGCTTGCCCATAGGATCATGGGGGTCCTCCAATGGGCAATAAAAATGTGTACAGATATGTTAACCCAGATCCTTATGCTACCCCACCTTGACCCCTAGCTCAGTCTCCAGCCTCTGGGTCCAGTTTTACAACTAGTGTATCAGACAAAACAGAGATCTCTAAAGGATTACAAGTTGGTGGTGCTTCAGATTCCACTTACAAACTACTATTGCTTTTTCTCCCCCAAATAACACAGCCATTCGTTTTACATATTGAAACAGGTCACAACTGAAAACAATGTCCTTTCCTCCACTTCTCTTACTCTTTTTCTCCCCTCCCCTTTCCTTTCCTCCCTCCCTTCCTCCCTTCCTTCCTTTATTTCTTCCAACAGTCACTGAATGTCTGCTACATGCTGGCTGCTGGGACCAAGATGTTTCTGAGGACTATGCCTCCTTCTTTATGAAAACCTTTGTAATTTCTTAGGGTCCTTCCATTTCCCCTCTTTCTCCTCTTCACAACAATTTCACTCTTGTTACTTTAAGAAAACACAGGTTTCTTTCAACAGCTGTTAAATTGTTTGAAGCTCTCTTAAGACAATTGCAAAAATGGATTAACATCAGCCCATTTCACTCTGCAGAAGATCCATGTTAATACTCTGTATGAATAAAATGAAACTCAAACCTGAGAAATATTCCAATAGTTTTCTTTATTATTTTGGAGATTTTGTCCTGTTTTGCTTTTGTTTTGTGTCTATGTGGCATTTATGAAGGCAATTTTTGGACAGATTTTGGACATTTATCTTAGAAAACTTGTAAATTGAGGCATCTTATTCCTCACTGCCATTGTCTTCTTGCTTCATTAAGGTTGCTTTTTTCCTCTTTGCTCAGGAATACTGCTCCTATCTCTAAAGGCACGTCTGAAATTCTATTAAGCTTAAATTGCTCAGTTATTGCAGGATCAAGACACACACACATGTAAGCATTTCAGGAAAAAAGTGTGGACCATGTGGTATAAAGGCATAACTGATAAAAGAGGGAGTGAAAGTTAAGAAGAGAAACGACTTAAGAAAAGAAGCATCAGAGAACAAGGGTACATTAATGCACAGCCAGCTTTTGTATTGGTAAGTCTGAAAGAGCAAATAGCTTCTGAAGCAAATGTGCACAGCATTACTATACATTTCCGGATAATTAGGCATGAGAAATGGTAAGTAATGTATTCACCTACTGCATTTATGTTCTTTTAAGGCACCCAGCAAAGTATGTGTGTGTGTATATATATATATATATATATATTTTTTTTTTTTTTTTTTTTTTAAGGAGCTAATGTGAGGCATTGAAGTCAGCAAGTCAGCTGAGGGTAAAAGTGAAAAGAGTGGTAGAGATTCTTCTGAAACAGTTTTTGGCAAGCACAAATCAATTAATTTGGCTACTACAATTGGCCACCTAAGTTGTACTCCTTGAAAGGCACACAGGAACATCCAGGGATTGGCTTCCCTGTCTACTGATTGGCTGATGACAGAGGACAGGAATACTGGTTTGGTTTATAGTGGAGGGTCCCGTACCCATGCCACATGCCATTTTTATATGCAGGACGGCAAGATATAGAGTCCTATTCCTTTTGTGAAATGGTCATTGAGTTTTTTGCACACTTGTGTGTATTTTTGTTTTTGCAAAATGCTCCTATATTCATTGCTTTTCTGCATAAACATTCTGTGACATATTACAAAATAAATGTAATCAATCAGGCTTAAATACCTATTATTATTAACTGGCCAGCAGTCTTCCAAAAGCAACTTATTTATCTTCAGCAACATGATAGGCACTCTAATGAATAAAAGAAAAGCATAAATTCTAGTCTCGAGCAACTTCCAGAATAAATTTATTCATTTATTTAAAAATCTTTGTTGAAATTCTACCCTTTACTTGGCATTTTGTTAGAAGTTGATGAAAAAAACAACCAAAACCAGATGTGGTCTCTACTATCTGACAGTGAGATCAGACAGTTAAAAGACTAGTAAACAAACAGAATGCTGAAGCATCTTAGGCCCTAAGAAGAAAGTGGAGGGTGCTGCATGGGGAGTAACCAGGGTGAATGACTTGGATTATGAAGGAAAGCCTATTTATGAAAGGAAGTCAATCCCGGCATATTTTCAAAAGCAGAGTAGTACAGTTGAAGAATGGGAAGAACATTATCTTGGTCAGTGGTTCTCAACCTTCTTAATGCTGTAACCCTTTAGTACAGTTCCTCATGTTGTGGTGACCTCCAACCATAAAATTATTTTCTTTGCTACTTCATAACTGTAATTTTGCTACTGTTATGAATCGTAATGTAAATATCTGATATATAGGATGTATTTGCATTGTTACAAAGGGGTCACGACCCACAGGTTGAGAACCACTGGTCTAGGTGAAGGAAACTTTTGCAGAAGTGTGGAGGATTCTAGCACTCTAAGGAGACTGCGAGTGAGCTCATGTGGTTGGAGCTCCCTGGAGTAAAATCACAGTCTATTTTCATTTCATCCTTTCCTTAACCCTTCATGTGATGAGTTTATCCAGCCTTCCGCTGGCTTTCATGGTTAGAAATCCTGAGATCCACAGTCTCCCAAGAAAGAGGCCTAGTGAGTAAGGTAGGAGAGGTCAGCAAAATAAAGGCTGAAAGGGGCATCAAGACCCCACATTTGCCAACTTCACACTATTACCAAAGGCAAAACGAGAAGAACTGGAAATAGCACTCTGATAGGAGTAGAAGACTTGGTTTGCAATTCTGGATCTAATTCCATTCCTTTTATATCTAGGACAAGTCATTAGCGATGTTAGAATTTTCTTTCTTTCTTTTCTTTCTCTCTCTCTTTTTTTTTTTTTTCTTTTTCTTGTCTCTAAATTGGGGTGGTCCTTTACGGGATAGTTTTCAAGCTTTACATGACATATAATACCTGACTTTTAAAACATTTAAAGGAATGTACTAATGCAAATATATGGGATTTGGGCTTTTCTTTGCAAATCCAGTGTTCAGATTAAATCCCTGTGCATCTCTTACTCTCTAAGATGCCTTCACAGCAACATCCCTGGTGTTCCAAATCTAGCAGTGAAACAGATGCTCTCTTGGTGTGTATGTGTGTACGCGTATGTGGGATAAGTGTATAATTGATGTGCTGAGTGTGTGTGCTGTGTGTATATTGGCATATGTGGTATGTGTAGCATGTGTTTATATGTGGTGTATCTGACCTTCCTGTGTATGCTTGTGATGTGGGTATGGTATGAATATATATGTATGTATACACATATATGAATATATGTATGGTACATATATGTATGTATACACACATGTGTATGTGAGTGTGGTGTGAGAATATATGATGTGTGGTGCTGGGAGATCAACACAAGTGGTAAGTCAGAAATAATTATATGAAAATATCCTCCAATTTCATCCCAATCCCCTGAGGTGGCATATTGCTAAAGACCGCAGAAATTGCTAGCTTCAAAATAAACCTCAGCCTTTTGCTTTCTGATAATTGTGCAGGGAATAACCAGGTCTGGGAAGTATAGGAAGATTGGAGCCCATATCAAGGGGAAGTGGGCTTGAAGAGGGGAAAGTGAGAAAAAATTGAAAGGGGAAGTAGTTTTTCCCAAATACACAGAGACTCAAAAGAACAAAGACCTCTGGTATTACCACTCTGATACTTCTGAGCACACTTAACAGAAAGCTCCGTGTTGCCCAGATTTGGCTTTGTCCACAAACAGCCCTCCTGAATGCCTGAGTCTGGCTGGCTTGGGACTTAGAGGGGAGGCAAGGAGAGGCTGCTGTCAGGGAAGCACTCTCAGGCCTGTGCTCTAGTAAGACTTATCTAGTTAAACCTGCAAATCGGGGGCCATGGGAAGCTTGGGAGAGGAGGCTGAATATTTAAAAGAACAGCTGTTGTGATGCTGGTCAGGTGGGAGGCAAGCGTAGTTCTCAGGTTCTCCAGTCTCCCTTAATGCAACTGCGTAGCCATCAGTAAGCAATTGTGTCCGAGTGCCCACCCATGCCCTATGTTCGGTAGAACAAACTGGAAAACTACAGTGTGATGTAGAGACTTAGGCAGCATTTCTCTGCTTGCCTATCTTCTGATTTGTGCAAATAGGAGCAGAGCATTCTAGGGGCAACAGTGACAGTCCTGGCCTTACTTACTCTTTGGATATCCATTACACTGATCACATCTCCAGAACACACCAGAGGAGATTTTCAAATACAAAGAGCATTCTGAATTTTCTTTACCATTCTCTGGGGCACGTGTCCTTCTCTACAGGAAGAATGAGATGCAGTTCTTCTACATAGAAAATTCATAGACTAATAGAGGAAAAAAGACCATTATGCAGTAAACAATGGCAGTTCAGTTGTGTATCATTTGTGTTTAACACACTGTCTAACAAAGGTTTATGTTTTGTAGCTAAAGCTATTTTGTTTGTTTTGATTAAAGAAAAGGTAAACTAACCCAAAATGTTTGTTATTAACTCTGTGAGAAGATTGAATAGTGGAGAACCCAGGGTATTTATTTGGTTGATAATTAGGCACTTCTGTTGACCTGTTGACAACTTGCCCAACAACAATCTTAGTAATTTGCAATGCAGGCCTTAGAACCTTAATCTATGAAGTAACATCAATTATTGCATGTTTAAAGAAAGAATTTAAAGAATTAACAAGCGAAAGTGCCAACAGTTTTCTTTTTACAGCCTAATTATCAATTCATACAGTACAGCTGCCTACTACTTAAATATTGATTTGCCAAAAACTTATTTATTTTTTTCAAACACCAGAGCTTCATATTGTAAAAGGCACATATAAGACAGTTATATGATTAAAAGAAGTAAATTCTCTCCTCAAATCAGTGTCATAAGTACTACATTGTACTCAATCATCAGTATTTACGGGTAAATCTTGTATAATGTTCAACTAAATACGCATTCAGTTTATATTTCTAGATTTATTTACATCAATAGCAGTGTAAATTTTGCAAAAACAGAACTGATCCTGGCTAACTTACTTAAGTGCCATCAGCAGGATCTAGCCAGCTGTAATCTGTAATTTTAGTAAATGGTTTGCTATGAAGATGAGGGTTACAAACAGCAGAAAACATCTTCATAGATATATTTAGAATTGTGCAGAAGCCAAGACCTGGGATATAAAAACTCCAAATATATATCTATTGCTCTTCAACTTTAATGTGCTTTCACAGCTATTCAGTAATTGTTCTTTATGCAAATTCTATATCTTATCTGACATGGTAGATATTTTACCTGAATTTGGCAAAGAAGTAAACTAGAAATGAAGGGTGAAATTGTGCCCTAGGTCACAGAACTCCTTTTAGGGCAGGATCTAAATCCCCCAATTCCGTGATTTCTCATGTCCTATAGTTCTATGGGGCACTAATTCCCTTTGTTGATATTATACATTACAAGAAAATAAAATTACAAATTCACTGAGAAAATTCTCTCTTGAATGTAATGGAGTAGGTTTCTTCACTGCAGGCACATTTACATGCTGGAATGTATTGTAAATTTCTAGGAGGGATATACAGCATTTATTTTTACCAGATTTATTTAAGATCCTGGTCTAAGTATTAGATAGAACACCTTTGGGGAAACTTATATTTCTGTATGAAATCCCTATGAATATTAGAAGAAAATAGACCCACGGCATTGGCCTTGTATGTTGTGTATTTGATATTATTGTTGATGGTGATATGCCAGCATTTCAAGTATTACAAGATTCTTTCTTTAAGAGACCTCCAAAGGCAAGTAAATGATGCCTAATGCAGTTTGTTTAAGAAACCCCAGCCAGGGCGGCGCCTATGGCTCAGTCGGTAGGGAGCCAGCCCCATATACCAAGGGTAGCCGGTTCAAACCCGGCCCCGGCCAAACTGCAACCAAAAAATAGCCGGGCATTGTGGCGGGCGCCTGTAGTCCCAGCTACTCGGGAGGCTGAGGCAAGAGAATCGCTTGAGCCCAGGAGTTGGAGGTTGCTGTGAGCTGTGTGAGGCCACGGCACTCTACCGAGGGCCATAAAGTGAGACTCTGTCTCTACAAAAAAAAAAAGAAACCCCAGCCAGTGGTTCAGACAGATGCTTTATGGAGTAAGATCCAGTGAGCTGTGGCTAGAATGCTGTGAAATGTTTTGTACATAAAATGAATCCTTATGCATGAAAAGTCAGTATCTGTTGTAAGTAGTTTTCATCTGGTGGTTGATTTAAAAGGTTGGGAATTAGAGTAGCTCATTCCAGCTGAGGCTCTCACTCCTCAATGAAGAAACAGCAGCAAAGACGTTTACACAAATCTAAATGTGTTGTGTCCTGGCTTTGTGTCAGGTTGGTAAAAAAAAAAAAAAAATTAAAAAACAAATTCTCACTTCTTTGTAGCACATTTCATATGCAAAGAGCAGAAGAGCACTGCCTTCCCTTCAAAGGCAAAGAACACTTTACTGCATTCCAGAGGAGAGTCTTGATATTTCATTTTGCATAAAGTGGGGAATATGGTAGACACTCAATAAATCTATTTTAATAATTGAGTAATGTTGAGCTCATTTTATTAAGGCAGAAAATATGCTTTATGCTTGCATATGATTTTTTTTTTTTACATCAATAAGATATATTGTAGACCAGAAGCCCTGAGACAGTAGAGACTGTGGGGTCTTCCTGACATCAAATCAAGTACTAAGTTCAGTTAATTCAGAAAAAGACAGCAGATTCATATGTATGAAATTTTGGCAAGACAATAAAAGGAAAATTCAGCCTTTGGGCCTATTCAGTACATTAGTTAGATAACATGAGGAACTTATGTGCTTATAAGTAAATAGTTGAGCCAAAACTTTTCCTATCTGTCCAAAATAATTATCATACCAAATTTTTATCCATCGTAATACAGGATTTGTTTGCTGATCTTTGCACCCACTCTAGCTATATCTTCTCCCTAACTTTTGTGAATTTCTGATACTCATGGTTATTTCTCTCTCTACATATATGTGTGTATGTGTGTGTATACCATCAAAGTAATATCAATAAATATAGGAAAGATATATATATCTTTCCTAATTTTTGGCAAAGGCTAATTGCCAATCATGTTGGATTGATAAAATGAAAAATACCTGGGAAAGCAGAAGCAGTTGAAAACAAAAGGAAGAACAAATCACATAAAGCCTGATTATAACAACAACAAAGAAAAAATACTGGCTGCCATGTGACTCCCTTGCTGACATGTTCCATTGCTCTTGCTTTGTGTATTCACTGCAAGGAAGCCTGAGCTCTCATCATCATTAAATGCGAGAAGGTGTTCTGTAATGCTGAGCCAAACCTGGATGAAATAATGAAAAATCACAGAACTAGAAAGTAGTTGAGTTTAGAGGAACTTTAGGGAACATCTATTCTAGTCTACATGATGTAATGTAGTTAAGCATGTGTATTCTCAACTCAAGACATGTTCAATTCTTATCCTTCTCTTTCTTAGTTCTTTCCTACCTCTGTCCCTCTCAAGAAAACTACATTTTCTTGGCTGTAAAATTTAGAAAATAATTGTATATAGCTCCAGAATTCTTGAATTGCTTAAGTGAATATGTTATCCAGCATGTAGCAAACATCCCATAAATATAGATGCCATTGTTATTATCACTATTGTTTAATAATAGTAACAACAACAGCCATTGTTATTAATAATCCTAGTAGTGGAAGTATGCAATATAAAAGTAAACCAAAGTGGGGAGAAATCAAATGGATTTTTAAATGGCATATAGACAGGGAGAGATGAGTAGCTTTACTTTAAAAGCCAGGAGTCGTCTCAAATTGTGAGTATCATGTATTGGCATTCTTCAATGCTACCGTGCACGTTTCATGTTGGGGAATCTCACCTGACCTGTGCATTCTGCCATCCCCTGGGCCCAGGATATCACTGCCACTTGGCAGGAGGTTCTCAGTGTGTATATAAATGAATGAGAAGTGACTTCAGAGTAGCACACTTGGCAGGAATGAAGAGAGTAAGGAATCAAATAAATCGTGAAGTTGTACCTACAAAACTTAAAAAACATAATACTTCAAGTTCTGAGGAGAGAAAATGATGATGCTTTCTGAGAATATTCAGAGTTTTAGTGAAATGAAGATAATACAGTTGAAAATATATTAAAACTTTAAAGAGAACAATAGAAAGATAAATAATGAGAAATTCTTTGAAGCCAAAACCATCAAAGTAATATCAATAAATATAGTAAAATAAAGTGTATTAATTCGTGGCACACCAATATTGAAGAGTTTATGCTTTTGTGTTGCAAAAATTGAATGTATGTATGTGATTTATTTTTGCATATAAATTTTGTTTAGCTGGTGGTTGTCGTTTGGCACTTGAGATTTTCATTTTTAGCTATTTTCCTGGTAATACATGAAAATCTGCTAATAGAGATTGTGCGATCACTTTAGGTAACTGTCAGAGCTAAAGGGTAGCATCCACTAAAGAAAATTTAGTACTAACAAGTATTTTATTTATCTTTTAACAATAATAATGAAATAAAATCATAAGTAGTCAATTAAATATGTTTAAACATTAATTAAAGGTCTATATATTAACTTTTATTTGTTTTTTGTAAAAACCAAAGACTCTTCAGTTACAGTTAAAATATAGAAATAAGATATTAAGGATTTTTGTTATTATTTTGGCTCCAAATGTTTGATTAACACTATTTTCCATCACCACCTAGATTATTCTAGAATTAACAGTCTCAACAGGAATATAAATTGGTTTTGGGGAATAAAAAAAAAGTCTTAATCTTTGTATGTATAATGTGCAGCTATATACATATGTGTGTGTGTATATATACATAAATAGCAATTTAATATATTATGAAATAAAAATTTCATGAGGAGAGTTATTAGAAAAAAATTGTCCAAAAGAGCTCAATGGGGCAGACATGGGTAAATAAAAATGAAAATTGAGAAAGATTAGGCTAAAACATTGTCGTTCACATCTGGTTTGTGCTAGTCTGTTTTGATTCAGAAACTGAATAATTTAACTCCTTTGGTATGCATCAGCTTTATTAACTCATCTGCAGTAAGTTTCTCCATAGTTTTTGTATGTTTAAAAACAGAATTTAGAGTACAAGCAATCTGGGTTTTGAATTCCAGCTCTATGAGTTCAAGTCATGTACTCTTTGACTGCTTTTTCTCTGAATCTGCACAGTAAAATAACAATGGCTTTTATAGATATTAACAAGAAACATTAGGTAATACAGGCCAATCTCCCAGCCCAGGGCTTGATACAGTGAGTATACAGTGAGAACAGCCTTAAGGATTATGATCCGTCTAATTTTGAGTTTGGGATTGCCACTTCCACATGAAGACTATAATATCCGTGCTTTTGAATCTCAATCAAAAGCAATTTTAAAGTTCCCCACTAAATTAAAGGTGACAACATTTTATAGTCTACCCTTCCTCAGTCTTGTCATTATTTTAATCTAAATACATTACAAGAAATGTACATATACATATATACATATAAAGTTATGCCAGACAAAAATCAAAAAGTTAGGAAACTGAAGAAAGTTATCAAAAGAGAATATTAATAAGCATCATTCAAAAAATTTCCTAGATACTTCAAGAGAAAAGGATTAACTGCTTTGTTTTCTAATTCTAAATAAGAGTATATCCTGGGAGGAGGTACCAATTATACTTTATTATAGCAAACACTGCAAAAAAAATACAATAATTTACTCTTGTAATTTTTTTCTATAAACCATATTCATCTTTGACATAAGATAGAGCCAAAACCAAAAAGTCCATCAAATATTTATTTTCACAAATTCATGTTCAAGTGCTGTATAAATAAATGTTTGATGAACTTCTTCGTTTTGGCTCTTTCTCAAAGATGTTTGAGCCTATGAGTGAATGAAGTGACCTCAGAAATGGAAATGAAGTCTTCTGACACAAGTATAATAATTGCACAATCCCTTCCCAACTCCAAGATTATTTATTAGTTATAGCTAGGTTTTGCAAGGTGTTTTATCTTTCTGGTAGAATGACAGGCAGATTAATGGTGATTGACGAAAGACAGGAAAGATTACCAACAATGTTTGAGACCGGAAACTGAACTCAGAAGAGCTGGCTGGTGCAGAGCTGAAATCTCTTTCATGTACAGTTCTGCAAAATACACTCCTCCATTGGATGCTTTTTATAAAAGTAAAATTAGACATTAATTAAGAAATAAACCAAGTCTTGTATTGTAGGAATTATTTTATGAACAGCCAAGAAAGAAAGAATTTGTTGCATAGTGTTATTAATTATAGATAATTTGTTGTGACCAGATCAACAAAATGTTTTTACCATAGACCATTCCTCCTGGGACACAAGAATGAGTTTGTTATGCAAAATGTCTTTGTAAAGCTTTATGCTAGAGTCAGATTTTATACCAACAAGCACTTTATTCTAACTAGCAGCACACATGAGGAGGAAAGAATACTTATTGCTTTCCTTACAACTCTTAGAGAAAACAGAAAGATATTTTAGAACTCTGAACCAAGACTCAAATTCCACTGGACAATTAACCTTAGGAAACCCATGTACCATATTTTCTTTCAATATCCTCATGTGCATAATATAGACAACAAATCCCTACTTACAGACTTCCCAGAGTTATTATTACAAAGAGAAAAATTATTGAATAAAAATAGTTTGTCTTAATGTATGTAGTGATAGACATGTATGAGGAGCTAAGATAATTCTCTGGTTGAACAATAGCATGGATGAGACAATGGGAAAGACCTGGTTACTCATCAGATTTGGTACTAAAAATACTTAAAAGAGGCACAGTTGTTGTGCAGACACAGTGGATGCTGGGAAAGCTGTGTTAGTGGGTATCGTCAGTATCTCAGCCCTGGTGATATATATATATATAATCCCTGCATGCTGATTGGCTGATACCCCTGAATACAATCAATGGACTTATGTATTTCTAAAGCAGGAGTCTTAACCTCACATCAACCTTTAAAGAATATTTAAAGAATTTAAGAATGAGTTTCAAAGATTTTATTAACCTGCTGAAATTGAATGCAAATGTATATATATATATATATATATATATATATATATATATATACTTTTTTTTTTTTTTTGCCATTGTAGTCAGCTCCTCTAGGACATCATTCTGAATTTCTCTTGAATAATCAGTCTCTCTAGACATTCCAGTCATCCTTTCTCCTTTGGGTAGGGGAGTCATCTCCTTCAGTGTCTGCCAGACAAGATAGCTTATTACATTATCCTTATTAAATTTCCTTCTTTTGCTCTTCAACTCTCATTGCCCATGCTGTCTCATTTCTATCAAGCTTATAACATTTAATTTCTCCTTTCCTCTGCTATTATTGAGTCCAATTTTCATACCAATCATGAAGCTACAGCATGTAGCTTCCATCCCAGTGAGAGCTCTCCATGGAGGTTTTTAGAGTGACAACCAGACTTATTAATATCATTACTGATTAATTATTTTTTAAGCACAGGAAATATGTTTAATACTCTTGTTTGAATTTTCCAAGTATCTATGACTCTCAACTTAAATGAGACATGGTTTCACTTTTTATAAAATTTCCCTTGGCCATTATCTTCCTTGATGAGTGATCCCTCATTGGTACTGAGTACTAAAGTAGATTGAACTGTAGGTTGCTGCTTGCGTGCGACCTGCAATAGCTCCCTCATATCCTTTAGAGAAAGTTCAACATCCTCCACCTAGCTTACAATTAGTTCAACCAAACATCTGTCAGGATGGTCTCTACTTTGCCAGACTTTCTTGTCACTGCCCTATGGTGCCTACTTGTTAATTTGGTTAGAAAGATTCTGTAGACTGTCTGATTTCCACCTTAGCATCTTTCCATGTAATTTTTCCCTAAGTTTTAGGCTTTACTCTCTTCTCCTAAGATTTTGCTCACTACCTAGTGAGAGGTTGATATTTTACTCTTTGCCACCTAGTTCAGGTATCCTCTCTCTGCACATATTTTTTGTACTGCCTTGAGTACCTAATCTCTTCCCATTTTGCTACTTCATTTAATATGCCCATTGATATTTTCTCACTTTACCCTATAAATTTTTTAAGTTGAGAATCCATGTAGTGGCATAGTCTTTCCTCATCTCTTTCACATGTCACAGACATGGTCAGATAATAGGTACAAATATGTTAAGCACAAGTTTAAAAGTGAAACCATGTCTCATTTCTTGTGTGCAAGAAAGAGTAGCTACCAACTCTTGTGAAGACCTCCACAAACTTAATCATTAGACTGCACTGCCCCATAATCCCTGCATGCTGATTGGCTGATACCCCTGAATACAATCAATGGACTTATGTATTTCTAAAGCAGGAGTCTTAACCTCACATCAACCTTTAAAGAATATTTAAAGAATTTAAGAATGAGTTTCAAAGATTTTATTAACCTGCTGAAATTGAATGCAAATATCAGTCTACATTTGATTCTGTCTCATAATATTTTCCCCTTCCCATTCCCAAGAATTCACAGATTCAAATACACTAGAACCTCTGTTACACCCAAGGGACTGTAACAAACTGGTCAACATACAGAGGTGGTCAACATAAGAAACTAGGCCTTTGGTACTGATATGTACCTGTGTTGCATGTCTAGTTTATGTATATTAGGTCAATTTAAGAAAGTGGTCAATGTAGGGAAGTGGTTGACTATGGAGGTTCTACTGTGTATTCTCAAAGGAATTCATGACCTCAAGAAGATTAGGGATCTCCTTGGTGAGTTTATGAGGACATTGCCAAAACCTATCATTGCATAGAGTGCTAAGGTATTGACAGGCAGCAAAATTAAATAACAAGAACTTTTTCATTTTCTACCAGACTTGCCTCTTATTTCCTAGCACATTTAAACTGTTGTGTAAGGGAATGCCCATTGGGGTCTCTTACAACAGGTTTCTATCATGGTTTAGGCAGAGCTGTTCTTATGTGCTGGCCCCATTCCTCCTATGAGAGTCTTCCTCCCACTGTAGCCCTCTTCCCAAAGCTTAGCAGTAGAGCTGTGCCCCAGGCTGTGTACTGGTGGGGCAGAATGCCTAAAGCAAATTCAGAATTAAGGAGTTCCACAGGGAGTGGCCCTGGGGGTTGGGGGGGCGGGGAGGATTAAGAAAACAGGGCTTTGAAATCCCCTCAAGCAACAATCCTGTTTTCCCTAAACCATTCAGGGTGAGTAAGGAGGGAGGCTCAGCATGAATTAGTAGCTCAAAGCAAGCCTGCCAACTGGATCCACAGTAATTGTCTTCTCTTCTTGTCTTAGGAAAAGAAAACTGAATTTCTGATTTTCTTCCCCTACTGCTCCTATCTACCTGAGTTAATGCAGCCACTTTTTTTTTTTTTCTCCACATCACTACTTTTTGTTCTTTTCTTGGCTTCTCTCTATGTTAATACAGATTTTCTGAAGGTCTAAGGATGGGGGAGGAAATGGATGTCTTATGCTAACATAGATCTGTTTCTTTCAGAATGGAAAATCAGGAAGATTCTTCCACAAGGCTTTTAAATGCTCAATCTGTTCTTTTGAGGACAGTGAATGTGAGACAGCCTTAGTCTATTAAACATGGAAGTAGGGACAAGGTAAAGTTTGAAAAATGTGTTCTACTGAACTTAGATGAGGTTTGCTAGCTCTTATTAATGTCTAACCCTAGTTTTATCTCAGTTCTCAAGACCTCACCTGCTTCTTGCTTTCAACATTTTAGTTTTCATGCAAGACCTGATGGACTGTCACACACTGTGTCACTAGTAAGGGCATGGGAGAAGATTTCAGTAGAACATGCTGTCCTGAGTCCTGTGGTCAACAAATGCATGGTTTTCTCATGAGACTAATTGGTTGACAATGACCCTCCACATTCCCAAGCTTTAACACTCTCACTATTCTCCAGTTGCCCTATGGAGTGATGATTCAGAGACACTCTTACCAAAATCCCTGCTGTGGATGATAAATTTTAGAGAATAGGGCTACCTCAGAGGATGAGCCCTTGATTTCATCTATGACAGTTATAGGTCAGCTAAACTTCAAACTAAACACTATTCCTGTTTGCTTTCCCCCCATTTATTTATCTCTCCCTAGCTGATGCCTGGCAGTCTTCTTGGCTCATCTGGGTACCATGAAATTGTGATCTGAGGTATTTGCAGTCATTTCCTCCCTAAATCTCTGAAAGGCATTTTCTACATTAGGAGATATGGAGCCATTTAAAATATGAGCAAGTTAAGCAAAATTTCTATGGTGAAATAATGCTTTGGGTTTACAAATCTGTTCTCATTGGCTTTGTTTGAATTAGGGCACATATGTAAGTTAAATATGAGTTAGGACAAAGTAATCAAATTCACTAAAACATGCATCTTAAATACAATGCTGTGGACCCCAATTTGTTTCTGAAATATTTATTTAACTCTTATTATGGCTCAGCTCTGGAATGCTGAAGTAATTCCAAAATCTGTAGGCATGGTTAATCTCAAAAAGTTCTTTCTCCACTTGGAGAAAATAAATTATATAAGTAAATCCCCAAGATGTGTACTTCTCTAAAGAGTCAAAATTTCTTCCAAGGACATGAATGTCCTAAATTCAAAATCAGCCAATTCCTGAACTTTTTAAATTCATTTATTAATTTGATTATGACCAAATACACAATGGCTGGATTTCCCTGATTAATAGATATTTTATCCTGTTAAACTAACAAAGGTAACCGATTCATAGAATTTAGAAACTGTTAATAGCTCAATTTTTGACCATAAGTCTCTTCGTAAAGCCGTTACATTTTTTGGAAATAGATAGGATCACAATAGGGTTATTTGTAGTTATGCTATGATGTATTTGGACATATTCCCCAAACGTCATGCATTGCATTTTAAGGCACGTCCTTGTTCACCTCTAAGTTTTTTATGTCTTGATATTGTTCATAGTTTATTATGGCCTTGGGATTAAGTAAGAACTTGAGTAGACAGCTGACCAAAGACCCGAAATGACTTTGTAATGTGCAACATGTAATGGGCTCCAAAGGGAAGAAAGCCCCCCAGAAAGACCGAGGTTAAGTGTCTCACCAGTACGATAAAATGGTGGCTTGGGATTCTTATTAAGTTGTAATTTAGGATGAAAAATGCAATATTTCCATTCCATTGAGAATGTGGACTAAGTTCCTACTACTTACTTAAGTATCTACCAAACCTCTATCAGTGACAAACTTTGATGCTGCTGTATTTTTTGTTTGTTTGTTTGTTTTTTCTAGACTGCATCTCATTCTATCCCCCTGGGTAGAGGGTAGAATGCAACCATGGTGTCATAACTCACAGCAACATCAAACTCTTGAGCAATCAATCCTCTTCCCTCAGCCTTCCAAGTAGCTGGAACTACAAGAACCGAACACAGTGCCTGGCTAGTTTTTTCCATTTTTAGTAGAGAAGGTCTCTTTCTTGCTCAGGCTGGTCTCTAACTCTTTGAGCTCAGGTGATCCATCCACCTCGGGCTCCCAAAGTGCTAGGATTACAGACATGAGCCACTGTACCCAGCTTAAAAAAGGGGAGGGGGGCTTGGGAGCATATCCTGTATTTGCTCAGTAAGTAGACTGTTCAGTGACTATGATGTTTGAGGGTGACTCCATCATGCAAGATGGAGAGAGTTCAGCCACCGTCTGAGCCTACCTAAGAACCTGATGAACCTAGGGAACCTGCTAAGCTTCTCCTTTTCTTTGTAGTCTGAGGTGACAAGTTAATTCCCACATCTAAAAAACATTCTGCTAAGAATTAACAACAGTTCTGGCTGATGTGAAAGTGAGAAATCAAAGTTTGCTTTTTCACCCACTTTCCATTTCTACAGCTCTAGTCACTGCTGTCTTCTAGAGGTCTGTCTCGTCTACAAAGACATTACCTGTCTCGGGCTCTTAACACACATCCAACTTTTCACATGTGCTATAGTTGGTACCAGTAAGAATAGGGCACTGTACATATCACAGGGGAATACAAAGCTTCTCCTAGTGCCCATGGTGAGGCTGAGATAAGCTGAGAGGGGGAGCATTCAGCTGGAGGAGAAGCAGAAAAAGTACCAGCACTGAGCCAGGGCTTTCAGGAGCCGGTCCTAACAGTAGCGACATTTACCTGTGGCAGTGCACTTAGTATTACTAGGAGGAGAACTTGGGAAGGTAGTTTGACACATCGAGAATATAGGGTGAGGAAAGGTGATGCTAGAAAGAAGAGAATGAGCAATAAGGGCTGAGCTGACATGATCAAAAGCAAGCTGGAATGCAGCACACACAAAAAAAATAGGTCAAGATCAATGGTTCAGAACCAAGGCTGTAAAGAGCGAGAGCACCTGAGTTCCCCTTTCATGTGGCTTCCAGTGTGTGGCCCTGGTGTGAGGATGGAGGCTTTCAGAAATCATCAAGGGCTGAAACAAAGCAAATGTTTAATGTGTGCTTAAGGAATAGACCTTATAATAGGGTAAACAATCAGTATAAATACTAGAGCACATAATTGTACATTTTCAAAATAATTAATAGATTTATATATGTACCATTGGGATAAACATTTTGATGATGATTAAACAATTCAAGGACCTTCATTTATTTTGTGTTTTGTCTGTAATTATTCTTCCAGTCTGGCTTATTTACCAATCAGAAATCGTATTCCTGGGATTTTCCCCAAAACCATCTCACACTTCTCTGTGCCTTAGGATTACTTTTTCATTCTGTGTTTTATCCTTCACATTAATGCCTATGTGTTCTAGCCTTTAGGAATTAGGAGGAGAATTGTATAATATCTCTGGACCACAGACTGTAGGTTTTTCCTACTCTATAACTTGTTTTACACCCAAATAGTTCTGCATTGAAAGGCTGGCAAACAAACTCATTGGAAATGGAAGGGTCAGTATAGAAAGCCCTTGAGAACCCTATTAAGCATTTCTCACTTATGTAGGTGTCACCACCCCAATTTTCCTTAAAATGCTTGATCCCCATCTGTATGTCCTACTTTACATAATATCACTGAACCTCCACCCATAATTTTGATATTCTTTGTTAGATAAAATGTTCTTTCTCTCCATCTGGAGAGAAAAAGTAGTCTGGAGTAAAAAGTAGGGAATTAATCCATCAGGAACAATTTCACATTTAAAAATCAAACTCCAGGGCAGCACCTGTGGCTCAACGGGGTAGGGCACTGGCCCCATATGCCAGAGGTGTGGTAAGTTCAAACCCAGCCCCAGCCAGAAATTGGCAAAAAACAAAAACAAAAAAAAAAAAACTCCAAGGCCATCTTCAGTAAGGATGCTGCAACTCATGAAGAGCTACAAGCAATTCTGTTTACAGGTGGGACTGCCACACCTGCTCAACCAATTCATGGGTGACCAACGCAAGCATTGCATAGTCTCCAAGGCATTAAATTGAACTGGTTTTGTAAAATTACTTTTTCAACACCTCCTTTATGTAGAAAGATAATGCATACGTCTGAACAGTTAAATAATAATACATGGAAACAGTTTGAACAATATAATAGTATACGATTAACTAGCCAGGGAACCTTATGAGCAATAAATCCTATAGTTTAGCAAAGAGATTAATCAGGACAGAGGTGAATGGGAAAAGCTCTTTGGAGAGGATAGTGCATGAAAAGTTCTTGGAAAATGGTGAATATTGTTAAAGGTAGACAACAAAAGAAGCATTCTAGGAAGGGGGAGCAGGAAACATTGAGGGTAAATAAAAATGCATGTTTAGAGGCAGTGATGAGCTATAGACTACAAAAAATGCTTTTAGAAATGGTACCTAAAATCTGTTTTCTTCTTTCATGCTATGATTTGACTTGCACGTCAATAGACACTTTGTGAGCTGCTCTTTACAGATAAATAGTATTATCTAGATATCAGATGGTCTCATTAGAGCCATGCTCACCAAAATAGCATGGTGATCAGCAGGTCCTTAGCTTCTCCTGTTATTTCATTGTTCCATTGCTTTCCATCTCCCAAACATCTGCTCCAATATATCTCTTTCTGAAGCAACTATTTCAGTCTGATTCCCTTAAAGAATCCTTGTTTCGTCTGGAAATTTACTTAAATCTTGGTAAGTAGTAAGAACAAAAGTTTAGATCTTTCAAAACACTGAAAAGATGCATAAGTTCTCTATAAAAACCCTGATGTGATAATTGCTTTCTAAAGAGACTGTAAGCAAACATACTTCCTAAGAAATATTTTGCAAGAAGTCAATTACAGGATATTTTATGATAGAAATAGGATAGAAAGATAAAAGTGAAAGTTACCTATATCAAAGTGAGGAAATACCATGAATCCACCTAAGAACAAGATGTCCTGATTCATGGGAAGTCAATCATTTTATTAACTGAGTAATAAAATAAGACTAATTAAAACACAACGCAATCAGTGGAAGACAGAATGAGATTTATTTATTTAGTGGTGTGAGCAGGTATGTGTTTTTTTCTTTTTCTTTTTCTTTTTTTGCTGTTTTGGCCAGGCTTGAACCCACCACCTCCAGCATATGGGGCTGACGCCCTACTCCTTGAGCCACAGGCACCACCCAGGTATGTGGTTTTTAAAAAGCAAAGCAAAACAAGGCTCTACCTCTAGGAATTCCATTGCATATAAATAACAATGTTCAAGGAATAAAAGTCTAGATGCACCACAAGCCAGCTAGAAATATGAGAATAATACCGTGCTCCAGCATGTTGTGAATGTGTGTTAGTCTTTCTCTGCCTCCAGGAGGTCTAAAAACTCATGAAGTCTCTATCTCTGGGTGGTGGGGATCTAAAAATTCATTAAGTAAAGAATAGTCCTTCTCTATATCCAGTGGGTCTAAACATTTGTTACCAGATGAAGAGGGTCCAGCTGCCTGTCACTGTCAGCCAGATGCAGAGACCAGGATTGGGCCCACCAAGCTTTATTGTCAGAAGGTCAGCAATTCTGGAGAACAGCAAGAGTAGCATCTCAAAATTGTTCTCCCTCAGTTACAATTCTAATAGTTTTTAAAGTGAGAATACAAAGAAAGACACCTAGACAATTTTAACTTTATCTGGCGGAAAACTACATCAGAGTAGTCTTTACTCTAACAATGCAGAATGTTTAAACAATATAAAAATAACCTTCACTCTAATAATATAGCAATAAAAATAACCTTTACCCTAATCAAATATCTGAAAGAATTCTAAGGGAAAACAACATAACATCAAAGTAACTTTTACTCTAACAACATCAAAATGCTTATTATCTTTGAGTGGCTACCTCCCCCCAAACATCCTCACAATCATGATGAAACCTTAACTAGATAATCACATGGGGTGGGGGATGGGAAAGGATCTGAGCTGAGCAAACTTGGTCCACTGTACTGCTTCAGCTTAACTTCTCAGACAGCATCTCGTAGACTGCTTTTCTGGTTTCACATTCATAGAACTTGTTTCTCTTTCTCTACCTCCAAAAGGTCTAAACAGTCATTAAACAAATAGGATTTGTTAGTGTTTCTGTACCTCTGATGGGTCTAGACTTTCATTAAGCAAAGAACAGGACTCACTGTGTTTCTTCTAGTTCGGCTAAACATTTCTTCTAGGTTGCAGAAGATTTACAGCAGATAAACCTCTGGCCACTTACAAGACCTCCAGCAGATGACCTTTGGTCTTTAACACCACATCATGAGTAACTGAGTTATGATTGGCCGCCAAACATCATCTTTTGAATGGCACCTGAATGATCATTAAATAGGACTCAACTCAAGAACACTCTTATGGGTAACTCAGGGCTTATGCCATTTTTGATTGTAGCCCATCTGTGTGCAGATGTTTCAATAAACCTTTGCTATAAACTAGAGTCAGCCTGATTCTTTCTGGCACCTTCCACTGTTGATTTTCCTCTTCCAGTTGTTGTCCATGGGGGGGTGGGGTTTCTTAGTTCCTTGTATTTATCCACAGCTAAGACTTCACCAGAGTCACTGATCCACTATGATCAGACAAGAAGCAGCTGAATACAAAACAGAACCACCTAACCCCACCATAACCAAACAGGTTTTCTCAGCCTCAGACTGTAATACTGTTTGGGTCCTTTGCAAAGCTATAGGGGAAAAAACTGCAGTCATCAGTCCCAGATCCTTGACAAAAGGCTGGTTAACCACAACTCCAGGAACCCCCAATCCAATGTCACCTTACCTGTCCATCTAGCCAAAAGTGAAAAACAATCATGAGGTGGAATCAGTGGAAAAACTCTGACAACATGAATATTAAAAGCAGATAAACTCCCCCAAGGAATGATATGGCAGGCATAGCACAAGATACCATTCATAAACAAATGAATGAGATGTCAGAAACCAAGTTCAGAATTTGGATAGAAAATAAAATCAACAGAATGGAGGTAAGGATGGAATTAGAATTTTGAGGAGTAATTCAGAAAATGTCTCAAGAATTCAATGAATTCAAAGACAAAATCACCAAAGATTTTGATACATTGAGGCAAGAACTTTCAGTCCTCAAAAATCTGAGAATACCTCAGTAACAAAATAGAGCAGACAGAAGAAAGGATCTCTGACATTGAAGACAAAGCCTTTGAATGTTCCCAAATGCTCAAAGAGGAGAAAAACTGGAGAAGAAAAATGGATCATTCTCTTAGAGAACACTGGAATAATTGAAAGAGATCTAATATTCACCTTATAGGAATACCTGAAGGTGATGAGGTTGCTACAAAGGAGATAGATGTTTTACTTCATGAAATAATCAAAGAGAATTTTCCAGACATGCCAGAAGATTCTGAAATTCAGATAGCAGACAGTTTCAGAACACTGGCATGACTCAACCCAAATAAAAATTCTCATAGACACATTATAATTAGCTTCGCCAAAGTTAAAATGAAGGAGAAAATTCTGCAAGCATCCAGATGTAAGAAAACCATAATCTACAAGGGGAAGAATATTAGAATTTAGAATGACTGCAGATCTCTCTGCTGAAAGCTTTCAAGCTAGAAGAGGATGGTCACTGACCTTTAAACTCCTTAAACAAAATATCTTGGTGGTTTTTTTTTTTTTTTTTTTTTTTGGCCGGGGCTGGGTTTGAACCTGCCACCTCCGGCATATGGGACCAGCGCCCTACTCCTTGAGCCACAGGCGCCACCCTAAACAAAATATCTTTAAACTCAGGATCCTATATATGGCTCAACTGAGTTTCATCTATGATGGAGAAATTGAATACTTGAAGAATTTGCCATAAATAAACCAGCTCTCCAGGATATTCTCAGACACATCCTCCATAATGAACAGCACAATCCTCCTCCACCAAAGTAAACTCACTCAGAAACTTTTGATCAAATTGCAACTTCCTCAGTGGCAAAAGGATTAAAAATGTCCATTGGACTTTTGAAAAACTCAATACCAAAAATACTATCTGGCTTATCAATACTTTGAATTAATGTGAATGGCTTAAATTGTCCTCTAAAGAGGCACAGGTTGGCTGACTTGATACAAAAACTCAGGCCAGACATCTGCTGCATTCAAGAATTTCACCTTACCTTAAAAGATAAACATAGACTCAGGGTGAAGGAATGGTCATCTATAATTCAGGCAAATGGAAATCAGAAAAAAGCAGGTGTTGCAATTTTATTTGCAGATACAATAGGCTTTAAACCAACAAAAGTAAGGAAAGATAAGAATGGTCACTTCATATTTGTGAAAGGCAACACTCAACATGATTAGATTTTAATTATTAAAATTTATGAACCCAACCAGAATGTGCCTCAATTTAGCAGAGAGACTTCAACAGACATAAGTGATGTGATTTCCTCTAGCTCCATAATAGTTAGAGATTTTAACACTCCTTTGGCAGTGTTGGTTAGATCCTCCAAAAAGAATCAAAGCAAAGAAATTTTAGACTTAAACTTAACCATTCAACATTTGCATTTAACAGACATCTACAGAACATTTCATCCTAACAAAAATGAATACACATTCTTCTCATCAGCCCATGGATCATCCTCCCAAATTGATCACATCTTAGGTCACAAGTCTAACCTCAGCAAATTTAAAAGAATAAAAATTATTCCTTGTATTTTCTCAGACCATAATGGAATAAAAGTTGAACTCAGTAACAACAGGAATCTGCATACACACACAAAAACATGGAAACTAAATAACCTCATGCTGAATGACAGCTGGGTCATTGATGAGATTAAGAAGGAAATTACCAAATTTTTGGAACAAAATGATAATGAAGGCACAAACTATCAGAACAAATAGGATACCACAAAGGCAGTCCAAAGAAGGAAATTTATAGCATTTCAAACCTTACAGAAAAGAACAGAAAGAGAGAAAGTCAACAACTTACTAGGATATCTCAAACAACTGGAAAAGGAAAAACATTCCAACCCTAAACCCAACAGAAGAAAAGAAATAACTAAAATTAGAGCATAAATAAATGAAATTGAAAGCAAAAGAATCATACAACAGATCAACCAATCAAAAAGTTGTTTTTTTTGAAAAGGTCAATAAAATAGATAAACCTTTGCTAACCTAACCAAAAGTAGAAGAGTAAAATCCCTATTTTCATCAATCAGAAATGATAAAGGCCAAATAACAACAGATTCCTCAGAAATTCAATAAATCCTTAATGAATATTGCATAAAACTCTGTTCTCAGAAGTATGAAAATATGAAGGAAATAGATCAATACTTGGAAACATGCCACCCTCTTACACTTAGCCAGAAAGAAGTGGAACTGTTGAACAAGCCTATAACAAGTTTTGAAATAGCATCCACTATAAGAAATCTCCCCAAAAAGAAAAATCCAGGGCCAGATTGCTTCACATCAGAATTATATGAAACCTTTACAGAGGAACTAGTACCTATATTACTTAACCTTTTCCAAAACATAGAAAAGAAGAAATACTTCCCAACACATTCTATGAAGCAAATATCACCCTGATACCCAAATCAGGACAAGACCCAACAAGTAAAGAAAATTAAAGACCAATGTCTCTAGTGAATATTGATGCTAAAATATTCAATAAGATCCTAGCAAACAGAATCCAACAACACATTAAACAAATTATACATCACGACCAGGTGGGTTTCATCCCAGGGTCCCAAGGATGGCTCAATATATATAAATCCATAAATATAATACATCACATAAACAAATTAAAAAACAAAGACCGTATGATTCTTTCAATTGATGCAGAAAAAGCTTTTGATAATGTCCAGCATCCTTTCTTGATCACAATGCTTAAGAAAATAGGTATAGAAGAAACATTTTTTAAACTGATAGAGGTCATCTACAGCAAATATACAGCCAATATCGTATTGAATAGAGTAAAATTGAAATCATTTCCACTCAGATCAGGAAGCAGGCAAGGATGCCCACTGTCTCCACTGCTTTTTAACATTGTAATGGAAGTCTTAGTCACCACAATCAGGCAAGAGAAGGTAATCAAGGGGATTCAATAGGACCAGAGACGATATGATTATATATCTGGAAAACCCCAGGGCATCAACTATAAAACTACAAGGGATCAAGAAATACAGCAATGTCTTGGGATATAAAATTAACACTCACAAATCTGAAGCCTTTATATATACCAACAATAGTCAAGGGGAAAAAACAATCAAGGTCTCTATTCCCTTTACAATAGTGCCAAGGAAGAATAAATATTTGGAAGTGTATCTAACTAAGGACGTGAAAGATCTCTATAAAGAGAACTGTGAAACTCTGAGAAAAGAAATAGCTGAAGATGTTAACAAATGGAAAAATATACTATGCTCATGGCTGGGAAGAATTCTACCTAAAGCAATCTACAGATTTAATGTGATCCTTATTAAAGCGCCTCTGTCATACTTTAAAGACCTGGAAAAATTAGTACTTCATTTTATATGGAAAAAGAAAAAACCCTCAAATATCCAAGACATTACTCAGAAATAAAAACAAATTGGGAGGAATCACGCTTCCAGACTTCAGACTATACTATAAATCGATAGTGATCAAAACAGCATGATACTGGCACAAAAATAGAGAGGTAGGTGTATGGAACAGAAATGAAAACCAAGAGGTGAACCCAGACACTTATCATCATTTGATCTTTGATAAGCCTATCAAAAATATAAATTGGGGTAAAGATTCCCTATTCAACAAACGATGCTGGGTGAATTAGCTGGCAACATGTAGAAGACTGAAACTGGACCCACATCTTTCTCCTCTAACAAAAATTGACTCTCACTGGTTAAAGGACTTAAACTTAAGACATGAAACTATAAAAATTCTTAGAGAGAGTGCAGGGGAAACCTTTAAAAAAATTGGCCTGGGAGAATACTTTATGAGGAGGACACCCTGGGCAATTGAAGCAACATCAAAAATACATTAATGGAATCTGATCAAATTAAAAACCTTCTGCACTGCCAAGAACACACTAAGTAAAGCAAATAGGCAGCCCTCAGAGTGGGAGAGGAGTTTTGCAAGTTGTATTTGCAGCAAAGGTCTAATAACTAGAATCCACAGAGAACTCAAACTTATTACTAAGAAAAAAACAAGTGATCCCATTTCATTTTGGGAAAGTGACATGAACAGAAGCTTCTCTGAAGAAGACAGGCACATGGCCTACAGAAACATGAAAAAATGCTCATCATCTTTAATCATCAGAGAAATTCAAACCAAAATCACTCTGAGATACTATCTAACTCCAGTAAGAGTAGTCCACATCACAAAATCCCAAAACTACAGTTGTTGGCGTGGATGTGGAGAAAAGGGAACACTTCTGCACTGCTGGTGGGAATGCAAGCTAGTACGTTCCTTTTGGAAGGCAGTTTGGAGAACACTCAGGGATCTAAATGTAGACCTGCTGTTTGATCCTGCAATTCCTCTTCTAGGTGCACATCCAAAGGACCAAAAATCATTTGGCAATAAAGACATTTGCACCAGTTTGTTCATTGCAGCTCAATTCATAATCGTCAAGTCATGGAAGAAGCCCAGTGTCCATCGACCCACGAATGGATTAATAAATTGTGGTATATGTATACCATGTAATACTATGCATCATTAAAAAAAATGGAGACTTTACCTCCTTTACTTTTACATGGATGGACCTGGAAAATGTTCTTCTCAGTAAAGTATCTCAAGAATGGAAAAATATATATCCAATGTACTCAGTACTACTGTGAAGCCAATTTATAATCACTCACAATTGAATATGAAAAATGAAACACAACTATAGCCTAGGATAAATGAGGGAAGGGTAGGGAGATGGGAAGGGAGGGAGGTGGGTCGATAGAGGGAGAGTTATTAGGGGGACCACACCCATGGAGCATACTGCAAGTACAAGTTGGATCTATCAGGTGTAGAACACAAATGTCTTAATGCTGTAATTGGGTAAATGAGGTGAAGGCTATGTTGACTGGTAGGATGTAAACACTCCAATTTGTACAAATAATCAACACATTGACTCCCATAATGGCATAAATGTATTCATGATCTATGTACAAATGACTTAATAAAAAAAGAAAAATAAATAAATAAAAATATGGAAGCATAGCATTTCACCAAAAATGAAAAAACTTTTCCATCCTCCTTAGGCAAACAAGTTTCCTGCAGTCATCTATAAAGGCCACTAATAGACTAGAGACTCTGCCATCAGCCTTCATGCAGTTATTAAGAAGGGGAAGATGTATATGGCAAAGACACTGCACATAAAGAGCTTTCTACCTGTTTGGGGAGAATGCAGCCACTGCCAGATGTCAAAGGGTTTGAAGAAGCTGAGAAGAAATATCCTCAACTCTTGATCTGCTCTTTAGCTCTGATTTCTGCCAGTGCTTTCCATTGGCCAAATCCAACTGGAAGAAAGCCCCAAATAAAGCCCTGGAAATCAGTTTCCTGGGCCACAGGACAAAGGAAAGAAGTGCAGAAGATGATTCTGTAATGTTAAGAAAGGACATGGCATTGCAAGAAGAGGGTAGACAAGCCATTCCCCCTTAGCCACCAGCCCATTCAGGAAGACAAGAGATCTCTTTGGGAAACAGCATCCTGTAAGGTCAAAATGCTGTGCCACAAGGCTATGAAATTGGTCTCAGACAAACAGCCAATACATCAAATCACTACCCCCATAGCTAGATGACTCAGATTCAAGAATTTCCTTGTAATCCCAATAACTTTGGACTCTATAAACTTGGTGGATCATATTATTGTCCACAAGTATTACCTGTCCTACCCTGGGTGAAGATGGTAAGTTGGGGCCCTAATTACAATAGGATTGGACTCTTACCTTGGCCAATAAAATGTGATTAGAAGAAAATACATAGTTCAACATGTTCCTTTTTCTTCTGCCACATGACCAGTAATTTTTAGATTGACACTCCTTTATCAGTCTAGGTCTTGGAATAAAAAAAATATGTGGGACACAGGGACAGCTAATCAATAGTAGATAGATAGACACCAATATGATTTTGGGGTTATTCGTTCCCACAGCATGACTATCCTACTCATATTGATGGAGAGACACTGGAGAGGATGGCTATAGTTTCATTAAATTGGAAGCAAAATCTTGCATTTGGGTATTATGGGTTCCTCAGCCATTCAACTAATACCCAGTGGGAAGTAGACTGCTACACAATAAGGGTAAGTCGCAGATGGGAGGTAAGTGTTGGTCCCAGAGGATCTATTGCAGGTGTTCTTACCACATGTTATCCTAATACTACTTTATGAAAACCTTTGGCAAACCAATTTAGACAAAACCAGAAAGACTCGGATGCCATGGTATGGAAATTTGTATCATTCTACCATGTAAGGAATTCTGGCCAGGTAAGGCACAGACTGAGTGTAAAATGGAATGTATAATGGGAAAAGGAAGTTTTGATTACCATCTTCGGCCTTATGACCAGGTAAAGAAGCAGGGGGAAGTATTAATACCAGCTTCTATTAAGGGATCATTTTTTTCTTCAGGGTTTCCCGCTCTGCTACTTTGTATGAAGCATGCTGGTGGTAACTAATATTACTAATTAGTAACAACTTGGGAATAGCCCTAAGTAGACAAAACATTGAGATGATACACAATGGCACCTGGGGGTTGAGAAATGAGAGTTTTATCATTTGTGCCAAGGGCAAGAATGAACACTGAAAGGGTGCATCATATTGATTATCACCCTTAAAAATATGAAGTGACCATTCTTATCCTTCCTTACTTTTGCTGATTTAAAGCCTATTGTATCTGCAAATAAAATTGCAACACCTGCTTTTTTCTGATTACCATTTGCCTGAAATATGGATGACCATCCTTTCACCCTGAGTCTATATTTGTCTTTTAAGGTAAGATGTGACTCTTGTATGCAGCAAATAGCTGGCCTGAGTTTTTGTATCCAGTCAGCTAACCTGTGCCTCTTTAGAGGACAGTTTAAGCCATTCACATTAATGGAGAATATTGATAAGTCTAGTAAAATTTTGGGTATCGAGTTTTTTGAAAGTCCAGTGGATATTTTTAATCCTTTGCCACTGTGGAAGTTGGAGTTTGATCAAACGTTTTTGAGTGAGTTTACTTTTGTGGTAGAGGATTGGGCTGGTCGTTATGGAGGAATGACCATAGGTCTGAGAATATCCTGAAGAACTGGTTTGGTTATGGCAAATTTCTTCAACATATGAATGTCATTAAAGTATTTAATTTCTCCATCATAAATGAAACTCAGTTTAGCTGGATACAGAATCCAGGGTTGAAAGTTATTTTGCTTTAGGAGATTAAAAGTCAATGACCACCCTCTTCTGGCTTGAAATGTTTCAGCAGAGAGATCTCCAGTCATTCTTATAGTCTTCCCTTTGTAGGTAATGGATTTCTTATGTCTGGCTGCTTTCAGAATTTTTTCCTTCATATTAACTTTAATAAAGTTAATATATGCCTGGGGGATGTCTTACTGGAAATGAGTTGTGCTAGGGTTCTGAAACTGTGTGCTATCTGAATTTTAGAATTTAAAATCTCTTGGCATGTCTGGAAAATTCTCTTTTATAATTTCATGGAGAAGGGCCTCTGTGCCCAGCGAGACTACTTCATCACTATCAGGGATTCCAATGAGGTGGATATTAGCCTTCTTTGAATTATCCCAGAGCTCTGAAAGAATGATCCATTTTTGCTCTCCATTTCTCTTCCTCTTTGAGAGTTTGGGAGTGTTCAAAGGCTTTGTCTTTAATGTCAGAAATCCTTTCTTCTGCTTGCTCCACTCTGTTATTGAAGGCTTCTACTATATTTTTCAGTTCTTTGAGGGCTGAAAATTCTTACTTCAGTGCATCAAAATCTTTGGTGGTTTTGTCTTTAAATTCGTTAAATTCTTGAGACAACTTTCAAATTTCTCCTCGAATTTCTAATTCTGACTTTTGAATTGCTGCTCGAATTTCTAATTCCAAAATTTCCTCCATTTTATTACTCTTGTTTGCAATCCAAATTCTGAATTTGATTTCTGACATCTTGGCCAGTTGTTTATGAATGGAATGTTCTGTTACATCTGCAATATCTTTCCTTGGGGGGGGTAGAGGGTTGATATATTCTGGTTATTCATGTTACCGGAGTTTTTCAGCTGATTCCGCCCCATGATTGTTTTACACTATTTGATATTTCCCCTAAAGCTTTGTCAAGGACCCGTACAGTGCTATGGCCTATTTGGGGCCCTATTTGGTGTGGTGGGACTAAGTGGTTCTTTCTTGTTTTCAGCTGGTTTCTGTTCAATCCTACTGAAACAGTTACTTTGGGTTGAAGTCTCAGCTGTGGAGAAATACCAGCACTTAAGTCACCCCGCCCCTCACAGGCAACAATTGGAAAAAGAAAATCAAATCTTCCTACAACCATGCACCCAGGGCACCACTTGAATAGTCCTCGGGCGATTGGCTCAGTTCAAAAGGTTCAAATCAATTGTTTCAGTCAGCACCTGTCTCAGGTGGGAGAGTTTAAAATGTCTCTGGCAACTGGATCACAGAGGTCTGGTGACTATTCAGATATGGCTTGCTCCAGTGCTGTGTGGAGTCAGGATGAGCCACCCAGCAAATAGATCAGTCTGGGAAAGTTTATGCCTTATTCCCCACCTTGCACCTCTGTCACACCCAGTCACTGATAGCCCCACAGTTCGCTGACCCAGTTGGCTGTAGTGAAAATATACTCCAGGTGTTGTCACCTGCCTGAATCACAAGGAAATCTATTTATTCTCAGCCAGGCCACTGCGCTCTGCCTCTATCTAGCAGGGGGAGGTGAGGCCTGACAACCTTGGACACTTGATGGAGGCTGGGGGGTGTTCACTTAGTTCCAGCCCTGCCCCTGATTAATGTTATTGACAGAACAGAACAATTTTGCAGGAATTTGTTTCTGTCCCTGCTGAATTCCCCTGAAGAAGAGAAGCTGTTTTAAGTTCCCAGAGCATGTGCCTCAGGCCCTGTCTTTGCTCCTGCAGGTTTGTATTCAGTTACCTGTCAGTTCTAGCCTCCTGTCTTCCTTTGTCTATAGGCTGATGATCCCCTGAGGGCCAGGTGCACCTTAGGCTCAGTAAAGCGGTCCTCTGGGTCAGCCCTGCCCTGGGTACTTCCCAGGTCTGTGAGTGCATTTCTAGTCCCTGCGCTCCACCCAGGTCAGTACCACCTCAGGCAAACCCTTTACTCACGGGGCCTGCATCCATATCAGATCTGTTCCTTGGTGGTTGCAACCTGAGTAGATGCCTGGCCTCCTTTGGTTGCCCAGGGAGATAGTGGGTGTGGCTTCAGAATATCCAGGAGTGAGCCCTTTTGTTGCTAAAAGATGGCTGCTTCTCTGTGCCTCAGGGTACTACTGCTCCGGTCTGGTTCCCTCTCAGCCAACTGTCCTCATCTCACTCCTATGTCCCAGAATCAGCACTGACCAGCTGCAGTTTAGGCACTGTCCACACCCCTCAAGAAATCACCCAAGAATCTGGACTCCTGGGGGACAGGCCTCCAGACCTCAGAGTGAGAGTGGAGTGGAGTGCTGGGAGCTCAGAGTTGCAGTTAGAGAATATATACAGTTTTATGCCTGGCAGGAGAACGCCATGGCACCCTAGTAGAGGAGGTAGGTCCAGTTTTTAGAAGGTCTCTCCCGTGGAGTGTAGTGGGAGGACCTTGGAACTCTGCTTGTTTGTTTGTGGGGCACTCTGAGCCGTTCTCATGGGGGAGGGACTCCCATCTGCTTGGTGATGGATTTTGTACCTTTTGTTTGTATCCTTGTGGTCTTAGCTCACCTCAGTGGAGTTGATGTGCGTTCTTCAACCTTCTCTCTTGGTGCAGCTCAAATCCACCAGGTTACTTGCTAAATTTTTGTCCTTTAACTCTCCCTCTGGACAGAGCCTCTGTGGAAAGCTGGCTTCAGTCAGCCATCTTGTCTCCGCCCTTGTCCTTATAAGATTTTAATACAAATCTCATTACTCTGAAATCTTGGTAGAATATTAATTAAAACACCTCTGAAGTCTGCATGGAGGGATTTATAGCAACAAGAAACCATAGGAATTAGCCAATAATTCTATACATGAACCCATCATGAATCTTTTCTCTAGATTATGGTAAAAATTTTTGGAGATGTATTTTTTGCTACACAATAGCAGATCACTTGGACTTGTACATAAGATATGTTTTATATACATTTGTAACTTTCAAAAAATCTGGTAGATTCTTAAGAAATATCTATTTATGATGATGATAACATAGAGACTAATTCAGATTAGAATTAAATACCAATAGTGTAACACTTGAGTTAAGAGAGATTTGCTAAATGCTATGTTATGACCATTTGTGGTCCCCTAAAATTAATTTGTTAAAACCTAATCTCCAGGTGATATTAAGAGATAGCACCTTTGGTAGGTGATGAAGTCAAGAGGGCCTTTAGATAAGAGGCCTGAGGAAGCCTCATCCCCTCTGCCTTGTGAGGTCACAGCAAAATAGCACCATCTGTGAAGCCAGAGAGCACTTAACAAATGTGGAATCTGTTAGTGCCATGGTCTTAGGCTTTCCAGATTTCAGAACTGTGAAAAAATATTTTTTTGTTTATAAATTACCCAGTCTGAAGTATTTTGTTATAGCAGCCAAAGAGACTAAGACACTGAATTTCTAAAAAACGAAGAGTTACACTGCAACTCTCTTTTCATCTCTTTTTCAGTTCTTTTTTTTTATTATTTTTATTAAACCATAGCTGTGTACATTAGTATGATTGTGGGGCACCATACACTTGGTTCATAGATCGTTTGACACATTTTCATCACATTAGTTAACATAGCTTTTGTAGCATTTTCTTAGTTATTTTGCTAATACCTTTACATTCCACATTTACTAGGATTCACATATACCCTTGTAAGATGCACCACAGGTGTAATCCCATTAATCCCCCTCCTTCCACCTCCCTCCCCCCTCTCTCCCCTCCCTTTCCCCTTTCTCCCTATTCTTTCTCCCTGTTCTTAGGTTGTAACTGGGTTATATCTTTCATGTGAAGGTCCTACATTAGTTTCATAATAAGGGTGAGTACATTGGGTACTTTTTCTTCCATTCTTGAGACACTTTACTAAGAAGAATATGTTCCAGCTCTAAGAGGGAAATTTATAGCACTGCAAGCCTTCCTCAGGAGAACAGAAAGAGAGGAAGTAAGCAACTTAATGGGACATCTCAAGAGACTGGAAATGGAAGAACACTCCAACCCCAAATCCAGTAGAAGAAAAGAAATAACCAAAATCAGAGCAGAACTAAATGAAATTGAAAACAAAAAAAAAAAAATACAACAGATCAATAAATCAAAAAGCTGGGTTTTTGAAAAGGTCCACAAAATAGATAACCCTTTGGCCAACCTAATCAGGAAAAAAAGAGTAAAATCTCTAATCTCATCAATCAAAAATAACAAAGATGAAATAACAACAGACTCCTCAGAAATCCAAAAAATCCTTAATGAATATTACAAGAAACTTTACTCTCAGAAATACAAAAATCTGAAGGAAATCGACCGTTACATGGAAGCACATCATCTTCCAAGACTTAATCAAAAACAAGTGGAAATGTTGAACAGGCCCATATCAAGTTCAGAAATATCATCAACCATACAAAATCTCCCCAAAAAGAAAAGCCCGGGACCAGATGGTTTCATGTCAGAATACTCTTTTTCAGTTCTTCATTGGAAAGTATTGACCTATGTTTAAAACAGTTTTAACATATATATGTGTGTGTATATATACATTGCCCATGTTACATTTAAACTTGCTTCATCCCAACCATGAAAAAGCCCAAGTGCCCATCGATCCACGAATGGATTAATAAATTGTGGTATATGTACACTATGGAATATTATGCAGCCTTAAAAAAGATGGAGACTTTACCTCTTTCATGTTTACATGGATGGAGCTGGAACATATTCTTCTTAGTAAAGTGTCTCAAGAATGGAAGAAAAAGTACCCAATGTACTCACTCTTATAATGAAACTAATGTAAGTAAGACCTTCACATGAAAGCTATAACCCAGTTACAACCTAAGAATAGGGAGAAGGGGGAAAGGGAGGGGAGGGAGGGGGGAGGGAGGGGGAAGGTAGGTGGAGGGATGGGGATTAATGGGATTACACCTGTGGTGCATCTTACAAGGGTATATGTGAATCCTAGTAAATGTGGAATGTAAAGGTCTTAGCCAAATAACTAAGAAAATGCCACGAAAGCTATGTTAACTAGTGTGATGAAAATGTGTCAAACGGTCTATGAACCAAGTGTATGGTGCCCCATGATCATACTAATGTACACAGCTATGATTTAATAAATAAATAAATAAATAAATAAATAAAATAAACTTGCTTCAGCTTATCTGTGTTTCTTGGAGAGCATCATTTGTTTCTGTCCGCACAGATTATACGTTTCTTGATTTTGGGCTATTTCAAAACTTTCAGAATGACTCGCATATCACATAAAACTTATTGAGCAACTATTCCAGGCACTCTTCTAGGTCCTGCTTCTGATTCAGAAAGATGACTATAATTGCATCTTTCTGAAGGTATAACCATTGGTTAATTCTGCACGTCAACAGCCACTATTTGTCTTTTTTAATGTTAAAATAGTGTAATAGCACAGAGCATTTGAAGTGAAGGTTCATGCATGAGGGATGGTTCAGGCAAGGGGAGATTGATATGACCTTGCAGGGACTTTATCAGATGAGGAGGCATCTTTGAAGTGTACACCAACTGCAAGGAGGAAACAGAAGAACATTTCCTCTCTCCTGGATCAGAAGGCCTTTGTGGGAGGCTGACCAGGAGGAAACAGAAGCACATTTCCTCTCTCCTGGATCAGAAGGCCTTTGTGGGAGGCTGACCTCATACTCTGAAATATAGCCAAGCATTAGATACTGCATACTGTGAAAAGGGGACACTGGGACAGCAGGGAGCAGGGGCACCAGGCAATATAGATGTTTGTCATCTCAGGCTTGAATGACTTATCTTCCCAAGAACCTGGAGTAGATAATAGTCTGGAGGAGTGATGAGCAAAGCCTACAGACAGAGGGAGTATATAACAAAACAAATCATAAATCCATAGTGACATTTCTTTCTTTGTAACTTGTCTTTTTTATCCTAAAATTAAACTATTAAGGGTGGAAAATTAAGGTTTCCTTCTCCAGTACCAAGAGGATGATTATTTCTGACTTAAAATTGCTAGAGAGTGCTTCAGTCAAGAGAAACACAGATGCCTTCCTATAACACCCACTGTTGTCCTGTTAAGGATAAGAGGAATCTTTCTCAAATCAAAGCCAAAGGGCTTTGCTGAAAGCACCCTTCCCCAAGAAACAACAACAAAAATCTAAGTCCTCTTTGAACCACAGAATCTGTGGTGATAGAATAAATCTCCTAAAACAGATTTTCTCTTGTTTCAATTGTTTAAATTTATCTTAAATTATTATATATCCAATAAAAGACATTTTAATCATTCTTGAAAGAATCTGGGGGTGGAGAAATGTGTTCTGAAATGTAAAAATGTAGACCAACTTTTGAGATTGTCATAAGACATTAAAACTACAGTTGTAAAGGTAAAGATGATTCCTATAACTGGTTGGCTATACTTTGATTTCAGAGAAGGGATATTATACTAGATTAGCCATGCATTTTTTATACATATGCATACACACACAGAAATGCATATATATTATATATTAGTGTATGTATATATGGTGAAATTTTGATGGATGTATACAAAACTATTTATATAGGTATACAGAGAAATACACATAAAACTTAGGAAAACACAAAATAATGCAGTATCAAGGCCATCACTCATATAGAGACCATCAAGTACAATATCTCTCATTTTGAAGGTGAGCACAAGAATGACCAAGGAATCTGCAAAATCACCAGGTCTCTGAATTTCCAGTCACACGTTTAACCTAACTTCCTCATTCTTTGTTGCTCTGATTATGGCGACATGCTGTTTCTTTTTTCCAACGTTTCTAAGACCTTGTCATAGAATTCATGCATGGGGCTATTATTAGACAGTGTTTTGCACTGAGTAAGTATAACCACTTGATTCTGCCTTGTTTTTCCACAATTTCGTCAGTCATCCTCATTGCCTGTTAGCTGCTGGTAATTATATTGGACAATTGCCTGGTAGTGAAGTATAAGGAATGGACAGTGGCTACTTGAGAGTCTTTCTATTTTTCCTTTAAACAATCTTACGGGAGTATATGTCCTCTTCAATAGTGTCCTAGTGAGGACATGTGGCTGTCCCTGTAACAATGTCACCTGTCAGATCTTCCAGTAATTCTTACTATTGAGTCACCTTTTTGTGTGTTTGTGGTTGTTCCTTTTATCTTTCTTTCTTTTTTTTTCATTAAATCATAGCTGTGTACATTGATATGATCATGGGGCATCATTCATTAGCTTCACAGACCGTTTGACACACTTTCTTTCAGAATCCACCCAAGGAAATGAGCAGTTACTGTCCCTTCTATTCCTCTCCTCCTCCACAAACTGCTACTGTTTCATCATCATATCTCACTTTGCTCAAGATTTGATACTTGAATTTACTAATTTTCCTTAATTTGAACTTATTCCTTAAATACTTCAAATTATCTCCCTTTATAAGGAAATGTGTTAGGTAATTGCCCCAGAGAAAGCTCCTCCCCCAGAAAAGCCTCTTCCTACTTTCTTTTTTTTTATTATTAATATTAAATCATAGCTGTGTACATTAATGCAATCATGGGACACCATACATTAGTTTTATGAACAGTTTGACACATTTTCATCACACCGGTTAACATAGTCTTCCTGGCATTGTCTTAGTTATTGGGTTAAGACAATTATATTCTACATTTCACTAAGTTTCACATGTACCCTTGTAAGATGCACTGCAGGTGTAATCTCACCTATCATCCTCCCTCCACCCATTCTCCCCACTCCTTCTCCTCCCTCTCCCCATTCCCCACATTCTTAGGTTATAACTGGGTTATAGCTTTCATATGAAAGCCAAAAATTAGTTTCATACTAGGACTGAATACATTGGATACTTTTCCTCTTACTACTTTCTACAGACCAAGATTACTTGTCTCACTCTTAAAGTTATAGCTACCTGCTAAAAATTTCAAACTTATGGCCTGCCCCTAACAACTCTTCCCACCACAGCAGTAACTCTTTATTGGCTATTTTACCATCCCATAACCATTCTAAGACGTCCTCTAACCAAATTTATATAAAGGGGTTCTCTCTCTCTCATCTCTCCTTTCTCTCTCCCTCTCTCCCCCCTTTTCTTTCTTTCATCTTTCTCTATTTTCTCCTCTCTCTCTCTTCTTTTCTCTCCTCCTTGATGCTGCTCTGAAGAATCCCTCCCTCGCCAATAAAAACCTTTCCTACAAACCTTGGTGGTCTGTGAGATCTCTGCTGGTCGAGTGCCACCCTTTCATCTGGTGTCAGAAGTGGGATGTAATTAGGGAATGCTCCCAAGGGCAGCTTCCACCCCTTCCATGGGGTTTTAACTCCTGGGGTCTCCCTATCCTCTTCTTGCACTCCTGGTGCTCACCACCATGTTGGCTTGTGTCCATCTGCCAAGGACCTCTAACCAGCACTCAACACTGGCCTTATCCAGACTTGGTGAGTACCCCTATGGGAGTGAGTTTTCCCTAACTGTGGGCTGGGTTGCTTACATTCCTGGTGATTCACCTGTTTCTCGAGGCTTGAGTTCCCTGTTCCCTGTTGACCTTGCATGGCTTAGCCCAGAGCTTCCACGCCTCGCATGAAAATTCCTGGCATCATATCTCAAGCTCTTCTCGGCCCCAAAGGCCTGACACTGATCTGGGTGCAGTGGCGACTGTCCTAGACTGTTTTCTCACCTTCACGGCCAGCAAGAAAGCAGCAGAGATGTCCACCCTTTGCCCTGGTCCTCGTGTGATTCTACTCACACTTTATTCCTACGATGAATCACCATGGGTGCAAGCCACTGTATTCCACCTAATTCCCCCTTGGAGTGCTTATTATGCCACATGGTAGAATTAGGATTAGATTTAAAGCCAAAAAAATTAATTAAACTCTCTACCCAGGTTTGACCACTTTACGAATTAGACAACCAGAGTATCTGGCAAAGTTATAGTTCATTTGATTTTTCTTTAATTCAAAACTTATGTAACTATTGTGAAGACCTCGGCAAATGGAGCAAGGTCCTCTATGTTCAGGGCTTCTCATATCTTAAAACCAAGCCTAATTTATGTTCAGGTGATTCCAAAATTCTTGTAACAAAGAGCTCTTATACTCTCTATCTCCTAAACCAAACCTATTTGACCTGGCAGATGAACCTCTGTGGTGCAGACAACTGGCCACTGGTTCTGAAACTTGAGTAATTCTTGTTCCAGCCCTGCCATATTCGGCTCCTCCCTCAACCACACAGTTGCCTCCACCCTCTGTCGCTCCTACTCCCCAGTCAACCAATCTAAGCTTGTCTCCTAACTCCTCCCCTCCAACTAGCCCTCAGAATTCTTCCAAATCATCTCTCAGTCTACCTCCAGCTGCTCCAAGAAACACTTATGGACCTCTTTACTCCTTTCTTCCTCCAGCTCCTCCATATAATGGTCCTACAGTGCCACTGTGTAACAATGTATTACTATGTCCCATCAACTTACCTAACATGATGTTTTTATTATTTTAACCAATACTCTAACCTCTGACAAGTGCAAACAAGTGTGGGAGAGGGTGAAAGAGGCAGCAGATCAATTTCATATGTTAAACAATGAACATCCTACAGGTGACACTGTGGTCCCTAACTCCCAGCCAAATTGAAATTATAATGATAATGCTGAGAAAAAAAAATAGAGACATTTGTATTACCTGCATTCTTTGTGGACTTAGAACTTCCACCAAAAAAGCTATCAATTATAATAAATTACAGGAAGCCATACAAGGTAAGTCTAAAATCCTTCAGCTTTCCTCCAACACCTTACTGAGGCTTTTGTTAAATATACTAACTTAAATTCTAAAACAATAGATGAAAAAACATTCTGATAATTTATTTCTTTAACCAAAGTTACCCTGACATCAAACTTAAGCTAAAGCACTTGAAGGACGGACACCTGACACCCCAGGCCACAATCTTAGACACAGCCTCAAAAGTTTACATGGGGTTAGATGATGTTTTCCGAAGGGAAAATAAAAAATCTCAAATCCAAAATTATCAGATACTAGCTCAAAACATTACAAACAGTATCACTGAGGCCATCATTCCTAACCTGTGTAAGTCATCAGGGGCCAAAGGCCACTTCATGACTCAACCACCTGGACCATGCTACAGATGCTGTGGAGAAGACCTCTGGATACAACATTGCTCTAATCCTAGGCCCCCACCAGGGCTATGCCCTCTCTACAAAAGAAAGGGCCATTGAAAGGCTGACTGCCCCTTGGCCCAGAGAGGATATGGGGCCAGCCAATCTGCAGCACCTACAGCAGACTTGTTGGGGCTTGCCTCTTCTGAAGACTAATGGGACCCTGGCTTCTCTCACCCAACGAAGATCACCTCTGCGGAGCCAAGAGTAACCCTGATGGTGGCAGGTAGGATAATCACCTTCCTATTAGACATAGGAGCTAGCTTCTCAATTCTTAAAGAATTCAGAAGTCCTACCTCCCTGTCACCCACCTCTATTGTCAGGGTAAAGGGTTTTTCCCACTGTATATATCAAACTCCTTTTTTACACTGCATGACTGGCAAGTTCTCATTTATACATTCCTTTTTGGTACTGCCTTGCTGTCCAGTTCCCCTTCTGGGATGTGACATACTTTCCAAATTAGGTACCACCCTCACTTTTAATCTTAAATTGATAGATGCTAACCCATCTCCTTCTGCCTCACTCTTCCTCATCCTTTCCCAGGCCATCGAAGACTCATCGCCCTGGCCCATTCCACCAGAGCAAGTAAATCCTAAAATTTGGGATACTAAAACTTCCTCAATTGCCTCCTACTCTCCAATTCTTATTAAACTAAAATACCTCTCTATTTTTCCTTCTCAACGTCAATATCCACTTCCCCAGTCTAGTCTCCTGGAACTCCAACCTATTGTACAGAATCTCCCCTGCAAAAAAAAAAAAAAGAAGAAAAGAAAGGGGGGGAGAGTTTATAACCTGCCCACTCACCATATAATACTCTCATACTAGCAATTAAAAACCTAAAGGCACTATCACTTAGTACAAAATCTAAGACTCATCAACTCTGTGGTCATTCCTATACACCCAGTAATCCCTAATCTATACACCCTCCTATCAACCATCCCACTTCAAACCACTTGTTTCTCCATACTAGATCTCAAAGATACCTTCTTCTCCATTCCCTTACACCCTGATTGCAAGAACCTATTTGCCTTCACATGGACTGACTTTACTTCTCAAACTTCTTCCCAACTTACTTAAACTGTACTCCCCCAGGGATTTCATGACAGCCCCCACTTCCTTGGCCAGATATTATCACGAAACCTCCAATCCTATAATCCCTCTCCTTCAACCTTAGTTCAGTATATCAATAACCTCCTACTCTGTAATATCACCTTACATAACTCTAAGCAAAATCCTGTTCCCTTCTTAATTTTCTTATGGATGGGGAATATTAGGTCTCTCCCTCAAAAGTTCAATTATTCCAACAAAAAGTCACTTATCTTAATATTCTTTTGTCCCTAGGATTCAAAGCTATTACCATAGACAGAAAAAATCTTCACGACTTTCCTCTACCCACCACAAAATAAAAACTCTCCCTTTTAGGATTAACTGGATACCTCAGAGCATGGATTCTCAACTTTTCTCTCCTAGCTGCTCTTTTATATAATGCTACTCAAAGTAACCCTCATAAGCCTCTCCTAACTTCCATTTCCACTTCTTTTAAATCTCTGCAGCGTGCTTTATTAGACTCTTCAGCCCTCCACCTTTCTAATCTTTCTTGCCACTTCCTCCTATATATTACAAAAAACGTGTATTTTCTCTTGGCGTACTTAAACATCAGCTAGGCCCCACCTTTATGCCAGTTACTTACCTCTCAAAACAGTTAGATCACACTATTCGAGATTAGACCCTTTATCTCAAGACATTGACAGCCACAGTTACTCTAATACAAGAATCAAAGAAATTCACTTTTAGTTCCCCTACTACTATCTTATCCCCTCATTCTCTATCTGATCTTTTAACATACAAAAATCTTCAAACCCTGCCACCATGCCACATTCTTAAACTTCAAACTTCTCTCTTATCTAACCCATCATTATCTTTTAACATATATCCCACACTAAATCCTGCATCCCTCTAACTCGTCACCCACTCATGATTACCTTCAAACACTAGACACTCTTCTCCCTTGCCTTTCCAAGATGCAAAATTAACCTCTTTCTAATTCTAATCTCCTCTAATTTTCAAATGACAGTTCCTTTATGTATAAGAAAACTCATAGACAAGGCTATGCAATTGTATCCTCCAATAAATCATTGAGGCACACTCTCTTCCCTCTTCCATCACTAACCAACAAACAAAACTAATAACACTAACCAGAGCCTTCACCCTAGCACAAGATAAATCTCTCACTATCTATATTAACTCTAAGTATGCATTCCATATATTATTATCCCATACAACTATAAGAAAAGAGCAAGGCTTATATAACACCAAAGATAACACTATTCTTAACTCTCACTTTATTGTGAAACTACTAAAAGCTTCTAAATTACCTAAGACTATAAGCATTGTCCATTGCCATTCACATCAATCTAACTACTCACCTATATCAAAGAATAATAACTGAGCCCACCATACAGCACTTACGGCTGCTCTTCAATGCTCATCTCCTGACATCTCCTCTGCTTGTTTCTGTTCTTATTAATGCTATAGTAAAAGAAAATGAATCAAACTCCCACTCGTGACCTCGTCATCTACCTCCACAAGTTATTTCACCCCAACTCTCAGACTTTACTACAATTTCTCAAAATTTTCTTTCCTCTCACAGATAAATTCAGAATTTCTAAATCAATTTACATCATCCAGCACTCCAACCCACAAACAAAATCTCGCCTCCCACACTTTCCAACTCAACAGGCTAAGAAACTTCTTCCTGAAACAAACTAGCAACTTAATTTGACACACATGCCTAAGATCAAATGTTAGAAATACCTCTTAGTATTAGTAGATACCTTCTCAAATTGAATTAAAGCCTTTCCTACTACAAACAAAAGGGCTACCACTTTTGCCTCTATCATACTCAAAAAAAATTATTCCCTGTTTTGAAATCCCCTGTTCTTTACAGTCTGACAATAGACCTGAATTCACCTCCACCATTTCTCAAACCTTAACCAAAGCCTTAGGTATCCCCTGTCACTTCCATATTCCTTTTCATACTCAATCATCAGGGAAAGTTAAAAGATCTCTTCACATACTAAACTTCAGGCTGCCTCAGTCATGATTCCTGACATCTTATCTTTCGACCTTTCAAACCCTGCATCTCTTAATTTAACAACTTGCATGCACGAAACTAAACATTTTTTGCCCTCACTCAATCAAATCATCCAGTCATATCCTCTTTACTTCAACTTTACTGACACCACTCCTCTATCAGGTCTAAATCCATCAAAGTGCCCAAATATAATCACTTTCCCTTACAAACAACAACAAAAAAATTAAAATTACACAGAAAGTGCCATACTTTCTTCCAGTTTCTCCACAGGAAAAAATTACATCGAATTCCCCCTGTCCTCATTCAGAGTCTCTGTTCCGTAGTTATGTTACTACCTAATTTTAAAATTATTTCAGGAGATGAACCTGTTCAAGTGCCTCCTCTTTCTCTCTATCCAACAACCCATATGAAACCAATGGCCCAATTTGCCATAATTCTGTTACTAACAACGGTGAAAATCATGGCTAACATAGGCATAGGGACAACTGGTATTTCCTACTCAATAACTCATTTCATTCAAACTCAACTCTCAAAGTTGTCTTAACAGGTAACTACTCAATTGATGCTCCAAACCTACACCCCAGATACAGCTCCCAACCTACAACAAAAAGAAACTGTTCTTCACGAATGGGCCACACTCTACTCCAGGCCACAAGACTTTCCTGAACACCACTTCTAAACAATAACCACTAAAAGGACAGTCTGAAAGTAAAAACTTACTTCCTCTCAGAGAAAAAGATCATAATCATCCTCTAGTTGGCCAATTAAAACTATGAGCTCCTCTCAGCAGGAAGAAACTACAGAAGAGTGAACTCGAAGTCCCCTATCCCAAGGCCAACCCCCTATTTTTAACATATGAAGAAGGGAGGAATATTAGGTAATTGCCCCAGAGAAAGCCCCTCCCCCAGAAAAGCCCCTTCCTACCTTCTACAGACCAGACCAAGATTAGCTGTCTCACTCTTAAAGTTACAGCTACCCAATGAAAATTTCAAACTTGTGGCCTGCCCCTAATGACTATTCCCACCAGTAACTCCTTATTGGCTATTCTGCCATCCTGTCACTATTCTAAGTCTTCCCCTAACCGAACTTATATAAAGGGGTGCTTGCTCTCTCAGTCTCTCCTCTCTCCCTCTCTTCCTCCTTCTCTCTCTTTCCCCTCTCTCTCTTTTATCCCCCCTTCTTTTCTCTCCTCCTTGGTGCTGCTCTGTAGCATCCCCCCTTCGCCAGTAAAAACCTTACCTACAAGCCTTGGTGGTCTGTGAGATCTCTGCTGGTAGAGTGCCACCCTTTCAAAATGATCTCAGTATCATGAAACAATTTCTTATTATAGCTGTGAACAGATTAGTGACTTTTATGTTCAAAAATATGTTATGGGGGGAGGGGGAAGATGGCCAACTGGAGCCAGCTTTCAACAGAAGCTCCTGTCCAGAGGGAGAGTTAATAGCCAGAAAGAACCCAATAAAGCTGAAGGTCAGGAGCTGAGCTGAGAGAGAAGATTGATAACTGCACATCATACCTGCTGAGGCAAGGAAGAAAATTTTAGGCACAAAACCCACCCCAAAGAGGATGAGTGTTCGTCCTCTCCCCCAAGAGAGTGGCTTGGTATATGGTCTCTACAAGTGATCAATGAACTGAAGATCTCTTGTCTCTCCCCCTGGGAGAGAGTCACTGCAGGCTGGGACTCCTTCTCCAGAGAGACCCTGATGTAAGCCTGGGCATTCTCTTGCTTGGCATGAAAGTTGAACAGATATTTTCCCTGCCATTTTGAATTCCCAGTCCAACCCTTCTCCCCTCAACTGGATGTCTAGAAGCTTGACCCATGCAGAGACTGGAATGTCCACAGTTCTTTGCTAGGACTGGGCATCACATGAGCTGCAGCAGTGCAGCTGCACTGAAACAGTGAATGCAGTAGCAGTGCAGAAAGGCACAGGAAGAGGGTTTCTGGCCTGGCTCTGGGAAAGTGCAAAACAGCTGCAGGCAGAGGCTTGGAAACCCATGGAGGCACCTGCCATGTAGAATAAGTGATAGAAGATCAATCCTGCTGGGGTCAAATTTCAGAGCGACACCTCCCCAATTTTTTGAACTGTCAGAGGGATCATATCTCACCCTGCAGGGATATCAGAGTACCAGTGGGGCTGGGGCATAGGTGCCGTGTCTGAGGGAGAAAAATATTTTCTGCTTTGTTAACCTCTGGCTTGCAACAAACTCAGGTGGAACACTCCCCAGTTTCCACTGAGGTAGTCAGGCTCCAGCTCCCCCTGTGGACTGGTGGCTGAGTGTGGTGGCCTATCCAAGGAGGCATTGACTCCCCTATGACTCTGGCAGGTTCAAATCCCTGGCACATTTGCTCATTGGAGAGAACTGGGCCATAGCCCAGCAGGGTTACCAGAGACTGAGCGTGATGGAGGTGCAAGATGGGGAAGTAGGAACCAGCACTCCTAGAGTAACTCTTTTGCTGGGCAGGCCTTTCTCACTCCATGGAGCACCAGAGTGAGTCACACTTGAGCTGCCAGTGGACCCCTGCTGTCTAGTTGCTGGAGACCTTTTGAACTCTCCCACTTTATCTGCATTTATGCTGACTGGGACAATTGGTTTGGAACTCTTTGGAACCTGGGTCGATCACCCAGAGACCCTCCAAGATCGTGCCCTGGTTGTGTTGTAGTGGGAGGGTCTGATTCTCCTCTTCCAATTGTTGCTCTTAGGGGGCAGGTTGTCTTAGTTGCTTGTATTTCTCCACAGTTGAGATTTCAGCCCAAAACCACTGATTCACTAGGTTTGGATAAAGACTAGCTGAATAAAAGACAGAGCCACCTAGCCCCATCACACCAAGCAGGTTCCCAGAGACTCAGGCTGCAGTACTGAATAGGACCTTTGTAAAGCTGTAGGGAAAAAGCCACAGTTACTAGTCCCAGCTTTTTGTTAAAGAGCTGGTTAATTATAACTCTAGGAGCCCTCAATCCAATTTCACCTTACCAGATTCTCTAGCCAAATGGTGAAAAATAACCATGGAGGCAGAATCAGCAGAAAAACTCTGGCAACATGAATAATCAGAGTAGAATAACTCCCCCAAGAAAGGACAACAGATCAGATAGGAGATACAACATAAGATCCAATTCATAAACAAATATCTGAGATGTCAGAGATGAGTTCAGAATTTGGAAGGCAAATAAAATTAACAGAATTAAAGTAAAGTTGGAATTAGAAATTCAAGGAGTAATTCAAAAGTTGTCTCAAGAATTCAATGAATTCAAAGACAAAATCACAAAAGATTTACTCACACTGAAGCAAGAAGTTACAGCTCTCAAAGATCTGAAAATTACAGTAGAAGGCCTCAGTAACAGAATGGAGCAGGCGGAAGAAAGGATCTCTGATACTGAAGACAAAGTTTTTGAACACTCCCGAGCTCTCAAGGAGGCATAGAAGTGGAGAGCAAAAACAGATCATTTCCTGAGAGAGCTGTGGGACCACTCCAAGAGAGTAAACATTCGCCTTATAGGAACTCCTGAAGGAGAAGATGTTCCAAAAGGCACAGGTGCTCTACTCCAAGACATAATCAAGGAGAACTTCTGAAGCAGGGCAAGATATACTGAAATTCAGGTAGCAGACTGTTTCAGAACCCCAGCATAATTCAGTCCAAACAAAGCATTTCCTAGACACATTATAATTAACTTTGTCAAAGTTAACATGAAGGAGAAAATTCTGCAAGCCACCAGATGTAAGAAAATCATAACCTACAAGGGGAAGAATATTAGAATGACTGAAGATCTCTTAGCTGAAATGTTTCAAGCCAGAAGAGGGTGGTCATCAACCATCAATCTCCTAAAACAAAACAGGATCCTGTACCCAGCTAAACAGGATCCTGTACCCAGCTAAACTGAGTTTCATTTGTGATGGAGAAATCAAATACTTTAAAGACATACACATGTTGAAGAAATTTGCCGTAACTAAACCAGCTCTCCAGGATATTCTTAGAACCATCCTCCACAACAACCAGCAAAATACCAAAGTAAACTCACTCAGAATTTTTTGATCAAAACCCAACTTCCAAAGTTGTGAAAAGATTAAAAACGTCCATTGGACTTTCAATAAACTTGACACCCAAAACGCTACCAGGCTTATTAATTCTCTCAATGAATGTGAATGAATCAAATCGTCCCCTAAAGAAGCAGGTTCAATCAGGTTGGCTGATTGAACACATAAACTCAGACCAGATATCTTCTGTATAAAGACTCTCATCATACCTTAAAGTATAAAAATAGACTCAGGGTGAAGGGATGAACATATATAATCAGGCAAATGGAAATCAGACAAAAAAAGGGGTTACAATTTTATTCAGATACAATAGGCTTTAAACCAACAAAGGTAGGGAAAGACAAGGATGATCACTTCCTATTTGTCAAGAAAGACACTCAACATAAAGAGATTTCAATTATTAACATTCACAAGCCCAATGAGACCACTCCTGAATTTATAAAGGAGACCCTAGCAGACATGAATAATTTGATATCTTCCAGTACCATAATAGGCAGAGATTTTAACACTTCTTTGGCAGTGTTGGATAGATCCTCCAACAATAAACTAAGCACTTGAAGAACACTTAGGGATCTAAAAGTAGACCTGCCATTCAATTCTACAATTCCTCTACTAGGTATATATCTAAAAGACCAAAAAATCACTTTACAACAAAGATATTTGCACCAGATTGTTTATTGCAGCTCAATTCATAATTGCCAAGTCATGGAAGAAGCCCAATTAATGGATTAATAAATTGTGGTCTATGTATACCATTGAATATTATGCAGCCTTAAAAAAAGATGGAGACTTTACCTCTTTTATGTTTACATGGATGGAGCTGGAACATATTCTTCTGAGTAAAGTACCTTAAGAATGGAAGAAAAAGTATCCAATGTACTCAGTACTATTATGAACCAATTTATAATCACCTACACTTTCATATGTAAAACACAACTATAGCCCAGGATGAAAAAAGGAAGAGGAGGAAGAAGGGAGGGGAGGCCGGAGGGTGGATGGAGGGTGGGTAAACAGTTGAACCACACCTATGGTGCATATTGCAAGGGTACATATCAAAACTATTAAGTGTAGAGTATAAATGTCTTAACACAATAATTAAGTAAGTGAGGTGAAGGCTATGTTAACCAGTTGATATAACATACCAAAAATATATATTATAATGCTTCTAAATATAACTAAAATTATGAAACTCAGACATTTGTTTCTTCATTGCCAGCTTATGACTAATAATTATGTACTGGAAATTGTTGATTTGAAGAATGATTCCAACTCAAATTTTCTATAATGTTCTTTGAGTGATAGACAATTACCTTATTATAGAATGAAAAATGGTTTATCAGCTTTGCCTTTAATACTAATCCATTTTCACTGTGATTTCTTAACAAGGAACAGGAAGTAGGTAGACTCAGAAAAGAAACTCAAAGTCTGCTTTCATTTTGGTTGTCAGGCCTTATATATTGGGGTCAAAATATCAGATTACCAGCCCCTGCACTTCCTAAAATTAGGGTGCCTGAGAAGGAGCTTTCAAATGTGATACATTGAATAGAAACATATTTATTAAACTATTTTTGGCTGAAAATACATTTAGGAACTTTTGATATCAGAATAGTGATGTGTCAGAAATCCAAAAGCAATTTCTAAGGGAAACAGATAAATATAATCAAGTTTTAGTGATTAAAAGTACAGAAAAATAGGATGATTAGAGGGAAGATATGGAGATAAGCATCTAAAGAGAAAATCCTGGCCCACCCAAGATAGATCAGAGATGATCTTAGGGTCATTTCTGTGCAATGCCAGAGCTCCAGATTAGAGAAATACCTGAGTCGTTATAATAAACCCAGCTTGGTCAGGTGTACTGTTAGTATTGATGCCTGTTAGGGAGCAGAAGTCCTGATGCCACAACATACAGTACCTCTACCATCATTATTGTGTGCTTATGTGAACCCCCGCCAAGGGGTGAGAAGAGTTGGATTGAGAAAATATCTTCAAAAGGCACAGTGCTATCTTATCCATTTGTCTGTTTTGATTTTAGGCTAATTATTTATCAGTGCAGGAGGCCTCAGTCAGAGGCTGAGCTGCTGCAATGTGCTGTCCACAAACACACACACAGTGCATCCAGCTGCATGATGGGGGATCTGATAAATGGAGAAGTCTGCTCTGGTCCCCTGTCACCAATTGGCAGACAGAACTGTCTGGGCTGAAGCTGATTTCCAGAGTCAGGCATTCATTTATCTCAGTGATAACAGGGTATGTGTAGAGAGAGGTGGCAAAGAAAACAGAGGGCAGCTGCAGTTGAGGTGGGGACAACTAATGCCTGGGCATCAAGGACATGCTTCACAGAGGAGGTTGGCACTCTATTCCTCTCTCAAAAGTTTAATTAGTCACTAATTATGAGCAACTCTCTTTTATTATGGATGCATTTGGCCAGTGCTGTAATTTTTTAAAAAACACGTTCTCATTTCAACCAAGTTCCAAATGCTAACGTATCAATGTCAGAAACTGCAGTCAAGCACAACCTGTCCCCAAATCCCAGCCCCTTGAAACACGATGGCTCATTAATAACTTAAAAAAGATGATGACACTGATACTATTTATAGGTCCCTGCCAGGCAGGTCTGCCAGCGTTAAAGAAATTAACGTGGAGAAATTGTCAACTAGAAAACATTAGTGTTTATCAAAAGATCAAACTTCAACAACTGTAAACTGTGCTTTTAGCTAAGTGAAATGGATTGACAACGACAGCCACATGCCCACCTTGCTGGAGAACCCTACATCCTCATATCCGAAGCAGACAGACTGTTCCCTTTGGCAATGCAGCCATAATCCCACTGCTGCATTTTAGGGAAGAGTTCACCTGCCTCTGTTCCAAAAACGGGGAAACTGGAATTACTGAGTGGTGGTCTTGGTTACGTAATAACCAAGTATGTAAAGTCTGACAGGATGTAAAGTCACTGACTAACATAAATACCAAGGTTAGTGGCTCCAGGAGCCAAATTTTAGTTTCTTTATAAAAGGAAGACTTTAGGATTTAAGAAGTTTTTCTTGGTTCTCTCATCCTTTTAAAGCAATGCTTGACTCTCGTTGTATATTTAGAGATGGTGCTATTTTCATTTCTGGGCTACATCGGCGATGATGACATGGCTTCAGAACCTGAACAAAGCTGGAGAGCTCTGATAGGCTGCTGGTGATGTCATCCCTGTGCCTCTAATGCCTAGGAAAAAGCACCAGGGACTGACTGTTTACCGGACTTTTCTTTTCTTTATTCCTTTTTCTTTCTTTCTCCTGTCACCTTTTTTTTTTGTTTGTTTGTTTGCTTGTTTTTTGATTTTTTTTTTTTTTTTCAAATATAAAATCCCACTTTCACACTATGGGAGCATTTGGAGTTTCATATCCTAGCAACGTTATCACTAAAGGTAGCTGGTAGCCGCTCCATGCAGCCCAGTGCTGCTTTAGCTTGAGACACAGTTTCAGCTCTCATGAAGAGGATTTTGTGCTGCATCACACTGAATATTGCTGCTCTGTAATTTCTTGTCATTATAGCAACCCCTCATTTCACGTGCGTCCTTTCTGTAACCCAGTTGATCATCATCTGTCAAATTTGACTGCGCACACAATTTTAACCAGAAGAAGCTAATAGTGGGTAGGGGGAACGAAAACCAGAAGAGAGAGAAAACACGGCAAGGTCCCCTAGCTTCAGGATTAGACAGCCTGGACTCACCCCCCAGGCTGCTTCTTATGTTATCTACCGTATAGCCTCACCCACTGACACATTTTGTTCTTTTTTAGGCACCCATACTTAAAACTGTAGGACTAGGTAAATGATGTTTTCACTGGGCTGGGGTGGGAAGGTCTGGGAGCACGTGAGGCAGGATAAAGGGTTCTCTCTGGGTCCCTATTTATGTGCATTTATTTTTGTATTCCAATATGTAGCACATTTTATATTCTCCTAAAACAAAACAAAACAAAAAACTAAAATACCAATCCTGCAGTTTCAGTTCTGACATCCCAGGTAAAACCCTAAGTCCCAAGTTTCTCATCTTATTAAGTGGGACAATAAAACACATCTCACTAAGGAGTTGTGAGCATTAAATTCACTACTGTACATGGAACACATAGTGTATATATAATAGGAACAAAACTTAAGTCTGCTTTTGCCAGTTAGATTCTGTACTCTGTGACTCAAGTAAGTGAAGATAACCAGAAAATGTAAAATATAAACAATAGGAAAAATAAACAATATGGAAAATAAATAAACAGGGAACAAAAGAAAGTTGAGAACCACTAAACAATCTCCAAGCTAAGCCCAGGACACCTAGGACATTGTCAGCTCCCAAAGTCATTTCCCTTCTTTCGATCACTACAATGGGTATTTCCTGGGGGTAAAAACTGCAGTGTTATTTTGAAGGGAAGTGGAAGGATATTAAAATTTAAATTTAAAAGCCAAAATCTGAAATTAAAAAAATTAAAGCCTGGTGTGTCTTCACTGGAGGCAAAAGAGTTTGGAAAATTTGAAGCAAAATCTTCCCTGAAGGATTTGTGTGCAGAAAATTGAACAGGACAAGAAAGCTCAAAAAGGAATTTTTCTAAAAATTATGAAATAAATATGAGTCCTGGACCTTGATACCCAGAGATACAATCCAATTATAATATGTAAACATTAAGTTATGGGAAAAATGAATATAATAGTTCAAAACAGAAATAAGAGTCCAAGATAGTAACATAAGACACATCACAAGTAAGGTATGATTAAATGCAATTGCAATGCATATGTAATTATCTCATAAGAATTCAAAAGAAACATTTTATTTCTGAATGAAATGGTCAGAAAAGGTTTGATAATAGGTATGAACTATGATTAGAACCACAGAGACTGAGTTAGATATGGTTAAGGAACAGGAACAGAGGAGAGGTGTTGAGAAGGAAAGGTACCTGTGTGGAGGAGAGATATAGCTGACTTCAGGAAGTAGGTGAAAAAGTTCCACTTGTGTAACAGTGTGTTGGGGAATGCACTAGAGAGCTCTGAGATTACCATTAGGAGACAATGGGACAAACCTATCCATTGTGCATTTAACATGAAAGAAAACAGGCAGACATTTGCTCTGAAACTCATTTTTATTTGTAAATCTGAAACACTTCTTAAGAGCACTGGTTCCTCACTTTCTGCCTCTCCTATCCATGTACCTTTGATGTTGTATGTTGTTACCTATCTCCTTCTAGAGAACAAAGCCTGCCAAGATTCCAGTAAAAGCTCTTCAATTAATCATATTTTAAACACTTCGACTTTGAAAATTACACTTGGTCTTTGAAAGTTACAAATTCTAGTTTGGGTAATTTCTGAAATTATTCTTCAGAATGAAAAATGCTGCCATTGTATCTCTGTATTTTAGTTTGAGCTAAACAATTTTAGCCATATTGTTTCAGTGGTACAGAAATAACACTATTTTAAATGTGAAAATATTTGTTCAATTTTATTAGCTATTTAATGTGTGCATAATGTTGAAATAATGAATTTTTTTTCTTTTAATTTACTTGATCAGGAATCTAAGCACCATAATTTTTTGGATTCTGTACTTTCTTACATTCTTTTTCTAGGGAAGTTTTATACAGTATGTTATTTCTAATGTAAGCTTACCTTCTCCAGCAGAACAACATAGAAAGGGTAAATTTTATAAGTTGCCTAAAATACTGCAGTACAACCTGAGGAATGATGGGAACATTGGTAACCTCCAGGGTGGCATCATGCAGATTATAATTACAATAAACATTTTCCCTCAAAGTCTTCCTACCTTATTTTCCTTTTGAAATTTTCTTTCTTCTTTCTTTCTTTCTCTTTCTTACCCTTCCTTCCTTCCTCTTCCTTCCTTCCTTCCTTCCTTCCTTCCTTCCTTCCTTCCTTCCTTCCTTCCTTCCTTCCTTCCTTCCTTCCTTCCTTCCTTCCTTCCTTCCTTCCTTCCTTCCTTCTTTCTTTCTTTCTTTCTTTCTTTCTTTCTTTCAACAGAGTCTCACTATATTGCCCCTGGTAGAGTGCTGTGGCATCACAGCTCACAGCAACCTCAAACTTTTGGGCTTCAGTGATTCTTTTGCCTCAAGCCTCCCAAGTAGCTGGGACTATAGGTGCCTGCCACGACAATGGCTATTCTTTTTGTTGCAGTTTTCTTTGTTGTTTTAGCAGAATGGGCAGGGTTCTAACCCACCATCCTTGGTGTATGTGGCTGGCGCCCTAATCACTGAGTTATGGGTGCCAAGCCACCTTTTGAAGTTTTCCAACTTATTCTAAAGTTTTCATTGTTTAGACTAAATCTAGATTTTATTGTTTCATTTTCTTTTTCTTTTTACATTCATTTCTTGTAATTTCTAACTATCCAATTAGACTAGTGGGGCATTTACAATTTTTTTGACTATGTAAATTAACAGGACACCACCCTACTTGGAGGCAGATTCTGTAAATCACAAACAAAAGTCCAGTCCCAAGGATGCAACTGCTGCTTGCCCAAATATGTGTCCAGCCAGATACGTTACAAATGATTGCTTCTGTCACATTAAATAGGCGGTTTTAAATTAATAACTTTATTTCAGCATTAATTAAATATAGTATTTGCACTGACATATTAAGTGGCTTCAAGAAGAAATTTTCATGTTCATAGGAGAGAAAGTGCCATGACCTAGGAAACAGATTGCATTTTCAAGTCACCTGTGAATCCTCCATATCGCAGGCAGCTAGTCCCTGGTAACAGTTTATATTCTAAAGTGCCATGAAAGCTATTTGATTCTGCAGAGCTTTGTAGGTCGTTGGGAGAGAGCCATTTGTACCTTCATAAGAAAATTTGTACTTTTAAGCCTACTTTAACAGTAGCCATTTCATTAGGAATAAAAGCTTTATTCATTCCTTTGTTATTTTTAAATTTTTTCCCATTAATAAATATTTATTGGGGGACTAATACATGATAGGCACTGCTAAACACAGAGTGAGTAGTGGGGAATAAAATAGACATGTCCTCTGCTCTCTCTTATTATGCTCAGAGAACAAAGCAGAGCACAGTGATTAGAGATAAGGAGGAAGCTAGTAGGGTGTGGCAGCCAGGGTAGTCTCTGGGATGAGCTGACATTTACATGTACAATGATGGTTGAGAAGGAGCCATCTTGAGAAGCACAAAGGGGTTAGTACATGCAGAAAGCCTGAATTAGGAAAGAATTTAAGACATCTGTTAAAGGAAAGTTCAAGCTGCTGTAGCAGAGTGAGCAATAGATGCAGAGACACAAGACAGATTTGTAAGGAAAGGCAAGGACCATGTCAGCCGTAGCATGTAGATGAAATATTATTCAAAATAAAGGGGAAAATGCCAAAGGATTTTGAGGAGGGATGCAAAATAAGCAGGCAACCGAAAAGATATCTCTGATTGTTGTAGGATGACTAGATTAGTGAGGCAGAGAATGTGAACAGAGAGAACAGTTCAGAAACTTGCAGTAGTTTAGGTGAGAGGATGGGGTGGCTTGCAATTGGCTTAGTTCAGTAGAGATGGGGAGAAACATATTTATTTAAAATACACATCTGCACGCACACGCACACACATCAGAGCATGTGTGTGTTTATTCATCCACTCCAGATGGGTAGGATTGGGTGATAAAAAGTGTGAGAAGAAATTGAGCAGATGCTCGGCTGGGGGTGGCCTTTCTGGATACAGTCTGGAAAAGAGGAAAGCTGAGAACTCTTTTGGGTCTTCTGAATTTTGAGATGTTGGTGAGTCATTTAAGTGGTGACATTCAGTGAGTATTTGCTACATAAATCAGGAGCTCAGAGGAAAGGCTGAGGTTGAACTGAAATGTGGGAGTCATCAACATATAGATCTAATAGATCCAAGGGCTAAGATCATCCAGGGAGAAATTGCAGAAGACAAGCACTATGACTGGAAAGATTCTAATATTCGGATGTTGGAAAAAGTAGAAGGAACATAAAGAGGCCAAGCAAAAAACAGCTTGAGAAGTGGAAAGGAAATGAGGAATGTATAGTATCATAAAAATCAAAAGAAGAGAATGGTTTGGAAAGAAAATAGTCAATTTGGGAGAGAGCACTGTCAAGTAATATATATCTAAAAAGTTGCTGTGGGCACAGGATACTCTTGCTGTGGGGTGGGAGCATCAGTTAGCCTGCAGGGACGTGCAACCTCAAGTGACAACATGCCTGACATCATTGTGCTTTTATAGTCACCCTGAGAATATTTCCCCAAAATATGTCATTACTTTATGCATAGTTATATAGTGGCCAGCACATTTGCTCTGTTGGTTAATTTTGTGATAAAAAGTTCAAACTGGTTGTTTAATTGAACTCCTCAGTCCCTCCTACTTGATGATTTCTTTGTGTGTCTAAATATATACCCAAACAGATGATTTGCTCAACAAACAAGCAAACAGAAACCACTCCATGAAGAGGAACAAAACATCCTGTTCCTGAAAGCGGAAGAAGGATGTGTGTTTATTTATTTTTTCTTTTCATTATTCACCTTTTGAACTTTGGTTGCTCAAATTTAGCAGATAATTGTTTAAGTCTCAGTGTGAAGCAAGCCATACTCAAATGTGCAAAATTTGAACTTCCAAAGAAATTTCATCCCTTCATATCATCAGACTTAAAACATCCAAATGGCTAGAGATTTACATTTGTCTGTTAAACCTCTCACCATGTCAGTGAATCTTCCACTTCAACAAAATGGGTAGAATTCTGAAAATTGAAACATACCAGCCACATAAATTTAGAATATTTGAAACATAAAGGCAATTAAATGCCCCCAAGCCCACACACAAACACATACACAACCCATCATCTGTTGAGATGTGATATCCTACTTCTAATAAAACATTTTTGCCAACAATAAATCTATGAAAGCAATGCACATTGTCTGCATAAAAGCCTTCTTTTGATGAGAAAATGACTATTAATGAGAACATGTTCATTTCTGGCATCAAGCTTGAAGAGACACAGGTCATAAATGTCTTTGATCTTGCTAAAGCGAGAATCAAGCAAAGCAAGTTCATTTTTTAAAAAAGAAATGCTTTTCATTGAAATGATTACATTTAGTTACGAGTAATTTATCATGTTTTTCTTTCCCTTCCCAGGTTTGGTTTGTTTTCCATCCTTGACTCTGTCATCACAGTTAAATCAGTACTAGAGGTCCGACTCCACATTATTTAAGGACTTCTTACTTGAAGGTGGTCAAGAAAAACTTCTTTTTTTTTTTTTGTAGAGACAGAGTCTCACCTGATCGCCCTCGGTAGAGTGCTGTGGCATCACACAGCTCACAGCAACCTCCAAATCCTTGGGCTTAGGCGATTCTCTTGACTCAGCCTCCCAAGTATCTGGGACTACAGGCGTCAGCCACAACGCCCGGCTATTTTTTTGTTGCAGTTTGGCCGGGGCTGGGTTTGAACCCGCCACCCTCGGCATATGGGGCCGGCACCCTACCCGCTGAGCCACAGGCGCCGCCCAAGAAAAACTTCTAAGAGAAATATGTGTGTGTGTGTGTGTGTGTGTGTGTGTGTGTGTGTGTATAGAATGAGGTATAGATTGGGGGATGAGACAAACAACAATAAGAATTCATAAATTTTGAACAAAAAAATCTCTCTCATAGCTCAGCATGTAAAGCTCCTGGACTTGCTTTTGATGCATCAACACTGCCCTCTCTTGTTTATTCACAGCTTACATTGAAACTTGGCTTTCAAAGCACAGCCTCATAGACACAGCACCTCTCGTTCTTTCCACTGCTTCCCCAAAGTCGCCATCGAAAATAAAGTACAGAAAATGCCAGGAAGGCTATGTTAACCAATGTATGAAAATGTGTCAAAAGGTCTATGAAACCAGTGTATGGTGCCCCATGATCACATTAATGTACACAGCTATGATTTAATAAAAAAAAAAAAAAAGAAAGTACAGAGTTCTTGAATGGTTCTCTTCCAATTGAATTAATTCCCTTTTTTAACACATGTGTTTCCTTCTGTTACTTCTGTTCCCTGCCTCCCTGGGTGTGTCTGCTTCTGTCTTAATACAAAGCACCTGGGAAGAGCAGGAGGCCAGAACCAATTGTCAGCAGTGTCCCTTTGGAAATGTCATGCAAGCAGTCCTAGCAGGAGAATTGTGATCTTTTCTTTTCTGTAAAGACGGGCTGATTCTAGTTCCAATACACTCTGAGAATGTATTTTTGGATTGTCATCCTGGCTGCAAGGTAGAATCTGTGGTCCTTTTTCAATCATCTCAACCAAACTTCCTCACTGTCTGGGAACTCTGAGCTTCTTTGGTAAACAGAAGAATTTGAAGCCAGAGGTTTATTGTGAAAAGAGACAGGAGGGTCTGCATACCTTTTATGATACAAAGGAGGCAAGAAATTGCCTAACACTCACATTTAGGACCGAACTTTAGTTTTTCCATAAAGGAAATTTTGAAGGAAGGATTTTTCTCTCAAATTCTGGAAAAATCCAGAGGAAATGGGAGATATTCTGGCTCAAATCACTGATTGACACAGTTAATGAAGCCTCTTGCTCCCCACCCCTGATTAGCATTTTTGATTTTGGTCAGATGAGTTAGAATCACAGGACAGAAAGAAGTATCAAAAACAAAATGATCTTTTGAGTCATAGATGCTTTATGTTTTACATGCAAGATTTTGAAACTCTCTGTTCTAACTCACTCACTGATTACAAGCCATTTCCTTTTAGTGCTTCTAAATATAGTAATCTGAGATGGACCAAAATGAGGTTAAGGAAAACAGAGGAAAGTTTTAACAGCTTTCCTACTAGGTCAATTATGTGCTTTGATTTGGGTGGGAAATGGGTTTTAGGAATCTTCCCAACCTACTGTGTCCATAGGATCTGTGGGTAAACAAGGGTGAAATAGGTCCCATTGTTCTTGCTTCTTCTGGTTAAATATTGGCACCCATCTAAAGCACTAAATAAAGGACTCTGATATCCTGATTGAGCTCAGTAGGGGAAGAAATTTCTGGGATCTATTAATTACGCATGTAATGGAAGTGAGAATAAGAATGAGCATCCATAGTTGATCCATATTTGGCATTTCTTGTTGGGATACCAGCACAGGACCTAGAAAACTAGGCCTCCATGTTGTATGTAGAGTGGAATGGCTCATTTGTTTAGCAGATTGCCAAGAAGGACACTCAGGAAGTGAGAGGTAGGAATGGCCACTTAGAATTAGGGGAAGGACAGTTCAATCCATATAAAGACTTTACCATATATTTACCACCCATTATCTGGGTAAGTTTTATGCACATACAAGGTGAAAAAAGAGAGAGAAACAGATTTTGGAGGCTTCCCAGCAAACAAGAAATAGCAAGAAGCCCAACTCAATGACAAATGGCTAGGGAAGGGTTTGGGGGCTGGCAGTGCAGGCCTGCACTTGATTAGAAGGTAACATTGAGAAGGACATTTTTAGTATTTCAGTTTCCATTTGCTATCAGCTTGTACCCTTTTTCTCTACCTGTCACTCTCATACTTTCATATCCAGTGGTGGTCTGCTTTCTCTGCTTGCTTATCCAAACCTGATCTTGGGGAAACCTCTCACATTGGCCATCCAAATAAGATGTTTTGCCACTATCATTGTCAATATATACCTATTTCACCTCTAGGCATTTGGAAATGGCAAGAGAAGATTAAAAACAATTGTCTCAAATGCCTATGACATTTTCCTGCATCACTCCATAGTATAGACTTTTAGAGCCCAAAATGGCCAACAATGTAGATGAATTTGAGCTCATCAGGTAGATATTCAAATCCTGTGATTTTGTTGCCTGCCATCTGGGTGACCTTGGTCGAGTCACTTAACCTCTCTGAGTCTAGTCTTCTTTTCTATAAAATGAGGAAAATAATTCCTGCCTTGCCTACTTCACAATGCTGCTGTGAAGATCAAATGAGATACTGTATGTGAAAGTCTTTTGAAATACTACAAAACAGTGCACAGATGTAAGCTATTGTTATAAAGCTGAATCCTGGTGGGTCCCTGTGGTTTTTGAGGCATACGTGTGCATGCTGGGTCTGCTCTATCATTATTTCTAAATATGGCTGCTCTATTGGCTTCTGAAGTTTCTACATGAAATACCATCTGTGTATTTGCTCGAAACTTCTGCTGTATGTCCTCAAATAATGGGCCATTAAATGTTACTTTCCAAACTAGCAGAACCAGCATTTCTGACCTTGTACCTGTGACCTGCAGAAGTACTATTATCTCAGAGACAAATGTATCCAAACTGCAAGGTGTTTAAAAGATATATTTAGTGCATAGGCATTTCATTTGTCACTGAGCAATTTTACAGTGTCTGATATACGCTGGAGATTTTATGATCTATAATCAAAGGTTTTGCAGATATCTCTCCTTAATTTGGATTTGTGACAGTATTAAAAGTGGGACTTTCATCTTTGGATCCATTTTACTTACTTGGATGAAATAGCAATGTGTGCTTTTAAGTGCAGGTTGCTTAAATATTTTAAACTGTCCTTAGTAACACAGGAACTGTTGACATAAACTTGTACTATTGACTTAGGGAAAGAATATTCTATTTTCTGCCTCTTTTGATCACCATGAAATCTTCTTTGCACCAGGCTTTTTCACTCCTTAAACTCAATTTACTAGGGATCTAATGAGCAAGAGTGGAGGGGAGATCTAGTTGTAATTTATAACTTTGTAAGTGAAAGATCTACAGTATGATGGAGATAGAATCTCAGAATGTTAGAACTAGTCAAGAACTTTCAGAGTTATTTCCTTAAAAAGTTCCATTTTACAGATGTAAAACTTGAGCCTCAAATATATTTAGGGCTATACCAAAAAGCACACTTCTATGATTGGTAAAATAAGCACTAGAATCAATACCTGGTAAAACTGTTCTTTTTAGAGTACAAGAGAAAACCATTTTGTTGTGAGTAACATATCCATCTCTTCACATTTTAATAAATTTGTACATATAATTTGAGCAATGGAATCTTGATACATAGCACATATCACTTCCTTCTGCCCTACTGGAAATGTCATGAAATAATGAAGTATTGCTTCTTTCCACAAAACTGTTTGAAGACGCTAAATCCATATAAAGGCTTTACCACGTATTTACCTCCCATTATCTGGGTAGAGTGTATCCAGATACGAAGTGAAAAAAAAAATGATCTCCATCACAAAACACATGTTCCTTCCTTCTCACATGTTATTCATTTTGTTAATTTAAAATGTAAGACCTGGTGATTTGATTAATTGTGAGTCCATCTCGCAGCTTTCTAGCACTTTACTTGTATGTTCTAAATCTCAAAAAGGTCTAGAAATATTTTTTTCTGCTTGGTTTTTGTAGAACAGTCAACCCTCCTCTCCATCATCTCACCTTCAATGGCTCTGGATTCCCTTTCCTGGTTACAAATCTGTGTGCTCCTGGCTTCCCACCCTAGAGAATCCACAGGCCAGTCATCCACAGCTGAGATCATACAGCATGTGAGTGGACTACACAAGTGTGCAAAAAAGGAGACGGAGCTGACTGGGCCATCTAGAGTCTAGCTCCCACGACAAAGTGAAAACTTTACAGAGAAGAATTGAGAAATTCAATGTGTATTTGAGGAGTGTTTTTCTAGAGACCTGAACAAAAAATTGCATCTGATTTTAAAACAAGTGGAGTTGCTGGATATTATGGAGTCTGCACCACAGCATGTTCTTAAATCCAGCTAACATGTTGCTTTGGCTTATACAATTCCTGTATTTTTTTTCTGAAAACATGCTGGATAGGGAAAGATGAAAGGAAGAGAAAGAGAAAAATGGCAGACTCACTAAGATCAGTCCTACACCAGGGTGAGTCCTGAAAAGCAGCCCCTGATAAACTGCTGATACGTGGTGTCACAGGAGAGAAACACCTCTAAGCCTTCACTTTCTGCTTCCCAGGACAAGTTTCTTCTACTAAAATCTATGCCTGTTTGCTCTTTGCTGCTTATTATTCCATCCCTGTGTCACAGCACTAATACCATTACCTCACAGAGTTTCTCCATCCTTTCTGCATCTTAAGAGTCTGTTCTGTAGCCTGGATATTTATAATTCTTATCTTAATATGAATGGGAAAAATCCAGTAAAAGAAATGATTAGCTCATGAGCTCATGATGCCTTAGAACGTAAGCCCTGTTTTCAGATGTAATTTTATGAGCAATGGCATCTGAATGACCTGGCTACAAGGAAGTTTTTCTCTCTCTCTTTTTATTTTATTTATTTATTTTTGTTTATTTATTTATTCATTTTTAGTCTTTGTTGTCCTGGATAGAGTGCTGTGGCATCATCATAGCTCACAGCAATCTCAAACTCTTGGGCTCAGGTGATCCTTTGCCTCAGCCTCCCCAGTAGCTAGGACTATAGGTGTCACTATAGGTGACATCTAGCTAATTTTTCTTTTATTTTCTTCTTCTTCTTCTTCTGTTTTGTTTGTTTGTTTATTTGCTTTTCTAGTAGAGATGAGTTTAACTTTTACTCAGGATGGTCTTGAACTGCTGAGCTCAAGTAATTCACCTGTCTTGGCCTCTCCAAGTGCTAGGGTTACAGGTGTGAGCCACTATGCCCTGCCAAAATGCCATATTGAAGGAAATAAAGAGGGCTTTTTCCCACCAACATCCCTAACAAGAGTTCTGAAATTTACTTTGATTAAATTGCTTACAATGGATGCTTAGTAAGTATTGCCAGGAGAATAGAATGTGCTGGGTGGTTTACATCAACCATGTCTCTGCACTGGAGAAGAATGAGCCCTTTGGATGATCAGAACTATAGGAAGATTAGAACTATAAGAAGAAAGGTAGACAATTAAAACTGAGTCTATTTCTAGGGGAGGATCCTGAGGCTTAGTGAAGTAAGGAGACTTCTCAAGATCACAGAGCACACAAAATGAGGAAGGTTTGACCTCCAAGTCTGTCTAGCATAACCACTCCCTTTCACCTCTAATTTTTATTTTCACCTACCCCAAATGGCTTCTGAATGTAACTTTTCTGTCTTTCCTAATCTGTTGAATAATATGATAGAATCTGTGAGATCCCTTCCAACTCTAACATGCTGTCATTCTATTATTTCTGTAGCAAAAAGGTGAGTTTTTATTTTTCGAAAAGCTATAGATTTTAGTATTTGCTATTCTAGTATAAATACCACTTTTATGTGTTTTAACTAAACTCAGTAATTAACCTAACTAGGAGACAATATTAAAAGTAATTTAAAAACAAGAATATGTTTGAGATTCATTTATTTTATCCACTCGTTCACTCACTGGTAAATATTTACTGAGTGAACAGTTATATTCTAAGTAGTGGAATGTGGAGGCTGAGTCCCAGTGTCATCTGTGGACCAAGGACACTGGTACCCTCTGGAAACATGTTTAGAAATGCAGACTCTCAGGCCCTGCTCAGGCCTCTCAAAACAGAATGTACATTTTTAACAACATCTCCTGTTGATTCATGTGTACATTAAGGTTGGATAAGTACTATATAAGAAAACAAGACAGGGTGGCGCCTGTGGCTCAAGGAGTAGGGCGCTGGTCCCACATGCCGGATGGTGGCAGATTCAAACCTAGCCCCGACCAAAAACCAAAAAAAAAAAAAAAAAAGAAAAAGAAAACAAGACAAAGTCATTGGCCTTTAACTATAAAAAAAGAAAATTTTAAAAATGTATTTATCTTTTTTGGCTTGGCGCCTGTGGCTCAAGTGGCTAAGACACCAGCCACATACACCTGAGCTGGTGGGTTCAAATCCAGCCTGGGCTGCCAAACAAAAATGACAACAACAAACCAAAAAATAGCCTGGCATTGTGGCAGGCACCTGTAGTCCCAGCTACTTGGGAGGTGGAGGCAGGAGAATCACTTGAGCCCAAAAGTTGGAGGTTGCTGTGAGCTGTGATGCCACAACACTCTACCCAGTGTGACAGCTTGAGGCTCTGTCTTAAAAAAAAAAAAAATTGTATTATCATTTTTAAAAAACTTAGATTATGAAGAAAAACAGTAACATATATTTAGTAATATTATTAAAATATAATTGTATTATAATTGAACTAATGCTCAACAATGGATTGTCTTTTTAGGAGAAAATTGAGCCGTGGTTTTCTTATGAACATCCAAGAATCTTCTATTCATTTCAATTTATCTTTCAAAATATTTAATTGCTTCTTACTTACAAAATATCTAAACATTGGAAGAAATGGTCCAAAGGTAACATGTAAGGCATCTCAATAATGAGAAAGAATTGGTAGAAGTATTGCAGAAGTGCCAATATTGCCAGCTACTATCATGCCCAGGGATGATGCTGTCTACCATTTTTTTATTTGGCAAGCACTTCACTCCAGATTATAAATGAGAAGGAAAGGCAGCCTCTCCAGCACTTTACAATGAGGTTTTGGATAGTTACATATTCTGGAATACAGAAGGTTAAATGAAATATTCATTTTATCTTTCAAAACACAGACTGGAAATGTACCCAATGCCCACTGGGAAGTATCAAGCAAGATAAATTATTGGGAAAAGCAGATTTTGCCTTCCTCTTTTCTCTGGTCTTTACGCTTTCCAAATCCAGACTCTCTTTCCCTTTTATTCCCTTTGGGAGCATTTTAAGAAAATAAATACAGATTTATCATTTTTAGCCCAAATAAATGTTTTCAAAATAAGTTGTGGTACTGTCTGCCAGCAGTATGTTCACTAGTAAAATTCTGCCAAACCCTCAGTCCTCATGGGCACTTTTGCACCTTAATTGCCAAAAAGGAAGGGGGAAAAGCCTCACATCAAGTATATGGCACCCGGGGGTAGAAAAGCAAAGGATATGTGCAAGAACAGTAACATTTTTTAAAGAAGAAACATAATTTGCTGGAGCAATGATAGGTGAATGGATTTTTCTTCAAGTATTCTCTGTACACTTTAGCCATTAATAACATCTCTACTCTGGATAGAAAGCTTTACACATGGGAACCTCAAAAGGGTCCACTGATGACACTCAGATCCCAACTCTAAGGTCAGATTTAGGCAATTAAGCAGGACAGCTTTGTAGGCTGTGCTCTGCACAGCTCCCCTGAATGTCCCCGAGACACATCATGCTGATGTAAATGTCAGTTCCAGGTTGTAAGCTTGGCCACCTGTCACCTAAAGCTCCTTCTCATCAACAGGTCAGCCCTTTATGAAAAGATCATTGACATCTCAACCATTTCATCTCCTCCCACTTTTTTATCCTCACCATGAGTAGCTCTAAATTGGGTGAAATGATTCCAAATTTCATAGCATAATCCTTTTCTACATATAATTTCTTTTGGGGAAAGATACCTAAAATAAACTTCCAACTTTTTTTTTTATTAAATCATAACTGTATACATTGATATGATCATAGGGCATCATACACTCGCTTCATAGACCATTTGACACATTTTTATCACAGTGGTTAACATAGCCTTTCCGGCGTTATCTCAGTTACTGTGCCAAAACCTTTACATTCCACATTTACCAAGTTTCGCAAATACCCCTGTAAGATGCATCACAGGTGTGATCCCACCAATCGCCCTCCCTCTACCCACCTCCCCCTTTCCCACTTCCACCTATTGTTAAGTTGTAACTGGGTTATAGCTTTCAAGTGAGAGCCCCAAATTAGTTTCATAGTAGGACTGAGTACATTGGGGACTTTTTCTTCCATTCTTGAGATACTTTACTAAGAAGAATATGTTCCAGCTCCATCCATGTAAACATGAAAGAGGTAAAATCTCCATCTTTCTTTAAGGCTGCATAGTATTCCATGGTGTACATATACCACAATTTATTAATCCATTCGTGGATCGATGGGCACTTGGGCTTTTTCCATGACTTAGCTATTATGAATTGGGCTGCAATAAACATTCTGGTACAAATATCTTTGTTATGTTGTGATTTTTGGTCTTCTGGGTATATGCCCAGCAGAGAAATTACAGGATTGAATGGCAGATCTATTTTTAGATCTCTGAGTGTTCTCCATATATCTTTCCAAAAGGAATGTATTAATTTGCATTCCTACCAGCGTGCAGAAGTGTTCCCATTTCTCCACATCCATGCCAACATCTCTGGTCTTGAGATTTTGTGATATAGGCTAGTCTCATTGGAGTTAGATGGTATCTCAAAGTAGTTTTGATTTGCATTTCTCTGATGATTAAAGATGATGAGCATTTTTTCATATGTCTGAAGGCCGTGCGCCTGTCTTCTTCAGAGAAGTTTCTCTTCAAATCCCTTGCCCAGCCTGCAATGGGATCCCTTGTTTTTTTCTTGCTGATGCGTTTGAGTTCTCTGTGGATTCTGGTTATTAAACCTTTGTCAGAGATATACCCTGCAAATATCTTCTCCCATTCTGAGGGCTGTCTGCTTGCTTTGCTTACTGTGCTCTTAGCTGTTCTTTTTAGTTTGATCAAGTCCCAGTAGTGTATTTTTGAAGCTGCTTCAATTGCCCGGGGGGTTCTCCTCATGAAATACTCACCCAGACCAATTTCTTCAAGGGTTTTCCCTGCATTCTCCTCTAGTATTTATATAGTTTCATGTTTTAAGTTTAAATCTTTAATCCAATGAGAGTCTATCTTAGTTAATGGTGAAAGGTATGGGTCCAATTTCAGTCATCTGCAGGTTGCCAGCCAGTTCACCCAGCACCATTTGTTAAATAGGGAATCTTTTCCCCACTGAATGTTTTTAATTGGCTTGTCAAAAATCAAATAGCGGTAAGTAGCTGGATTCATCTCTTGGTTCTCTATTCTGTTCCAGATATCTACTTCTCTGTTTTTGTGCCAATACCATGCTGTTTTGATCACTATCGATTTGTAGTAAAGTCTGAAGTCTGGTAGTGTGATTCCTCCTGTTTTGTTTTTATTTCTGAGTAATCTCTTGGCTATTCAAGGTTTTTTCTGATTCCATATAAAACAAAGTAATGTTTTTTGAAGATCTTTAAAATATGACAGTGGAGCTTTAATAGGGAGTGCGTTGAAATTATATATTGCTTTGGGTAGTATGGACATTTTGATAATGTTGATTCTTCCTAGCCATGAGCATGGTATGTTTTTCCATTTGTTAGCATTTTCAGCTATTTCTTTTCTTAGAGTTTCATAGTTCTCTTTATAGAGATCTTTCACGTCTTTTGTTAGGTAAATTCCCAAATATTTCATCTTCTTTGGCACTACTGTGAATGGGATAGAGTCCTTAACTGTTTTTTCAACTTGACTGTTGTTGGTGTATATAAAGGCTACTGATTTATGGATGTTGATTTTGTAACCTGAGACGCTGCTGTACTCCTTGATCACTTCTAGGAGTTTTGTAGTAGAGTCCCTAGTGTTTTCCAGATACACAATCATATCATCTGCGAAGAGCGAAAGTTTGATCTCTTCTGACCCTATATGGATACCCTTGATTGCCTTTTCTTCCCTAATTGCGGTGGCTAAAACTTCCATTACAATATTGAAAAGCAATGGAGACAATGGTCAGCCTTGTCTGGTTCCTGATCTGAGGGGAAATGATTCTAATTTAACTCCATTCAATATGATATTGGCTGTGGGTTTGCTGTCAATGGCCTATATCAGTTTAAGAAAAGTCCCTTCTAGACAAATTTTCTTGAGTGTTCTGATCATGAAGGGATGCTGGATATTATCAAAAGCTTTTTCTGCATCAATTGAGAGAATCATATGGTCTTTGTTTTTTAATTTGTTTATGTGCTGAATTACATTTATAGATTTACGTATATTGAACCAGCCTTGACACCCTGGGATAAAACCAACTTGGTCATGATGTATAATTTGTTTGATGTGTTGCTTGATTCTGTTTGTTAGGATCTTATTGAATATTTTTGCATCTATATTCATTAGTGATATTGGTCTATAATTTTCTTTTCTTGTTGGTTCTTTTCTTGGTTTGGGGATCAGGGTGATGTTTGCTTCATAGAACGTGTTGGGTAGTCTTCCTTCTTTTTCTACCTTTTGGAACAGGTTGAGTAATATAGGTACTAATTCCTCTTTAAAGGTTTGGTAGAATTCTGACCTGAAACCATCTGGTCCCGGGCTTTTCTTTTTAGGGAGGTTTGTATAGTTGATGCTATTTCTGAACTTGATATGGGTCTGTTCAACATTTCCACTTGATTCTGGTTAAGTCTTGGAAGGTGGCGTGCTTGCAAGTATCGGTCTATTTCCTTCAGATTTTCATATTTCTGAGAATAAAGTTTCTTGTAATATTCATTAAGGATTTTTTGGATTTCTGATGAGTCTGTTGTTATTTCGTCTTTGTTGTTTCTGATTGATGAGATTAGAGATTTTACTCTTTTTTTCCTGATTAGGTTGGCCAGAGGTTTATCCATTTTATTGACCTTTTCAAAAAACCAACTTTTTGATTTATTGATCTTCTGTATTATTCTTTTGTTTTCAATTTCATTTAATTCTGCTCTAATTTTGGTTATTTCTTTTCTTCTACTGGGTTTGGGGTTGGAATGTTCTTCCTTTTCCAGTTGCTTGAGATGTCCCATTAAGTTGTTAACTTCCTCTCTTTCCGTTCTCTTGAGGAAGGCTTGCAGTGCTATAAATTTCCCTCTTAGAACTGCCTTTGCGGTGTCCCAGAGGTTCTGATAGTTTGTGTCTTCATTGTCATTTTGTTCCAGAAAATTGGTGATTTCTTTCTTAATCTCATCTCTGACCCAGCTATCATTCAGCATAAAGTTATTTAACTTCCATGTTTTTGTATGAGTATGCAGATTCCTGTTGTTACTCAGCTCAAGTTTTATTCCATGGTGGTCCGAGAAGATGCATAGAATAATTTCTATTCCTTTAAATTTACTGAGGTTAGATTTGTAACGTAAGATGTGATCGATTTTGGAGTAAGTTCCGTGGGCTGGTGAGAAATATGTATATTCAGTTTTGTTGGGATTAAATGTTCTGTAGATGTCTGCTAAATCTAAATATTGGATGGTTAGGTTTAAATCTAAGATTTCTTTGCTCAGCTTCTTGCTGGAGGATCAATCCAACACTGCCAAAGGAGTGTTGAAATCTCCGATGATTATGGAGCTGGAGGAAATCAAGTTACTCATGTCTGTTAGAGTTTCTCTTATAAATTGAGGTGCATTCTGGTTGGGTGCATAGATATTAATAATTGAGATCTCATCATATTGAGTATTACCCTTAACAAATATGAAGTGACCATTCTTGTCCTTCCTTACTTTTGATGGTTTAAAGCCTACTGTATCTGCAAATAAAATTTCAACACCTGCTTTTTTCTGATTACCATTTGCCTGAAATATGGATGACCATCCTTTCACCCTGAGTCTGTCTTTAAAGTTGAGATGTGACTCTTGTATGCAACAAATATCTGGCTTAAGTTTTTGTATCCAGTCAGCTAACCTATGCCTCTTTAGAGGACAGTTTAAGCCATGCACATTGATGGAGAGTATTGATAAGTCTGGTGGAACTTTGGGTATCGAGTTTTTCAAAGGTCCAGTGGACATTTTTAATCCTTTCGCCAGTGTGGAAGTTTGAGTCTGATCTGAAGTTTCTGAGTGAGTTTACTTTTGTGGTATAGATGATTGGGTTGTTTATTGTGGAGGATAGGTCTGAGAATATCCTGAAGAGCTGGTTTACTTATGGCAAATTTTTTCAACATATGAATGTCATTGAAGTATTTAATTTCCCCATCATAGATTAAACTCAGTTTGGCTGGATACAAGATCCTGGGTTGAAAGTTATTTTGCTTTAGGAGATTAAAAGTTGATGACCACCCTCTTCTGGCTTGAAAAGTTTCAGCAGAGCGATCTGCAGTTATTCTAATATTCTTATCTTTGTACGTAATAGTTTTCTTTCGCCGGACTGCTTTGAGAATCTTCTCTTTCCTGTTAACTTTAGTGAAGCTAATTATGATATGTCTGGGGGATGACTTATTGGGGTTGAATCGTGCTGGGGTTCTGAAGCTGTCTGCTATCTGAATTTCAGATTCTCTAGGCATGTCTGGAAAATTTTCTTTCATAATTTCATGCAGAAGGGCCTCTGTGCCCTTGGAGGACACTTCATCATTCTCAGAAATCCCTATAATTCTTATATTGCTTTTTTTCAAATTATCTGAGAGCTCTCTGAGTGAGTGATCCATTTTTGCTCTCCATTTCTCTTCCTCTTTGAGAGATTGGGAGCGTTCGAAGACTTTATCTTCAATGTCAGAAATCCTTTCTTCTGCTTGCTCCATTCTGTTGCTGAGGGATTCTACTGTATTTTTCATATCTTTGAGGTCTGTAAATTCTTGCTTCAGTGTGTCTAAGTCTTTGGTGGTTTTCTCTTTAAATTTGTTAAATTCTTGAGACAACTTTTGAATTTCTCCTCGAATTCCTAATTCCATTTTATTAATCTTGTCTGCAATCCAAATTCTGAATTCGATTTCTGACATCTCAGCTGGTTGTTTATGAATGGGATCTTCAATCACATCTGCCATATCTTTTCTTGGGGGGGTTGATCTATTCTGGTTATTCATGTTACCAGAGTTTTTCCGCTGATTCCGCCCCATGGTTATTTTATTCCCTTTGGTTTTTCCCCTGGGGCTTTATCGAGGGGCGTACAGTGTTGTGGCCTGAGAAACTGGGGCCCTGTCTGGTGTGGTGGAGCAAAGTGGTTCTGTCTTGTTTTCAGCTGGTGTCTGTTTGATCCTATTGCAACTTCTACTCTGGCTTGAAGTCTCAGCTGTGTGGAAAAATCAGCAATTAATTCACCCCACCTGCCCACCTCTGGCCCCAATTGGAAAAGGAGAATCAAACCTTCCTACAACCGCACACCCAGGGCACCGCCTGAAAAGTCCTCAGTCTATTAGCCCAGTTCAAAAGGTCCAAATCAACTGTCTCAATTGGCACCTGTCTCAGGTGGGAGAGTTCAAGAGGTCTCTGGGAACTGGATCACAGGAGCCTGGTGACTCCTCCGACACGGCTCACCCCAGTGCAGCGTGGAGTCAGGAGGAGCCACCCAGCAAACAGAGCAGTCTGGGAAGGTTGTCGTCTCCTTCCCCACTTTGCCCGTCCATTGGACCCAGTCACTGGTATCTCTGCAGATGGCTAACCCAGTTGCCTGCAGTGAACAGACACTCCAGGGGTTTGCACCTGCCTGAATAGCAAGGAAGTCTGCCAGGCCCCCGCAGACTGCCACTATCTAGCAGGAGATGGGGCCTGACATCTTGGAGTGCTTGATGCAGGTGATGAGAAGGAGGTGTTCACTCAGGCTTAGCCCCGTCCCTGATGGATGCTGCTAACAGAACAGAACAGAACAGACAACTTTGCGGGGTTCTGTCTCTGTTCCTGCCGAAATCGCCTACAGAAGACAGGCTGTTCTGAGTTCAAATGTCTTTGCTGCTGGAGGTTTGTGTCCTCTTTGCTACTGGAGGTTTGCCGATCACCTCTCTGAGTCGGCCCCGCCCTGGAAGCTTCCCAGGTTTGTGAGCAGTGTCAGGAAATCCCCCACTTACTGGTGGCCTCCTCTGGTTGCCCAGGAAGACAGGGGGTGTGGCCTCAGATTATCCAGAAGTGAGCGTTCTTCCGTTAAAGAAAAAACGGCTGTTGATATACCTCCAGGGAACTGCTGCTCTGGTGTGGGCACTCAGCCGACCCTTTTCTCCTCTGTCTCATGCCCCAGAGTCAGCACTGAGTGGCCGCAGTTTATGCTGGGTCCACACTCCTCAAGAGATCCCCCAAGAATCCGAACTCTTGGGGGATAGGCCCCCAGACCCTGATTGGGAGTTGGGGGGAAGCTAGAGTTTCATTCAGTTTTACCCCCTCCCGGGGAGGGCTGTTGCACCGCACCACAGGGAAGTGCCGCCAAGGCTTGATTTCCCCTCAGCAGAGTGCCCTCTCCTTGCTCACGTGTCTCAGAGTCAGTGCTGACATGACGCAGCTCGGGCACTGTGCACTCCCCTCAAGAAATCACCCAAGGATCCGAACTCCTGGGGGATAGGCCTCCAGACCCCGAGTGAGAGTAGGGGCTCTCAGCTCTCAGCGGGGAAGCTAGAGTTTTATTCAGTTTTGTGCCCGGGCCCGTAATGTTGCCCGGGGAGGGCTGCTGCACCTAATCTGCAGGGAAGTGCCGCCGAGGCGTGACTCCCCCTCAGTAGAGTGCTTTCTCCTTGCCCGCGTGTCTCAGAGTCAGCGCTGACCAGTCGTGGCTCGGGCACTGTGCACTCCCCTCAAGAAATCACCAAAGGATCTGAACTCCTGGGGGACAGGTCCCCAGACCCCGAGTGAGAGTGGGGGGGGAAGCTAGAGTTTCATTCAGTTTTATGTCTGGCTGTATTGATGCACGGGGAGGGCTGTTGCACCACACCACAGGGAAGTGCCGCCGAGGCGTGACTCCCCCTCAGCCCGGTGCCCTCTCCTCACTCGCGTGCCTCAGAGTCAATGCTGACCAGTCGCAACTCGGGGACTGTCCACTCCCCTTGAGAAATCACTCAAGGATCCGAACTCCTGGGGGACTGGCCTCCAGACCTCAGTGGGCGGGAGGGGAGTGTTGGGGATTCAGGGTTGCCGGGAAAGGATTTTTAAAGTTTTATGCAGTTTTATGCCCGGCAGGAGAACGCCACGGCACCCCAGTAGGGGAGGTAGGTCCAGTTTTTAGAAGGTCTCTCCCATGGAGTGTAGTGGGAAGGCCTTTAATTTCTGCCCGCTTGTTTAATTGTGGGGCTCTTGAGCCGGTCCCATGGGGGAAGGGGACTCCCGTCCGCTTGGTGGTGGATTTTGTACCTTTTGTTTGCGTCCTTGTGATCACAGCTTGCCTCAGCGGTGTTGATGTGCGTTCTTCAACCTTCTCTCTTGGTGAGGCTCAAGTCCACCAGGATACTTACTAGATTCCTGCCCCTTAACTCTCCTTCTGGACAGGAGCCTCTGTTGAAAGCTGGGTTCAGTCCGCCATCTTGTCTCTCCCCTCAACTTCCAACTTTTGACTAATCTGTCTTTCCTCTAGGACAAGAAAGAAAGAAAGAGAGAGAGAGAGAAAGGAAGGAAGGAAGGAAGGAAAGAAGGAGGGAGAGAGGGAGGGAGGGAGGGTTTTTTTTATTTGTTTGTTTAGGTTTGAAATACAATAATAGTGGAATGGCCAATGCATATAAAGTATGGATCTGGTAAAAAATGTGAGTGAATGTATGTCCTGGGCATCTGCACATCTCAGATCAGTGGCTCATCTTTGCAAACAAGACAGTTTTGCTAGTTACAAATTTCATGTGGAACTTATAATGTTTGGTGAATCCTGCTGATATCTGCCACCAGTATGGGCAAAGAAAGCTGTTTATTGAGTTTTTTTCCTTTTTTCTCTTTCTAAACTGATTAGTAATACAGATTTATTTTGCAAATGTATTTTTTTCCTTATCAATTATATTGCTGTGAATATCTCACATATGTAGATGTCATCATTCATCCCACCTTCAATAGGGCTGAGAATAAGGGCTCAGTGATGTTTGATGCATGAATAGACCAGTGAGTGAGTGAGTAAATGAGTCTGAGAACCAGTACCCAGAAAGTCCAGCAGCTGGGATTCATTTAAGAAAAACCTGAGATTGTGAGTCCATCATCCAGGTGTTGGGCTAGGGTTTCACAATCATGTTGACTTAAATTAAGAGCTAGGTCTATGCCAGGTTCCAAACAGATGGTGGATAGACAGCAGAGATAATGGTGTGAGGTCATTCAGGGTGTTTGGTGAGGGCTGATTCAGGGTGTTTCCCCCAAGAGGGTAGTTTGAGCTCTTTTGATGGGTGTGTAAAATGTACTGCAAACCATGCTAAGTCATACATGCTCATTTAAAAATGGGAGATCTTAATTGCTGAGGACTGTTCATGAACAAAAGGACCAAGAAGACACCTAGGATTTTTATATGCCACCGTAATGTTTACCAACAGAAACACAGTATTTGCTTTACAAATCCAACATATACGATACCATTTTTTTAGGGTGAAGCAGCTCTCTGAAATCACAACACTTTGTTGTTCTCTGAAGGCAGTTTATACTTTTGCCACTTGTACCTTCTTTGATTTAGAATGTACAATATTATAGAAAGTTTGGTGGAAATTGGTCCTGAATACAATAGTTCCTGCAGCAATTTTAAACCATGTGTAACCCAACTAGCAGGGAAGAAACCTCAGTGATGGTGTCTGGACACAGGGAAGATCAGAGTGTTTCTAGTCAGAATTCTTAAATTTGTCTAATAGATACTCAACTTGTACCAGTTCAGCATTCTGAAATGTGGCATTGGTATAAAATAAGTGCATCTCCTTCTTTTCTATCTAGCTCTCCTAAACCAGTTATAAATCTTCCCTTGGTTTTTATCTCAAAAAAATGATCAGATTGGAAAAAGAAGCAAATAAAAAATATAATTTAGGTATGTTTATTTCATCAAAATAGTAACTTTGAAGAACCTATGTGCTGTCCAGGCAATACAAAAAGTATCTAAACACCCTGAGTTCTGGTAAAATAAAATTGCACAATACTCTCTGTTTGTGTATATGTATGTATGTTTGTATCTTTTATAAAGCCTTGTCTCTTTAACAATGGTATTTCTGTAATGATTTAATGATGGGTACTGAAGGGTAGGGCATGCCTTTCTCCCTTAACAATATGAATAAATCAACAGGGCATCTGTGATATGCGGACATATAAATCTCAAAACAACAAGGGTCGTTTGGTTTTCCCATTGCTCAGAGAGCACCATTTATATTTCCCTTATGTTTTATTTATTTTCTGAGTGTTTCATTGCAATGTTTTCTATTTCCTTTACTTTTGAGGGCATTGACCCATTTCTTTCTTAAGAGCATAAAGAATGAGAACAGAGATTAAAAAATAATAATTCAACATTAGGCCCTTTGCTGCTTCTCCATTGTTGGTGAAAAATTAATGACATTTGAAACCTGATTCTATCTTTCATGTCCAGAAGGATGTTAGTAACTTGTCCTTTTATTTTCCCATGCAATACAAATTCTGTCTTTGCTAAGGGAGGATTTGCCAAGTATAGGGCAAAACAATTTTATTCTACTTCAGAAATGGCCCCTGGAGAGTGCACCTGATAAACTCTCCTCCAGATTGCCGAGTCCTCAGCTGGTCCTTTGTAGAGAGGTGTAGGGAAGTAGATAGGCAGGGGTGTGTGATGCTTTTCTTTTACTCTTATTAACTCTGAGGGCCAAGTAGAATTCACCAATATATCTTTGCTTCATTGTGCATCATCAGAGATCATTTGATCTCTTGAGATTTTAATTATTTGGTTATTAGCTATTTTCCAGGATCCCTGAAAGAACAGGCCGATGAAGCCCACTCCTGATAGAGTAGCACCCCAAATGACAAGTTTTTAATCAATTGGCCACACTTGGTTTCAGTATTGCTTTTCAATCATTGAGTCCTACAGTGTTGCTTTTCTATCATTGAGTCCTACTATTATAGTCTATTATTTCCTAGTAGCATGGCCTCTGTCAAGTCCTTCAATCCTCTAAGCCTCAGTTTTTCCACATATTAAAGGGGGGATAATAATATCTGCCTCATGTAGTTGCTAAGATGATTTTATCAGATGCAACACCCTGATAGATGTGAGGCTTAGCACTTGAAAACTTGAGTTTCTTTTTCTTCCTCAAGCCTTGTTGTATTTCCACCATGATACCATGGAAACCCACATAAGTGTGGAAACCCACATAAATTTGGAAGTTCTTTGGAATTAATGGAATACGTTACTATTTCTCACATGTGACTAATGATACCTCTTGAACCAAAGCTGAACTCTAAAATCCTCTCAGAGCTCTCTCCCTCCTTGTCCATTAGTGCAACGGCTCATATCAGAGCATTTGTCAAAAATTGCAGTGGGACCCATTTGGCAGTCACTTTCCCCCTCATTCATTTAATGTTATCCATTAAAGGGCAACCATCATCAAAGAAGCAATGGTACAAATGAAGATATTGAGCCAAGTGAAGTTTAAAAAAAAAAAAATTAATGGGGCAGCACCTGTGGCTCAAGGAGTAGGGCGCCGGTCCCATATGCTGGAGGTGGCGAGTTCAAACCCAGCCCTGACCAAAAACAAACAAACAAAAAAAGTTAAAATCTGTTTCAATCTTGGTCTAATATCCGTGAAATATGACTTCTGCCATCACAGAATGCATTCTAGTACGAAATCTATGGTTCAAAATATCTATCCCAGGTTCCTAACTTGAAAACTTACGACCAGAAGTACTAAAAGGACATGGGATTATCTGTAACTAGATCATAAGGTGAGAACTCCAATAGTTTTGCAAATGCAAACATGCAAATGGATTTCTCTGCTCATAGTGCATTAAATTAATCTTGTCTGCAAGACTTTGGCTCATCTGCCATTTTGTTGGGAAAGGACTTTGCGGAACATACACCTCTGCTGTTCTCTAAAATAATTCCCCTTCTGCTCACAGAGCCAGTAAAGGTGATGACCTAAAAAGCATTGCCACCTGAGGTATCCAGGCACATCATCTCACTGGTGAGAGGCAGGAATGCTCACATTAGATTCATTTCATGTCGGGTGCAGGTACACCACAGTCAAGAGCAGCAAAGAGAGAAGGTGCCCCTACCTGCTGGTCACACAGCTGCATGAGATGCCACCTAACATGGACAGCCGATGACCCCTCCCTGGACTGTCTGGGAGGCAGCACTGTGCTATGCCTGCCTTTTCTTGGTTAGGCTGCACGCTAACCCTTTATTGCTAATTCCGATGGTAAAATAACACTGCCTCTGCCCTGAATATTCAAGTAGCAGAAGGAATGGGGGCAGCAAAAAGCCCAGGCATGGGGACATAATAAATATGTTTCAAGATGACAGTTTTGAGGATCCTGAGCTGGCCCAGCAGAGTTGAAGGCAGACAACTTCAGATGGCAAAAGCTGCCAAGGAGGTGTCTTCAAGACTAGCTATATCTGAAGGGAAAGAACAGAGCGCGGGCCAGATCTGGATCAGAGCAAAAGCCCCAGAGACGTGCAATGTGATGAGTCTTTTGAAACAGCCAGAAGAGAACAAGAAATAAGGAAGGGATGGGGCAATTCAACTATTTTTATAATAGGATGAGGTTGCTTCATTTCTGTATCTGAAATCCATTCTCTTTCAAGGCACTTCTTTTTTTTTTTTTTTTTTTTTTTTGTAGAGACAGAGTCTCACCTGATCACCCTCGGTAGAGTGCTGTGGCATCACACAGCTCACAGCAACCTCCAAATCCTTGGGCTTAGGCGATTCTCTTGACTCAGCCTCCCAAGTAGCTGGGACTACAGGTGCCAGCCACAACGCCCGGCTATTTTTTTGTTGCAGTTTGGCCGGGGCTGGGCTTGAACCCGCCACCCTCGGCATATGGGGCCGGTGCCCTACCCGCTGAGCCACAGGCGCTGCCCCTCAGGGCACTTCTTTTTACTCCACTTTGCTTTAGCCCCTGCTTTCCAAGTCTTATTTCATAGTCCACCAAAACTACATAAATAAAACCACTTTGGAAATTTCCTCATCAGTCATCTCAGGGGCATATGTGATAGGCAGGGTTGGTATAAAGCAGCCATTGATATTTGTTTAACTAGCCAGCAGAAACCCACATTTAAATGTCACCGGTAGGAAAGCCAAGAATAAATTCACAATGGTGCCTGCATTCACACACACTCATAACACACACACGTGCTCACACATCCAGGGTGGTGCTGAGAACAACTCTCCAATTTGCAAATGGAACATCAGGATCCATTAGGACAAAGGTGGGCCTGTGGTTTAAGAGAGTAAATAATTGGTTTCTGTCCTATGTCATATTTTAATTAACGATAGCAATGCAATCTACCATATATCTAGAAATTATTAGAAACCTTTTTTCCAGAGGCAAAGAGGATCAATACCTTTTGTCTCATAAAACATGGCATAAAACATCTCAGTTTACTTTGTCCCTGTTTATTCTAGCAAGTCAGAGTTGATAGTAAACATTAAAGTGATGAAGGTAAAATCATATTTTGAGAGTAAATGGGGACATTTTGAAATTAGCTAAAATGTTTGCTTCACCAGCTTTCAAGATATCAATCTGAAGGCCTTTGCTCTAGGGATAGAGCAAAGGAAGAGGAAAACGATTCAGTGGGGGCTTTCTGTTTATCAAGCAGAACAGCCAAAGCTACTACACAAAGCCATGAGCTAAGAGTCCATGAAAAAGGAGAGTAATCATTTGTCCCACCTCTGGGAGGAACGAAAACAAACACGCAAGGTCTCTGTGTGTTTCTGTCCATAAAATGGGTTTCCAAAACATGCTGTTTCTTTCTAGGATGTTGAAAGCAAAATATCATTTGAGAATTCTAAAAGATAAATATTGCTTCTGTGGAAAATATTGTGAGAGATCACCAAAGTCAGAGACAGAAGACTTTTCTCCAGCTGCTAAGACAAGCGCTTGTTAAAGTCTTTCCCACTGAAATGCAACCATTCCAATAGATAGCATTTGAGCGCACTATACACAAGTGTAGAAATGGAGAAAATAGAATGACCCTTCAATCATTATCTATAGGACATTATGCTGATAAATGGTGGTATTAATGAACCTAAATGAATTTGAATCCTTTCTCCCTGCAGTTATTTTGATAATACAAGAATCTACTAAAGTACAAGGAATTAACAATTAAAGAGGGTTAAGCAGACACTTAATACTTGTTCTCTTTTGCACAATTTGGCAGTAATGCATCTGCTGTAATCAGGATTTTATTTCTCTTGAAAAAAAAAAAGGAAATGCTTATGTTTCAGAAGCAAAGCCTGTAGGATTTGCAGCTCTTCGGTGCAGACCCAGCACATATGTGTTTGCGTTTGTGTGTCTGGTGTATGTGCTGGTGGCCCTGCCTGGCCTGTCTGGCTTTCTCCTTTTGCAACAGCTCCACCTTTGGGCTTCTAAAGGGAAAATTCTGTTTTTCCTAAAGAATAAGGAAAAAAAAAAAAAGAAAGAAAGAAAACCGGCAACAATCAGAAAGATGCATTCTGTCCTCAACCTTGGGTAGTGAAACTAAAAAATAAAATTCTTTCCTCATTAAAAAGAGAGAGATGGGAAAAAAAAAAAAGGAAGAAGCATCAATGGAGAAAAGGGGAATAACAAGGAAGGTAAAAGGAGGGAGGAAGAGAGGAAAGAAAGAAAAATGAAAAGAGCCAGAAAAAAAAAAGGGAAAGCTTCCTTTTTGGATGGTAGAAGGTGCAGAACTCATTGAACAGTGCTTTTCTGCCTGGGCTTCAGATTCTGTAAGGCTCTGACTGACCTGGGCTCCCTTATCCTTATCCTTCCTCGGCCATCTCCCCTATCCCTTGCTATTCATAACTATAGCACCTCATTAATGAATGAGACCACTAACAGAGGATTTGGATTTCTGTGAAGCTCATTCTCTTTAAAATAATAATTACATACAACATGCACTTGTTGGCAAGGGTCTTACCATTTCTTTCAGAAAGCTCAACTGTCTTGGATTGTTTCCAGACAGATTATAGCCTCACTCCGAGGAAGCATGATCTTGGCTAACCAAGGATGAGGAAATGAACACAGTGAAACTTCCTAAATCCCACTGTCTACTAAATCCCAACCTTTAGATGTGTAAGGCAAGTGTCCAGGGAATATACTATCCAGAGTTCAGTCGGCATGGCTAGAGATCTAAGGAAATCTTGTTTAGGGGAATTGGTGTGGGTCTTTTTGTCTGAAAAGATCAAGAAAAAGAGACTCTGCTAAAAATTCTGTGCTTTGTAGGAATGTAGGGTTTTATAATCAAATCTATGAGGTTATAAGAAAAAAAAAACCTGTGACAAGTAGAATGGAAACAACATTCTGAAGCCTCAGATTACGTGCAGGAGCCAGACAAGTGCAGGCACTTTGCTTCAGAGCCTTCAGTTCTGACCTTCATAGTTTAAAATCTGGTTGTTTCTTATTATCTTGACTGCTTCCTTTCTCTTTTTTAAAAATCATATTGCATAGTTCGCCTAGATTCCAAATCCCAAAGTGCCTTCTTTGGTGAGTAATACTGCTGCTCAAAATCCTTTAAGTTCTTCCCATATCTCACAAGATGTAATTCATAATTGTTAGCTGTGATACCAAGGTCTTTGAAGATCTGCTTCTGCACCCTTCTCTCAATAGTCCCTCATGGGACCTGTCCTACTGTGTCAGGTGAGCATTCAATGCCTAATCCCAACACCACTCAGAGCTTTTTTACCACACTATCTCCCATTAAGGTCCACCTGCAATGACAGTCCTATAGAAGGCATCATGACAAAGCCATTCATAAAAATATTTACTCCCTCTTATAATTCTGTATGTATATACATGTATGTGGATCTGATATTTCAACTCCATAGCTGGTTATGAATTTTCTGAGGGTAGAGCTTATACCTGTTTGAATCTCCTTGTGACAATTAAGGCAGTGGTTTGTACAGATGAGACACTGAATAAAAAATATATATGTATATTGATTGGTTGAATTAACCGTAAAATGAGTGTCCCATTTTGGGCAACTGGCATCTTTTTTAACAGTTTGAGGAGATAGTAATAAAATGAGAAAAGCAGGCACTTTACTTTTAAATCTTTACTATTTAATATTTAGCTGATATCTATTGCAGTAATAAGTAGGTACAAAGACAGATATATTTACATGTATTTTTTATATTTATTTTAAGTATCTATAATTTTATATATGCTGAAAGCAGAAAAAGAAGTCTGCTTATTTTGGTGCATGATTTTTCAAATATGCTATTTTGTTGGAAGCAAACTAAGCTCTGGGAACTCCTGTAACTTTTAAAAATCACTTAGGCTAGGAATGTATCCAATATAGGCCTTTCTTTCCCTAATATGCATTTCCACATTTTATTATTTTTGAATTTGGCTAAAAAATATGGTTACTCAAAAATCAATCATTTTATATATTTTCCATTTAGAGGCATTCTGTGGTTCCTTTTATGTTCTAAGGAAATTTTCTTTCCTTGGCTACTAAACAGGGAATTATTTTTTATGTTTCTATTGGTCACACACATGATCACCATGGGCTGCAAAAATCCTTGAACCAGGACACTATTGGTGGAGGTGAGGCTCCTCGTCACCCCAAGAGATGTCCTCAACATTGCTGAGGAAGGTGAGCTTGGAATACATTTATCATGGAGGAAAAATGGACTTTATCTGTCAACAGATACAAACATTGTGGTGATTGCAGAAGAAATGTAGGTAATAACTCATGCCCCTCAAATTGGGAGTAAGGCCATTATTAGAGTCTATGACTAAGCATTTATGAAGCAACAGTGGCTTTTAAGAGGTAAATTTTATGTAAAAGATCATCCATGCTGAAGGAGCTTAGAGAAAGATATCTTTCAGGCCTGAAATTAGAAGAGGGATGCCAGGCCTGGAGGATTGCCAATATCCACTTGTTGAGATTGAATTTAAACAACATGGTTCTTTTTCTGCATACTGTACATATTATTGTTTTTTAATGTGTATTCTAGAAAGGTGATGGACCCATGAAATATATCTCTTCACTACCCCCTCTTAACTTTTTATTTCTAACAATTTTGTCTCCTCTTCTAGATCGAATTACCCTCTCTTCAATTCTGGATTTCTTGTATGTCCCAATATTTTATAAAATTTATTTAGTTTGTGTGCCTCTACCTTAATGGTTGAGGATAGGAATGTGTCACACCTATGTATGCCTCCCTTTTACAAAGAGCACAAATTGGGGACATAATGATCAATAAATGCTTGTTAAAATGTTGCAATAAATTGAAAGCCCTGCTGAGAGAGTTAATTACATCTGGATCACATTTATATCCTGAAAATGCTGAAAACAATGCTCTGCAATTGAGATGGGACTCAATGTCTATGTGTTGCTTTAAAACAAGGAGGGAATCCATGCACTAAACTCTAAAAGGTGAGCTTTGTTAGGGCAAAACACACCAACTTTTCAGGTTTGGGGCTCAGATACAGAGCTCGGGTCATTAGTTGATATTAAAAATATATCAAACAGCAGACATTTATCTTCATCAGAATAGTGTACTTCAAAAAAATTTCTTTAAAAAAAAGTTGTCATTTGTTATTGTAGCATTTCATGTTTGACTTCATGTCTTCTCAGCATCAGATTCAGTACTCTACTTTCTCTGGAAACTGGTACCACTCTGGTATAGGCTGACTGCCTGTTGATGGGCCAGTTTAAAAGTGTCTGAGGAATAATTATACCTGGACTTTCACCTTAATGCCTTTAAAACACTCTCTTCTTTGTTTTAAAAGGTGACTAAGAGAATTTAATATCATAAAAGGCTAAGTGTCCAAGGCAAACCCATTTCAAGTCAGAGATGGGCTGGCCCCCGACTGTTCATATTATAAATTCATGTTGTGGGCCTATAGGAATCCTTGGTACCTGGAAATACAGAAAATTTATTTTTCCTTACATTGTAACTTGTGAACATTTGTCTGAAATGTCCAAATGGCAAAGACTTGGTATATTAGTCAGTGTTCTCGGCAGACACAAACCCAGAATCACACACACACACACACACTCATATGAGGAATCACCCTCATGATTATATGAAAACTGAGAATCCCACAGTTGGCCATTGGCAAGTAGGAGACCCAGGGAGCAGATGGTGTTGTCTTAGTCTTGGGCAAAGGGCTGAGAACCAGAAGAGCTAATGATGTAAGTTCAAGTTTGAAAGCTGGCTGGCTCAAGACCCAAGCAGAGTTGAATTTTCAAGTCCAAAGGCAGGAAAAGAATGATGTCCCCGCTAAGTTAGACAAAAGGAATTCTCTCCTATTTAGCAATTTTGTTTAACCAAGTCTTTAGCTATTGGATGAGGACGACCCATGTAAGGAAGGGGGATCTGCTTTACTCAGTCTACTGAGTCAAATGCAATCTCATCCAGAAATACCCTCCACAATGTTTGATCAAATGTTTGGACAGCCGGGCATGGTGGCTCATGCCTGTAATCCTAGCACTCTGGGAGGCCAAGGCAGTAGATTGCCTGAGCCCATGGGTTCGAGACCAGCCTGAGCAAGACCAAGACCCTATCTGTAAAAATAGCTGGGTTTTGTGGCAGGTGTCTGTAGTCCCAGCTACTTGGGAGGCTGGGGCAAGAGAATTGCTTGAGCCCAAGAATTGGAGGTAGCTGTGAGCTATGACACCATGGCACCCTACTGAGGGTGACAAAGTGAAACTGCCTCAAAAAAAAAAAAAGAGTTTGGAAACCACGTGGTCTGGTCAAGTTGACATGTAAAATTAACCATCAAACTTAGTATTGTTCAAAACCTTGTTTGGCTCTTGATTACATAAGATGTGTGCAGGTGCATATGCATTCATATACTGCATAGTGATGGTTTGGTCAGTGACAAACTACATATAAAATCATGGTCCCATAAGATTACAGTGGAGCTCAGAAGTTCCTTTTGCCTAGTGATGTTATAGTTGTCATAAATGTAGCACAGTGCATCACTGATGATTGTGATAATGCTGGAATAAGCAAACCTACAGTGCTACTGTGCTGCCAATTTTTTAAAAGTATACAGTAATGAGTATGCCTTCATATTCACTACAATTCACTCACTCACTTAAAACAACTTCCAGTCCTACAAGCTCATTTGTATAGGTGGCTTACACAGGTGTACAGTTTTCATCTTTGATTCCACACTTTTTACTATACCTTTTCTATGTTTAAGTATGTTTAGATTCACTAATACTTATCAATGTGTTATACCTATAGTAGTCAGTATAATAACATGCTGTATAAGTTTGTAGCCTAAAAGCAATTAGCTGTACCACACAGCATCAGTGAGTAATAAGTTGTACCACACAGCATCAGTGAGTAATAGGCTGTACCATGTAGCCTCAGTTAGTAATAAGCTTTACCACACAGCATCAGTGAGTAATAGGCTGTACCACACAGCATCAGTGGATAATAGATTGTACCACATAGCATCAGTAGGTAACAGGTTATACCACATAGCATTAATAAGTAACAGGCTGTACTCTTTAGGTTTGTGTAAGTAATATTAATAAATGATAAAATTACCTAATGACACATTTCTCAGAAAGCATCCCTGCTATTAAGTGAAACATGACATTATATAATTTCTTCATTTAACTACTTATTATGTCATTGCATGCATGTATATTAATGTGTTAAAATACAGTAAACAGGGTGGGAGACAAGATGGCGGACTGAAGCCAGCTTTCAACAAAGGCTCCCGTCCAGAAGGAGAGTTAAGGGACAGGAATTTAGTAAGTATCCTGGTGGACTTGAGCCTCACCAAGAGAGAAGGCTGAAGAACGCACATCAACACCGCTGAGGCAAGTTGTGATCACAAGGACGCAAACAAAAGGTACGAAATCCACCACCAAGCGGACGGGAGTCCCCCTACCCCATGAGACCGGCTCTAGAGCCCCACAATTGAACAAGCGGGCAGAAATTAAAGGCCCTCCCACTACACTCCATGGGAGAGACCTTCTAAAAACTGGACCTACCGCCCCTACTGGGGTGCCGTGGCGTTCTCCTGCCAGACATAGGGCTGAATAAAACTTTGGGAATCCTTTGCCGGCAACCCTGAATCCCCGGCGCTCCCCTCCCGCCCACTGAGGTCTGGAGGCCTGTCCCCCAGGACTTCGGATCCTTGGGTGATTTCTCAAGGGGAGTGGACAGTCCCCGAGTTGCGACTGGTCAGCATTGACTCTGAGGTGCGCCGAGTGAGGAGAGGGCACCGGGCTGAGGGGGAGTCACGCCTCGTGGCACTTCCCTGCGGTGCAGTGCACCAACCCTCCCCGGGCATATGGGGCCCAAGACTGAATCAGACTCTGGCCTCCCCGCTGAGAGCTGAGAACCCCTACTCTCACTCGGGGTCTGAGGGCCTATCCCCCAGGAGTTTGGCTCCTTGGGTGATTTCTCGAGGGGAGTGCACAGTGCCTGAGCTGCGTCAAGTCAGCGCTGACTCTGGGATACGTGAGCGAGGAGAGGGCACTCTGCTGAGGGGAAATCAAGCCTTGGCGGCACTTCCCTGCGGTGCAGTGGAGGAGCCCTCCCCTGACCGTAGTATTGCGTGAAACTGAATGAAACTCTAGCTTCCCCCCGCCCCACTCCCAATCGGGGTCTGGGGGCCCATCCCCCAAGAGTTCTGATTCTTGGGGGATCTCTTAAGGGGTGTGGACCCAGCAGAAACTGCCGCCGCTCAGTGCTGACTCTGGGGTGCGGGACAGAGGAGAAAAGGGTCGCCTGAGTGCCCACATCAGAGCAGCAGTTCCCTGGAGGTAGATCAACAGCCGTTTTTTCTTTAACGGCAGAACGCTCACTTCTGGATATTCTGAGGCCACACCCCCTGTCTCCCTGGGCAACCAGAGGAGGCCACCGGTGACACGGCTCACAAACCCGGAAGCCTCCAGGGCGGGGCCGACCCAGAGAGGTGTTCAGACGCAATTCTCCAGCAGCAAAGACGTTTGAACTCAAAACAGCCCGTCTCCTGTAGGCGACGACAGGAACAGAGACAGAACTTCACAAAGTTGTCTGTTCTATTCTGTTAGCAGCATCCATCAGGGACGGGGCTAAGCCTGAGTGAACACCTCCTTCCCATCACCTGCATCAAACACTCAAAGATGTCAGGCCCCATCTCCTCCTGCTAGATAGCGGCAGTCTGCGGGGGCCTGGCAGACTTCCTTGCGATTCAGGCAGGTGCAAACCCCTGGAGTGTCTGTTCACTGCAGGCAACTGGGTTAGCCATCTGCGGAGATACCAGTGACTGGGTCCAACGGAGGGGCAAAGTGGGGAAGGAGACGTCAACCTTCCCAGACTGCTCTGTTTGCTGGGTGGCTCCTCCTGACTCCACGCTGCACTGGGGTGAGCTGTGTCAGAGGAGTCACCAGGCCCCTGTGATCCAGTTCCCAGAGACCTCTTGAACCCTTCCACCCGAGACAAGTGCCGATTGAGACAGTTGATTCGGACCTTTTGAACTGGGCTAATAGACTGAGGACTCTTCAGGCGGTGCCCTGGGTGTGCGATTGTAGGAAGGTTTGATTTTCCTTTTCCAACTGGGGCCAGAGGTGGGTAGGCGGGGTGACTTAATTGCTGATTTTTCCACACAGCTGAGACTTCAAGCCAGAGTAGAAGTTGCAATAGGATCGAACAGAAACCAGCTGAAAACAAGACACAACCACTTTGCTCCACCACACCAGACAGGGCCCCAGTTTCTCAGGCCACAACACTGTACGGGCCCTCAATAAAACCTCAGGGGAAAAACCAAAGGGAGTAAACCATGGGGCGGAATCAGCGGAAAAACTCTGGTAACATGAATAACCAGAATAGATCAACCCCCCCAAGAAAAGATACGGCAGATGTGATTGAAGATCCCATTCATAAACAACTGGCTGAGATGTCAGAAGTCGAATTCAGAATTTGGTTTGCAGACAAAATTAATAAAATGGAATTAGGAATTCGAGGAGAAATTCAAAAATTGTCTCAAGAATTTAACGAATTTAAAGACAAAACCACCAAAGACTTACACACACTGAAACAAGAACTTACAGCACTCAAAGATATGAAAAATACAGTAGAATCCCTCAGTAACAGAATGGAGCAAGCAGAAGAAAGGATTTCTGACATTGAAGATAAAGTCTTCGAACGCTCCCAATCTCTCAAAGAGGAAGAGAAATGGAGAGCAAAAACGGATCACTCACTCAGAGAGCTCTCAGATAATTCGAAAAAAAACAACATAAGGGTTATAGGAATTTCGGAGAATGATGAAGTGGCTGCCAAGGACACAGAGGCCCTTCTACATGAAATTATGAAAGAAAATTTTCCAGACATGCCTAGAGAATCTGAAATTCAGATAGCAGACAGCTTCAGAACCCCAGAACGATTCAACCCCAATAAGCCATCTCCCAGACATATTATAATTAGCTTCACTAAAGTTAACATGAAAGAGAAGATTCTCAAAGCAGCCCGGCGAAAGAAAACTATAACGTACAAAGGTAAGAATATTAGAATAACTGCAGATCTCTCTGCTGAAACTTTTCAAGCAAGAAGAGGGTGGTCAACAACTTTTAATCTCCTAAAGCAAAAAAACTTTCAACCCAGGATCTTGTATCCAGCTAAATTGAGTTTCATCTATGATGGAGAAATTAAATACTTCAATGACATTCATATGTTGAAAAAATTTGCCATAAGTAAACCAGCTCTTCAGGATGTTCTCAGACCTATCCTCCACAATGACCAACCCAATCCTATACCACAAAAGTAAACTCACTCAGAAACTTCGGATCAAACTACAACTTCCACACTGGCGAAAGGATTAAAAATGTCCACTGGACCTTTGAAAAACTCGATACCCAAAATTCCACCAGACTTATCAATACTCTCCATCAATGTGAATAGCTTAAACTGTCCTCTAAAGAGGCATAGGTTAGCTGACTGGATACAAAAACTCAAGCCAGATATTTGTTGCATACAAGAGTCACATCTCAACTTAAAAGACAAATACAGACTCAGGGTGAAAGGATGGTCATCCATATTTCAGGCAAATGGTAATCAGAAAAAAGCAGGTGTTGCAATTTTATTTGCATATACAGTAGGCTTTAAACCATCAAAAGTAAGGAAGGACAAGAATGGTCACTTCATATTTGTTAAGGGTAATACTCAATATGACGAGATCTCAATTATTAATATCTATGCACCCAACCAGAATGCACCTCAATCTTTCTTTTTTTTTTTTTAAGCCTACAGCACCCGGTATTCCCAGGCGGTCTCCCATCCAAGTACTAACGAGGCCCGACCCTGCTTAGCTTCCGAGATCAGACGAGATCGGGCGCGTTCAGGAGAGTGCACCTCAATTTATAAGAGAAACTCTAACAGACATGAGTAACTTGATTTCCTCCAGCTCCATAATCGTTGGAGATTTCAACACTCCCTTGGCAGTGTTGGATCGATCCTCCAAAAAGAAGCTGAGCAAAGAAATCTTAGATTTAAACCTAACCATCCAATATTTAGATTTAGCAGACATCTACAGAACATTTTATCCCAACAAAACTGAATACACATACTTCTCATCAGCCCACGGAACTTACTCCAAAATTGATCACATTTTAGGTCACAAGTCTAACCTCAGTAAATTTAAAGGAATAGAAATTATTCCATGCATCTTCTCGGACCATCATGGAATAAAACTTGAATTGAGTAACAACAGGAATCTGCATACCCATACAAAAACATGGAAGTTAAATAACCTTATGCTGAATGATAGCTGGGTCAGAGAGGAGATTAAGAAAGAAATCACCAATTTTTTGGAACAAAATGACAATGAAGACACAAGCTATCAGAACCTCTGGAACACTGCAAAGGCAGTTCTAAGAGGGAAATTTATAGCACTGCAAGCCTTCCTCAAGAGAACGGAAAGAGAGGAAGTTAACAACTTAATGGGATATCTCATGCAACTGGAAAAGGAAGAACATTCCAACCCCAAACCCAGTAGAAGAAAAGAAATAACCAAAATTAGAGCAGAATTAAATGAAATTGAAAACAAAAGAATAATACAACAGATCAATAAATCAAAAAGCTGGTTTTTTGAAAAGGTCAATAAAATAGATAAACCTCTGGCCAACCTAATCAGGAAAAAAAGAGTAAAATCTCTAATATCATCAATCAGAAACAACAAAGACGAAATAACCACAGACTCATCAGAAATCAAAAAAATCCTTAATGCATATTACAAGAAACTTTATTCTCAGAAATATGAAAATCTGAAGGAAATAGACCGATACTTGGAAGCACGCCACCTTCCAAGACTTAACCAGAATCAAGTGGAAATGTTGAACAGACCCATATCAAGTTCAGAAATAGCATCAACTATACAAAACCTCCCTAAAAAGAAAAGCCCGGGACCAGATGGTTTCACGTCAGAATTCTACCAAACCTTTAAGGAGGAATTAGTACCTATATTACTCAATGTGTTCCAAAAGGTAGAAAAAGAAGGAAGACTACCCAACACGTTCTATGAAGCAAATACCACCCTGATCCCCAAACCAGGAAAAGACCCAACAAGAAAAGAAAATTATAGACCAATGTCACTAATGAATATAGATGCAAAAATATTCAACAAGATCCTAACAAACAGAATCCAACAACACATCAAACAAATTATACATCATGACCAAGTTGGTTTTATCCCAGGGTGTCAAGGCTGGTTCAATATACGTAAATCTATAAATGTAATTCAGCACATAAACAAATTAAAAAACAAAGACCATATGATTCTCTCAATTGATGCAGAAAAAGCTTTTGATAATATCCAGCATCCCTTCATGATCAGAACACTCAAGAAAATTGGTCTAGAAGGGACTTTTTTTAAACTGATAGAGGCTATCTACAGCAAACCCACAGCCAATATCATATTGAATGGAGTTAAATTGGAATCATTTCCACTCAGATCAGGAACCAGACAAGGCTGCCCATTGTCTCCATTGCTTTTCAACATTGTAATGGAAGTTTTAGCCACCGCAATTAGGGAAGAAAAGGCGATCAAGGGTATCCATATAGGGTCAGAAGAGATCAAATTCTCGCTCTTCGCAGATGATATGATTGTGTATCTGGAAAACACTAGGGACTCTACTACAAAACTCCTAGAAGTGATCAAGGAATACAGCAGCGTCTCAGGTTACAAAATCAACATTCATAAATCGGTAGCCTTTATATACACCAACAACAGTCAAATTGAAAAAGCAGTTAAGGACTCTATCCCATTCACAGTAGTGCCAAAGAAGATGAAATATTTGGGAATTTACCTAACAAAAGACGTGAAAGATCTCTATAAAGAGAACTATGAAACTCTAAGAAAAGAAATAGCTGAAAATGTTAACAAATGGAAAAACATACCATGCTCATGGCTAGGAAGAATCAACATTATCAAAATGTCCATACTACCCAAAGCAATATATAATTTCAACGCACTCCCTATTAAAGCTCCACTGTCATATTTTAAAGATCTTGAAAAAACATTACTTCGTTTTATATGGAATCAGAAAAAAACCCGAATAGCCAAGACATTACTCAGAAATAAAAACAAAACAGGAGGAATCACACTACCAGACCTCAGACTTTACTACAAATCGATAGTGATCAAAACAGCATGGTATTGGCACAAAAACAGAGAATTAGATATCTGGAATAGAATAGAGAACCAAGAGATGAATCCAGCTACTTACCGCTATTTGATTTTTGACAAGACAATTAAAAACATTCAGTGGGGAAAAGATTCCCTATTTAACAAATGGTGCTGGGTGAACTGGCTGGCAACCTGCAGAAGACTGAAATTGGACCCACACCTTTCACCATTAACTAAGATAGACTCTCATTGGATTAAAGATTTAAACTTAAGACATGAAACTATAAAAATACTAGAGGAGAATGCAGGGAAAACCCTTGAAGAAATTGGTCTGGGTGAGTATTTCATGAGGAGAACCCCCCGGGCAATTGAAGCAGCTTCAAAAATACACTACTGGGACTTGATCAAACTAAAAAGCTTCTGCACAGCTAAGAACACAGTAAGCAGAGCAAGCAGACAGCCCTCAGAATGGGAGAAGATATTTGCAGGGTATAACTCTGACAAAGGTTTAATAACCAGAATCCACAGAGAACTCAAACGCATCAGCAAGAAAAAAACAAGGGATCCCATCGCAGGCTGGGCAAGGGATTTGAAGAGAAACTTCTCTGAAGAAGACAGGCGCACGGCCTTCAGACATATGAAAAAATGCTCATCATCTTTAATCATCAGAGAAATGCAAATCAAAACTACTTTGAGATATCATCTAACTCCAATGAGACTAGCCTATATCACAAAATCTCAAGACCAGAGATGTTGGCGTGGATGCGGAGAAAAGGGAACACTTCTGCACTGCTGGTGGGAATGCAAATTAATACATTCCTTTTGGAAAGATATATGGAGAACACTCAGAGATCTAAAAATAGATCTGCCATTCAATCCTGTAATTCCTCTGCTGGGCATATACCCAGAAGACCAAAAATCACAACATAACAAAGATATTTGTACCAGAATGTTTATTGCAGCCCAATTCATAATAGCTAAGTCATGGAAAAAGCCCAAGTGCCCATCGATCCACGAATGGATTAATAAATTGTGGTATATGTATACAATGGAATACTATGCAGCCTTAAAGAAAGATGGAGACTTTACCTCTTTCATGTTTACATGGATGGAGCTGGAACATATTCTTCTTAGTAAAGTATCCCAAGAATGGAAGAAAAAATACCCAATGTACACAGCCCTACTATGAAACTAATTTGGGACTCTCACATGAAAGCTATAACCCAGCTACAACTTAACAATAGGTTGAAGTGGGAAAGGGGGGTGGGTGGGTAGAGGGAGGGGAATCGGTGGGATCACACCTGTTGTGCATATTACAGGGGTATTTGCGAAACTTGGTAAATGTAGAATGTAAATGTTTTGGCACAGTAACTGAGATAACGCCGGAAAGGCTATGTTAACCACTGTGATAAAAATGTGTCAAATGGTTTATGAAGTGAGTGTATGATGCCCCATAATCATATCATTGTATACAGTTATGATTTAATAAAAAAGTTAAAAAAAAAATACAGTAAACATTTGCCTGATGTTCAGCCAGTACCTTGAACTCTGCTATATATGTGACTTCATTTATTTTATGAAGTGGCACTATATACTGCAGTACATGTACTCTCACTGCATAAATTTTATCGATACAGAAACTAAGTAAGATACAGGTAAAATAAATTGCCCCAAGTCACAAGATGTATAATTTGCATGCCAAGATTAGAATCCAGGTTTATCTGGAACTACAACTGTACATTCTTGACTCCATCTTTCATAACATACTTGAAAATCATGACATTCTGAAAATCTGTATTGTATGTAGAATTTAAAGATTTAGATGTTATAGTACTTAACTGAGAAATAATATTTCTGCCTTAGAAGCCAATTTGTAAGAAAATACCATTAGAAATAACACTACTAAATCATTTGTACATGTAGAGAAATAGCAGGGGAAAGGGGACATTTTCAAGATGCAAAGTATATAACGGAGTATGCTATATTAAATTTATGAACACCAGATTATTGCCTTTTTCTGGGAGAAAAGGTAAGCCATTTGGAGAGAAAATATTAACGAAGTCAACTTTCATTACTCTAAAGGACTCCTGGATCAGGTCTAATTTCCTCTTTATGGAAATAACCATTAAACATAATGCTATGATAAAATTATTGTGATGTTAATTGTTGTATAATAACCTATGTTACTAGATCTAGATGATTTTCAAATTCTAGAAAGAATAGCCATCCAAAAAGCACATGTAAGTTCTATTGTCTCTTGGACTTTCATATTGCCATTTTGTGGTAGAACTAAAAATGAAAAAAAAAAAAAAAAAGAAAAGAAATACCTCAAAGAATATGTTCCTCGTGTGATTAATTAACTTATTAATTATGTTTTCCATTAAACTACCTGTTACAAGTTCACTTTTATTTCCACCAGGTTATTTGTGGTAAATTTATTTACCATGATTCTCTAGCCCTCAAGTATATTATTAGTCTTGAAAAGGTCTATTACAAAATCCAATGAAGACTTTTGTTTATCGCCATAATGGAGTAACTGGTACATGACTCAGGTTTCTAACTGCAAAATTGGGCAAAATATATGAAATGTATGGTTTATAGATTTAGGATAAGGGAAATTATATGGCTAGAATCCCAAGAGAAGGTAAACAAAGATAGTTCCCTAATTACCCAACATCTCTGTCTAAAGATTCCAGATGTAGCATGTGAGGAATTGGAACATAGCATGATGATCTCATGAGTAAAGGATAAGATCTGAATTTCTGACAATACAGGTGGCTGAAATTTTCAGGCCTTAACAGAAAATGCACCAGATATCTGTGTAAGGCCTTGTGAATCTTCAAACAAACAGTAATCAGAGTATACACAGGATGAGACTCTATAAAGCCAGGCAACAGCAATTGCCATGAGAACAATAACAATATGGGAGCTGTGACCAAAACTGTTTCTGGAGACCACACATGACGAGGTGATTCTGAGTCATGATATAAGGAGTGAAAAGAAATTATTGAATAGTTAAATCACTTTGTAGAGAGCTCAGGAAGACAAACCTTGGGAGATGAGCTTATCTGATTTTAAAGTGAAGGCTACTCTATAATCAGTCTATCAAAACTTTAAATAAGTCTTTAAAAAAGAAAGCTAATCTACAGGTAAAATAGCTTCTACCTGAATAAAACCTAATACTCTTCAAAGAAAAACAATAAAATACAGATGCCAACAACACAGAAATATAATATCCAAAATACAATCAAATCTTACTAGACATGTGAAGAAAGGTGATATATACAACCTATAACCAGGAAGAGGAAAAAAGATGGTGAAAAAGACAATAGAATGATGAAATTGGCCACTTGAGTCTTTCAAAAGAGGTATTTCAACTATGTTAAAGAATTTAAAGAAATATAACATGATAGAGGAAGAAATAGAATATCTCAAAGGAAAAATAGAAACTATGCAAAGTACCATATGGAAATTCTAGACTTGAAAAATATAGTATCTGAATATATGTGTGTATATATCTGTATTTAGCTTAAAACCTAACAGAAACTACAGACAAAAAAATAAGTCAGTGAACTTAAAGATAATAGCAACTATTAAAACTAAGAAACTGAAAGGAAAAAAATACTTACCAACTCATTTTGGGTGGTAATCATACCCCTGACACTAAATCAAGACAAGACCATTACAAGAAAAGAAAATTACAGATTAATATCTCCCCTGAATCTGCATAAAAATTACTAACAATTTTTATCAAATTGAATCCAACAACATTTAGAAAAGTTAAAACCTTTTCCATTTTTGTGATACTTTACTAAGAAAAATGTGTTTCAAATACATACAAGTAAACACAAAATATACAAAGTCTCCAATTTTTCTTATGGTTGAATAGTACTCCATGGTATACATATACCACAATTTGTTAATCCATTCATGGATACATGGGCACTTAGGTTGCTTCCACATTTTGGCAATTGTGAATTTAGCTGCAATAAACATCTAGTGCAAATGTCCTTGTAGCAAAATGATTTTTTTTTCCTTCTGGTTAGATACTTAGTAATGGGATTGGGGATCCAAAACAAACAAACAAACCAAAAGTAAAACCTAGTGTCCAAAGGAGTTAAATCCTACTAATGTAAGACTTGATTGATATTCAAAACCATTCAAATGTTAGACACTATGTTAATAAAAATAGAAGAAAAAATATTATGGCCATATCAATAGATGCCAAAAAACACTTGACAAAATTTAACATTTATTTATGAATTTATGATTTTAAAAAATCTATTATCAAACTAGGAAAAGTTGACAACCCTCACAACCTGATAAAGGGAATTTATGCAAAACCTGGAGCTAACTTCATGTTTAATGGGGGAAAGATTGAATGCTTTCTGCTTAAAACTAAGAATAAGAAAAGAATCTCACTGATTCTATTCAATATTTTACTAGCAGTATTGGCAGGTTTAGTAAAACACAAAGGTAAATAAAAGGCAAATACATTTAAAGAAATGAAAAAAATAGTATTTTGTTCACAGATAATGTATGTAGAAAACTCTAAGAAATCTATAAAACCACAATGAGAATGTCAACTTAACAAAGCTGAAGCACACAAGTTTAATATACAAAATCCAACTGTAATTCAATGAGTATTTTAAAATTGGTTATAACAATTAAATAATATCATTTATAATATCACTAAACTCTATGAAATTGAAAGGACAAAATTGAACAAATATGTAAAATACCCATGCACTGAAAACTATAAAACATTAAAGTTAGTTAAGTTTAAAATTAGCAAATAGTTTTCATTTTTTGACATTATTAAATACATAGTACTTAGATTTTTACAAAATAATGTACATTTTAAGTATATCTAATTAAAGTTTCTTGAATACAACAAACAAACAAAAACAAAACTATAAAACATTGCCAAGAGAAATTAGAGAAGTTCTGAATTAATGTTCACAGACTGGAAGTCACAATATTGTTAAGATATCTCCTAGCCACAAATCGTTCTGTGGATTCAGTGTAATCTCAAACAGAAACCACAGCAAAAATTTTATAGACAATGACAAACTCTATCAAAAACTTAAATAAATTTGATCTCTTCTGACCCTATGTGAATACCCTTGATTGCCTTTTCTTCCCTAATTGTGGTGGCTAAAACTTCCATTACAATGTCAAAAAGCAATGGAGACAATGGACAGCCTTGTCTGGTTCCTGATCTGAGTGGAAATGATTCCAATTTAACTCCATTCAATATGATATTGGCTGTGGGTTTGCTGTGGATGGTCTCTATCAGTTTAAGAAATGTCCCTTCTATACCGATTTTCTTAAGTGTTCTGATCACGAAGGGATGCTGAATATTATCAAAAGCTTTTTCTGCATCGATTGAGAGAATCATATGGTCTTTGTTTTTTAATTTGTTTATGTGCTGAATTACATTTATAGATTTACGTATATTGAACCAGCCTTGAGACCCTGAGATAAAACCGACTTAGTCATGATGTATAATTTGTTTGATGTGTTTCTGGATTCCGTTTGGTCAGATCTTGTTGAATATTTTTGCATCTACATTCATTAGGGATATCGGTCTATAATTTTCTTTTCTTGTTGGGTCTTTTCCTGGTTTGGGGATCAGGGTGATGTTTGCTTCATAGAACATGTTGGGTAGTCTTCCTTCTTTTTCTACCTTTTGGAACACATTGAGTAATATAGGTACTAATTCCTCTTTAAAGGTTTGGTAGAATTTTGACGTGAAACCATCTGGTCCGGGCTTTTCTTTTTAGGGAGGTTTTGTATGGTTGATGCTATTTCCAAACTTGATATGGGCCTGTTCAACATTTCCACTTGATTCTGGCTAAGTCTTGGAAGGTGATATGCTTCCAAGGATCCATCAATTTCCTTTAGATTTTCATATTTCTGAGAATAAAGTTTCTTTTAATATTCATTAAGGATTTTTTGGATTTCTGAGGAGTCTGTTGTTATTTTGTCTTTGTTATTTCTGATTGATGAGATTAGAGATTTTACTCTTTTTTTCCTGAGTAGGTTGGCCAAATGTTTATTTTATTGACCTTTTTGAAAAACCAGCTTTTTGATTTATTGATCTGTTGTATTCTTCTTGTGTTTTCAATTTCATTTAATTCTGCTCTAATTTTGGTTATTTCTTTTCTTCTACTGGGTTTAGGGTTGGAATGTTCTTCCTTTTCCAGTTGCTTGAGATGTCCCATTCAGTTGTTAACTTCCTCTCTTTCCATTCTCTTGAGGAAGGCTTGCAGTGCTATAAATTTCCCTCTTAGAACTGCCTTTGCGGTGTCCCAGAGGTTCTGATAGTTTGTGTCTTCATTGATGTTTTGTTCCAAGAAATTGGCAATTTCTTTTTAATCTCATCTCTGACCCAGCTATCATTCAGCATAAGGTTATTTAACTTCCATGTTTTTGTGTGAGTATTCAGATTCCTGTTGTTATTCAGCTCAAGTTTTATTCCATAGTGGTCCGAGAAGATGCATGGAATAATTTCTATTCCTTTAAATTTACTGAGGTTAGACTTCTGACCTAAAATGTGATCAATTTTGGAGTAAGTTCCGTGGGCTGATGAGAAGTATGTGTATTCAGTTTTGTTTAGATGAAATGTTCTGTAGATGTCTGCTAAATCCAAATGTTGGATGGTTAGGTTTAAATCTAAGATTTCTTTGCTCAGCTTCTTGTTGGAGGATCGATGCAACACTGCCAAAGGAGTGTTGAAATCTCCGACGATTATGGAGCTGGAGGTAATCAAGTTGCTCATGTCTGTTAGAGTTTCTCTTATAAATTGAGGTGCCTTCTTGTTGGGTGCATAGATATTAATAATTGAAATCTCATCATATTGAGTATTACCCTTAATAAATATGAAGTGACCATTCTTGTCCTCCCTTACTTTTGTTGGTTTAAAGCCTATTGTATCTGCAAATAAAATTGCAACACCTGCTTTTTTCTGATTACCATTTGCCTGAAATATGGATGACCATCCTTTCACCCTGAGTCTGTATTTGTCTTTTAAGTTAAGATGTGATTCTTGTATGCAGCAAATATCTGGCATGAGTTTTTGTATCCAGTCAGCTAACCTATGCCTCTTTAGAGGACAGTTTAAGCCGTTCACATGAATGGAGAATATGGATACGTATGGTGAAATTTTGGGTATTGAGTTTTTCAAAAGTCCAGTGGGCATTTTTAATCCTTTCACCAGTGTGGAAATTGGAGTTTGATCCAAAGCTTCTGAGTGAGTTTACTTTTGTGGTATAGGATTGTCTTGGTCATTATGGAGGATAGGTCTGAGAATATCCTGAAGAGCTGGTTTGGTTATGGCAAATTTCTTCAACATATGAATGTCATTAAAGTATTTAATTTCTCCATCAAAAATGAAACTTTCACTCTTCGCAGATGATATGATTGTATATCTGGAAAACACTAGGGACTCTACTACAAAACTCTTAGAGGTGATCAAGGAATACAGCAATGTCTCAGGTTACAAAATCAACATTCATAAATTGGTAGCTTTATATATACCAACAATAGTCAAGTTGAAAAAACAGTTAAGGACTCTATCCCATTCACAGTAGTGCCAAAGAAGATGAAATATTTGGGAATTTATCTAACAGAGGACATGAAAGATCTCTATAAAGAGAACTATGAAACTTAAGAAAAGAAATAGCTGAAAATGTTAACAAATGGAAAAACATACCATGCTCATGGCTGGGAAGAATCAACATTGTTAAAATGCAATATACAATTATTATACCCAAAGCAATATATAATTGCAACGCAATCCCTATTAAAGCTCCACTGTCATACTTTAAAGATCTTGAAAAAACAATACTTCGTTTTATAAGGAATCAGAAAAAAACTCGAATAGCCAAGACATTACTCAGAAATAAAAACAAAGCAGGAGGAATCACGCTACCAGACCTCAGACTATACTACAAATTGATAGTGATCATAACAGCACGGTATTGACACAAAAACAGAGAAGTAGATGTCTGGAACAGAATAGAGAACCAAGAGATGAATCCAGCTACTTACCGTTATTTCATCTTTGACAAACCAGTTAAAAACATTCAGTGGGGAAAAGATTCCCTATTTAACAAATGGTGCTGGGTGAACTGGCTGGCAACCTGCAGAAGACCGAAACTGGACCCACACCTTTCACCATTAACTAAGATAGGCTCTCACTGGATTAAAGATTTAAACTTAAGACATGAAACTATAAAAATACTAGAGGAGAGTGCAGGGAAAACCCTTGAGGAAATCGGTCTGGGTGAGGATTTTATGAGGAGGACCCCCTGGGCCATTGAAGTAGCTTCAAAAATACACTACTGGGACTTGATCAAACTAAAAGCTTCTGCACAGCCAAGAACACAGTAAGTAAAGCAAGCAAACAGCCCTCAGAATGGGAGAAGATATTTGCAGGTTATGTCTCTGACAAAGGTTTAATAACCAGAATCCACAGAGATTCTTGCATCAGCAAGAAAAGAACAAGGGATCCCATCACAGGCTGGGCAAGGGATTTGAAGAGAAACTTCTCTGAAGATGACAGGCGCACAGCCTTCAGACATATGAACAAATGCTCATCATCTTTAATCATCAGAGAAATGCAAATCAAAACTACTTTGAGATATCATCTAACTCCAGTGAGACTAGACTATATCAAAAAATCCCAAGACCAGAGATGTTGGCGTGGATATGGAGAAAAGGGAACACTTTTGCACTGGTGGTGGGAATGCAAATTAATACATTCCTTTTGAAAAGAGATATGGAGAACACTTAGAAATCTAAAAATAGATCTGCCATTGAATCCTGTAATCCCTCTACTGGGCATAAACCCAGAAGACCAAAAATCACATCATAACGAAGATATTTGTACCAGAATGTTTATTGCAGCCCTATTCATAATTGCTAAGTCATGGAAAAAGCCCAAGTGCCCCTCATCCACGAATGGATTAATAAATTATGGTATATGTGCACCATGGAATATTATGCAGCCTTAAAGAAAGATGGAGACTTTACCTCTTTCATGTTTACATGGATGGAGCTGGAACATATTCCTCGTAGTAAAGTATCTCAGGAATGGAAGAAAAAGTACCCAATGTACTCAGTCCTACTATGAAACTAATTTAGGGTTTTCACATGAAAGCTATAACCCAGTTACAACCTAAGAATAGGTGGAAGGGGGAATGGGAGGGGAGGGAGGGGGACTGTGGGTAGAGGGAAGGGGATTGGTGGGATTACACCAGCTGTGAATCTTACAAGGGTATATGTAAAACTTGGTAAATGTGTTATGTAAGTGTCTTGGCATAGTAACAGAGAATGCCAGGAAGGCTATGTTAACCAGTGTGATGAAAGTGTGTCAAATGGTCTGTGAAGCTAGTGAATTATGCCCCATTATCATATCAATGTACACAGCTGTGATTTAATTTAAAAAAAAAAACTTAAATAAAACTGCAGAGCGTCTAATCTGGCCAAAATAATCTCAAAAAAAAAAATTGGAAAATTCAATCTATCTGCTTTTTGAATCAATTATGAATCTACAATAATCTACTTACTGTAGCATTGCATCAAGAAATACAAATATAATAATGGAATGAAATGGGGAATCTAGAAGTAGGCCCACAAGTATTCCTTTATTTGATTATGAAGTATAAAAGTAATAAAATGGAGAAATAGAAGCTTTCCAAAAATATTCTGGAACAACTACTTAGCTATATAGGAGATAGAGTGGGAGAGAAAATGTCAAACTCTATGTATGTCACACCAAGCAAAAAATAATAGTAATCCTAGATATCTCATAATCTTACACTTAAACTTATAAAACTCCAGAAGAAATAGGAGCTACTAGGCTATGCAATGATTTCTTAGATAAAACATACAAAGCATTAACCATAATTGAAAATGGATGAATTTACTTTATCTAAATTAAAAACTTCTATTCATTAAGAAACAATGTTAAGGGAAAGAAAAGGTAAGCCATTTGGAGAGAAAATATTTGTAATACATATATCTGACAAAAGACTTTTCCAAAATTAATGAATGACCTAGAAAAGCCAATATAAAAAGACAAACATCTCAATTTTTAAAATGCATAAGAGATCTTAACAAACACTTCACAAATAAAGATATACAACTGTCTAATCATAGGAACACAGGAATGCACAGAACAAGTTCTCAAAATTACTTATTTTCATGGAAACCTAAAATAAAATTTCAACTACTACTTAATACTCACGAAAATGGCTAAAGCTAAATAACACTGACAGTACCAAGGGTCTGCTGGTGAGACTGTTGAGCACCCAGGTGTCTCAAAAATTACTGGTGTTCAACAATGTAGAAGTATAAGTCTTCAATCACTCTGGAAATAGATCTACCAGTTACTTAACAAAGCTACATATGCCCTATGGCCCAACATCACAGTGTTAGGCCTTTATCCAAAAGAAATGATAATACATGTGCACCAAACGATGTGTACAAGAGAGAACATAGCAACCGTAGTCATTAACAGCTGAAAGCTAAAATAATACAAAGGCTCATCAATAGAAAAATATGTTAAAATATATACTGTTTTACCCTATTCACTGAAATTAAGGCTGCTGAGGCAAAAAAATGGTTTGATAAAGTTTTATTGGAAGCCAAATGTAAATTGACCTGGGAAGACATACCAACAAGTTAGGCATGCTCCTCGGTCTGTTATAAGTTGGAATGTTTTTATAAGAGCAATTAAGGGAAGACAAGGGAACTTCTCATATTGGAGTTGCCACTTATGGCTGGAGGGTAAAATACAGAGGTTACAATCATTGACTAAATGTCAGTGTCCTTTTCAAAGTCTGTAAGTTGTGTAATACTCAGTAGATCACAGTTTGTGGAACTCATAAGATTTGAGGGACTCATTTTAAGTTCTTTACTCAAGGACAGCATGTGAATCTGTTCTTGTTATAACCTAGGGTTATAACATCTCCCCCAGGAAAGTTAATCAGTAAGCCTATCAAATTTGATTTGTAGATTATTAATTTAACCAAGGGAACAACAAGCAACAATGAAAATGAACTATTGACAAGAAACAAAATAGGTGGATCTCAAAAGCAGTATATAGAATGGAAAAATAAAACATAGAAGGGTACATAAAAGTGTACTATGATTCCACTTCTAAGAAGTATAAGAATAAGTAAAACAAATCTATAGTATAAGTTGAACAAGTGGTTTTATTTGAGGCAAGAAAGAGATAGATATGGAAGGAAAACTTTCTGACATGATGGAAATTTTCTATTTCTTGATAAAGACATAGAATAAACAGTTTTATGCCTTTATCAAAGATTATGAAACTACACTTATTAGATCTGTGCATTTCGTTGTCTATAAATCATATATCAATCAAATATTCTTGACAAAAAATGTCTGACAGAGATCGTAATGCCTGGTATATAGTAAGCACTCAATAAATATGAGTTGAATGTTATTATCCCTAGAAAGGATAAAAAATAGTGATAAAAATCACTATCTGTCATTCTTCCCTGCAAAAAACTACCTCAAATATTGAGAAAACAACTCAAAGAGAATGTCAGTTGCATCATCTTTGTTCATAATGGATGTGAGAATTATTTTTGCAATATTGATTTCTGTTCCAAGTGAAACTAAAACAGACCAATGTGTTCAATCTGCAGAGAGATTTAGGTAGTGTTAAAGTGGCTCATTCGGAGAGTAGAAACTGAAGCCAACACAGCTCTCTTGGACTGACCTCTACCTTCATCAAACCCAAGCCAAAGACTGTGGTTGCATTTCTCAAAGTCCACTTGACAGATAGGAATTGTCAGCAACAGTCAGACTTAGCGGAAATTAATTAACCTGCAGACCTTTCCCATTTGAGGAAATATTTTCTCAGCCTTTTGAAAGCATACTCATTTCTCTAAGAACAACCTCACATGCACTTCCTCCTTGAAGTTTTTTTAAAGCTTTGGAGCCTGAAATGATCTCTACATCTTCTAGATCTTACGACAATTCCCTAGTGCTTCTATTATAAAACCCATCACCTTCCGCTTTATATTACAGCAATTTTGTACCTGTTTCATCCTCTCTTGGATTGCAAACTGCTTTAGAAGAGAAAGCTTGTTATTCATTTTATATTTCCACAGAACATACTACACTGTAGCTTTCTACCTACATATTTTTCAAATAAGTGCATGAATGAATATAAAAATGGAGAAATGCTTGGATACTGAAAGAAAAACTCACAAGTATAAACTAAATAATGTGATTTTGCATAGTAGTTTTAAAATACTTTTATTAATTGTTTTACTCAAATGTATTTAATGAGCTCTATCATTTGGCAGATATTGGTGTAGCTACATATTCTGGGTGGAAGTTGGGTAGACATGTACCTTGCCCCATCAAGATTGCAAATAAGAGAAAATGCCAGGAAGGCTATGTTAACCAGTGTGATGAAAATATATAAAATTGTACATAAAACCAGTGTATGGTGCCCCATGATTGCATTAATGTACACAGCTATGATTTAATTTTAAAAAAAGATTTCAAATAGGAATGAAGAGATAGAAATGTGAGTAAATGATTGTAAGAGCATGGAACAAGAACTCTAACAGAGGAATGTTCAGGGAAGAGTGATAGCAAAAAAGAAAACATGTACTCATGTTAAATCAAGGTTTGGAGATTGGATGAGGAGACTTCCTGACGACTTCACAGTGTTCAGTGCAATACTAACAACTGACCTATCGAGAGTTTATGAGGCTCTATTTTAAATTCCTTGAATTTTCTCAACAAACCTAAAAGGTACTATTATTATTTCTACTATAATAGATGAAAAAACTGAGGCACTGCTGTTATGTATTTTGCCTAAGACCATCACAGCTGCTGAGGAAATCAGAATTTAAGTACATAAAGTTTGAACAAAAAGTCTACATCCTCAATCAAAATGATATGGGTCTTGGAAAGTGAGTAGGAGTCACTTGTGTGGTACATAGGAGGATGGATGTTGATGTGAGATTCAAGTGGTTACATTATTCAGGGTTCCTTGCTGTTTCACTCAAGTTTTATTACCAAATCTTGCTACCTTATGGGGCAATGAGAATCTATTAGAAAAATACCAAGATTTTTCAGAAATATAAGCAGGTCTTGAATATTCAAACTTCAGGAAAAGCAGGAACTATGTCAGATTAATGGGGCTCAGCATTTGGAGATACACATAATGGTAAGTCTATCTACGTATTAATTCTTGGATTAGGTATAAATGGCTGGATCAATCAACTGTGGACAGAGGCAAGGTCACTCCAGGGCCACCACTTAACGTATTTAGATAAAGTACCATTTACATTATGAGCTTGTACAGAGCAGTGTTGAAGATGTTACCTGGAGTTCTGCAGTATGAGTGCTCAAATAGAAAGTCAATATTACTCTTGTGACTAATGGAATATGATGTAGCTACCAAATAGGGCAGATGAGAGCAGTGACAAAGGAAAAGAATACAATAGCTATCTGCTACAGGAATTGGAAGTGAAGATAACATTCATAATTATCATATGCACGTGGGTTTCAGATATTTTATAGCATCAGGCCATTTTTTTTCTTCTTAGTCCCTGCTTGTATTATCATACTGTAGAGTTTCCAATAATCAAGGTCTCATTCTCTATGACTTTCTTTAACAAAAAGTTATTTTATTTTTTTTCTGATTCCATTACCTTTATTTTTTTTATTGTTAAATCATATCTATGTACATTAGTGCAATCAAGAGGTACAATGTGCTGGTTTCATTTACAATCTGAAATAATCTTATCAAACTGTTCAATGTAGCCTTCATGGCATTTTCTTAGTTATTGTATGTAGACATGTGTATTCTGCATTTAGTAAGTTTCACCTGTACTCATTCTAAGATGCACCGTAGGTGTGGCCCCACCTATTACCTTCACTCCACCCTAACCTCCCCCCTCCCTTCCCCTCCCTTGGCCCTTTCCCCATATTCTGTACCAGAATGTTTATTGCATCCCAATTCATAATCACTAAGTCATGGAAGAAGCCCAAGTGCTCATCGATCCATGAATGGACTAGCAAATTGTGGTACATGTATACCATGGAATATTACGCAGCCTTAAAGAAAGATGGAGACTTTACCTCTTTCATGTTTACATGGTTGGAGCTGGAACATATTCTTCTTAGCAAAATATCTCAGGAATGGAAGAAAAAATTTACTCAGCCCTACTATAAAGCTAATTTATAGCTTTCACATGAAGGCTATAACCCAACTATAGAACAAAAAGTTATTTTAAACAGCTTGACTTTTTAAACAGCAGGTTATTTTAGACTGATTTCACCTGGATTAAAATATAGCACATTCCTTTCCCTACCCCCCAATTCAACATATTACTTGAAATTATACTGACCTTCTCACTCTCAGCTACTTTGCATCACGGTGTGATGGGGTGGGTAACTAATATGCTGAGTGGCTCATGCTTTAAGTCAATTTGTAGAAGATTCAAAATCAGATTATTGCATTCAAAGGCAAGGTGAGAAAAAGGCTGTTTGTTTGCTCTAATGGTTTTAATATTTCTTAGCTGCTCCATTTGCTTTGTCTTTATGAAATAAAAAAGAGAGAATACACAGAGAAAATAAAATAATACTATTATCCTATCATATTTTTATTAAACATTACCTCCCATATGTGGCTAATTTTGTTTAACACTCCAAATAACATATGGGTTCTCTTCCTCTTATTTTCCACAAAAGTTGACACAGGTGGAGGGTGATTAAGTCATTAAAATTTCACCACTAGAAAATGGCACAGGTGGAACTGTAACCCACATCTCTATTTGTCTCTTCTATGTCAGGTCCACCTAAAAATATGTAAGACCAGTTTACTCAGGCTCCATAGCTGCAACCACAGCAGTGGGGCCTCCAGGTGTATTGACATGTGTGACATGTTTACCAAGACACAAATAAACTAGCACAATTACCTTTCTTTAAACTCAACACTTCCTTCACTTCAAGGGTATGTCGTAATAGATTCAATAAATTCCAAATTAACAATAAAATTGAGGTTTTCATTTAGTCAGCTCAGTTATTATACTAAAGACTTCATTACTTTTTTTTTAAGGTGGTAGAATTAGTGTTTACCAATTACAGAACTATGGCATTAGTTTCTATCTTTCCAAGTTTCTCCTTCAGTGGAAGCTATATTCCTCTTGTCAGTGTTGTGCAGAAGTAGAGTTAATAGTAACTCATGAGAAAATGACTTCTTTAATTGGTAACTTAACTAAATTTGAAATAGAGATGTATACCCAACTTTGAGTAGAATAAATCCCATCCAAGTATGTTGAGGCTGTAACCCCAACATTGAGTAGAATAAATCCCATCCAAGTAGTATGGAGTCTGTACCCCAACAGTGAGTGGAATAAATCCCATCCAAGTGGTGTGGAGGCTGTACTCCCAACATTGAGTGGAATAAATCCCATTCAAGTAGTATGGAGGCTGTACCCCCAACATTGAGTGGAATAAATCCCATCCAAGTAGTGTGGAGGCTGTTTCCACATTCTTAATTTGTCAGTGACTTCTAAGGTGATGGTGCAAATGATGTAACCACTCAAGACTTCATTTTTCTTATATAACAATTAATATAATGCTTGTTCCACTTCATGAAAGACTGAGTAAGGGCTTGAATGAGTTAATATCCATGCAAGTGCTCTAATGAAATACAAAGTATACTTAACTTTTGCATATTGCTGTGCTTTACCTTAAAACACATTTTAAAAGAATCCACCAATTCTTCATATTTTTCTTTTTTTTTTTTAGTTTTTGTCTCAGATTTTATTTTTTTTAATTTTTATTAAATCATAGCTGTGTACATTAATATGATCACGGGGCACCATACACTTGGTTCATAGATCGTTTGACACATTTTCATCACACTAGTTAACATAGCTTTCATAGCATTTTCTTAGTTATTTTGCTAAGACCTTTACATTCCACATTTACTAGGATTCACATATACCCTTCCATCAGGAAAATGGAAGTTAAAAATGGAAGATGTATCATCTAGAAGACTAGAGAGGGACCTGGGAACCAAATAGCCAAGCAGGATTTTCTTTGAGGCAAGCTGACTTCAGAGCACGATGAATTTCTTAGACACTGACAACCCACTAACTTCAGCTAATAATGTCTGGGATTATGAACCCCTGAATGCCACGATCCATTATACTCACATATCCATTGGCCTTTGTCACATTTTAGTACCCTTGATGATATACGGCAAAATCTTCCCTATCTCTCACTTAGGTGTAGCTCTCAGGATTTGGGAAGTTATATTGCAAAATGTGCAGCCTAAAGAATTGGAGGTCAGAGACAAGAATGTGAACTGAACTCTGAACTAAAGGACTCACAAATCCCTTTGAGATTCTGTTTTACATATATGTTTCTACCTCCTGGGAGAGTCCTCCTTTATGACTTTGTTAGAAAGGCCATATATTTCCAGATTTCATTTAGAGAAAACATTTTGTTCATTCAGGAAATGGAAAAAAATATGAATTCCCTGGGGCGCACTGACATTGATGAGAAATAAAGGCAGAGCCCAACAATGGTGCGAGACCAGGGGAAGTCCAACAAAGTAGAATAAAATTCACACAATGTTTCAACTGTACACAAAGAAAAAAGTAGAGCCTTCTGAGAAACTAAAACCACCTACTGGAAAGTTCTCTTTAAATTTATGTTCTGGGGAGGGAGGAGGTAAGAGAAGGCTATTTATGGAAATGTAGCCCCTAGGGTTTTCATAGCCAAAGTTTTGGTTCAGACATTTTAAGTAAAGAGAGTTAAATTTGTCTGAAACAGCATCAACTGGATGAGAAACTATTTGACCTTCATGGGATCATCAGGCATTCTTTTGCTTGAGTGACTGAATGAAGAGTATGTTATTCTGTCATAGCAAAAATCTGGAGAAGGAGAGAAAAATTAAATCGATCCTCTTCATCTCAGCAAGGCGTAGTTTCATTGGCATCTAACTGACACAAATACTCTTTGCTAGGTTTCTGTTTGCTGATAGTAATTAAATATTTCTGTTTTTGACTTCACAGACAAACGCCCTGGCTGAGGAGTAGAATATTCGCCAGTTTTAAAGGACAGGATTGGAATTTTGCTCATACTAAATGTCTCTAATTTCAGACATGTTTATTATGCCCGGGCTCTCTTGCTCTTTCTCTTTGTAAAATCTATTCCATTTATCAAACACAAAAAACCTACTGAAATAACAAAATAAAATAAAAATCTATAATGTACAATAAGTTGATATTTGTCGTCCTGCCTTAGCTGTTAATTAGGGCCTATCCATAGAAAAATCTGGGTTTCAGGTGAATAATTTTTTTTTTCAGGTGAATAATTTAAGTAATTTATGAACTCCCAGGTTTTCAGTTATTTTTTAAAACATTGAAAAGTGAATTTTAAAATGAAGAAAAAAGGGCAATAGTAAGGAAAGTAAGAGATCTAAGTGAAAGGACTTTTGTTATTTTGACACAAATTACTCCATCCTTGAGGCCTCGATTGTCTTAAGGTTGTTATTTGCTGGCTTGCTGGCTGCCTGGCTGGCTTCCATTTGCATCTCACCACTGCCCTGAAGTGAGATAGCAGTGAAATGGCACTATGACAGACCACATTTTTTCCCCCAAGATAATGGTAAGATATGGACACTTCTTCCCCTTAAAAAAAAGAATGAACAGCAATTGTCCCATGTGCCTTTCAATAAGTACTAAGATTAACCCCAGAGAAACCTCTTGTAGCTGAGACATTGATTGTTCTTTCTTATCTGGGCCAGAGTCTATTTGAGGAGCCTCAGCCCTGTCCTTAGAAGGGATGGGGATGAGGTAGAGGTCAGGAGTTGGGCAGTCTCATTTTCTTCTTTAGAATTCCTCTGCTTGGAACAGGTCTCTACACACAGTCAAGTTGGGAATTGGGGCCATCACCCAGAGAATTTATCTCCTAAGAATACTTTATTTAGAGACTTATATACTTTAGAAAGTTTACTTTTTATTTCTTGCTTCAACTTAGCTGAAAATTACCTCTGGACTCCATTCTACTTTGCTGTAATTGATCATACCACAATGATTCTACATTATCCAAGAAACTGAAGGTCTGAAACTGAGCCAAAGAAATTCAAGAAATATTGTAACAAATGTTAGGTGCTAGATAAATGCAATTCGGATTATCGAGGTTTCACAATGAGCTTTTACCCCCTCATTTTTCCTTTTGTTTTCTTAATTTATACAATTTGAGGGACCTCATTCTTAAGGAAGGTATATGAATTAGGCAACAATGTGACTTTCAGATAATCTTTTTGGTCAATAGTCAAATATAAAACTTTTATGATAGACCTATTAAGGTTTTAGAGTTCTTGTTAACTTTAGAAGTTAAAGCAATGTAAATCAATAATATAACATATATAATGCAAGCCACTGGATTAAGATTTTGAATTTAATCTGAACTGGGAAGATTTTCATGTAAAAAACCAAGAAAATGAAAATTATATCTGAAATTCTTTCCTTTTGCTAAAATAGCCACATACCTAACTTATCTGGATATGACCTATTTCTTACCTACTGTCCTTATAAATGAATTTGTGAGGTTAAGTTTTGTTCATGTTTATGTTTATTTGTCTTATATCTTATCTCTGATCCCCATCACAACCCTGACAGTTTGCTATGCATCAACTTAGATTGCAAAACTTGTGACACAGCTTGGAATCGACCCATTTGCCTTGAAGTTAGTACCATTCCAATGCACCATGTTGCATATAAATAATCAATAATGTAGCAATGGAAGAAAACCTGGCATTTAAAGAATGTCAAGGTGTCCATGGTAGGTAAGTTCAGCATATATGTCTGGAAATAGTCAAGTTAAATTTGAATATATTGATTAGGATCTATTAAGGAAGAATTTCAAATACCAGAAGTTAAGACTGAACTCTGGAGGCTACAGAGAGGTATGGAGAGAATGGCCACTAAGGTTATAAATAATATAAATATTTCACTATAACTTTCTCTTTTTTTGCAAACAGATCCAAGACTATTACAGGTGCTAATCAATACATATTTTATGAAAGAGTAAGTGAAATTTAGTTATAAATTAATTTAGTAGACTAATTAAAATTAGCCATCATCAGTTCTATTGGTGGACTATAATTCATTGATCAATTTTGATGCCAAAGGCAGCCTCATACCCAAGTTCCTCTCATTTCTAAGCATTCATTGACCAGTTATATATTAAGTACCAGCTATGCACAATAAATGTATTTTTTTGCATTTGCTATTCACAACAAATTTAAATTGAATGCATACTATAAAAAGAACCAATTTGGTGCTTTGTAGATACCAAGAAGTTTAAAATAATACCTTTCTTTCAAAATACTTAAAATTTTGCTACAGAGATTTTAGTCATTTGAAAGTTTTATTAATAATAAAAGAGCAACAGTAAAAATATAAGGAAATACATGATTATGTAGCAAGTAATGGCTTGGGTAATATTAAGTAATTCAACCCCTATATATTATCTCCCATGTTGAAATGGAAGATTCTATGTACCTGTTAGGAATATCAGAACGTTAAATATGTAAGTTTTGCCGTGAATATAGTGAATTGTGTGCTTAGAGTATTACTTACCAATATACTACAAGCACATGAAAAAAATCAGAAAAATTATACATCTGCTTGGTGAGTTCCCAGTGAAGAAAAAGTTGAGTTTTCATTTACACACTGACTATAACCATCAAATCATAAAGAAAATGATTCACAGAAATGAAAGAGATGATAAGGTCTTACCTCTGTGACTTGGTAACTGCAGCATAAATCAAGGACAAAAGTTTCCACTGAAAGCAATCTCATGGTCTCTTCTAGGACTCTTATTATTACTCTTTCAGCCCTAACTCCCTGGTTTTATAAGGCCTATAGTTTTTTCATGTGTTGAGAGACACTTCTACTGATATTTGTACCTATTAGGTAGCCATAAACAGATCCTGAATAGTGCTAATTTTTGTCTCTGGTTTCCCCTCCAGGTTCAGTGACAAATATTTGATTGAAATGATCCCTTTATAGATCTCAGGTGTGTCCATTACATGAGTCTATGTAAGTCAGCTTGTCCTCCAACCAGGCAGTAGGGCCATTACCGTACTCATGGCAGAGTAAATACTTTACCAAAGGAAGCATCTCACCAATGAAATGACAACTCTTAGTCACTTTCTGCATTAAAAAAGCAGGCTATCCAAATCACGTCCAGTCTCAAATCTAAATCTAGTTATGTGTATGGGAGGGGAAGAAAGCTGTATGTTATGAGGAGCAGTAGAGGCACACGTCCCTAAATGATGTGTAGAAGTGTACTTACTGCAGCCAGAAGTCTCTACATCAGTAAACCCTGAGGTGCACACTCAGATGCAAATGCTTTCCCTGTCCACAGGCTCCCTGTACACTAGCACCTTAAGGTTTTTCTTGGCATAAAATCAAGAGTTAGATCTGTCCTATAAGTTGGATGGTTTTTAACAGGGTTGAAGGATCAAGAAAAATGTGGTCAATGCTATTGCTAGAAGGAAGAACTTATTTGGGACATCCACAGAGGGAATCAAGCAGGGTTCACAAGACCATTTTATGGCTGTCTGGGAATGGAGACATTTTTATTTTATTTTATTTTTTTAAGTGTAAATTGGTTTAACTCTTTTTTTAATACATTGTTGGGGATTCATTGAGGGTACAAGAAACCAAGTTATGCAGATTGCATTTGTTAGGTAAAGTCCCTCTTACAATTGTGCCTTGCCCCCAAAAGATGTGTCACACACCGAGACCCCATCACCCTCTCCTTTTCTCTCTCTCTTCTCTCCCTATCCCCTAACCCCACCATGTCATTAATTGCATTAATTGTCCTCATATCAAAATTGAATACATAGGGTAATGGAGGCATTTTTAAAGGAAATGTGTAATACAGTGAAGACCATTTCTTTTATTATTTCAAAATCTTACCAATGACCGGGCTATACAGTTTACCCAAAAAAGCTGAGATTTTGTTGAATTTCTAGTCAGTGGAATAACATTTTCCATTACCCCAGTAAAGGTTAAGAATATTCAGTTATTTCTAGATTTTAGATATTCTTCCTCCATTAACACCATTAACAAGAGTACCTTCAATGTAGGTACCTTCAATGTAGATGAAACTCAGTGAAGATCATGACCTTTCTATGGCTGAATGTTGGTTAAAGAATTCAGACCTAAGTCTGCCTCTTTATTTTAATTCATTATGTAAATCCAAAAACACTTCATCAGATATATTCAAACTCTTCTTTATGTTGTAATCTATATGATAATGCCATGAAAATCCCATCAAACATTCTATCCTGCTGCATTCTTTGATGATTTACAAACTGATGGTACCCACTCTGTCAGAGGACATTTCTCTCCAGCTATCAATGATATAAAGCCATTTTCAAGGTGGTTGAATTACATGTCTCTGTTACCTGTCAGCCAAGAAGAAGTGATTATATTAGTATATGCTAGCAGAAGTGTGTAAGAGCAAGGAGGTTAGCTTAATCATTCAATTCACCAATAATTTATTGGAATAATTTGTGCATAATATTGACTTAAAGGATACATTTTATTGTTAATGGAAAGGAGGGAGGCTTAATGACAGTTGCCATTTACGCTATTAGGACTTTAGAAAAATTCTCAAAGTTCTTAGCATCAGATGAAATAGAAATTACCCCAAGTCTGTAGTTTGTAAATTTTTTTTGTAGTTTTTAATTTTTTTAAATGAGGAAACTAAGGCTTAATAAGATTAACTTTCACCAAGGCCACACAGGTACCTACCAGTCAAGCTGCAATTTAAACCAGATGTGTGACTCTAAAGCCAGAACTGAATGCTTGCATGCTTCATATTACTCTCTAAATAGCCTTAATACCACTACCCTAGTCCAAACATCCCCATGAATCATACTTGAGAGACATCTCCAATCAGATATGGTAAAGATGCAGAGTGACAAGTGGTCAGCTGAAGCATTATCCTTCCAGTCTTAAGTTTTTGAATGAACTGTATCAATGAAGGGCATTATGAGTAGACCCAAGCCATCTTGGTTCCAATCCCATTGTCAGAAAAGAGGAATTAGTCGGCAAGCTCAGTCACAAGGTGAGGTTTAATAACATCTTACTACAAGTAGACATAACATCTGGATTTCCTAGGAGAAGCTTGCACCCATGGTCTTTTTTTTTTGCCTTTTCTGCCACTCTTTGCTCACAGTAACACACGCAGGTTAAACAAACACCTATGGCTTGCCTCCCTTAAATGCGATTTTATCACTCTCCTAATTCATTCTTTTCGCCCTCCTCGCATGGCCATGCCAGGAACCTTACCCTGCACAGTTACTAGCCTCTTCAAATATAGCAGGTTTTCTCAGACCATACATCAGAATCACCAAAGAAAATTGCTGCACCTCTCTCTACCATTCTTTATCTTTTCCACTCTCATTGTTAGGTCCAGGGCAGCTTGCACTTTTCTATAACAGAACGAAATCCTAAGATATTACAGTCTTCACACCTTTATCTGTAAAGTGTAATTATGCCATCAGTGAAAGAACTCTTGGGACCCTGACATATTTATGTCTGATTATATTACCCATCAAGTGGGAAAACTCACTCCGCAAAACTGTCCCATTTTCTTATGGGTAAAGACCATGTCTGCCTTGGTTACTGCGTTATCTTGAAAGACATTTATAAGACATGGCACATAATAAATTCTCAGCAAAATTTGTTTAATTTTAATCAGTGTTTGGAAGACTGAATAGGTGAAAGAATGGATGAAAGACTTGCCTATTGGTTTAATTACACTGTTCATTCCTTCCACCACACACACTATGTCCCCAGGGTAATAAAACAATCCTAACTTGCTCCAGATCTTTGCAATTAAGGACTTACTACATCACATCAAAACACTCAACTTCCCAGGATAACTGGGCAAAATACTTAAGAATGGTACTAGGGACCAGGTGAGTTTTTGACAACCTAAGCGAAATACCACGTTTTCCTATCACTCTTCTTTATTTCCAGGGAAAGTGAGTTTGTTGTATTATACAACATATTTACCAAAATGACAAACATTCACACCACATATTTTCTTAACCCAATACTAATTGTTCTTGTTTGTTTTTCAGTCTTTGTTTTTTCCATTAAAATCCTTTACCCATAATGGGGCGGCACCTGTGGCTCAGTCAGTAAGGCGCCAGCCTCATATACCGAGGGTGGTGGGTTCAAACCCGGCCCTGGCTGAACTGCAACCAAAAAATAGCTGGGCGTTGTGGCGGGTGCCTGTGGTCCCAGCTACTCGGGAGGCTGAGGCAAGAGAATAGCTTAAGCCCAGGAGTTGGAGGTTGCTGTGAGCCGTGTGATGCCATGGCACTCTACCGAGGGCCATAAAGTGAGACTCTGTCTCTACAAAAAAAAAAAAATCCTTTACCCATAATGGCCCACTTCAATTTTGCTCAGTTTACAAACCCTGATGAAATTTTAGCTAAAAGTGGTATGGCCATAGATTCATAAGCAACAATACTGGTAAGAACCATGCCTTTGGTTTTTATGATAGTTTTTGAATCAGACTTTCAATGACTTACAAGTTTTTTTTAAAAATGTATACATTTTTGCCTACCTTTTTTTGATATTTATGAAGAGGTTATTCTACAGCTTAGCTCTTTGGTTATCTGACTACTAGGGAATATGAGGCAAAGAACACTTACTGCAAAGAAAATGTTTCTTTATAGAATCCTTTAGTATGCATTATACTATATTATAGCTCTAAAAGAAATAGAAGCCAAGATTTCCAAATACATTAGGTTCCTAAAGTTGTCACTCAACAGTATTTGACACAAGTGGAGGTGATAGGTGAAATTTGCATAGTCCTTTTAAAACCTGAGTTTAAGGGTTTTTTTTGGACATTCGTATTAAAATGGGATTGTTAAAAATATACTGTCATCTCTAGCAGTGTAAAAAATGAGTACAATAAGTTCACACAATGCATACCAATAATGACTCAAAAAAATAAATGGCAAGATGAAACGAGTATTGCTCATACTATCTTTAAAATAACCTTTAGGCATTTGATGATTTTTACTAGTAACAATTTGGTGGCAAACTACTCAGTATAAAAGAACAGTTTAAAAGCTAATAGGAAAAATCTGGCATTAATAATATGGTAGATTACAGTGAGAACAATAGTGAGGTTACTGCAGAGAGCAATGCATCTAGATAATTAAATTTGAACCATTTTAGTCCTACATCAGTATAATATACAGCCTCTGAGAAGATGAGAGACTCCCCTATGCAATGCCAACTCTGAGAGAGAGAAGTTGGCTTCCTGGTTACACAAGTGGATTGAAATGGAGTGTTAAGCAGTGTGGAGTAGGATGGGCAGATCACTGAAATTCATTAATCATCCTCTCTCCACTTTATTTGTCTGTAACTCCAAAGGTTATTATTATCATTCTAACTTGAATTATGTTGGTAAACATCATCCCTCCCTCTTAACTTACTTTGTTTTAGAATCATGAATAAACAACTTAAATGTGCAAAAGATCTTGGAAATGCATACCAACATAAACTATAGGCAGAATTATTCATAACTTGAAATTAAAGTCACAATTCTCATCCAGTCACTTCTTCAAGATATCCATGGACAAGAGCATCTTTTCTCCAGTTTCTCAGTAAGCCTAACAACGAAGCAATGTTAATCATAATCTTATGGTGCAGAGTGATTAATATGTGATTAGGACTTGCCATATCTAAATGATTTTGTTGGCAATCTTGGATGTGTATTTCTTGAAAATCCACTGCTGTCTGGTATTGATTCTGACAATTAGTGCATTAAAAAAATTATAGGATTTTATAAATAACCAAACCATAATAAGAGTGGATCTGGGTATAGCCAATGCACAGAATATGATCAGGGATGTTTAGATATCAATGTAGAAGACACATTGGAAAGCCACCGCATTGCTGATATGCAAAAGTAACAACTGTGGTATCATTCTATTTGTTTTATACTAATTATTCTTCTGAAGTATTTTTAATTTGTAGTATGATTTATTTATTTATTATTTATTTAGTTTTGCTTTCTATCTTGTTAATCTTGTCAAAACCATATGTGAACAACAGACCAGGTTAGACACACTTTAAATTATGGGACTCTTAAACTCCCCATTTGAAGAGCAAAAGCCAAAATTTTTTTTTTATTCTAGCTAGTTTAAACATCCCTTAGAATGGTGAGTTCAACATTTGCCACTCAATTATTCTTCACACCTGAAGATTACATGAAAGTTTTCAATCTATGTATTAAATATATATATGTATATACACATGTTATATTTAACATAGTAATAACAGCAGCGTTATGATGCTGTTTGACACACATGTTGAGCCCCTACAGGCTGATAAAGAAATGTCAGCCTGGGAAGTTTTGAAATCTTGTTCACATAGAAAGTCAGGGTCTTACACATGGAAACCTTGCATGACTGGATTAAACACAGAGTTAAGTAATTAGACTATGTTAGAATGACACAAAATAGTTACTGAAAATATTTCAAAGAAGAAAATGGAGAAAGGACTCACAAATGCAAATACCACCACCATCACACACATCTCAGAAATCTCAGACCACCCAAGGGAGGAGACAGAAGGGGCTTTGATCTGCTTCACATTAACAAGTGACCCTAAAATCAGAATCGTGATACTAACTCTTGGTACTTTCATACATAGCTACCAGAGAGGGGTAGCTTCTGAGTGATATTCTCAAACCCATGAAAGTTTATTTTATATTCTTAAAGTCATTCCAGAAGGACTAATAAATGACAGAAGAAGAAGCTGGAGGAGGAGAGAGGCACAAAAAGAGGAAAGGAAAGAGGGGAAAGGGGAGGGGAGAGGAGGGAGGGGAGAGGCAGAAGGAAGAAAAGGACTGAATTCCCAGTCTCTTTTGTGCTCCTGAATTTTTAGCCAGAGACATAAGGATGTTTTCAGATTCAATTCAGTGGAATGTGGCTCTTAACACAAAGGATCCCAAAAGAACTGTGCTGACCCAAGATAGCAACCATACGTGAGAATGACTTCTTAATGCCCTCTTTTCTCTTACTCCTGACCCATGCCTTTGCTTTCTTAGACTAAGAGATATCTAAGAGAGTGGGGAGGAAGAAGCTACTAGATAGGACAAGAAAAAGAAAGGAAAAAAAAGTAGCCTGATTGCAGTTTAGTTTGTGAATTCAAAAAGTGTATGTTTGAAAAATGAAAGTGCATAAGTTAGTGTAGCTCCAGGGCGTCTGCTTCCCCAGTGTTAGCATAGCTGACACACTGACAGTTTATATGGAATTTATGTGCCTATTTCCTCTGTTTTTTATGGGAAAACATGTTGTTACCTTACAGCTGCCCACATCACATGCCGCCAATCCGCCTCTGAGCCATAGAGCACCTTTCTCAAGGAAACATACATACATCAAAGGCTTATGTATTTTTTACAATGTTGTAAGGGGAAAATAATAAAATATGGGTTATTGTGTATACCATTCTATGGTTTAATTTTTTATTTCACTGGTTTAATTGATTCTGACCATTTTTATTGCCCTTTTACCCACCTCATCTTGCCATTTTAATTGTTTATGTGTTTGTGTGTACAATTGAATCACATCTGGAAAAGGACAGGAGCTGTAATCACAACTTAAAAGCCAATTGTGGAGCTTTAAAAAGTAAATAAAGCATTTAAACTGCCACATCAGTAGGAAGATATATGCAGATGTAAACAGAAGGAAATGTACATTTTATAATAAAATGCTTAAAAATAAGCTTCTCTTTTCAATCACCTGCAGAAGCCTGATCCTTTGTGCTGTCTGAGTGGAGGAAGTAGAACTTGGGAAACAGCAGGGGTCTTGCTCTGCCTCTTCCCTTCCACTGTGGGGGCTCTGCACCTGAAAATACCTAAGAAACAGGATGTTCATGACCAAGGGCCCAGGGGTCCTCTCACCTCCCTCCTTGCCTCTGATCTTTACTCCTAATGTCTGGCGCCACCTGCCGCTAGCCAGCTTGATACCGTCAATGGTGCAGCATTGCAGCATTTCTTCCAGGACACATCCCCCTTTCTTTTTAGTCGTCATTTCTATTCTTTCGTAAGTTATGGGATAAAAACAAACTATTTATGCCAATTTACATTGCCCATAGTCATCTATACATTGGAATAGAATCTCATTGTGATAAATCAATTTTTAATTGGAAAGTGAAGAATGTAATGTATTGAGAAAAAAGGGGGGGACAGATTAATGAATCTAAGTTATGGGAGACACCTTGTTTGCCATACACAGGACTGGCTCTGGAACCATCAATAGGCTATAAATGGAAACACCATTCCAGCAATTATCTTGCCAAGCTCACCTCAAATTTGCCTGTCCAAGCTTCCTGGGATACCCTTGCTTATGAGAGTATTGTTAGGCAACAAAACATCAAGTATTTACTTAAAGGGAAGGATAATATATGTGAACTTAGCCTTCTACTGAGTAGGTTGAACCTTTAATGAATTCTCTCCTTATTCCTGTGTGTGTTTGTATGTACAATTTGAACATCCCATCTTGATAAACATGTCATAGTGAGAGTCCAGAACTTTTTGTATTGGTAAATTCACTGGGAAAGTGGTGGATTTAGCTCCAAATATTGCACCCTTCCATCAACCTGCCTTTTGAATAAAAATATTTTCTAAATGAATAGAAAAAAATGATAGAACCTAAGATGCTGGTATTGGAAGGATCACCCTGCAGTGATGAAGGGCAATGCTCAGCACCTCCTATGATCTGCCTGCTATTATTCCCTTTTCTTTCAAGGTGCCAATGAACAATGGCAAAATCAGTGAAGTCTTTTAGTGTACTGTTCTTCTCCCTGTAATGCTTTATCCCCCCAAATGATACATCGCCTTCCATTATTTCTCTGTAGCAAAACTGAGAGAGAGCTAAACTATTTAACAAACTTATAATGGACCTGCAATAATAAATAACAAATAAACACACATTTTTTGAATTAAGATGACTGTTTTACAAGATGTGAGTTATTCATCTTCATGTCGATCCCACCCTCCAGTTGGTCCTCTCAATCCTAATCTGCTCCATATGGCAGAGGTTTTTCTAACCCTACTGCTAGGAGTCTTCAAAGTCCAGGTCAAGAAAAGTCAAGAAATCCATGTAGTCTACTTAAAATGTATGAGATCCTCGCACATGGAAGAGAAATTGGACTTGCTGTGTACAGTTCTGGTGTGTGAAATACAACCAATTTAGGTAGTGTGAAGACAAAACTCTTAGACCAGGATAAAGGGAGAACCTCTAATGAGGATCTAATGAGTAGCTGTGGGTTACAATGGAGGGAGATGCTTTAGGGAATAAGGAGTCAGAAGTAGAACTTGGAAGAGCAGCAAGGACATAGGACACTTGCATGTGACAGCTGGAGTGGTTCAAAAAGTTTCCTACAGGGCAATCACCCTCTAAAACTGAAGAGCAATGACTCTCTAATGGTTTTAATTTAATATTAACATCCTTAAAAAAAGAACTCCAAAGGAAGAGGCCCCACACTGATGTAACTCAACCTATCATCAGGAAGCAATGGTGTTTGCCAAATTCTACATCTGGATGAATTTCTGTGGTAGGATAAATGCTGGGAGGACTCGATTACCTGTAAGGCATAAGTCCTTGTGATATCAGAGGCAACAGGGTGGTATATGTTCTCTCTTGCAGTTATTTAGATAATGTTTTGGATAAGTTTCAGTCTGGTTTTATCTATTATTGGTTTTAAGTTTCATGTGTGCTTACCTTATTTATGAAAGGGCTGTGTATGTCCTAACTCACAGCTCTCTGAGGGATGGTAATCTATTCTGCATTTTTCTTGTCCTTCAGTTGTAGCCTCAAACCAGGAATGTATGCAAGAAGAAATATAACAGTTTATTAATCCATTTGTGGATCAATGGGCACTTTGGCTTTTTCCATGACTTAGCAATTATGAATTGGGCTGCAATAAACATTCTGGTACAAATATCTTTGTTATATGTGATTTTTGGTCTTTTGGTTGTATACCTAGTAGAGGAATTATAGGATCAAATGGCAGGTCTATTTTTAGACCTCTAAGTGTTCTCCAAACATCTTTCCAAAAGGAACATATTAATTTGCATTCCCACTGTACACCATGGAATATTATGCACCTTAAAGAAAGATAGAGACTTTACCTCTTTCATGTTCACATGGATGGAGCTGGAACATATTCTTCTTAGTAAAGTATCTCAAGAATGGAAGAAAAAGTATCCAATGTACTCAGCCTTACTATGAAACTAATTTATAGATTTCATATGAAAGTTATAACCCAATTATAACCTAAGAATATGCGGAAGGGAGAGGGGGAGGGGAGGGGAGGGAGGAGGATGGGCAGAGGGAGGGTGATTGGTGGGACCACACCTACGGTGCATGTAAAACTTACTAAATGTAGAATGTAAATGTCTCAACATAATAACTAAGAAAATGCCAGGAAGGCTATGTTAACCAGTGTGATGAAAATATGCCAAATGGTATATAAAACCAGTGTATGGTGAAAAAGAAAAGAAAAGAAAAGAAATATGACAAATATAACCTGCTCTCGTGGACACTTGCATTTATTTAAAGTGAAAAAGCAAAGAGATCAGAAAGTCTGTACACCAAAATTGGTACAGTGTCATACTGACAACATAGGAAAAAAAAAAGAAAACAGGAACAACTTCAACTTCCTACAATGAGCAACCTGCTAGATAAGGAGAATACTGCCTGGGATGTGTGTGGTGTGCACATGTGCATGCCTGTAGGTTTATATTTTCATTGAAATAAGGCATTTGAAAAGCACCCCATTTTGTCAAATTTTTTTTCTATATGCTAAACTCAGTTTAAAAAGGAAAACAAAATAAGAGTAGGGAGGCTGGCCTGAAAGAGATCTTAGAGAGTCTTCAGTTCAAGTCTCTCATTTTACTGATGGGATGCTTGGAGCCATGGGAGGTAGAGAATATGAAATGGCTTTTCCACAGTTGCACAGCTCTTTAATGGAAGAACCAAGACTTGGCAGCAGTCCACTGCTCTTTCTTTCATAGTACCCTTTGGGCAAAGCTCTGATGAGTTTTTCAATAGCTTGAGTTGCTTGGTGGCTTAATCAAAGATTGCTATTGAAGTTAATTATGTGCATGTACAATAGTATGGGTTTTAGGGCCCTGAGTGACCCACCTAGAAAGTTGCTCTTTATAGATGTCCTAGTGTACTGCTGACACGAAACTTTCTAGGTTTCAGAGTGGGAATTAATAAAATGATTAGTTATATAATAAAAATAGTTAATATTTGCTGAATATTTACTCTGTCAACCTTGGTTGATAATAATTTCATATATTAATCTTATAAAATCCACAATAAAGGACAATGATGGAAATAATGTAAATATTCTGCTTTACAGAATGAGGAAACTAAGACTCAATAGTTCTTTTAGTAGATGTGGAAGTAGAATTGCAATCTAAGCAATCCCATTTCAAGGGCAGGCTGATTTTTAACCACCAAGCTATTTTGTTTCCCTGTAGAATGAAGGTACCATAGGTGGTTACTTATGCTGTATGACTTAAAAAGAAAGGACAGTCCCAGAATGTCTTTCTTTATCTTTATCAGTTCCTGTAAGTTTCTAGTGACTCTAGACAGTACTCTCAGCAGAAACGTGTATATGCACGTGTTCAGTGTTCAAATATATTACATAAGAAATGTACTACAGTATTTAAACTTACTACCACTACATAGTTTATTGTTACTTTTGAAAACAGAGCTTTACAGGGAAGGCACTCAGGACTGGTAAGTTTTTGAAATTTGGTGATGGCAATAGAAAAATCTAGATCCTACAAGGACTCATCAAGAGTAAGATAAGTTATGCTTGTGAGAAGGTTTAGAAATCTAGGGGAAAAAAGAAGGCACTGGAATTCTGGAGGGAAAGAAGAGAAAAATCAAAGTACCAGCAAAGAATTGGAAAATACTAATAATATGTGGGTCATGATGAAAGTTTTGAGATATACAACATCAGGAAACATAAAATCCATGTGGACAGAAACAAACAAAGCCCTTTTAGTAGTATTGATAAGCTAAGTGAGTTGAAACTTGCATGGGTAAATCAGAAAGGATGCAGTCGACTGTATTTTTTGGGAGTGACCAAAACAGTCTATCTCAAACCTTTTGTAGTGACCCATGGATATATGTAGACTTGCAAACATAATATGTATTTATGTATAATCTACATCATGATTTATGCACCCATATGCAGTTCTTCAATTCTTAAAACTGAACATCACGGGTACACCTCCTAACCTTTATTAACTGAGGTTCCAGTTTAAATTCAGTGCCTCTTCATTCTGTTCATTAAATTAAATTTCTTCTATCTCAATTCAGATCATCAGCCCCTCACCTCTGGATTGGGGCATTAAATTGGAAAGTCCATGAATTCTGCTTGTGAACACTGCCTCATTTTTTTCCAATTCCTGTTATACATTAACCAAGTCATTAGTTAGCTCAATGTCTTCTCTAAGTTTCTACTTTCTAAAGGATAAAACTGTTTATACTAGCTTTCAAACCCACCCACATCTTACCTGAACCTGCCTATTCAATCTACCACTCCTTTGACAAGTCCAGTCAAATGGATCCACTGGTCATTCTCAGAATATGTTATGTCTTCCTGCTTCTGAAACTTGGCCCCTGGAATTTTCTCCACTTACAATCTCCTCCTCTTAAAATTCTAGCCATTCTCAAAACCAAGCTCAGCTGCCACCTACATTTGGAAGCTTTTATTGACATAATCAGAAAAAAATACTTTCTAGTGAATTCTAACGAACTTTTAATGATATAATAACACCAAATCAATGTTGCCCTAAATCATAATTACTTGTGTGTAAGTAAAGAATATTCCATAATGACTCAATCAATGTCGTCAACCCCTTTTATTGCTGGGAACGTTTTTCTTGAACCAGTCCACAATGTTTAGTACCCCAGCAGTCTCTAGAACTATGCCTGGAATCAGGCATTAGACACATAAGAAATCTAAATAAGGTTCTGATAAAGGAATAGATGAAAAATGTTTCTTCTAGTAATCTGACTCCATTCTTCATACTTTGTTGTATATTCACTAGTAGTTACCTTCTTTGTCTTTCCTGAAACCTTCAATAGGAGCCTACCTTGGCCTTTGCTCTGGTTGGTATGCTTTCCCAAGCACATCAGCCAGACTCACTCCCTCAGTGATAGCAGATCTCTATTCAATGTCATCTGATCATCTTGTTTAAAATAGCAGTTCCTTCTCACCATTGCCCTCAATCTTCCTGCATTTGCTTTGTTTTCTTCATCCACTTATTGCTGCCTGACATTTTATTCATTGATGTATTTGTTTAGTGTCTATCTCTTCCCAACTAAAAGTAAAATTCATGAGAACACTGGGTTTGTGTTACTTATAGTGGGGGTATTACCAGAATCTAATACTAGGTAGGAGCTCAATTGATACCTGCGAATGAATAGAGGATATTCATATTTAATGGTTAATTTTTTCATTGTGTTCATAATGGCTTTAATTTAAAATAACACAGAAAACATTTCTATCTATCTCTAAATTAAGATAATTTAAAATAAAAGCCATAAAGCAAATTTATATACTACTGTTTAGATGTACTCACCTTAATTGTTCATATATATGTATATACAGATAAAGAAGCTGAGCTCAAGGAATCAAATCTAAGTCTGATCCATACTCTGAACCCAGATGCCAGTTTTTAGGGAATTTGAGGACAGAAGATCAGGTTGAACTGCAGCAAGAAGGTACACTCAGCAGCACACAGACCTACGGGTCAAACACCACAGAGTTTTCAGCAGACAATTTAAAAGACAAGAAAATATTGTTTCATGCCTTAAATTTAAGTCCTTTATCCATTTTGAATCAATTTTTGTGAGAGGGTAAATGTGTGGGTCCAGTTTCAGTCTTTTACATGTAGACATTCAGTTCTCCCAACACCATTTATTGAATAGGGAGTCTTTCCCCCAACCCTGGAAGATATTGGCCTGGGGAAAGACTTCATGAAGAAGACTGCCATGGCAATTGCAACAACAACAAAAATAAACAAATGGGACTTCATTAAACTGAAAAGCTTCTGTATAGCTAAGGAGACAATAACCAAAGCAAAGAGACAACTACACAATAGGAAAGGATATTTGCATATTTTCAATCAGACAAAAGCTTGATAACTAGGATCTATAGATCAAATGAATCCACATGAAAAAAGCCAACAATCCCATATATCAATGGGCAAGAGACATGAATAGAACTTTCTCTAAAGATGACAGACGAATGGCTAACAAACACATGAAAAAATGTTCATCATCTCTATATATTAGAGAAATGCAAATCAAAACAACCCTGAGATATCATCTAACTCCAGTGAGAATGGCCCACATCAAAAAATCTCAAAACTGCAGATGCTGGCGTGGATGTGGAGAGAAGGGAACACTTTTACAGTGCTGGTGGGACTGCAAACTAGTACAACCTTTCTGGAAGGAAGTATGGAGAAACCTCAAAGCACTCAAGCTAGACCTCCCATTTGATCCTGCAATCCCATTACTGGGCATCTATCCAGAAGGAAAAAAATCCTTTTATCATAAGAACACTTCTACTAGACTGTTTATTGCAGCTCAATTTACAATTGCCAAAATGTGGAAACAGCCTAAATGCCCACCAACCCAGGAATGGATTAACAAGCTGTGGTATATGTACACCATGGAATACTATTCAGCTATTAAAAAAAAGGAGACTTCACATCCTTCGTATTAACCTGGACGGAAGTGGAAGACATTGTTCTTAGCAAAGCATCACAAGAAGGAGAAGCATGAATCCTATGTACTCAATTTTGATATGAGGACAATTAATGACAATTAAGGTTATGGGGGGGAGGAAAAGCAGAAAGAGGGATGGAGGGAGGGGGGGTGGGGCCTTGGTGTGTGTCACACTTTATGGGGGCAAGACATGATTGTAAGAGGGACTTTACCTAACAATTGCAATCAGTGTAACCTGGCTTATTGTACCCTCAATGAATCCCCAACAATAAAAAAATAAATAAATAAAAATAAAAGACAAGAAAATAATGGAAGGAGAACTTGTAGGCTAAAAGAGACATTAAATTTAGAAATAGGCAAAAGTCAACTAAACTAGTCTAGAGTTGTGCAGTTGGTAAATAAAATCATAAAGCAATACTTGCAGGTGATTCCTTTGAAAGTCAGGAAATGTATTACTCATGGCAGGGTGGGAGGGACCGGCTTAGGACACAGCCCATGTAGATGCTTCTGAGGTAGGTAGCAAAGTTCCATTTTTTGACCTGGATGGTAAGTCAGGAATACTTGCCTTAAGTAAGCAACTAAGCCATGCATTTTTGTCTATTTGTGTGTGTGTGTGTGGGGGGGGGGTGTTGTACATGTGGGTTTTATTTTACAATAAAATAAAATATATTTATTTTACATAAAGTGAGGAAACAAAAGGTGTGGCTCCAAAGTAGAAGGTCTGCACTTTGAAATTTCAATTCATCTACTCCTCAGTGTGCCATGTCTGTGTCTAGTCTTGTTATCCACCATGAACATACTGAATAATGCATTTGGCGGATTATGGAATTTAATTCCTCTGCCTCACCAGGTTCATCCACTGTCCTCTCTCCTTCACATTCCACTCTCTCATTGAATTCAAGAATCTGTGTGTATGCGCTCAATGACTTGTCACTTGCTTAGGGAGCCTTAAGAAAATCACTTTCTATTTTCTTCATTAGGAAGGAAAGGAGGGAGGGAGGAAGGAAGGAAAAGGGAAGAGAGAGGAAAAGAGAAAAAATAATTTTTTATTCATATTGTGTCTAAACTGTCTCCTCCTTTGATGGTTCCTTAAAGTAAAGGCCATTTCCTGGAATGAATGAAGTAAATCATTCTATAAGGACATGCATTCATTCATACTCCATGTGCCCCAACGGGCTTCAGTTTTATGCAACCGAGACAGGGTAAAACAAACAACATGGGTAGGTATGGGTTGGGGTAAATCAATGAGCCTAACTCCTCTCTCTATAGCAGGAAATGCATTTTTTCTATTCAGTCTGCACAAAACAAAAACCACTATCTGTCACATGGCTTCCCTGTAGTCCGGAGAGGGCCACATAGCTGAGTAAAGCCAATGATAGTATCTCCCTATGCTGTCTCTTTGCCTTTTGAAAAGGAGATAAGAAGTCTCAGCCCAGGAGCTTCCCACCAGTAGTGCCTGCCAGGAACTGAAAAGGCCAATTAGCAGGGTCCCCTAGCTGGGCTCTCTCCTCTCACTGACTAGCTGGGGACTTATAAATTACCCAATGCTGAGGCAGACACAAGACCCTGGGCGCTCACTCACAGCTCTTCAGATGCCACAAATTGAACAGGAGCCTCTCTCTGAGAGGGCCTGCAGCACCTTTACTAAACTTGCCACAGTGGGAAATCAGTGGTCAACTAGGTCATCAGCAGCTGATGAAAACTCTGAAGGAAGTGAGTCTGCTAGGGACGGTCTTTCTTTAGAAAAAGTTTGTTCTTCAGTCAAGAAGGAAGGGTGGAAGGAGCTAGCAAAGGATTAAAAACCTTAGGAAAGAGAAGGAGAGACAAGAGAAAGGAAGGGTGGGAAGAAGGGAGAGAGGATAGAAGGGAAGGAAGAAAAGAAGAAAGGGAGGAAGGGAAATTCTACATTTTAACTGCCTCCAAACCTGACTTTTGTATTAGAACCTGATTGGGTGGGAATCTAGATGTGTAAGTTTACCAGCAACTGTCTCATTTGCCATCTCCTCTGATGGTGATGGCCATAAACCTGGACATAGGCTCTCTGCTTATGAATTCAATTTCTTTTCCAAACTACTGTTGGTTTTTTTTTTTATTTTTTAATAATTTTTTTATTAGAAACAAAAACCTTGTAAAGAATGAATGAACATAAGTACATTCAGAAAAGGAATCAGACAATTGCTACATCGAAATATTAAGCAATAATAATAATAATGCAAAGAAAGTAACATTCACATTGTCAAATAAGAGTATGTCTATTATAGAATGCTTTGACTCTGAGATTCAGTATAGAGTCATCAGTTAACTTTTAATTTTTTTTAAGTATCAAAAATAGAAAAAAAAAATAGACAACCAATATTTATAAATAAAAGTAAAAGATAATTTCAAAAAAACAGATCATACTAAGTCTTGTAGAAAATAAAAAAAGAAGAAATACATCAAATTCATTCTACTTGATCTGGGTACCCCTGATATTAAAGTTGGAGAAAATACATTATTATAAAGGAGAAATTACAAACATATGTCACTTATAAATGAGGATACAATATCCTAAACAACATATTAACATGTTGAGTTAAAAATTAATGTTTAAGTAATATACTTTGGTCAAAATTAAAATCAATTTATGTGAAGATTAGTCACTATTTTCTTTTCTTTTCTTGTTCTTTTTTTTTTTTTCTTTTCCTTTCCCTCAGCCCTTCCCTCCTTCTCTGTCTTAAAAAAAAAAACCTTAGGACAAATTAAATTTAACAAGGTTTAATTGAGCAAAGAATGATCATGAATCAGTCAACCCCCTGAACCAGAATAGGTTCAGAGAGACTCTAGCCCTGCTGGGTGGTCGGAGAGGATTTATGGACAGAAAATTAAAAGTGATGTACAGAAAGTGGAAGTGAGATACAGAAACAGTCATATTAGTTACAGTTTCATGGAGTTTGCCTTATTTGAATGTGGTTTGAACAGATGGGTGCTTGTGATTGGCTGGAAGTTGGTGATCCATGCATGTAGATTACAGCAGGGTACACACTCAGTTAGGTTATAGTTTACTATATACAGAGAAATTTTTAAGCCAAATTTAAAATATGTACGGAGGAAGCTTTAGGTTAAACTTAATTTAACACCACTAAACTAGTGTGTTGGTCTAATCTTCCACATCTCAAGCAAAAGGTTAAACATTTTTCCCCGATGTCCTTTGTGTCCTCACTAATAAAACATTAGGTTGTTTTTTTTCCATATTTGTACCTCAAACTCAATATACTCAAAAGCAGCTCCCACAGCCTCTCCTCAACCTCTGCCCTGTGGCTCTGTCCTTGACCTAAGGGCATGTGGGACTTTTCCCACCCATTTTGCCTGGCCATGAACCATATTCTGCCAAATTCATATCTCTGATGCCCCTTACACTTGCTGAATGCTTCTGTCTCCTCACACTCTAAATGCTTGTGCTCAGACCCTCATTGTCACTGGCTGGGTTTGCTGAGACAGTCATTAATTGGTCTTCTCGCTACTGGCTCATGTCACTTTCTGTCCTTGCTACACACTGCTGTCAAAGGTCTCTTCTAAAATACCCTTAGAAAACTTACAACAAATATAGAATATAATTGTGAATCACCAATTAATCATTCAAAACCTTCTACAACCTAGCCCGGCTTGCCCACCTTGTTGACATTTGTCCTTTGATCCCACACACTGCCCACTTCAGCCACAGTGAGCATTACCTGAATTTTTCTCATCTGTGCACCGCCCAGTCCCTGAGATGCCTCTCCATTGCCTTACTGCACTTACGCAGGCACTGCTGAAGCACCATAGTCTCCAAGAGAATTTTCCAGACCCCTCAAGTTCAAAATAAGCCTTTCTAACCCTGCCCCCAGGCTATAGATCTATTCTGTCTAGTTTCGCAGCAACTAACCACATGTTGCTATAGAGCACTTGTAACGTGGCTATTCTGAATTGAAATATACTCCAAGCGTAAAATGCAGCCTGAATTTTTAAGACAAATATTTTAAAAAATTAAAATATCTCATTAATAATTTCATATTGATTCCATATCAAAATAATAATATTCTGGGCAATATTTTGAATATATTTGGCTATGTAAAATACATTATTGGAACCACTCTCACTTGTTTCTTTTTTATTTTTCTAGTGTGACTACAAGAAAATTTTAAGTTACATATGTGGCTTATGTTTTCATTGGACAGAGCTACTCTAGAATGCTTTACGTCTCATATTATATTGTCTTACTATTAGTGTGTCAGCCTCCCTCCCCACTAAATTGCAAAGCCCAGGAGAGAATCAAGCAGGTAATTCTGTTTCAGCCACAGGAGTTGCATATGCCAGAAACTCAACAGAGTTTAAGTGAAATTCCAGATGAAGATGTGGTCTTTGCCTTTTTAAACATTTTGGTTTTTAATATGTTTGGTTGTTACTTGTGGTTATCTTTTCTGTTGGCTTCATTCCACTGAATTTTTGTGTATGTGTTCTTTTTTGTTGGTTTGCAGGATTCCTTTATATATTCTGGAAATGTTTTACATACAAACATGTGTTGCAAACATGTCCTCCCTGTTTATGAATTGCCTTTTCACTCTTGAGTGAAAAGAGTATTATGATAAACAGGAAATTTAATTTTGATGCAATCTAATGTATTTTTTCCTTCATAGATTGTAATTATTGGGAGTCCTGTTAAAAAAAATGTGTATTACCTATCTTACGTCATAATAATTTTTTTTCTATTTTCTTCTAAAATGTTTAAAGTTTGACTTTAAGTTTTAATTTTTAGATCTATCCTGAACTGATTTTTGAGAGGGTACATGATAGAGACCATTTCTTTTTAAACTTAGCACTGCAATACCACCTTTATTATACATCAGATTTATATTTCTAATAGATAAGAGTAGATTACACCCACCCAGGGACTATCATCAGGGTGAAGTGGAACTGCTAAGATGCATTATTTTTGACAAGTAAAAATACAGAGGCTCACCTTCTATTTTGGAGACAAGAAGATTTAACAACGTCAGGACCAACCATAGGCAAATATGACCAGTAAGGCCTTTGGCATGTCCCTTTATTCCCTGCACATTGCAAACAAACTTAAACCTTTCTCGTGTAACTTCAAGAACCTGCCTTATAACCTGCTACCGTTGTGCTCAATTGTCCTATCACTGTTTCTAGGGACTCTTGAGACACTCAGCATAGGGACATGGAGAGAAAAATGACCTTTCATATATGTATATGAGACAAAACAAAAACTGAGTGTGGTGCTAATGGACGAGTATGTTTGTGGGTCAGGGATACAAAAACAAACAGCTAAACTCTTACGTGTTTACTGGAAGCTTAGCAAAAACAAACAAAAAAATTCATGTTCATTTTATTAAATGTGAAAATTATGGATAAATATAAAGTACAAATTATACATATATGTAATGATTTTTTTCTAAAAATAAGATTTTACTGTTTATATTTATAATGCATTTGTATCTTTTTCTTTTTTTTTTTTTAGAGACACAGTCTCACTTTATTTCCCTTGGTAGAGTGCCCTGGTGTCACAGCTCACAGCAACCTCCAACTCCTGGGTTTACGCAATTCTCTTGCCTCAGCCTCCCAAGTAGCTGTGACTACAGGGGCCTGCCACAATGCCCTGCTGTTTTTTGTTGCAGTTTGAACGGAGCTGGGTTCAAACCCGCCACCCTCAGTATATGGGGCTGGCGCTCTACCCACTGAGCCACAGGCACTGCCCAGCATTTGTATCTTATAGTCGTTTTTCCATATCATAAAATGTTCTTTGCAAATAAATTATTAAAAATTATTCTGTTACAGGAATGTACCAGTTCTCATTTCTGTCAGGATTTAGTTTAGCTTTTTTCTTTTTTCCTCTTTTTTTTTTTTTCCAATTTTTTTGTTGTTGCAAATAACATTACAAGTACATGCATATTTTAAACAAATTTTGGTTATATCACAGTATTTACTTAGAATAGTTTCCATAAGTAGATTTATTGGATTAAAAAGAATCTATGGTATGAAATCTCCGATATATGCAAGCTAAGGTAAATATACAGATTCAGTATTTTAATGAAAAAATTAATTTTTTTTTTCTATTTTACTGCTAGTCCCAGAGGATGTACTCAATGTATTTTTTTTTATTTGTACAAACTTATGGGCAACATGTGAAATTTTGTTACATAATCTATAATGTACAATGATCAAGTCAGGATATTTGGGGTATGAATCACACAAGTACATTTTTGTTAAGTATAGTCAACCTATTCTGCTATCAAATATAGATTTTATCTCTGCTATTTTATTGTATATTTGTACCCTTTAACTGACCTCTTTTTATCTTTACCCTACCCCCACTATTTAGAAAAGACAGAAATAATGGTATATATTTACAGCCAACTAATCATTGAAAGAGTCACTCTGTTTTTTTAATATATAATACTGGGAAAATTGGATAGCCACATGTAGAAGAATAAAACTGGGCTCCTGTATCTCACCGTATTTAACAATCAACTCAAAATAGAGTAAAGGTTTATGTGTAAGACCTACATGTGTAAAAATACTAGAAGAAAACCTGTGAAAAACTCTTCCTTACATTGATTTAGGTAAAATATTTAGTAACTAAGATTTCATAGGCAATGAAAACAAAATTAGACCAATGGGAACATAATTAAGCTAAAAAGCTTTCTGTACAGGAAAAAAATCATCAACAGAGTAAAAAAAGATAACCTATTGAATGGAATAAAATATTTGCAAACTATTCATTCTACAGGGGTTTAATATCCAGAGTATACAAGGAAAAACAACAAGAAAACAAAAACAAATAATCCCATTAAAAATGGGCAAAGAACATGAATAGACATTTCTCAAAAGAAGGCATACAAATGGCCAATAGGTATATGAAAAGTATTCAACATCACAAATCATCAGGAAAATGAAAAGCAAAACTGTACTTAGATAGTGTCTTAACCCAGACAGAATGGCCTCCCTGCACTAACTTTCCCAGTCTCTGTGTTCTGTTTTTCTACTCCCAACTTTATGAGATCAAACTTGTTAGTTCTCATCCATAAGTGAGAACATGTGATATTTATCTTTTTGTGTCTGGCTTATTTGACCTACAATAGTGACATCCATGTTGCTGCAAATGACATCATTTATACTTCTTATGGCCGAATAATTCTCCACTGTGTATGTATGTAGCACGTTTTCTTTATCTGTTTATCTATTAATGAACATTAGGTGGATTCTGATCTTTATTATTGTGTGGAGCAATAAATATGTGAGTTCAGTAACTTTTTGATACATTGAGTTATTTTCCTTTGGGTAGATACCCAATAGTGGGATTGCTGGATAGAATGGTAATTCTATTTTTAGTTTTTGTGAAATCTCTGTACTGTTTTCTATAATGACTATACTGATTTCATTCCCACCAACAGCTTATGAGTTCCCTTTTCTCAATAACTTCACAAATACCTGTTATTTTTTGTCTTTAATAATGGCCATGATGATTGATTGATTATTCAATAAATGATACATGGTATTTGGAAAAAGATAAAATGAAGTCTAGGTCTTATTTCATCAGCACATATTATAATGGGAGAAGACAAGTTGATGGATAAGATGATTCTAGGCATTTTTTAAAAAACAAAGGGAACTAAAATAGTGAATACTGTTGAATGGGGTAAGGTTGGTAGGGAATTTCAATAGGGCAATGCCCAAAACTTATTTAGTAGAAATATTGAGGACGGAGGATACACAGCAGGAGTCAGCTATATAAAATCTGGAGAAGTGTATTCTAGGCCAGTGGCAGGGGAGGGCGGGTGTCATAAGTATCAAGGCCCTGGGAGCTAAATGAAGGCCATTGTACTATAGCTCTGAGAAAATGTGGAAAGACAGAAAAAAATGAAATCAAATTAAAACAAGAGTCATCATTTTAAAGCCGTATTTGCAAGATTGATTTAATAAGTAACATCTAGTTCTGCAGGCATGTGGGAAAATAATCACTGTTACAAATTCTTGGCTAGATTGCAGATTGGTAAAAACTATTTGGAGAGCAAAGGGCTATATTCATCAAAATACAGAAATGTGTATTCTTTACATAACTAGTCCTTCTTCTTAATATTTATCTGACAGAAAAACTCACACAAATAAAAGTATATCTTTAACAGAATTCATAACAGCAAAAAAAAGAGACAAACATGTTATAGTACAAAGAACACAATGGAATATAAGGCCACTGTTAGAATAATCTGAAAGATCTACCTATACATGTGACTTGGAAATCTTCTCACAGCACATTTGTTGTTGTTTTGCTTTATTCAAAATTAGTTTTCACAGTGTATTTTTGAGTGGGAAAAAAGGTTGCATGAACAGCATAACATGATCAATTGTTCCCTAAAATATAGTTTATTTTATTATATACAAATATATGAGCAATGCTGTGTATTTAAACATGAATTTGGGGGGCAGGCAATCCTGGAAATCTAAGTCAATATGTGCTTTAACAAATACCCTGGTAAGTTTTCTCTTTCATATCTCTATGACTTTTATATTACAAAGACACTTCATAATCCCCAGGTTCTTACATGAGGCCTGGGATTTGTCCATATTTGGAGGGAGTGATGTTGTTTCATCCCTGCAGATGGATACAGACTGCTCTCAGACTATCTCAGGGCATAAGGTGGATGGTAGCAGGTGCACCTTTTTCACTGTCAGTTCACAGCCTGAGGTGTGTGGGGCCAAGGGCACATCTATGTGTGGGAATGTCTTCATTGTGCTATTTCTTTTCCCAGAAACCAGTTTTTCTATCACTGAGTTTCATTAAAGTAGTCATCAAATTATATTATCATGTCAATAATAAGCCTTTAGGAAGGAAGTAAAGTAGCCTCCATCTTACGGTTTCATGATTAGCATCACTACTCCCCACCCATGCTCTGGCTGTCTCCATTTCCCTTATTAGTGAATAGAATATTTTTTTGGAAGTCTAGACTAGTGAAGATTCCCTAATTTATGTTTGGTTTTGTTCTAGTTTTTTGTTTGTTTGTTATTTTAATTTTTGGAAGAGAAAAAGCCAAACACGATTTCATACACTTTCAACTAGCTTTTGGATCCTGGAATAAGATTGTGTTTAGTGCTCAATGACAGTGCACATTCATTCAAAGCACACAGAGGTGACTAGATGAGAATGAAACAAAGCACCATATTCAGAATGTGCACTACAAACCTCTCAGAGTGGACAATGTCCATCTTCATGCTTAGGCCGCTCCCCTCTACTCAAAAACTAGAACAAAACAAAAACCAAAATGGATTGCCATAAATATCACATCCATTATTCTCATCAGATCATCTTAACTTCAGGTAAATGACAATTGTATTATTCACTCAGTCTACAAGGAATAAAGTAGGAAGATGTTGACATTTGGAATAGCATTATCTTATTCAAAACTGGAACTGTATCACACTCCAATACTCACCAGCTTAAATATCTTATTTACTACTATACAATTTTAAATAATGAAGAACTTTCATAAACCAGCTTCCGGTATATGTTTCTCTCAGCTTCCTAGTGTATCTCCTTCAGGTCTGTTAAACGTGCAAGGACGCTTTATATAAACCACATCACTTCTATATTTTTGTTCAGGTTTTTCATCACCTGGAGAATGTTCGCCTTTTCTTTCTCCATGTAAATAAAGCCTTCCCATCTTTCAAGTTCCTTTCAATTCTCATCTCTATTTTGAAGCATTACTCACATCTTTATTCATCTTCCTTTCATTTTAATTCCTATAATACATATTATTCCAACAGCTAATTATACGTTGTCACAGAATGCTATTCAACTGTCTGCTTTCACAGATTGTGAGCTCTACTACCGCACAGATAATACCCTTCTTTGAATTCTCTCCAAAGAAGAGACTCGTGCACTTATTAAAAAATAGCTAGGGAGATTCACTGATTACTTAATTAATTATAGGAAATGATGGCTTCTCAAGAAAGGCTATAGCAGTGATCACCCAAGGACTTGTAGAATCATACATAACCCTTGTGTCCTCTCATACCTCCTCCACCCTCCACTGTGTCAATCTGAGGCCGCACCCACAGGGCCAGTCCTCTCAGTGAAAACCACCTTCACAGTGAGCAGAGGGCACCAATGGAAATGTGTCATTTCCTTCTATGTATAGATCAGAGAAAGGGTTTTAACCGCTGAGCTAGAGCACAGAACATGGGGGCAGAGTAACAGGTATAACTATTTGAAAGATAGATTGTATCCTTCTCCTTAATGAGAAATATTTACCTGTGGCTAATTTGGAAATGGGCTAAGCCAAATTACAGAAGGCCTTGATATCGTGTGAGCATTTTGCCTGTATTTTTACAAGGTACATATTGCTTTGGAATTGAAATTTTTTAACTGAAGAACATGTCTTTGAGCTTCTTTCCATATTAATGTTTAAGAATTATGTCATTTAAGAATTATGTCATTTTACAACTTCACACCCATTAGGTGTTATTTTTTTTAATTTTTTTATTATTATTAAATTATAGCTGTGTACATTAATGAGATCATGGGGCACCATACACTGGTTTTATAGACCATTTGACATATTTTCATCACACTGGTTAACATAGCCTTCCTGGCATTTTCTTAGTTATTGTGTTTAGACATTTATATTCTACATTTACTAAGTTTCACATGTACTCTTGTAAGATGACATTTATATTCTACATTTACTAAGTTTCACATGTACTCTTGTAAGATACAAGCCCACCAATCACCCTTCAAAAAAGTGGGAAATATGTGTTACCCAAAAGGTGAAGAAATTAGAAACCTTATGTACTGTTGGTAGGAATGCACAGTGGTACAGCCACTATGGGAAACAGTTTGATGGTTCCTTTAGTAGTTAAACAGTATTTCCTATGACCCGGAAATTTCACTTCTTGGTATGTATACAAAAGAATTAGAAATAGGAACTGTAATAAGTATTTGTACACTTGTGCTTACAGCAGCATTGCTTATGTTATAATAGCCCAAAGGTGAAAGCAGGCCAAGCGTCTATCAATAGATGAATGGATTAACAAAGTGTAGTATACAATGGAGTATTATTCAGATGGAAAAATAAATGAACTTCTGATTTGTATTACAGAACAGATGAATCTTTAAAACATGATAAGTAAAAGAAGATAGATACACTTACATGAAGTACCTAGAATAGACAAACTTATACAGACATAAAGTAGAATAAAAGGTTACCAGGAGCTGGGGAACAAGGGGTGAGGAGTTATTGCTTAATAGGTGGAGTTTCTGTTTGGGATGCTGAAAAATTTCTGGAAGTGAATAGTGTTGATGGTTGCCCAACGTTGTGGAAGTATCAAATGCCATTGAATTGTATACTTAAAGTGGTTAAAATGGTTAAGTTTAGGAAGGAGGGAGGAGTGGGGAAAGGAAAAGCAGAGAGAGGGAAGGAGTGAGGGGATGGGGTCTTGGTGTGTGCCACAGCTTTTGGGGGCAAGACATGATTGTAAGAGGGTCTTTACCTAACAAATGCAATCAGTGTAACCTAGTTTCTTGTACCCTTGATGAATCCCCAACAATAAATTAAAAAAAAAGGAGACTAGTAATAGCAACAACCACTAAAATGGTTAAGTTTATGTTAAGTATATTTTACCACAATGAAAAATGAAATTAAATATCTTGTTTTAAAAAATGTTTTAAAGATTCTGTAGATCTAATTTGGATATTCCTATTTGTTTTATTATTATTATTATTTTGCTCTTGTTTCATTTTGTTTTGTTTTTGTTGTTCTTCAAGCTGCATGTATTGCAAAATGATTTTATAGGAGACACACATCTCCATTTGTGCCCCGTAAGTTCCAGGGCGAAGAACTTAGCCCTTTGAGCTGCTCATCTCCCTCCCTCAAATGTGCTCATGCGACAATCTCAATCAGGCTCTTGCTTCACTTTTCTACACTTCAGCTACAATACTTCCCTACTCCTAAACCGCACTCTGTATGTTCAGTTTAACACAGTGGCTACCTCAGACCCAAGCAAACCCAGATGAATTGTGCTATTATTAGGAATCTGACCACATTGCAAATGAAATGAGATTCTGTGCTGTTGCTACTTCAGAAAATATATGTTTCCACATACTTTGATCAAGGTTTCATAGGTTTAACTATACTTCCTCAGCTTAATGTTATCTCACTGTTGATAGCCAAGCCGTATTCATTCTGTGAGTTTATTTTTAAGGTAATTATTTTCATTCCGACAAGCCTTGTTTTTCATAATTATCTAATGAATGGGTCTTCTATAATTCAACTTAGACAAGTCTATTCAGTTCACACTGCCTGACAATCTAACCGACAACTTCATGTTATACATTTCTTTGTTTCCCAGGTAAATATGCATCACTCATTCTCAGATAAGATTCATTATTCTAGTTAATTCCAGTATTTTGTCTTGTAACCAGGAACTAAAATAATTATGATTTTGGCTTAGTTACTTCAGAAATGTCTGTTCAATGATTGTCTAATTATTCTTTACCCTCACATAATTATCTAGACTTTTGGCCATTTTCTGGGGAAAAATATTAAAGTCAATGTTTACTTATTATAATCAATGTCATTATTTTATTTACCACTTTTTTTATTAAATCATAGCCATGTACATTAATGAAATCATGGGGTACAATGTGCTGGTTTTATACGCAATTTGAAATGTTTTCATCAAACTGGTTAACATAGCCTTCATGGCATTTTCTTAGTTATTGTGTTAAGACATTTATATTCTACACCTAGTAAATTTCAAATGTACCCTTGTAAGATTCACCGTAGGTGTGGTCTCACCAATTGCCCTCCATCCATCCTCCCCCCTTCCCTGTCCTCTTTCCCCTTTTTCTTGGGCTATAATTGGGGTTATAGCTTTCATAAGAAAGCTATAAATTGCTTTCATAGTAAGACTGAGTACATTGGATATTTTTCTTCCATTCTTGTGATACTTTGCTAATAAGAATATGTTCCAGCTCCATCCATGTAAACATGTAAGAGGTAAAGTCTCGATCTTTCTTTAAGGGTGCATAATATTCCATGGTGTACATATACCATAATTTATTAATCCATTCATGGGTCAATGGGCACTTGGGCTTCTTCCATGACTTAGAAATTATGATTGGGCTGCAATAAACTTTCTGATACATATTGTTGTAATGTGATTTTTGGTCTTCTGAATATATACCTAGTTAAGGAATTGTAGAATCAAATGGCAGGTCTATATTTAGATCTTTAAATGTTCTCCAAACATCTTTCCCAAAAAAACATATTAGTTTGCATTCCCACTAGCAGTGTAGAAGTGTTCCTTTTTCTCCACATCCATGCCAACATCTCTGGTTTTGGGATTTTGTGATGTGGGCTAATCTTACTGGAGTTAGATGATATCTCAAAGTATTTTGATTTGCATTTCTCTGATGATTAAGGATGATGAACATTTTTTTAATGTGTCTGTAGACCATGCGCCTGTCTTCATCACAGATGTTTTTCTTCAAGTCCCTTGCCCAGCCTGAGATGGGATCACTTGTTCTTTTCTTCCAAAAACATTTGAGTTCTCTGTGGATTCTCGTTATTAAACTTTTGTCAGAGACATAACCTGAAAATATTTTCTCCCATTCTGAGGGCTGTCTGCTTGCTTTACTTACTGTGTTCTTGGATGTGCAGATGCTTTTCAGTTTGATCAGTTCCCAGTAGTGTATTTTTGAAGCTGCTTCAATTGCCCAGGAGGTCCTCCTCATAAAATATTCATCCAAGCTGATTTCTTCAAGAGTTTTCCCTGTACTTTCTTCTAGTATTTTTATAGTTTCATGTCTTAAGTTTAAATCTATAATCCAGTGAGAGTCTGTCTTAGTTAATGGTGAAAGGTGTGGGTCCAGTTTCACTCTTCTACAGGTCTCCAGCCAGTTCACCCAGCACCATGTGATAAAGAGGGAATCTTTTCCCCACTTAATGTTTTTAATTGACTTATCAAAGATCAAATAACAGTAAGTAGCTGTGCTCATCTCTTGGTTCTCTATTCTGTTCCATACATCTACCTCTCTGTTTTTGTGCCAGTACCATGCTGTCTGATCACTATCAATTTATACTATAGTCTGAAGTCTGGTAGTGTGATTCCTCTTGCTTTGCTTTTATTTCTAAGTAATGTCTTGGCTATTTGAAGTTTTTTCTGATTCCATATAAAATGAAGTATTATTTTTTCGAGATCTTTAAAGTAGGACAGTGGAGCTTTAATAGGGATTGCATTAAAATTGTATTAAAAAATTGTATATTGCTTTGAGTAGCATGGACATTTTGTCAATGTTAATTCTTCCCAGCCATGAGCATACTATGTTCTTCCATTTGTTAACATCTTCAGCTACTTCTTTTCTTAGAGTTTCATAGTTCTCTTTATAGAGATCTTTCATGTCCTTTGTTAGATAAACTCCCAAATATTTCATCTTCTTTGGCACTACTGTGAATGGGATAGAGTCCTTGATTGTTTTTTCAGCTTGACTATTGTTGGTATATATAAAAACTACAGATTTAACCTCTGGAATACCACAAAGGCACTCCTAAGAGGGAAATTTATAGCACTGCAAGACTTCCTCAAGAGAACAGAAAGAGAGGAAGTTAGCAACTTACTGGGTCATCTCAAACAACTGGAAAAGGAAGACTATTCCAACCACAAACCCAGCAGAAGAAAAAAAATAATCAAGATTGGAACAGAATTAAATGAAATTGAAAACAAAAGAATTATACAACAGATCAATACATCAAAAAGTTGTTTTTTTGAAAAGGTCAATAAATAGATAAACCTTTGGCTAACCTAACCAGGAAAAAAGAGTAAAATCTCTAATTTCATCAGTCAGAATTGGCAAAGACAAAATAACAACAGACTCCTCAGAAATTCAAAAAATTCTCAATGAATATTACAAGAAACTTTATTCTCAGAAATACAAAAATCTGAAGGAAATTGACCAATACTTGGAAGCATGCTACCTTTCAAGACTTAGCCAGAATCAAGTTGAAATGTTGAACAGGCCTATATCAAGTTCTGAAATAGCATCGACTATACAAAATTTCCTAAAAAGAAAAGTCCAGTACCACATGGCCTCACGTCAGAATTCTACCAAACCTTTAAAGAGGAACTAATACTTATATTACTCAACGTTTTCCAAAATATAGAAAAAGAAAGAATACTACCCAACACATTCTATGAAGCAAACATCTCCTTGATCCCCAAACCAGGAAAAGACCCTACAAGAAAAGAAAATTATAGACCAATATCACTAATGAATATTGATACAAAAATATTCAACAAGATCCTAACAAACAGAATCCAGCAACCCAGCAAATAAATTATACACCATGACCAAGTGGGTTTTATCCCAGGGTCTCAAGGCTGGTTCAACATACGTAAATCTATAAATATAATTCATCACACAAACAAATTAAAAAACAAAGACCAGGGCGGCGCCTGTGGCTCAGCGGGTAGGGCGCCGGCCCCATATGCCAAGGGTGGCAGGTTCAAACCCAGCCCCGGCCAAAACTGCAACAAAAAAATAGCCGGGCATTGTGGCGGGCGCCTGTAGTCCCAGCTACTTGGGAGGCTGAGTCAAGAGAATCGCCTAAGCCCAGGAGTTGGAGGTTGCTGTGAGCTGTGTGACGCCATGGCACTCTACCGAGGGCGATAAGGTGAGACTCTATCTCTACAAAAAAAAAAAAAAAACAAAGACCATTTGATTCTCTCAATTGTTGCAGAAGAAGTGTTTGATAATATCCAGCATTTATTCATGATCACAACACTTAAGAAAATTGGTATAGAAGGGACATTTCTTAAACTGATAGAGGCCAGCTACAGCAAACCCACAGCCAAAATTGTATTGAATGGAGTTAAATTGAAATCATTTCCACTCAGATCAGGAGCCAAGCAAGGTTAACCATTGTCTCCACTGCTCTTTAACATTGTAATGGAAGTCTCAGCCTTCGCAATTAGGCAAGAAAAGGCAATCAAGCCTTTCCAGATACAACAGCATCTCAGGTTATTTACCATTTTTAACTACCAGTCTAAAACTCATAGCAAAACTGAGTACAAAGTCAAATTTATTACCTAAGGAATTACTTATTTGTTTACATGTATATGATAAATTTGACTTTAGCTATACTGTTATTTATATATAGGGTCAATTTTGGAATTCCATTAACTCAGTAGGACTCCAAGAAGTTACTATTAAGCTGATAGATAGATAGATAGATAGATAGATAGATAGATAGATAATAAAAACTTGCTAGGATTCACTGCAGTAAATAAAAAGTTTTGTTGTAACATCAGACCATGTTACCATCAGCCACAAAAATAACATGAAAGGGGGAATATAGAAGAAAGGGAAATTTTTGGATTTAAAAAGTGCGTTATAACAAATAATAATAGTAAAAATAAGTCATCAAGTTTGTGTTGTTAGGCATAAAGATGACACATAGGATTTATCCACAAGGCTCTTCACACAGTGTAAGGGAAATAACATGAATAAGAGGGTTTCCCTTTATCTTTTCTATTGAGTTCTCAAAAGAGCTCTGAGAGAGTCAAGGTACCAAGAAGGCTTTATTGAGTTATTAGGTATTTGGGCACCATCCTCAAAGGTAGATAGACTAGGATAAATGTGGAGAAGGGAATAAAGTCCAAGGAGGGGGATGATACACAGCGTAGTGGAGATGGTGGCTGATAGGCCTGGAGGTGATCAGGGCACCATCAAGCTAATAGGAGGAATTTAACTGATATTGAATAGAGTAACTGCAACTCAGATATGGTCAACTAGCAGATACAGGCATCCTATGCCCAGCTTTGAAGGCCTAAAGCCCAAACTGAATATTTGAACAGTGGAGGTAGCACTTTGTTAGTGACACTTTAGGAAGACAAATATGCTGGCAGCATGAAAATATTTTAGAGAAAGGAAGGCTACATAAAACAAAATTAAAAAAGAAATAAAGAAAAAGGCAGAGGGAGAACAAATAGTGGACAGAGGTGGTGACCTCATCGCCATGACTTTCAAGTGGCGATGAAGTAGGCAGAGAAGGTCACATCAGGTTCCCACCTTTGTGGATAGAGGGGGCAAAACATTTTATCTCACTGTTTGATTTCTTTTAAGCCATACTATTTGCTTTGACATTTCATAAAAATTAGGATTTATTATATTTTCCAAAGGGGAATTTTTTAAAGGTTAAAATCTACTGCTAAGTAACATTTTGAGTTTTTTTTTTTTAATTTTTTTTAGTCAGCCAATTTTTCTATTTATAAGTATGAGGTAAATTTAAAAAGGTACAAATAACCCTTTGAAATTTTAAGACATATTTATGAGTAAGTCAGAAGAAAATATATGATAATAACAACAATATAATAGCTAATGTTTATTACTATTTAATATGCACCACATAATATTCTAAGCACTTTCTCTATAAAATATTATTTTACTAGCACAAAAATCTCTATGATGCAATTACTATTATTATCCTCACTTTTCAGGTGAAGAAACCAAGATGCAGAGAATAAATTTGTACACAGTGTCAGAGATAGGAAGTGATAGAATCAGGGAAGAGAGAGCCTGGGCTGCCCACCAGGCAATCTGGCAACAAAAGCCACAGTAAACAATATCTAGGGCCAAACTTTAAAACAGAGGTACTATATCAATCAGTAAGCATCACAGTGGAATGCTATGGTCTTGTAAAACTTATTTTCACCATTGTATTATTGTGTGAGTTTCTCACCACTTGACAGGAGAAACTGGGGCATTTGGGAGAAGCTGAGTAATATTACTTGACATAATATTCTAGAGGTACTGAGTTTAAGCTGGAACTTTTTTCAAGTCTTCAATATTTTTCCACTTAGCATATACACAGTTACAACCAAAACTTAACAAGTTTAGAACAAAATGTAAAATGTCCCCAAAGAGAGGAATGTCATCAGCAATCAAAACTGAGAGGAATGTCGAAATTAACAAATAGCACCTGCAAAAATGAATAAATTAGGTACTTAGAATGCTTTCTTATTTTAAATTATGGTACTGCTGAGCTAGGAAGGCTATTTCTCCTGATTTTTTTATCTTAAAAAGTATGAATTCCATCTTGACTACTTCTTTAAATAAGATTAATTCATAGCATTTCCCATGTAATTGCTTTATCTGTTTTGGTCCATTAGATTCTATTTGAGAATATAGCTTTTATAATAAATTAAATTCTAATGTTTCATTTTGACATCTAACTTAATTTTTAATTCTGGAAAAAGTTCTGCCCTATGCAATTTAGTTCTTTCAGACAGTGCTTCAAAAAAAGGAGATTTGAAGCATTGTTAGTTTTCCATGAAATGGGTATTTCACAGCCAACCTGACTGGGCTTTCTTTGGGATTTCTTAGGCCTTATCCACCCTAATGAAAGGCTTTTTTGAGAGATGTTTGTGTATTAGCTTTTCCTAATATTTTCAAAGAGCAGTTTCATTAGAGGAAGTTGCTTGTTTCATGCACATCTGCCTATCAGGATGGAATTAAATCCTTACTCTGCTTTCACTTGAGTAAATAAAAAGGCATTTGAAATTTCCATATGGGCTATTTCCTATGAATTAACCTGTGTTTGGCCATGGAATTAGAGTATCCCTGAGAGTTATGGGGATAAAATAATTTAATGTATAAATTAGGGTCTACACACATGTAAAAAGAGCAGGAAGGGTGAAGGGTGGGATGGCTGTAGTCACTGGTTGGAGAAATAGTCATTGATAACTTTGGCCTGAAGTACTACCCTGGGTGGTTGGCTGAGAAACTTCTTCAATTCTCAACTTTACCTAAAGATTCCATCACTGTCTCAGTCTATGTCATCAGACTGGGAGCTCACTGAGGAATCTAAGAAATCACCCCATTTGGTTTCCATAAACTCCAAGAATAATGCCCTCCTTCCACCACCTAAACCTGGAGGTATTCAGAAAAGGGGGTTCTGAGTAACATAGTTTCCAGATTTTTCTCAGCATTGCACAAGAGACATTAGAAGGAGGTGTCCAGTTGACAACAGCCCAGCATCATCTATCAGACACACAATGAAAAGTGTCATCAAGTTTCAGGACAATGAGAGTGCCCTATCCTTCCATGTGTTTAGTGAGACTTTATCTTAAAGTATCAACCCAGTCTTTGGACACCTATGATGTACCTGGTGTTGTGGTAGGCACTGTGAATAAGGTGACCTTTTTTTTTTCTTTTTTGCTTAAAGCTACAAAACCAAATTATAGTATAAATATACATATATCCATATATATGTATATGTGTGTCTCATTTTTTCCTAGGAAATTAACACAATTTAATGCAGATGTGCTAGCAATAATTTCTAGGGGACTTTAATAGTTTGTTGGAATAAGTAAACTGATTATCTGGAATCAAGAATGTCACAGAAATTTAAAAATATTAACTACTCCATACATTATAACATATAGTTATTCTAAACTTGTGGGCATCAAGAGAAGGAGAAAGTCCACTACAGCTCTACCTGGGAAATTGAGCCTTCCAGAGAATATGACATAATTTTGTCACTCAAAACTTGTTTTTATATTTTTCAATATGTGTAGTTATCTTCAGTAGCCATCTGGCTTCAGAATGTTTTTGTTGACAAGTGGTATAGTAGAATACAAAGTCTTTGGGGTTGGGTACCATAACTAAGACATCTATTCTTATTTATTAACAAAATATTCAGTACATGGTAGAGACTATACAAATGGCATTAATACTTACAGTAATTCAAATAAGACAGTCCTAGACAATGTTAGGATATGTTTATGTGACCTCTAGGAGAGTGATGTCAGTTTCTCTTCCAAAAGACCTCACAGGGTGGCATTTATTTTCTTGCTAAATTTTTTCAGTGGCTCAGATTGTGACCTTCATCCTTAAGCTGCAGAAACCTGACTTTGTCGGCATATTGAGACTGCATTCATTCTTCTGAAACATATGCACTTCAACCAAACTCGTGAAACTGATGAATAAATTCAGAATATCAATTTATTCATTTAATGAAAATAATACATTTCTACTAGAATAAAAAAATTTCATTCCCCATAGGGACTAAAAGGTGCAAAGTTCATATGAGTAATGAAAAGCCAGAAAATAATGATAATTGGTGAACATTGAATTAAAATAAAACAGGAGTTGATGGAATTAATACCAGGCTAAGACTGGAATGGCTCTGTCATTAAGACTAGAATATGTAAATTCTGCTAGATATTTTATTTAGCATTTATCTCCACAGAATGGCCTTGAAAAAGAAACCATGATATCCATGGCTCTTTATCTAAAGTTTTCTCTCCTCTGAGCAGAGTATTGCAGGGTATTGCTGGCATATGCCCATGTCATTATTGTTGTTCACCTCCTATTCTCCTATGACTGAAATAATTCTTTGCAATTTCTTTATTCTTTCAGATTATAATTTCCATATTCTTTATTTCACAAAGCCAGTGTTTCTCTCTGTTCTACTCCATGATGTGTGGATTATGTCAGTTAAGACTTAATGGTAATTCTTCTTTTTCTCATAGTCAAGTTCCTTAACATCTAAGCATTTACTACAACATTGATATTCACCACATATTAAAAGATACATCTGGGAGGAGGGGCAAGATGACCAACTAAATGCAGCTTCCGAAAGAGGATCCTGTCTAAAAGGAATGATAACATCCAGAAACAGCCCAATTAGGCTGAAGACTTGGAGCCCAGCCCAGAAAGAAATCATAACTGCAGGTCACCTCTGCTAAGGCAAGCTGCAACTCCAAGAAACCAAGCTTCAGGTACAAAATTCATCTGAAACGAAAAGTGTCCATCCCCTCCCCCAAGAAAGCTGTGGGGATTTTTTGCTTTTCTGTCTCCTTTCTTTTTTGTCTTCGTTTGCTCCTGCAGGTTTTCTACAGACAAATGGTGAACTGTGGACATTTTGTCTCACCCCACAGGTGAGTGCTGTGGGAAATGGGGACTACTTCCTCAGAGGGACCCTGCTGTGACTTTGAACACTTTCTTGGTAGGCAGAAAAATTGAACTAAAGTCTTTCCTGCCCTTCTGAACTTCCAGAACACCCTTCCCCCCTTATCTGATGAACCAGAAGCCTAACTCCTATTGAGACTGAGGAAGGAAGTTCTTGAGCAGTGCCCGACTCCCCCCACTAGCGCCCCCACTAGCAAGAGACTCTGGGGACCCGCGCAGAATCACCGGCACCAGGAAGTCTGCCAGCAACTGCACGTCCCGTGCCCACCATGGCCAGGGAGTCCACTGGTAACCAGCAGCCCCATACCCCGTGCCTGCCAGGACTCCATATGTCCGCCCTGGCAAGGGACTTGCCAGCAACCGCACGGCCCAGCAACCCATGCCTGCCCCAGCCAGGGACTCCACCAACAACTGTGTGGCCCTGTGCCCCGTGCCTGCTGGGCCTCCATATGCCCACCCTGGTCAGGTACTTCACCAACAACTGTGCAGCCCCGTGCCCCTCGCCCACCATGCCTCTGTAAGCCTGCACTGGCTAGGGACTCCACTGCAACCGGGTGGCCCTGTGCCCTGAACCCACAGGACTTCTGCCCACCCCGGCCAGGAACTCAGGGAGCCATGCAACCCATGTCCTCTCTCCCATACCCTCGCTGCCTCCACACAGTCCTAGCCATCTGGCCAGGAACTCTGGTAGCAGCGTGACCGATGACCTCTCTCCAGAGCCCTCCCTGCCACTGTGTGGAGCCCTCCTCCAGGCCAGAGACAGCTGGGGCCTTGGGGTCTCTGTGCCAAAGTCACTGGGAGACAGGCACTCCCAGAGCTGTGTGCACCACCCCTTGTCCTGTTGCTGGATCTGGTTGTGCCACACTTCAGAGCTGCTCCCACAGCCAGAACTCCCTGGCTGGGGCTCCAAGAGGAGTTACACAGGGTCACTCCCTACAAAGATCCAGCAAGAATAGAGTGACCCTGCCGGGATCTAATCTCAGAGAGACAGCTCCCCAATTCTGAAGACAGACAGAAGCAATGGTGAAAAACAATAATGGGGTGGAATCAATGGAAAAACTCTAGCAATATGAATAATCAGAGTAGATCAACTCCCCCAAGGAACAACAAGGCAGACACAGCACAAGATCCCATGCATAAACAAATGGCTGAGATATCAGAAATTGAATTCAGAATCTGGATAGCAAATAAGATTGAATTAGAATTTCAAGCAGCAATCCAAAAAATATATCAAGAATTCAATGAATTCAAAGACAAAATGACCAAAGATTTTGACACATTGTGACAAGAAGTTGCAGCCCTTAAAGATCTGACAAATACAGTAGAATCCCTCAGTAACAGAATGGAGCAAGCAGAAGAAAGGATTTCTGACATTGAAGACAAAGCTTTTGAATGCTCCCAAACATTCAAAGAGGAAGAGAAATGGAGGGCAAAAACAGATCACTCAGAGAGCTCTGGGATAATTCAAAGAAAACCAATATTTGCCTAATAGGGATCCCCGAAAGAGATGAAGTGGCATTACAAGGCACAGAGTCTCTTCTTCATGAGATTATGAAAGAGAACTTTCCAGACATGCCAAGAGATTCTGAAATTCAGATAGCAGACAGTTTCAGAACTCCAGCATGACTCAACCAAAATAAAACATCCCCCAGACACATCATAATCAATTTCACTAAAGTTAATAAGAAGGAGAAAATTCTGAAAGCAGCCAGACGTAAGAAAACCATAACCTAAAAGAATATTAGAATAACTGCAGATCACCCTGCTAAAACCTTTCAAGCTAGAAGAGGATGATCATCAAATTTTATTCTCAAAAAACAAAATAACTTTGAACCCAGAATCCTGTATCCAGCTAAACTGAGTTTCATTTATGATGGAGAAATTAAATACTTTAATGACATTCACATGTTGAAGAAATTTACCATAACTAAACTAGCTCTCCAGGATATTCTTAGACCTATTCTCCATAAAGACCAGCGTAATAATCCACCACAAGAGTAAACTCACCCAGAAACTTTTGATCAAATTCCAACTTCCACAGTCGCAAAAGGATTAAAAATGTCCACTGGACTTATGAAAGGCTTATCTATATTCTCAATAAATGTGAATGGTTTAAATTGTCCTCTAAAGAGGCACAGGTTGGCTGACTGGATACAAAAACTCAGGCCAGATATCTGCTGCATATAAGAATCTCATCTTACCTTAAAAGATAAAAATAGACTCAAGGTGAAGGGATAGTCATCTATATTCCAGGCAAATGGAAAGCAGAAAAAAGCAGGTGTTGAAATCCTATTCACAGATATAATAAACCTTAAACCAACCAAAATAAGGAACAATAAGGATGGACACTTCATATTTGTTAAAGGTAATACTCAAAATGATGAGATTTCAATTATTAATATTTGTGCACCCAACCAGAATGTGCCTCAATTTATAAGAGAAACTCTAACAGACATGAGCAACTTGACTTTCTCCAGTTTCATAGTAGTCAGAGATTTTAACACCCCTTTAGCAGTGTTGCACAGATCCTCCAAAAAGAAGCTGAGAAAAGAAATTTTAGATTTAAACTTAACCATTCAACATCTGAATTTAACAGACATCTACAGAACATTTCATCCCAACAAAAATGAATAAACATTCTTCTCATCAGCCCACAGAACATACTCCAAAATCGATCACATCCTAGGTCACAAGTCTATCCTCAGCAAATTTTAAAAAATAGAAATTAATCCTTGAATCTTCTCAGAACATCATAGAATAAAAGTTGGACTCAATTAACAACAGAAACCTGCATACTCATACAAAAACATGGAAGCTAAATAACCTTATGCTGAAGGATAGATGGGTCATAGACGAGATTAAAAATGAAATTACCAAATTTTTGGTACAAAAAGACAATGAAGATATGAATTATCAGAACCTATGGGATACAAAGGCAGTCCTAAGAGGGAAATTTATGGCAAGCCTTCTTAAGAAAAACAGAAAGAGAGGAAGTTAACAACTGCATGGGACATCTCAAGCTACTGGAAAAGAAAGAATATTCCAACCCAAACCCGGTAGAAGAAAAGAAATAACAAAAATTAGTGCAGAATTAAATAAAATTGAAAACAAAATAATTATACAACAAATCAATAAATCAAAAAGTTGGTTTTTTGAAAAGGTCAATAAAATAGATAAACCTTTGGCTAACCTAATCACGAAAAAAAGAGTAAAATCTCTAATTTCATCAATCAGAAATGGTAAAGATGAAACAACAAAAGACCCATCAGAAATTCAAAAAATTCTTAATGAATATTACAAGAAACTTTACTCTCAGAAATATGAAAATCTGAAGGAAATTGACCAATATGTGAAAGCATGCCACCTACAAAGACTTAGTCAGAATGAAGTGGAAATGTTGAACAGGTGTATATCAAGTTCCAAAATAGCATCAACCATACAAAATCTCCCTAAAAAGAAAAGCCCTGGACCAGATGGCTTCACATTAGTATTCTACCAAACCTTTAAAGAGGAACTAGTGCCTATATTACTAAACCTCTTCCAAAATATAGAAAAAGAAGGAAGACTAGACAACACGTTCTATGAAGCAAACATCACCTTGATCCCTAAACCAGGGAAAGGCCAAACAAGAAAAGAAAATTATAGACCAATGTCACTAATGAATATTGATGCTAAAATACTCAATAAGATACTAACAAACAGAATCCAACAACACATCAAAAAAATTATACACCATGACCAAGTGGGATTTATCCCAGTGTCTCAAGGCTGGTTCACTATACATAAATCTATAAATATAATTCATCACATAACCAAATTAAAAAACAAAGACCATACGATTCTCTCACTTGATGCAGAAAAAACTTTTGATAATATCCAGCATCCCATCCTGATCACAACACTTAAGAAAATTGGTCTAGAAGGGACATTTCTTAAACTAATGAAGGCAATCTACAGCAAACCCATAGCCAATATCGTATTGAACAGAGTTAAATTGAAATCATTTCCACTTAGATCAGGAACCAGGTAAGGTTGCCCATTGTCTGTCTCCATTGCTCTTTAACATTGTAATGGAAGTTTTAGCCATTGCAATTAGGGAAGAATATGCAATCAAGGGTATCCACATAGGGTCAGAAGAGATCAAACTTTCACTCTTCACAGATGATATGATTGTATATCTGGAAAACACCAGGGATTTTACTACAAAACTTTTAGAAGTGGGATCAAGAAATATAGCAATGTCTCAGGCTACAAGATCAACACCCATAAATCTGTAGCCTTTATATATACCAACAATAGCTGAGCCAAAAAAACAGTCAAAGACTCTATTTCTTTCACAGTAGTGCCAAAGAAGATGAAATATTTGGAAGTTTACCTTAAAAGAACATGAACGATCTCTATAAAGAGAACTATGAAACTTTAAGAAAAGAAACAGCTGAAGATGTTGACAAATGGAAAAACATACCATGCTCATGTGTGGGAATAATTAACATTGTTAAAATGTCTATACGACACAAAGCAATATATAATTTTAATGCAATTCTTATTAAAGCTCCATTGTCATATTTTAAAGATCTCAAAAAAACAATACTTTGTTTTATATGGAATCAGAAAAAAACCTCGAATACCCAAGACATTACTCAGAAATAAAAACAAAGCAGGAAGAATCACGCTACCAGAACTGAGACTGAACTATAAATCAATAGTGATCAAAACAGCATGGTACTGGCACAAAAACAGAGAGGTAGATGTCTGGAACAGAATAGAGAACTAAAAGATGAATCCAGCTACTTACTGTTATCTGATCTTTGACAAGCCAATAAAAACATTCAGTGGGGAAAAGATTCCCTATTTAACAAATGGTGCTGGGTGAACTGGCTGGCGACTTGTAGAAGACTGAAACTGGACGCATACCTTTCACCATTAACTAAGATAGACTCTCACTGGATAAAAGTTTTAAACTTAAGACATGAAACTATAAAAATACCAGAAGAAAGTGCAGGGAAAACTCTTGAAGCCTGGGTGAATATTTTACGAGGAGGACTCTCCAGGCAATTGAAGTAGTATCAAAAATACACTACAGGGATCTAATCAAACAAAAAGCTTCTGTACAGCCAAGAACATAGTAAGCATAGCAAGCGGACAGCCCTCAGAATGGGAGAAAATATTTGCAGGTTATATCTCTGACAAAGGTTTAATAACCAGAATCCACAGAGAACTCAAACGTATTAGCAAGAAACGAACAAGTGATCCCGTTTTAGGGTGGGCAAAAGACTTGAAGAGAAACTTCTCTAAAGAAGATAGGTGCATGGCCTACAGACAGATGAAAAATGCTCACCATCCTTAATCTTCAGAGAAATGCAAATCAAAACTACTTTGAAATATCACCTAACTCCAGTAACATTAGCCCACATAACAAAATACCCAAACTGGAGATGTTGGCGTGGATGTGGAGAAAAGGGCACACTTCTACACTGCTGGTGAGAATGCACACTAATTCATTCCTTTTGGAAGGATGTTTGAGGAATACCTAGAAATCTAAAAATAGATATGCCATTTGATCCTATAATTCCTTTACTAGTTATATACCCCAAAGACCAAAAATCACAATATAACAAAGACATCTGTACCAGAATGTGTATTGCTGCCCAATTATTAATTGCTAAGTCATGAAAGAAGCCCGAGTACCCGTCAACCCATGAATGGACTAGCAAATGTGGTACATGTATACCATGGAATATTATGCAGCCTTAAAGAAAGATGGAGACTTTACCTCTTTCATGTTTACATGGATGGAGCTGGAACATATTCTTCTTAGCAAAGTATCTCAAGAATGGAAGAAAAAGTATTCAATGTACTCAGCCCTACTATAAAGCGAATTTATAGCTTTCATATGAAGGCTATAACCCAACTATAGCACAAGAATATGGGGAAAAGTCCAAGGGAGGGGAGGCGAGGAGGAAGATTGGGGTGGAGGGAAGGTAATTGATGGGGTCATACCTACAGTGCATCTTAGAATGGGATATTGGTGGGATTACACCTGCGGTGCATCTTACAAGGGTACATGTGAAACTTAGTTAATGTAGAATATAAATGTCTTAACACAATAACTAAGAAAATGTCAGGAAGGCTATGTTAACTAGTGTGATGAAAATGTGTCAAACCGTCTATAAAACCAGTGTATGGTGCCCCATGATCGCATTAATGTACACAGCTATGATTTAATAACAAAAAAAAGAATGGGTATAGGTGAAACTTACTAAATGCAGAATACAAATGTCTACATACAATAACTAAGAAAATGCCATGAAGGCTATATTAAACAGTTTGATGAAAATTAGAAAAAATAATAAAAGATACATCTTGTGTCATATGTCATTTATATGCTTTCTAGCTTTTATGTCATCCTCCCAGAAGTCTTACAAAGTAGGCATCATTAATGCTATATTTTGATGAGGACAGTGATGTTCAGGGTGGTTAATTCTGAACCAGATCACCCTGCATTGTGAGCGAGCAGTGCAGATTCAGAAGTTGTCTGTTGCTCCTAAGCCTATTTATACTACCTTTCTCTGAAAGGGTATAGGAAAAGTAGTTGTAACACTCTTTCTGGTATTGATTTCTTTTTCAATACAGACTATATTAGATGATATCAACCCCTAATAATTTCAATTACTATCTACAACAAAGTTTATTATAAAGTTGAAATTTTCCAAACTGAGCATGTTGTCAGAAGGAAATGCTAAGTAGAGAAGAGTGAGATTATGTAACTGAAACATTGATTCCAAGACTTCTACACGTTTCTTCCTGGATCCAATCTCCAGATATCAATCAGTACTACCAATAAGTGTTCTTGTTGATTCAACATATGGTCCTGTATGACTACTGGACAAAGAAAGCTGGAGTGTTCATATAAGGGGCAAGAGTCATGCAAAACTCTCTAATGTCTACTCATTTCCCTCTGAATAAAGGCTTCCTATGAATTTCTGTGACTGTGACTTCTAGGTTCCTAAATAAACTGGCCTACTGTTACTTTCTTCCTTCATCTCCTATGCTGTACCCTTTGTTCCAATAGTCTAAAACTTTGCTACCCTCATCATTCCGAGAATGTATCATACACTGTCCCATTTCAGGCCATACGAAATTTCTTCTGCCAGAATAGTACTGGCATAACATATACTCTGTCTTTCTCTCACTTTGTCCTTCTTCCACCATTAGTCATTATAAAATTTGATTTCCGCCATCTAACATATTTTGCTCATAAAAGATTGGCTGACATGGAATAGAATCTCAATAAATATTTGATGAATGAATGAACACTGGATTTCAATTAACATAATGTTCTTTCAGAGGAAATTCAGGAATTCATCTTTAGGCTGCTGATAAATTATTTTTCCTTGGCAAGGATGGTTCAAAGTGCTAGGTAACAGCCTTACAGTGAGCATTGTGCCTGGTCAACTGTTTTCTACCAAATTTTCAAGTTAACAACATAACTTTGCAATTTTAGGAGTTAGAAAAAGAAGAACTAAAGTTAGAAGGAAAAAACAAGAAAATAAAAAATACTAGATAAAAACAAAATAGAAAATAGAAAAATAATAGAGAAGATCAATGAAACCAAAAGTGGATTACTTGAAAAGATCAAAACTTTAGCTAGATAAACTAAAAAAAGAGAAGACTCGAATTACTATAATCAGAAATAAAATTAGAAATATTATTATCAATTCTAGAAAATTTTTCAAAAATTATAAGAGAATATTATGAATAATTACAGACCAGATAATTGAACAGAATGACTTGGATGAAATGGACAGATTTCTTTCTTTTTATTTTTTTAATTAAATCATAGCTGTGTACATTAATGCGATCATGGGGCACCATACACTGGTTTTATAGATGTTTGAAACATTTTCATCACACTGGTTAACATGGCCTTGCTGGCATTGTCCTAGTTATTGTGCTAAGACATTTACATTCTACATTTACTAAGTTTCACATATACCCTTGTAAGATGCACCGCTGGTGTAATCCCACCAATCGCCCTCTCTCTGCCCACCTCCCACTTACCTCCCCTCCCTTTTCTCCTTCCCCTTATTCTTGGGTTATAACTGGTTTATAGTTTTCATGTGAAAGCCATAAATTAGTTTCATAGTAGGGCTAAGTACATGGGATAATTTTTCTTCCATTCTTGAGATACTTTACTAAGAAGAGTATGTTGCAGCTCCATCCATGTAGACATGAAAGAGATAGTCTCCATCTTTCTTTAAGGCTGCATAATATTCCAAGGTGTACGTATACCACAATTTATTAATCCATTCATGGATCGATGGGCACTTGGGCTTTTTCCATGACTTAGCAATTATAAATTGGGCTGCAATAAACATTCTGGTACAAATATCTTTTTTATGATGTGATTTTTGGTCTTCTGGGTATATGCCTAGTAGAGGAATTATAGGATTGAATGGCAGGTCTATTTTTAGAACTCTCAGTGTTCTCCAAACATCTTTCCAAAAGAAATGTATTAATTTGCATTCCCACCAGCAGTGTAGAAGTGTTCCCTTTATTCCGCATCCATGCCAACATCTCTGGTTTTGGGATTTTGTGATATAGGCTAATCTTATCACAAGATAAGTGTGATATCTCAGAGTTAGATATCACTAAGTAGTTTAGATGGAGTTAGATGATACCTCAAAGTAGTTTTGATTTGCATTTCTCTGATGATTAAAGATGGTGAGCATTTTTTCATATGTCTGTAGGCCACGCCCCTGTCTTCTTCAGAGAAGTTTCTCTTCAAGTCCCTTGCCCAGCCTGTGATGGGATCACTTGTTCTTTTCTTGCTTATACATTTGAGTTCTCTGTGGATTCTGTTTATTAAACCTTTGTTGGAGACATAACCTGCAAATATCTTCTCCCATTCTGAGGGCTGTTTGCTTACTTTACTTACTGTGTTCTTGGCTGTGCAGAAGCTTTTTAGTTTGATCAGGTCCCAGAGTGTATTTTTGAAGTTGCTTCAATTGCCTGGGGGATCCTCCTCATAAAATACTCACCCAGACCGATTTTTTCAAGGGTGTTCCCTGCACTCTCGTCTAGTATTTTTATAGTTTCATGTCTTAAGTTTAAATCTTTAATCCAGTGACAGTCTATCTTAGTTAATGATGAAAGGTGTGGATCCAGTTTCTGTCTGCTACAGGTTGCCAGCCAGTTCACCCAGCAGCATTTTTTAGAGAATCTTTTCTCCATTGAATGTTTTTAATTGGCTTGTCAAAGATCAGATAACGGTAAGTAGCTGGATTCATCTCTTGGTTCTCTATTCTGTTCCAGACATCTACTTCTCTGTTTTTTGTGCCAGTACCATGGTGTTTTGATCACTGTTGATTTGTAGTATAGTCTTAGGTCTGGTAGCGTGATTCCTCCAGCTTTGTTTTTATTTCTGAGTAATGTCTTGGCTATTCGAGGTTTTTTCTGATTCCATATAAAGTGAAGTATTGTTTTTTCAAGATCTTTAAAGTATGACAGTGGAGCTTTAATAGGGATTGCTTTAAAATTATATATTGCTTTGGGTAGTATGGATATTTTAACAAAGTTCATTCTTCCCAGGCATGAGCATGGTATGTTTTTCCATTTGTTAACATTTTCAGCTACTTCTTTTCTTTGAGTTTCATAGTTCTCTTTATAGAGACCTTTAATGTCCTTTGTTAGATAAACTCCCAAATATTTTGTCTTCTTTGGCACTACTGTGAATGGAATAGAATCCTTAACTGTTTTTTCAGCTTTACTATTGTTGGTATGTATAAAAGCTACTGATTTATGAATTTTGATTTTGTAACCTGAGACGCTGCTGTATTCCTTGATCTCGTCTAAGAGTTTTGTAGTAGAATTTGTGGTGTTTTCCAGATACACCATCATATCATCTGTGAAGAGCAAATGTTTGATCTCTTCTGACCCTATATGGATACCCTTGATCGCCTTTTCTTCCCTAATTGCCATGGGTAAAACTTCCATTACAATGTAACAGAGCAGTGCACACAATGGGAAGCCTTGTCTGGTTCCAGATCTGAGTGGAAATGATTTCAATTTAACTCCATTCAGTACCGTATTGACTGTGGGTTTGCTGTATGGCCTCTATCAGTTGAAGAAATGTCCCTTCTATACCAATTTTCTTAAGTGTTCTGATCATGAAGGGATGCTGTATATTATCAAAAGCTTTTTCTGCATCAATTGAGGGAAACATATGGTCTTTGTTTTTTAATTTGTTTATGTGCTGAATTATACTTATAGATTTATGGATATTAAATCAGCCTTGAGACACTGGGATAAAACCAACTTGGTCATGATGTATAATTTGTTTGATGTGTTTCTGGATTCTGCTTATTAGGATCTTGTTGAATATTTTTGCATCGATTTTCATTAGTGAATTTTGTCTATAATTTTCTTTTCTTGTTGGATCTTTTCCTTGTTTGGGGATCAGGGTGATGTTTGCTTCATAGAACGTGGTTGGGTAGTCTTCTTTCTTTTTCTATATTTTGAAATAGGTTGAGTAATATAGGAACTAATTCCTCTTTGAAGGTTTGGTAGAATTCTGACGCGAAACCATCTGGTCCCGGGCTTTTCTTTTTAAAAGTTTTTTTATGGTTAATGCTAGTTCAGAACTTGATATTGGCCTGTTCAACATTTCCACTTGATTCTGGCTAAGTCTTGGAAGGTGACGTGCTTACAAGTATTGGTCAATTTCCTTCAGGTTTTCATATTTCTGAAAATAAAGTTTCTTTTAATATTCGTTAAGGATTTTTTTAATTTCTGAGGAGTTTGTTGTTATTTCATCTTTGTCATTTCTGATTGAACAGATTAGAGATTTTACTCTTTTTTTCCTGGTTAGATTTGCCAAAGGTATATCTATTTTATTGACCTTTTCAAGAAAACGACTTTTTGATTTATTGATCTGTTGTATAATTCTTTTATTTTCAGTTTCATTTAATTCTCCTCTGATTTTGGTTATTTCTTTTCTTCTACTGGGTTTTGGTTTGGAATGTTCTTCCTTTTGCAGTTGCTTGAGATGTCCCATTAAGTTGTTAACTTCTTCTCTTTTCTCTTTTCGTTCTCTTGAGGAAGGCTTGCAGTTCTATAAATTTCCCTCTTAGAACTGCCTTTGTGGTATCCCGGAGGTTCTGAAAATTTCTGTCTTCATTTTTGTTTTTTTTTACAAAAATCTGGCAATTTCCTTCTTAATCTCATCTATTACACAGCTATCATTCAGCATAAGGTCATTTAACTTCCATGTTTTTGTATGAGTATGCAGATTCCTGTTGTTACTGAGCTCAACTTTTTTCCATGGTAGTCCAAGAAGATGTAAGGAATAATTTCTATTCCTTTAAATTTACTGAGGTTAGACTTGTGACCTAAGATGTGATTGATTTTTGAGTATGTTCTGTGGACTTATGAGAAGTATGTGTTTTCAGTTTTGTTGTGATGAAATGTTCTGTAGATGTCTGTTAAATCCAAATGTTGGATGGTTAGGTTTAAATCTAAAATATTTTGGCTCAACTTCTTATTGGAGTATTGATCCAACACTGCCAAAGGAGTGTTGAAATATCCAACTATTATGAAACTGGAGGAAATCAAGTTTCTCTTATAAACTGAGGTGCATTCTGGTTTGGTGCATAGAAACTAAGTATTGAAATCTCATCATATTGAGTATTACCCTTAACAAATATGAAGTGACCATTCTTATCCTTCCTTACTTTTGTTGGTTTCAAGCCTATTGTATCTGCAAATATAATTGCAACACCTGCTTTTTTCTGATTATTATTTGCCTGAAATATGGATGACCATTTTTCACCCTAAGTGTAGATTTGTCTTTCAATGCAAGATGTGACTCTTGTATGAAACAAATATCCTGAATTTTTCTATCCAGTCAGCTAACCTGTGCCTCTTCAGAGGACAGTTTAAGCCATTCACATTAATGGAGAATATTGATAAGTCTGGTAAAATTTTGGGTATTGAGTTTTTCAAAAGTCCAGTAGACATTTTTAATTCTTTCACCACTGTGGAAGTTGTAGTTTGATCAAAAGTTTCTGAGTGAGTTTACTTTTGTGGTAAAGGATTGGGCTGTCATTATGGAGAATAGTTCTTAGTATATCCAGAAGAGCTGGTTTGGTTATGGCAAATTTCTTCAACATGTGAATGTCAATAAAGTGTTTAATTTCTCCATCATAAATGAAACTCAGTGGAGATGGATACAGGATCCGGGATTGAATGCTATTTTGCTTTAGGAGATTAAAAGTCGATGACCACCATCTTCTGGCTTGAAAAGTTTCAGCAGAGAGATCTGCAGTTATTCTAATATTCTTCCCTTTGCTGGTAATGAATTTCTTACATCTGGCTGCTTTCAGAATTTTCTCTTTCATATTAACTTTAGTGAAGTTAATTATGATATGCCTGGGGGATGTCTTATTCGGATTGAGTCGTGCTGGGGTTCTGAAACTGCTATCTGTATTTCAGAATCTCTTGGCATGTCTGGAAAATTCTCTTTCATAATTTCATGGAGAAGGGCCTCTGTGCCTAGTGAGGCCACTTCAATAGTTTCACGGATTCCAATGGGACAGACATTAGCCTTTTTCGAATTATCCCAGAGGTCTCTGAGAGAATGGTCTGTTTTTCCTCTCCATTTCTCTTCCTCTTTGAAAGTTTGGGAGCATTCAAAGGCTTTGTCTTTGATGTCAGAAATCCTTTCTTCTGCTTGCTCCACTCTGTTACTGAAGGATTCTACTGTATTTTTCAGATCTTTAAGACTGCAAATTCTTGCTTCAGTGTGTCAAAATCTTTGGTGGTTTTGTCTTTAAATTCATTAAATTCTTGAGACAACTTTCGAATTTCTCCTCAAATTTCTAATTCCGATTTTGAATTGTTGCTCGAATTACTAATTCCAAATTTTCCGCCATTTTATTAATCTTGTTTTCGAATCAAATTTTGAATTTGATTTCTGACATCTCAGCCAGCTGTTTATGAACGGGATCTTCAGTTACAATTGCCATGTCTTTCTTTGGTAGGGGGTGGTTGATCTCTTCTGGTTATTCATGTTACCAGAGTTTTTCCACTGATTCCACCCCATGATTGTTTTACACCATTTGACTTTTCCACTGGAGCTTTGTCAAAGACCCATACAGTGCTTTGGCCTGAGAAACTGGGGACCTGTTTGGTGTTGTGGGGCTAAGTGGTTCTGTCTTCTATCTAGCTGGTTTCTGTTCCACCATAGTGAGTTACCTTGGATTGAAGTCTCTACTATGGAGAAATACCAGCAATTAAGTCACCCTGCCCACCACAGGCAACAATTGGAAAAGGTAAATCAAACCTTCCTACAACCACACACCCAGGGCACACACCTGAATAGTCCTTGGGCAATTGGCTCAGTTCTAAAGGTCCAAATCAATTGTCTTAGTCAGCACCTGTCTCAGGTGGGAGAGTTTAAAAGGTCTCTGGAAACTGGATCATAGGTGTCTGGTGACTATTCTGATATGGCTTGTTCCAGTGCTGCATGGAGTCACAGGGAGCCACACAGCAAATAGGTCCATCTGGGAACGTTGATGCCTCCTTCCCCACCTTGCACCTCTGTCACAACCATTCACTGATAGCCCAGCAGTTGGCTGACCCCGTTGTCTGCAGTGAACAGATACTCCAGGGGTTTCCACCTGCCTGAATCACAAGGAAATCTATTTCTGCTCAGCCGGGCCGCCACGCTCTGCATCTGTCTAGCTCAAGGAGGTAAGGCCTGACAACCTCAGGTGCTTGATGGAGGCTGGGGGTTATTCATTCAGTTCCAGCCCCACCCCTGATTGATGTTACTGACAGAACAGAACAGAACAACTTTGTGGGACTTTGTTTCTGTTCCTGCTATATACCACTGCAGAAGAGAAGCTGTTTTGAATTCCCAGAGCCTGCACCTCTTCACTCCTGCAGGTTTGTATTTGGTTACCTGTGAGTTCTAGCTTGCTGCCTTCCTTTGTCTATAGGCTGATGATCTTCTGAGGGCTGGGTGCATCTTAGGCTCAGTAAAGCTGTCCTCTGGGTCAGCCCTGCCCTGGGAACTTCCCCGGCATGTGAGTGCATTTCTAGTCCCTACTCTCCACCCAGGTCGGTACCCCCTCAGGCAAACCCTTTACTCACGGGGCTTGCATTTCCGTCTCAGATCTGTTCCCATGGTGGTTGCCACCTTAGTAGATGCCCGGCCTCCTCTGGTTGCCCAGGAGACAGGGGGTGTGGCTTCAGAATATCTGGGAATGAGCCATATTATTGCAAAAGACAGCTGCTGCTCTGTGCCTCAGGGCACTGTTGCTTTGGTGTGGTTCCTTTCAGCTGACCGTCCACTCCTCACTCCCATGCCCCAGGGTCAGCACTGAACAACTGCAGTTTAGGCACTGTCCACACCCCTTGAGAAATCACCCATGAACCCAGACACCTGGGGGACAGGCCTCCAGACCTAAGAGTGATAGCAGAGTGGAGTGCTGGGAGCTCAGAGTTGTAGGTAGAGAATATATACAGTTTTATACAGATTTATGCCTGGCAGGAGAACGCTGTGGCACCCTAGTAGGGGAGGTAGGTCCAGTTTTTAGAGGGTCTCACCCGTGGAGTGTAGTGGGAGGACCATTGAACTCTGCTTGTATGTTTGTGGGGCACTCTGAGCCATTCTCAAGTAGGAGGGGACTCCTGTCCACTTGGTGATGGATTTTGTACCTTTTGTTTGTATCCTTGGGGTCGCAGCTCACCTCAGGGGGGTTGATGTGTGTTCTTCAACCTTCTCTGTTGGTGCAGCTCAAACCCACCAGGTTACTTGCTAAATTTCTGTCCTTTAACTCCTTCTGGATGGGAGCCTTTGTAGAAGGCTGGCTTCAGTCAGCCATCTTGTCTCCACCCCCAAAATGGACAGATTTCTAACAAAACTTGTACCAAAACTAAATCACAAAGAAATATTTTTTAAAATGAATAGATTGGGGAGAGACAAGATGGCGGACTGAAGCCAGCTTTCAACAGAGGCTCTCATCCAGAACGAGAGTTAAGGGACAGGAATTTAGTAAGTATCCTGGTGGATTTGAGCAGCATCAAGAGAGAAGGTTGAAGAACACACATCAACACCGCTGAAGCAAGCTGTGATCACAAGGATGCAAACAAAAGGTACAAAATCCACCACCAAGTGGACGGCAGTCCCCCTCCCCCATGAGACCGGCTCAAGAGCCCCACAATTAAACAAAAGGGCAGAAATTAAAGGACCTCCCACTACACTCCACTGGAGACACCTTCTAAAAACTGGACTTAACTCCCCTACTAGGGTGCCAGGGAATTCTCCTGCCAGGCATAAAACTGTATAAAACTTTAAAAATCCTTTGCCGACAACCCTGAATCCCCAACACTCCCCTCCCGCTCACTGAGGTCTGGAGGCCTGTCCCCCAGGAGTTCGGATTCTTGGGTGATTTCTCAAGGGGAGTGGACAGTTCCGAGCTGCAATTGGTCAGCGCTGACACTGAGGCACATGAGTGTGGAGAGGGCACTGGGCTGAGGGGGAGTCACGCCTCGGCAGCACTTCCCTGCTGTGCAGAGCAGCAGCCCTCCCCATGCATCAATATGGCCAGGCATAAAACTGAATGAAGCTCTAGCTTCCCCGCTGAGCTCTCAGCACTCCCCCCCACTCTCCCTCGGAGTCTGGGGGCCTGTCCCTCAGGAGTTCAGTTCCTTGGGTAATTTCTCGAAGGGAGTGCACAGTGCCTGAGCCACGGCTGCTCAGGGCTGACTCTGAGACATGCGAGTGAGGATAGGGCACTCGAGGAGAGGTCACTCGGCTGAGGGAGAGTCACACCTTGGTGGCACTTCCCTGCGGTGCGGTGCAGCAGCCCTTCCCGTGCAACAATACGGCCAGGCATAAAACTGAATGAAACTCTAGCTTCCCCTCATGCTCACTCGGGGGTCTGGGGGCTTGCCCCCCAGGAGTCCGGATTCTTGGGAGATCTCTCGAGGGGTGTGGACAGAGCATAAACTGCGGCTGCTCAGTGCTGACTCTGGGGCACGAGACAGAGGAGAAAAGGGTCGGCTGGGTGCCCACAGCAGAGCGGCAGTTCCTGGAGGCAAATCAACAGCCGTTTTTTCTGTAACAGCAAAATGGCTAACTTCTGGACATTCTGAAGCCACACCCCCTGTCTCCCTGGGCAACCAGAGGAGGCCACCAGTGAGCAAAGGATTTGCCTGATGCTGCTCACAAACCCGAGAAGCTTCCTGGGCAGGGCCGACACACAGAGGTAATCGGACACAAACCTCCAGCAGCAAAGACGTTTGAACTCAGAACAGCCAGTCTTCTGTAGGTGATTTTAGCAGAAACAGAGAAAGAACCCTGCAAAGTTGTCTGTTCTGTTCTGTTCTGTTAGCAACATCAATCAGGGATGGGGCTAAGCCTGAGTGAACACCTCCCTCCACCACTGGCATCAAGCACTCAAAGATGTCAGGCCCCATCTCCTCCTGCTAGATTGAGGCAGACTGGAGGGGCCTGGCAGACTTCCTTGCAATTCAGGCAGGTGAAAACACCTGGAGTATCTGTTCACTACAGGCAACTGGGTTAGCCGTCTGCAGAGATACCAGTGACTGGCTCCAATGGAGGGGCAAAGTGGGTAAGGAGACATCAACCTTCCAAGACTGATCTATTTGCAAGGTGGCTCCTCCTGACTCCACGCAGCACTGGAGTAAGCCATATCAGAGGAGTCACCTCACCCCTTTGATCCAATTCCCAGAGACCTCTTGAACTCTCCCACCCAAGAGAGGTGCCAATTGAGACAATCGATTTGGACCTTGTGAACTGAACTAATAGACTGAGGACACTTCAGGCAGTGCCCTGGGTATGTGGTTGTAGGAAGGTTTGATTTTCCTTTTTCAAATGGTGCCAGAGGTGGGCGGGCAAGGTGACTTAATTGCTGGTTTTTCCACACAGCTGAGACTTTAAGCCAGAGTAAACGTTACAATACGATCAAACAGAAACCAGCTGAAAACAAGACAGACCCACTTTGCACCACCACACAAGACAGGACCCCAGTTTCTCAGACCACAACACTGTACTGACCCTCAATAAAGCCCAAGGGAAAAATCAAACGGAGTAAAATAACCATGGGGTGGAATCAGCAAAAAAACTCTGGTAACATAAATAACCAGACTAGATCAACCCTCCCACCCCAAGAAAAGATACAGCAGATGTGATTGAAGATCCCATTCATAAACAACTGGCTGAGATGCCAGAAATCAAATTCAGAATTTGGATTGCAGACAAGATTAATAAAATGGTATTAGGAATTTGAGGAGAAATTCAAAAGTTGTCTCAAGAATTTAACGAATTTACAGACAAAACCACCAAAGACTTAGAGACACTCAAGCAAGAATTTACAGCCCTCAAAGATATGAAAAATACAGTAGAATTCCTCAGCAACAGAATGGAGCAAGCAGAAGAAAGGATTTCTGACATTGAAGATAAAGTCTTCGAACGCTCCCAATCTCTCAAAGAGGAAGAGAAATGGAGAACAAAAACGGACCACTCACTCAGAGAACTCTCAGATAATTCGAAGAAAAGCAATATACAAATAATTGGGATTTCGGAGAATGATGAAGTGGCCTCGAAGGGCACAGAGCCCCTTCTGCATGAAATTATGAAAGAAAATTTTGCACGAAATTATGAAATAAAATTTTGAGATTCTCTAGGCATGTCTAGAGAATCAGAAATTCAGATAGCAGACAGCTTCAGAACCCCAGGACGATTCAACCCCAATAAGTCATCCCCCAGGCATATCATAATTAGCTTCACTAAAGTTAACATGAAAGAGAAGATTCTCAAAGCAGCCCGGTGAAAGAAAACTATTACATACAAAGGAAAGAATATTAGAATAACTGCAGATCTCTCTGCTGAAATTTTCAAGCCAGACGAGGGTAGTCATCAACTTTTAATCACCTAAAGCAAAATAACTTTCAACCCAGGATCTTGTATCCAGCTAAACTGAGTTTCATTTATGATGGAGAAATTAAATACTTCAATGACATTCATATGTTGAAAAAATTTGCCATAAGTAAACGAGCTCTTCAGGATATTCTCAGACCTATCCTCCACAATGACCAACCCAATCCTATACAACAAAAGTAAACTCACTCAGAAACTTCAGATCAAATTCCAACTTCCACACTGGCGAAAGGATTAAAAATGTCCACTGGACCTTTGAAAAACGCGATACCTGGGCGACACCTGTGGCTCAGTCGTTAAGGAGCAGACCCCATATACCAAGGGTGGCAGGTTCAAACCCGGCCCTGGCCAAACAGCAACCAAATAATAGCCTGGCATTGTGCTGGGTGCCTGTAGTCCCAGCTACTAGGGAGGCAAGAGAATCAATTAAGCCCAGGAGTTGGAGGATGCTGTAAGCTGTGTGAGGCCATCGCACTCTACCGAGGGCCAGAAAGTGAGACTCTGTCTCTACAAAAAAAAAAAGACAAAAGAAAAACTCGATATCCAAAATTGCACCAGACTTAACAATACTCTCCATTAATGTGAATGGCTTAAACTGTCCTCTAAAGAGGCAGAGGTTAGCAGACTGGATACAAAAACTCAAGCCAGATATTTGTTGCATACAAGAGTCACATCTTAACTCAAAAGACAAAAACAGACTCAGGGTGAAAGGATGGTCATCCATATTTCAGGCAAATTGTAATCAGAAAAAAGCTGGTGTTGCAATTTTATTTGCAGATACAGTAGGCTTTAAAACAACAAAGGTAAGGAAGGACAAGAATGGTCACTTCATATTTGTTAAGGGTAATACTCAATATGATGAGATTTCAATTATTAATATCTATGCACCCAACCAGAATGCACCTCAATTTATAAGAGAAACTCTAACAGACATGAGTAATTTGATTTCCTTCAGCTCCATAATCGTCGGAGATTTCAACACTCCTTTGGCAGTGTTGGATTGATCCTCCAGCAAGAAGCTGAGCAAAGAAATCTTAGATTTAAACCTAACCATCCAGTATTTAGATTTAGCAGAAATCTACAGAACATTTCATCCCAAAGAAACTGAATACACATACCTATCAGCCCATGGAACTTAAACAAAAATTGACCACATTTTAGGTCACAAGTCTAACCTCAGTAAATTTAAAGGAATAGAAATTATTCCTTGCATTTTCTCGCACCATCATGGAATAAGCTTGAATTGAGTAACAACAGGAATCTGCATACTAATACAAAAACATGGAAGTTAAATAACCTTATGCTGAATGATAGCTGGGTTAGAGATGAGATTAGAAAAGGAATTGCCAATTTTTTGGAACAAAATGACAATGAAGACACAAACTATCAGAACCTCTGGGAAACCGCAAAGGCATTTCTAAGAGGGAAATTTATAGCACTGCAATCCTTCCTCAAGAGAACGGAGACAGAGGAAGTTAACAACTTAATGGGACATCTCGAGCAACTGGAAAAGGAAGAACATTCCAACCCCAAACCCAGTAGAAGAAAAGAAATAACCAAAATTAGAGCAGAATGAACTGAAATTGAAAACAAAAGAATAATACAACAGATCAATAAATCAAAAAGCTGGTTTTCTAAAGGTCAATAAAATAGATAAACCTCTGGCCAAACTAATCAGAAAAAAAAAGTCAAATCTCTAATATCATCAATCAAAAACAACAAAGACTAAATAACAACAGATTCGTCAGAAATCCCAAAAATCCTTAATGAATATTACAAGAAAATTTATTCTTAGAAATATGAAAATTGGAAGGAAATTGACCGATACTTGGAAGCACGCCACCTTCCAAGACTTAGCCAGAATCAAGTGGAAATGTTGTACAGACCCATATAAAGTTCAGATATAGAATCAACTATACAAAACTTCCCTAAAAAGAAAAGCCGGGGCCAGATGGTTTCACGTCAGAATTCTACCAAACCTTTAAAGAGGAATTAGTACCTATGTTACTCAACCTGTTCCAAAAGGTAGAAAAAGAAGGAAGACTGCCCAAAATGTTCTATGAAACAAACATCACCCAGATCCCCAAAACCAGGAAAAGACCCTACAAGAAAAAAAAATTATAGACAAAATCACTAATGAATATAGATGCAAAAATATTCAACAAGATCCTAACAAACAGAATCCAGCAACACATCAAACAAATTATACATCCTGACCAAGTTGGTTTTATCCCAGGGTCTCAAGGCTTATTCAATATACGTAAATCTATAAATGTAAATCAGCATATAAACAAATTAAAAACCAAAGACCATATGATTATCACACTTGATGCAGAAAAAGCTTTTGATAATATCCAGCATCCCTTCATGATCAGAACACTCAAGAAAATTGGTCTAGAAGGGACTTTTCTTAAACTGATAGAGGCCATCTACAGCAAACACACAGCCAATATCATATTGAATGGAGTTAAATTGGAATCATTTCCACTCAGATCAGGAACCAGACAAGGCTGCCCGTTGTCTCCACTGCTTTTCAACATTGTAATGGAAGCTTTAGCCACCCCAATTAGGGAAGAAAAGGCGATCAAGGGTATCCATACAGGGTGAGAAGAGATCAAACTTTTGGTCTTCGCAGATGATATGATTGTGTATCTGGAAAACACTAGGGAATCTACTACAAAACTCCTAGAAGTGATCAAGGAATACAGCAGCGTCTCAGGTTACAAAATCAAAATTCATATATCGGTAGCCTTTATATACACCAACAACAGTCAAGTTGAAAAAGCAGTTAAGGACTCTATCCCATTCACAGTAGTGCCAAAGAAGATGAAATATTTGGGAATTTACCTAACAAAAGACGTGAAAGATCTCTATAAAGAGAAATATGAAACTCTAAGAAAAGAAATAGCTGAAAATGTTAACAAACGGAAAAACATACCGTGCTCAGGGCTGGGAAGAATCAACATTATCAAAATGTTCATACTACCCCAAGCAATATATAATTTCTTTTTTTTTTTTTCTTTTTTTTTTTTTTTATTGTTGGGGATTCATTGAGGGTACAATAAGCCAGGTTACACTGATTGCAATTATTAGGTAAAGTCCCTCTTGCAATCATCTCTTGCCCCCATAAAGTGTAACACACACCAAGGCCCCACCCCCTCCCTCCTTCCCTCATTCTGCTTCCCCCCCATAACCATAATTGTCATTAATTGTCCTTATATCAAAATTGAGTACATAGGATTCATGCTTCTCCATTCTTGTGATGCTTTACTAAGAACAATGTCTTCCACGTCCATCCAGGTTAATACGAAGGATGTAAAGCTCCATTTTTTTTAATGGCTGAATAGTATTCCATGGTATACATATACCACAGCTTGTTAATCCATTCCTGGGTTGGTGGGCATTTAGGCTGTTTCCACATTTTGGCGATTGTAAATTGAGCTGCAATAAACAGTCTAGTACAAGTGTCCTTATGATAAAAGGATTTCTTTCCTTCTGGGTAGATGCCCAGTAATGGGATTGCAGGATCGAATGGGAGGTCTAGGTTGAGTGCTTTGAGGTTTCTCCATACTTCCTTCCAGAAAGGTTGTACTAGTTTGCAGTCCCTCCAGCAGTGTAAAAGTGTTCCCTTCTCTTCACATCCACGCCAGCATCTGCAGTTTTGAGATTTTGTGATGTGGGCCATTCTCACTGGGGTTAGATGATATCTCAGGGTTGTTTTGATTTGCATTTCTCTAATATATAGAGATGATGAACATTTTTTCATGTGTTTGTTAGCCATTCGTCTGTCGTCTTTAGAGAAAGTTCTATTCATGTCTCTTGCCCATTGATATATGGGATTGTTGGCTTTTTTCATGTGGATTAATTTGAGTTCTCTACAGATCCTAGTTATCAAGCTCTAGTCTGATTGAAAATATGCAAATATCCTTTCCCATTGTGTAGGTTATCTCTTTGCTTTGGTTATTGTCTCCTTAGCTGTACAGAAGCTTTTCAGTTTCATGAAGTCCCATTTGTTTATTTTTGTTGTTGTTGCAATTGCCATGGCAGTCTTCTTCATGAAGTCTTTCCCCGGGCCAATATCTTCCCGTGTTTTCGCTATGCTTTCTTGGAGGATTTTTATTGTTTCATGCCTTAAATTTAAGTCCTTTATCCATCTTGAATCAATTTTTGTGAGTGGGGAAAGTTGTGGGTCCAGTTTCAGTTTTTACATGTAGACATCCAGTTCTCCCAACACCATTTATTGAATAGGGAGTCTTTCCCCCAAGGTATGTTCTTGTTTGGTTTATCAAAGATTAGGTGGTTATATAATGTAAGTTTTATTTCTTGGTTTTCAATTCGATTCCAAGTGTCTATGTCTCTGTTTTTTGCCAGCACCATGCTGTCTTGAGCACTGTGGCTTTGCAGTGCAGACTAAAATCTTGTATGCTGATGCCCCCAGTTTTATTTTTGTTACAGAGAACTGCCGTAGCTATACGGGGTTTTTTCTGGTTCCATACAAAACCCAGAATCAGTTTTTCCAAATCTTGAAAGTACGATGTTGGCATTTTGATAGGAATGGCATTGAATAGGTAGATTGCTTTGGGAAGTATAGACATTTTAACAATGTTGATTCTTCCCATCCATGAGGATGGTATGTTCTTCGATTTGTTAATATCCTCTGCTATTTCCTTTCTGAGGATTTCATAGTTTTCTTTATAGAGGTCCTTCACCTCCTTCATTAGGTATATTCCTAGGTATTTCATTTTCTTTGAAACTATGGTGAAGGGAGTTGTGTCCTTAATTAGCTTCTCATCTTGACTGTTGTTGGTGTACACAAAGGCTTGTGGACATAGATTTTATATCCTGAAACATTACTGTATTTTTTGATGACTTCTAGGAGTCTTGTGGTTGAGTATTTGGGGTTCTCTAAGTATAAGATCATGTCGTCAGCAAAGAGGGAGAGTTTGACCTCCTCTGCTCCCATTTGGATTCCCTTTATTTCCTTGTCTTGCCTAATTGTATTGGCTAGAACTTCCAGCACTACGTTGAATAGTAAAGGTGACAGAGGACAACCTTGTCTGGCTCCAGTTCTAAGAGGAAAAGCTTTCAGTTTTAGTCCATTCAGTAAAATATTGGCTGTGGGTTTGTCATAGATAGCTTCAATCCGTTTCAGAAATGTGCCACCTATGCCTATACTCTTCAGGGTTCTAATTAGAAAAGGATGCTGGATCTTATCAAATGCTTTTTCTGCATCTATTGAGAAGATCATGTGATCTTTATTTTTGCCTCTGTTAATATGGTGGACAACGTTTATAGACTTGTGTATGTTAAACCAACCTTTCATCCCTGGGATGAAGCCTACTTGATCATGATGAATGACTTTTTGATGATAAGCTGTAATCTATTGGCTAGGATTTTGTTGAGAATTTTTGCATCTATATTCATGAGTGAGATTGGTCTGAAATTCTCCTTTTTGGTTGGGTCTTTTCCTGGTTTTGGTATCAGGCTGATGTTTGCTTCATTGTATGTGTTGGGGAAGATTCATTCTTCCTAAATTTTTTGGAATAATTTCTGCAGTACAGGAATAAGCTCTTCCTTGAAGGTTTGATAGAATTCTGGTGTGAAGCCATCTGGACCAGGGCATTTTTTTGTTGGAAACGTTTTTATTGTTTCTTTGATCTCAGTGCTTGAAATTGGTCTGTTCAGGGGCTCTATTTCTTCCTGGCTGAGTCTAGCGAGAGGGTGTGATCCCAAATATTGATCCATTTCTTTCACATTGTCAAATTTCTGGGCATAGAGTTTCTGGTAGTATTCAGACATGATCTCTTGTATCTCTGTGGGATCAGTTGTTATTTCCCCTTTATCATTTCTGATTGAGGTTACTAGAGATTTTACTTTTCTATTCCTCGTTAGACTCGCCAATGGTTTATCTATTTTATTTATTTTTTCAAAAAACCAACTCCTTGTTTCATTAATTTTCTGAATGATTCTTTTGTTTTCAATTTCATTGATCTCTGATTTGATTTTGGATATTTCTTTTCTTCTACTGAGTTTAGGCTTAGATTGTTCTTCTTTTTCCAATTCCATAAGATCTCTTGTGAGATTGTTGATGTGCTCTCTTTCAGTTTTTCGAATGTAGGCATCTAAAGCGATGAATTTTCCTCTCAAAACTGCTTTTGTAGTATCCCACAGGTTTTGGTAGCTTGTGTCTTCATTGTTGTTATGCTCAAGGAAGTTAATGATTTCCTGTTTTATTTCTTCCTGCACCCATCTGTTATTCAACAGAAGATTGTTTAATTTCCATGCCTTTGGGTGGGGTCGAGCATTTTTTTTAGAGTTGAGTTCCACCTTTAGGGCCTTATGGTCTGAGAAGATACAAGGTAAAATTTCAATAATTTTGATTCTGTTGCTATTTGTTTTGTGTCCCAGGATGTGATCAATTTTAGAGAATGTTCCATGGGGTGATGAGAAGAATGTGTATTCTTTATCTTTTTGATGGAGTGTTCTATATGCGTCTATCAAGCACAGTTGTTCTAGGGTCTCATTTAAATCTCTTCTATCCTTGTTTAATTTCTGTTTAGAGGATCTGTCCAGCTCTGTAAGAAGAGTGTTAAGGTCCCCTGTTATTATGGTATTATCAGATATCATATTGTTCAGACTGAGTAAGGTCTGTTTCAAGAATCTGGGAGCGTTTAAATTGGGTGCATAAATATTTAGAATTGAAATGTCTTCTTGTTGTATTTTTCCCTTGACCAATATAAAGTGACCATCTTTGTCTTTTTTGACTTTAGTTGCTTTAAATCCACATGTATCTGAAAATAAGATTGAAACTCCTCTTTTCGTACGAATTCTAATTGTCTTCCAACCCTTGACTCGGAGCTTTAATTTGTCTTTTGAAGCCAGGTGTGTTTCTTGCAGACAGCAAATCGATGGCTTGTGTTTTTTAATCCAGTCAACCAATCTATGTCTCTTCAGTGGGGAATTCAAGCCATTAACATTTATTGAGATAATTGATAAGTGTGGTAGTATTCTATTCATCTTATTTTGTGAGAGTCCATTGCTTAGTTTTATCTTTTGCATCAGTGTGGAGGTTAGTTTCTGTCCTTTAATTTTTGAGTTCTTACTTTGCTGCTGATCCATTGTGGTGGTCAGTGTGCAGAACAGGTTGAAGTATTTCCTGTAGAGCTGGTCTTGTTGTGGCGAATTTCCTCAATGTGTGTATATCCGTAAATGATTTGATGTCTCCGTTAATTTTGAAGCTTAGCTTAGCAGGGTTCAGAATTCTGGGCTGGAAATTGTTCTGTTTAAGTAGATTAAAGGTAGATGACCATTGTCTTCTTGCTTGGAAAAGTTTCATTAGAGAAGTCTGCGGTGACTCTGATGGATTTGCCCCTGTAGGTCAGCTGGCTCTTACTCCTGGCAGCTTGCAGAATGTTTTCTTTTGTCTTGACTTTGGACAGGTTCATCACAATGTGTCTCGGAGAAGCTCGGTTAGAATTGAAGTGACCTGGGATCCAATATCCCTTTGAAAGCAGTGTGTCAGAATCTTTGGTGATATTTGGGAAATTTTCTTTTATAATATTCTCTAGTATGGCTTCCATTCCTCTGGGGCATTCTTCTTCCCCTTCTGGAATTCCTATAACTCGTATGTTGGAACGCTTCATAAAGTCACATAATTCTGACAGTGAATGTTCTGTTTTCTCTCTCCTTTTCTGCCTCTTTTACTATCTGAGTTATCTCAAAAACTTTGTCTTCTACCTCTGAAATTCTTTCTTCTGCATGGTCTAACCTGTTTCTGATACTTTCCATTGCATCTTTAAGTTCCCTAATTGACTGCTTCAGTTCCTTCAGCTCTGCTATATCCTTTTTATATTCTTCATATCGTTCATCTCTTATTTGATTCTGTTTTTGGATTTCCTTTTGGATATTTTCCACTTTATTAGCAGTTTCCTTCATTGTTTCCATCATTTCTTTCATTGTTTTCAACATGTGTATTCTAAATTCCCTTTCTGTCATTCCTAACATTTCTTTATAGGTGTTATTCTCTGCAGTAGCTACTTCATGGTCCCTTGGCGGGGTTTTCTGGACTGGTTCTTCACGTTGCCTTGTGTTTTCTGCTGATTCTTCCTCATGAGTGATTTCTTTTATCTGTTTCCTTGCCCTAATTTTCCTTTCACTTCCTCTTGCTCTTTAAGTTCTCGTGCCTGTGGACTAACTGTTACAGGACCAGAAGTGTGAGAAGGTTGAAGACCGAAAAAGGGATGAAAAAATGGAGGACCGAGTGATAAGAACAAAAAAGAAAAATAGAGAAAGGAGAGGGGGTGGGTAAATGGAATATTGACAAAAAGAAGAGAGGCATAGAAAGAGGGAGACAGAGCAATATAGGTGTACAGTAGGGTACTTTGATACAACCTTTAAAAAAAAAAACCACCTTCTGGGGGTGCCCAATTGGGTGGTTCCCTTGAGGTCACCAGCTCTTTGCTAACCTGATCAGACACAGTACTCCACCTCCACAAAGTCGAGAGCAAAGACAAAAATGCTATAAATCTAACCAAAACAAGCAAACAGAAAACATTACTGGATAAAATTGGCTGGAAAACCAAATAATAGCAGTAGAAACACTAACAAAAATGAAGTTCTAATTATTAAAATAGGCAGCAATGGGAAATTATAATTAAACTAGGAAAATTGAGAAAGAAAAAGGATCTGTATGGAAAAGATTGAAGTTAAAAAACAAAACAACATCAACAACATCAAAATAAACAAAAAAACCAACCAAACCAAAAAAAAAAAAAAAAAACACAACCAAAAACAAAGCAGTATGTGTATGTTATTGAATATTGTCTGGGCAACTCGTGGTCTTCTGGGATATGAGATCTTAATTACAGTTCTGATATGACTGGAGGCTGCTAGTTTCTCAAACCCCAGCAGGTGGACACCCTAAATCACTCTTTAGCCCACTTAAAAGGCACTTTGAACTTGTTCACTTGCTGAGCAGAAGCTTTCTCAGGGAAGTGTTTGTCGCTGGAATCACTGCTGAAGTGGCTATCCACTTACCCTGTGTGCCAAAACTGGTCTCCCTCTGCCCCCGAGGGTTAGGCCTGCAAGGCAGCTCAGACCCTGCCCTTAGGCTACTTGGTCACTGGGTTACCAGGTCCCACCCAATTCTACCTCTGCGACCCTGAGGGCGGAGCTTGCTGGGGCAGATCACTCACAATGGCTGCCTGTGACCCAGAGCCAAACACTATTAGCTCCGTCTCGCTCAGCGGCTCAAACTAGGGCCCTAGACAAAGGCCAAAGTTCCCCGCACTCCCACTCAGGCTCTCCCCAAGGCAGTTCAGCTGAGTGCCAAGTCCAAAGACACCAAAACAGTTCACAGGTAATGCCTTTCTGGTTTGCAGTCTCGCTGCTACTGAACTTACAGTTGTGGGCGGGTTTAGACGGATTGTACACACGCGACCACTTGCCGGTTTTCCACTGTTTTAGTCCTCCTCTTGGGGTCCAGAAGTCTCTCGCTGACTCCCTCTGTATCCTCTCAGGGCTGATGATAGGCAGATCCCACCAGCCAGAGATGCCTGGAGTCCTATCTCCCCAGACTCACGGTGCCCAGCTGCAAGGAAGCTGTTACTTGGCTTCCATCTTGCTCCACCGCTAGCAATATATAATTTCAATGCACTCCCTATTAGAGCTCCACTGTCATATTTTAAAGATCTTGAAAAACCAATACTTCATTTTATATGGAATCAGAAAAAACCTCGAATAGCCAAGACATTACTCAGAAATAAAAACAAAACAGGAGGAATCAAACTACCAGACCTCAGACTTTACTACAAATCGATAGTGATCAAAACAGCATGGTATTGGCACAAAAACAGAGAATTAGATATCTGGAATAGAATAGAGAACCAAGAGATGAATCCAGCTACTTACCGCTATTTGATCTTTGACAAACCAATTAAAAACATTCAGTGGAGAGAAGATTCCCTATTTAACAAATTATGCTGTGTGAACTGGCTGGCAACCTGCAGAAGACTGAAATTGGACCCACAGCTTTCACCATTAACTAAGATAGACTCTCATTGGATTAAAGATTTAAACTTAAGACATGAAATTAGAAAAATACTAGAGGAGAGTGCAGGAAAACCCTTGAAGAAATTGGTCTGTTCGAGTATTTTATGAAGAGAATCCCCCGGGCAATTGAAGCAGCTTCAAAAATACTCTACTGGGACTTGATCAAACTAAAAAGATTCTGCACAGCCAAGAACACAGTAAGCAAAGCAAGCAGACAGCCCTCAGAATGGGAGAAGATATTTGCAGGGTATATCTCTGACAAAGGTTTAATAACCAGAATCCACAGAGAAGTGAAACGCATCAGCAAGAAAAAAACAAAGGATCCCATTGCAGGCTGGGCATGGGATTTGAAGAGAAACTTCTCTGAAGAAGACAGGCCCACAGCCTTCAGACATATGAAAAAATGCTCATCATCTTTAATCATCAGAGAAATGCAAATCAAAACTACTTTGAGATATCATCTAACTCCAATGAGACTAGCCTATATCACAAAATCTCAAGACCATAGATGTTGGCGTGGATGTGGAGAAAAGGGAACACTTCTGCACTGCTGGTGGGAATGCAAATTAATACATTCCTTTTGGAAAGATATATGGAGAACACTCAGAGATCTAAAAATAGGTCTGTCATTCAATCCTGTAATTCCTCTGCTGGGCATATACCCAGAAGACCAAAAATCACAACATAACAAAGATATTTGTACCAGAATGTTTATTGCAGCCCTATTCATAATTGCTGAGTCATGGAAAAAGCCCAAGTGCCCATCGATCCACGAATGGATTAATAAATTGTGGTATATGTACACCATGGAATATTATGCAGCCTCCAAGAAAGATGGAGACTTTACCTCTTTCATGTTTACATGGATGGAGCTGGAACATCTTCTTCTTAGTAAAGTATGTCAAGAATGGAAGAAAATGTACCCAATGTACTCAGCTCTACTATGAAACTACTTTGGGGCTCTCACATGAAAGCTAACCCAGTTACAACCTAACAATAGGGGAAAGTGGGAAAGGGAGGGGAGGGAGGGGGTTTTGGGTAGAGGGAGGGGATCGTTGGGATCATACCTGTGGTGCATCTTACAGGGGTATTTGCGAAACTTGGTAAATGTAGAATGTAAATGTTTTGGCACAGTAACTGAGATAATACCAGGAAGGCTATTTTAACCATTGTGATGAAAATGTGTCAAATGGTCTATGAAGTGAGTGTATGATGCCCCATGATCATATCAATGTATACAGTTATGATTTAACAACAACAACAAAAAAGAAATATAGGACGAGTTAGTTATCCAAGCAGAGAGAGAGACTGAGGAAAATAGAGAGAAATGCAAGGCCTGCTGCCTGTTACAAAGTCTAACTCTTACTTAAAGATGCAGCAGCCACAAGTTTGTTTATAAATAAACTTGTCTACATCCCTCAAAAAAAAAAAACAAAACAAAGAGGTCGCTTGAGGGAATTTTTTTCAGGGGAGGAAATGATGAAACTATTCTCTACCATGATTGTGTTGGTGGTTTTGTGAATATTCTTTTGTCAAAACTTGAAACTATGCACAAAACATGAATATTTACTATATAAAAATTGAAAATATATTTTTAAAAAGAGCTTCTTTAGGATGGGAACTATTCTGTATCAAAATATAGAAATGATAATAGTTTAATAAATATTTGTTGGGTATAAGACACCAGTGTTGAACTTGAAACGTCTACAGCTTTTCACATATAGTAAGTGAAAGCTGGAACAAATTGATTTAAAATACTATACTTCTATAAGTAGTGTTATTTTTATTTTTTTATTTTTAAAGATTTTATGTAAGTCCTGGAAATTTTTTTTTTCCTTTTTACAAAAACTCAACAGTGAATGAAACCTCCTATAAACCAAGTTTTCCTTTCTCTTAACAATTAGCACAGTCTTTTACTCAGTAAAACTCAGTCCTTCACTAATAGGAAAAGGCAAGCATGTGTTAGCACTTAGGATATATAAGCAATTTTAAAAATTTAGCATCTATTGTCTAATTTATTCTTTAAGCAGCAATTCAGGTGGTATTGTCTTTGTTTTGCAGATGGAAAAGGTTAAATGTCTTGCCCAACTTCCCAACTGTTGTTAATTGGGAGAGACATGACTCAAATGAGATTTTACTGGCTCCAGTTTATGTCTTGTCCATTAATCTAAATACTTTATATCAGTAACCAGGAGCTGCAAGGAGAGCAGCTGTTTGGGAAAAAAAGAGCAAGACACTGAGAGCTCAATCTGGTATAAATCCCAGATACTGTAAAGAATTTGGAACTAATACTCCAAACCCAAGTGAGTGGTGAGGACTCATATGCCAAGTTGTAATTAATATGATCAGGGACAGAAGAAAGAATGTGCATTAGGGAGGAAAGAGAGGAGCGTGATCTCTGCAGGTCAACTAATCCTTAAAGCATACCAATATTAGATGGTAAAGCAAAATAGAACTATAAATATTTAATGAATTTTTATCATATGCCATATTTTGTGGTGAGCAGTAGAGTCAAGAAACAAATGAGATAAAGTGTCAACCTTCCAGGAGCATAGACTCTAGTAGAAGGAAACAGCAGGTTTGTTTGTTAACTTGTTTTCCTTTTTAATTAAAGAATTATTAAACATGCTGCAATGGTTATTACAGGCACAAGGTACAGAGGGGTCATACAGTAAGGACTCATATCTATTTGGAGAATTCATCAAAGCCCTCAGAGAGGGAGGGATATTGTTGCAGAGTCTAAAAAGATGACCTGAGTGGCCAGGGAACCTGAAAGAAATGGGGATATGGGAGCATTTTAGGGAGAGGGTGTAGGGACAATAAAATGTGACACTGGTACTGGCATGAAAACTGTGATAAGCTACAAAATATACAAGAAGAGTGTAGGATTAGATTCAAGTCAAGAGTCAATGGAAATAAAAGTTATGGACAAGTGTGCATTGTACCCAGGGTTGTTTTTTATTTGGTGGAGTTCATGGTAAGAAGTTTTGACTCTATTTCATAACTATTTCAACATTTTGAAAGGTTTTTCAAATAAGCATAATGTAAACAGATCTTCAGTTTAGAAACAGACCTACAGAGGGTCATTAGAATTGCCAAGACAGGGATGTGGAATCTAGTTAGGATGCTATTACTGTATTCTAGGTCCCAGACAGGGAATGTCTTCCAGGTGGAGGACATAGATCAATATTCATGCTTTACCCCTTTTGTTCATATCTTCTCCTCAAGATTCCAGTAAAAAGCAAACTTTTAAAAAAGCAATACAAAATGTAACTAAAAACAAATATGTAAGTGGCATCATCGGTTATAAAGAATCATCTGAGATTGGGAGACAACATGGCTGACTAAAGCCAGCTTTCCACAGAGGCTCCCATCCAGAAGGAGAGTTAAAGGACGGAAATTTAGCAAGTAACCTGGTGGATTTGAGCTGCACCAACAGACAAGGTTGAAGAATGCACATCAACCCCACTGAAGCAAGCAACGACCCTAAGAATACAAACAAAAGGTACAAAATCCATCACCAAGTGGACAGGAATCCCCTCCTCCATGAGAATGGCTCAGAGTGCCCCACAAACAAATGAGCAGAGTTCAAAGGTCCTCTCACTACACTCCATGGGAGAGACCCTCTAAAAACTGGAGCTACCTCCCCTACTAGGGTGCCACAGCATTCTCCTGCCAGGCATAAAACCGATAAAACTGTATGTATTCTCTAACTGCGACTCTGAGCTCCCAGCACTCCACTCTGCTATCACTCTTAGGTTTGGAGGACTGTCCCCCAGGAGACCAGATTCATGGGTGATTTCTCGAAGGGTGTGGACAGTGCCTAAACTGCAGTTGTTCAGTGCTGACTCTGGAGCATGGGAGTGAGGAATGGATGGTCAGCTGAGAGGGAACCACACCAAAGCAACAGTGCCCTGAGGCACAGACCAGCAGCCATCTTTTGCAATAATATGGCTCATTCCTAGATATTCTGAAGCCACACCCCCTGTCTCCCTGGGCAACCAGAGGAGGCCGGGCATCTACTAAGGTGGCAACCACCATGGGAACAGATCTGAGACGGAAATGCAAGCCCCGTGAGTGAAGGGTTTGCCTGAGGCGGTACTGACATGGGTGGAGTGTAGAGACTAGAAATGCACTTGCATGCCGGGGAAGTTCCCAGGGCAGGGCTGACCCAGAGGACTGCTTTACTGAGCCTAAGACGCACCCAGCCTCAGGGGATCATCAGCCTATAGACAAAGGAAGGCAGCAAGCTAGAACTCACAGGTAACCAAATGAACTTGGAGGAAACCAAACCTGCAAGAGCGAAGACAGGGCCTGAGGCGCAGGCTCTGGGAACTCAAAACAGCTTCTCTTCTGCAGTGGTATATAGCAGGGACAGAAACAAAGTCCCACAAAGTTGTTCTGTTCTGTTCTGTCAGTAACATCAATCAGGGGTGGGGCTGGAACTGAATGAACAACCCCCAGCCTCCATCAAGCACCTGAGGTTGTCAGGCCTCACCTCCTCCTGCTAGATAGAGGCAGAGTGTAGCGGCCGGGCTGAGCAGAAATAGATTTCCTTGTGATTCAGGTAGGTGGAAACCCCTGGAGTATCTGTTCACTGCAGGCAACGGGGTCAGCCAACTGCCGGGCTATCAGTGAATGGTCGTAACAGAGGTGCAAGATGGGGAAGGAGGCATCAACATTCCCAGACGGATCTATTTTCTGGGTGGCTCCCCGTGACTCATGCAGCACTGGAACAAGCCATATCAGAATAGTCACCCGACCCCTATGATCCAGTTTCCAGAGATCTTTTAGACTCTCCAACCTGAGACAGGTGGTGACTGAGATAATTGATTTGGACCTTTAGAACTGAGCCAATTGTCCAAGCACTATTCAGGTGTGTGCCCTGGGTGTGTGGTTGTAGGAAGGCTTGATTTTCCTTTTCCAATTGTTGCCTATGAGGGGCAGGGTGACTTAATTGCTGGTATTTCTACACAGCAGAGACTTCAACCCAGAGTAACTGTTTCACAATGGTCGAACAGAAACCAGCTGGAAACAAGAAAGAACCCCTAGCCTCACAACACCAAACAGGTCCCCAGTTTCTCAGGCCATAGCACTGTATGGGTTTTTGACAAAGCTCCAGGGGAAAAATCAAATGGTGTAAAACAATCATGGGGTGGAATCAGCAGAAAAACTCTGGTACCATGAATAACCAGAATAGATCAAACCCCCAAGGAAAGATATGGCAGATGGAACTGAAGATCCCATTCATAAACAGCTGGCCGAGATGCCAGAAATCAAATTCAGAATGTGGATTGAAAACAAGACTAATAAAATGGAGGAAAATTTGGAATTAGGAATTCAAGCAGCAAATCAAAAGTCAGAATTAGAAATTCAAGGAGAAATTTGAAAGTTGTCTCAAGAATTTAACGAATTTAAAGACAAAACCACCAATGATTTTGATGCACTGAAGCAAGAATTTGTAGCCCTCAAACATCTGAAAAATACTTTAGAATCCCTCAGTAACAGAGTGGAGCAAGCAGAAGAAAGTATTTCTGACATCAAAGACAGAGTCTTTGAACACTCCAACCTCTCAAAAAGGAAGAGAAATGGAGAGCAAAAACGGATCATTCACTCAGAGTGCTCTGGGATAATTTGAAGAAGGCTAATATCTTTCTCATTGGAATCCATGAAACTGATGAAGTGGCCTCGCTAGGCACAGAGGCCCTTCTCTGTGAAATTATGAAAGAGAATTTTCCAGACATGCGAAGAGATTCTGAAATTCACATAGCAGACAGTTTCAGAACCCCAGAACAACTCAATCCGAATAAGACATCCCCAAGGCATATCATAATTAACTTCACTAAAGTTAATATGAAGGAGAAAATTCTCCAAGCAGCCAGACTGAAGAAATCCATTACAGCAAAGGGAAGAATATTAGAATGACTGCAGATCTCTCTGCTGAAAATTTTCAAGCCAGAAAACGGTGGTCATCGACTTTTAATCTCCTAAAGCAAAAGAACTTACAACCCTGGATCCTGTATCCAGCTAAACTGAGTTTCATTTATGATAGAGAAATTAAATACTTTAATAACATTCATATGTTGAAGAAATTTGCCATAACCAAACCAGCTCTTCAGGATATTCTCAGACCTATCCTCCATAATGACCAGAATGTGGACAAGAAAAGAAAAAGAAAAGAAATAACCAAATGTGGTTTCCTCTACCACAAAAGTAAACTCAATCAGAAACTTTTCATCAAACTCCAACTTTCACAGTGGCAAAAGGATTAAAAATGTCGACTAGACTTTCAAAAAACTCGATACCCAAAATTTTACCAAACTTTTCAATATTCTCCATTAATGTGAATGGCTTAAACTCTCCTCTAAAGACGCACAGGTTGGCTGACTGGATACAACTCAGGCCAGATATTTGCTGCATACAAGAGTCACATCTTATATTAAAACATAAATATAGACTCAAGGTGAAAGGATGGTCATCCATATTTCAGGCAAATGGTAATAAGAAAAAAGCAGGTGTTGCAATTTTATTTGCAGATACAATAGGCTTTAAACAAACAAAAGTAAGGAAGGATAAGAATGGTCACTTCATATTTGTTAAAGGTAATACTCAATATGATGAGATTTCAATTATTAATATCTATACACCCAACCAGAATGCACCTCAATTTATAAGAGAAACTCTAACAGACATGAGCAACGTGATTTCCTCCTGCTCCATAATAGTCGGAGATTTCAACACTCCTTTGGCAGTGTTGGATCGATCCTCCAATAAGAAGCTGAGAAAAGAAATTTAAGATTTAAACCTAACCATCCAACATTTAGATTTAGCAGGCATCTACATAACATTTCACCACAACAAAATTGAATACACATACTTCTCGTGAGCTCACGGAACATACTCCAAAATCAATCACATCTTAAGTCACAAGTCTAACCTCAGTAAATTTAAAGAAATAGAAATTATTCCTTTCATTGTTTTGGACCACCATGGAAAAAAAGTTGAACTCAGAACAGGAATCTGCATACTCATACAAAAACATGGGAGCTAAACAATCTTATGCTGAATGATAGCTGGGTCAGAGATGAGATTAAAAAGGAAATTACCAAATTTCTGAAACAAAAGGACAATGAAGACATGAATTACCAGAACCTCTGGGATAACACAAAGGCAGTCCTAAGAGGGAAATTTATGGCACTATAAGCCTTCCTCAAGAGAACGAAAAGAGAAGTTAACAACTTAATGAGCTATCACAAGCAACTGGAAAAAAGAAGAACATTCCAAACCCAAACCCAGTAGAAGAAAACAAATAACCAAAATTAGAGCAGAATTAAATGAAATTGAAAACAAAAGAATTATACAACAGATCAATAAATCCCAAAAAGTTGTTTTTTTCACCTTTTTTATTACAATTTTTTTATTTTTAAATCATAGCTGTGTACATTAGTGCAATCGCCTGTACCCATTCTAAGATGTACCATAGGTGTGGCCCCAACTATTACCCTCCATCCACGAAAAACCTCCCCACTCCCTTCCCCTTCCTTGGCCCTTTCCCCATATTCTTGTGCTATAGTTGGGTTATAGTCTTCATATGAAAGCTATAATTTAGCTTCATAGTAAGGCTGAGTACATTGGATACTTTTTCTTCCATTCCTGAGATACTTTGCTAAGAAGAATATATTCCAGCTCCATCCATGTAAACATGAAACAGGTAAAGTCTCCATCTTTCTTTAAGGCTGCATAGTAGTCCATGGTATACATGTACCACAATTTGCTACTCCATTCGTGGGTCGATGGGCACTTGGGCTTCTTCCATGACTTAGCAATTATGAATTGGGCTGCAATAAACACTCTGGTACAGATGTCTTCGTTATATTGTGACTTTTGGTCTTCTGGGTATAAACCTAGTAAAGGAATTATAGGATTGAATGGCAGGTCTATTTTTAGGTCTCTAAGTATTCTCCAAACATCCTTCCAGAAGGAACATATTAGTGGGCATTCCCACCAGCAGTGTAGAAGTGTACCCTTTCCTCCACATCCAGGCCAACATTTCTGGTTTTGGGATTTTGTTATGTGGGCTACACTTGCTGGGGTTAGGAGATATCTCAAAGTAGTTTTGATTTGCATTTCTCTGATGATTAAAGATGATGAGTTTTTTTCATGTGTTTGTAGATCTTTCATCGGTCTTCTTTAGAGAAGTTTCTCTTCAAGTCCCTTTCCCACCCTGAGATGGGATCACGTGTTCTTTTCTTGTTAATATGTTTGAGTTCTCTGTGGATTCTGGTTATTAGACCTTTATCAGGGGAATAACCTGCAAATATGTTCTCCCATTCTGAGGGCTGTCTGTTTGCTTTACTTACTATGTTCCTGGCTGTGCATAAGCTTTTTAGTCTGATCAGGTCCCAGTAGTGTACTTTTGCTACTGCTTCAATTGCCTGGGCAGTCCTCCTCATAAAATATTCACCCAGGCCGATTCCATCAGTAGTTTTCCCTGCACTTTCTCCAAGTATTTTTATAGTTTCATGTCTTAAGTTTAAATCTTTTATCCAATGAGAGTCTATCTTAGTTAATGGTGAAAGGTATGGGACCAGTTTCAATCTTCTACAGGTTGCCAGCCAGTCTACCCAGCACCATTTGTTAAATAGGGAATCTTTTCCCCACTGAATTTTTTTAATTGGCTTGTCAAAGATCAAATAACGGTAAGCAGCTGGATCCATCTCTTGGTTCTCTATTCTGTTCCAGACATCTACTTCTCTGCTTTTGTGCCAGTATCATGCTGTTTTGATCACTATGGATTTATAGTACAGTCTCAGGTCTGGTAGCGTGATTCCTCCAGCTTAGTTTTTATTGCTCAGTAATATTTTGGCTATTCGAGGTTTTTTCTGATTCCATATAAAACGAAGTATTATTTTTTCAAGATCTTTAAAGTATGACAATGGAGCTTTAATAGGAATTGCATTAAAATTATATATTGCTTTGGGCAGTATGGTCATTTTAACAATGTTGATTCTTCCCAGCCATGAGCATGGTATGTTTTTTCATCTGTTAACATCTTCAGCTATTTCTTTTCTTAGAGTTTCATAGTTCTCTTTGTAGAGATCTTTGGCGTCCTTTGTTAGGTATACTCCCAAATATTTCATCTTCCTTGGCACTACTGTGAAATGAATAGAGTCCGTGACTGTTTGTTCGGCTTGGTTATTGTTGGTATATATAAAGGCTACAGATTTATGGGTGTTGATTTTGTAGCCTGAGACATTGCTATATTCCTTGATCACTTCTAAAAGTTTTGTAGTAGAATCCCTAGTGTTTTCCAGATATACGATCATATCATCTGAGAAGAGTGAAAGTTTGACCCTTGATCAACTCTTCTTCCCTAATTGCAATGGCTAAAACTTCCGTAACAATGTTAAAGAGCTATGGAGACAATGGGCAACCTTGCCTGGTTCCTGATCTAAGTGGAAATGATTTCAATTTAACTCCATTCAATACGATATTGGCTGTGGGTTTGCTGTAGATGGCCTCTATTAGTTTAAGAAATGTCCCTTCTATACTAATTTTCTTAATTGCTCTGATCATGAAGGGATGCTGGATATTATCAAAAGCTTTTTCTGCATCAATTGAAAGAATCATATGGTCTTTATTTTTAAGTTTGTTTATGTGTTGAATTACATTTATAGATTTACGTATATTGAACCAGCCTTTAGACCCTGGGATAAATCCAACTTGGTCATGGTGTATAATTTTTTTGATGTGCTGTTGGATTCTGTTTGTTAGGATCTTACTGAGTATTTTAGCATCTATATTCATTAGTGATATTGGTCTATGATTTTATCTTGTTGGGTCTTTCCCTGGTTTGGGGATCAAGGTGATGTTTGCTTTGTAGAATGTGCTGGGTAATATTCCTTCTTTTTCTATATTTTGGAAGAGGTTTAGTAGTAGTAGTAGAGGTATAGTAGGTACTAGTTCTTCTTTAAATGTTTGGTAGAATTCTTATGTAAAGCCATCTGGTCCTGGGCTTTTCTTTTTAGGGAGATTTTGTATAGTTGATGCTATTTCAGAACTTGATATAGGCCTGTTCAACATTTCCACTTCGGTCTGGCTAAGTCTTGGTAGGTGGCGTGCTTCCAGGTATTGCTCAATTTCTTTCAGATTTTCATATTTGTGAGAGTAGAGTTCCTTGTAGTATTCGTTAAGCATTTTTTGAATTTCTGAGGGGTCTGTTGTTATTTCATCATTACTATTTCTGATTGATGAAATTAGAGATTTTACTCTGTTTTTCCTGGTTAGTTTGGCCAAAGGTTTATCTATTTTATTGATCTTTTCAAAAAACCAGCTTTTGGATTTACTGATCTGTTGTATTGTTCTTTTGTTTTCAATTTCATTTAATTCTGCTCTGATTTTGGTTATTTCTTTTCTTCTGTTGCATTTGGGGTTGAAGTGTTCTTCTTTCTCCAGTTGCTTGAGATGTTCCATTGACTTCCTCTCTTTTCATTTACTTGAGGAAGGCTTGCAGTGCTATAAATTTCCCTCTTAGGACTGCCTTTGCAGTATCCCAGAGGTTCTGGTAATTCTTGTCTTGATTGTTGTTTTGTTCCAAAAATATGGTGATTTCCTTCTTAATCTCGTCTATAACCCATATATGCTTCAGCATAAGGTTGTTTAGCTTCCATGTTTTTGTATGGGTGTGCAGGTTCCTGTTATTTAGTTCAACTTTTACTCCATGATGGTCTGAGAAGATGCAAGGAATAATTTCTATTTTTTTAAATTTGCTGATGTTAGATTTGTGGCCTAGGATGTGGTCGATTTTGCCGTATGTTCTGTGGGCTGATGAGAAGAATGTGTATTCCATTTTTGGGGGATGAAATGTTCTGTAGATGTCTGTTAAGTCCAGATGTTGAATGGTTGAGTTTAAATCTAAAATTTCTTTGCTTAGCTTCTTATTGGAGGATCTATTCAGGACTGCTAAAGGGGTGTTAAAATGTCCAACTACTATGGAAGTGGAGGAAATCGAGTTGCTCATGTCTGTTAGAGTTTCTCTTATAAATTGAGGTTTGTTGTGCTTGGATGCATAACCAATAATTGAGATATCATCATATTGAGTATTACCTTTAACAAATATTAAGTGTCCATCCTTATCCTTAATTATTTTGGTTGGTTTAAAGCCTATTGTGTCTGCAAACAGGATTGCAACGCCTGCTTTTTTCTGCTTTCCATTTGCGTGGAATATAGATGACCGTCCCTTCACCTGAGTCTATATCTGTCTTTTAATGTAAGATGAGATTCTTGGATGCAGCAGATATATGGCTTGAGTTTTTGTATCCAGTCCGCCAACCTATGCCTCTTTAGAAGACAATTTAAACCATTCACTGTAATTGAGAGTATTGATAAGCCTTTTGAGAGACTGGTGGAAATTTTTAATCCTTTTGCGACTGTGGAAGTTGAAATTTGATCAAAAATTTTTTGGGTGGGTTTACTTTTGTGGTGGAGAATTATGCTGGTCTTCATGGAGGATAGGTCTAAGAATGTCCCGGAGAGCTGATTTAGTTCTGGCAAATTTCTTCAACATGTGAATGTCATTGAAGTATTTAATTTCTCTGTCATAAATGAAGCTCAGTTTAGCTGTGTACAAGATCCTGTGTTGAAAGTTATTTTGTTTTAGGAGATTAAAAGTCGGTGACCATCCTTTTCTAGCTTGAGACGTTTCAGCAGAGAGATCTGCAGTTATTTTGATATTCTTCCCCTTGTAGGTAATGGTTTTCTTTCGTCTGGCACCTTTCAGAATTTTGTCCTTCATATTAACTTTAGTGAAATTGATTATGATGTGTCTGGGGGATGTCTTCTTTGGGTTGAGTCATGCTGGAGTTCTGAAACTGTGCTATCTGTATTTCGGAATCTCTTGGCATGTCTGGAAAGTTCTCCTTCATAATCTCATGGAGGAGAGACTCTGTGTCTTGTGAAGCCACTTCGTCACTTTCGGGGATCCCTATAAGACGAATATTCGTTTTCTTCAAATTATGAGAGCTCTCTGAGAGAGTGGTCTGTTTTTGCTCTCCATTTCTCTTCTTCTTTGGGGGTTTGGGAGCATTCGAAAGCTTTGACTTGAATGTCAGAAATCCTTTCTTCTGTTTGCTCCATTCTGTTAATGAGGGATTCTACTGTGTTTCTCAGATCTTTGAGGGATGCAACTTCTTGTTTCAATGTGTTGAAATCTTTGGTCATTTCGTCTTTGAATGCATTCAATTCTTGAGATAACTTTTGGAATTCTAATTCAATTTTATTTGCTATCCATATCCTGAATTCAATTTCTGACATCTCAGCTATTTGTTTGTGCATGGGGTCTTGTGCTGTGTCTGCCCCATTGATCCTTGGGGGAGTTGATCTACTCTGATTATTCATATTGCCAGAGTTTTTCTGTTGATTTCCCCTCATGATTGTTTTTCACCGTTGCCTCTGGCTGTCCTCAGAGTTGGGGAGGTGTCTCTCCAAGGTTAGACCTCAGCGGAATCACTCTATTGTTGCTGGATCTTTGTAGGGAGTGACCCTGTGTAGTTCCTCTGGGGCTGCTCTAGCTAGGGAGTTCTGTTTGTGGAAGCAGCTACGGTTTGTGACACACCCAGATCCAGCAACATGGCTGGGGGTGGTGCACACGGTTCTGGGTGTTCTACGCACCCAGTCACTTTGGCACAGAGAACCCAAGGCTCCAGCAGTCTGGTCAGGAGAATAGCTCTGTGCAGAGGCAGGGAGGGCTCCAAAGGGCATGCAGCTACCAGAGTCCCTGTCCAGATGAACAGGCTAGTGTGAAAGCTGAGAGGACACAGGAGGGAGGGTGCAGGGTTGTGTGGCTCCTGCAGTTCCTGGTTAGGGAATGTGGAGGCCTAGTGGGTGTGGGTCACCGGTCTGGGGTCGCTGCGCAGCTCTTATGGAGGTCTGGGCGGTGCCAAACCCAGGAGTTTGAGGTTGCTATGAGCTGTGACGTCACAGCACTCTACCCCAGGCAACAGCCCAGACTCCAGAGTGCCAAAACCGTCCCACTCTGCCCCTAAGGATTAAGGCTGTAAGGCAGCTCATTCCCCACCTTTAGGCTGCTCAGTCAGTAGGTTACTTTGACCTGCCCAATCCTTGCTCTGAGACCCTGAGTGCAGAGCTGGCCAGGGCAGTTCTTTCACAATGGCTTCCTGCGCCCAGCTCAGTGGCTCAGTCTGGGGCCCCAGACAATGCCCAAAGTTCTCCACACTCCTGCTCAAGCTCTCCTCAAGGCAGTATAACTGAGTGCCAAGTCCAAGAACACTGAAACAGTTCACAGGTAAGGCCTTTCCATTTTGCAGTCTCACTGCTGCTTGTACTTACGGTTGCCGGCATGATTAGGTCGATCGAACACATTCAACCACTTGCCAGTTTTCCACTGTTGTTGTCCTCCTCTTGGAGTCCAGAAGTCCCTAGCTGGCTCCCTGTATCCTCAAACAGATGATTATAGGCAGATCCCACTGGCCAGAGATGCCTGGAGTCTTGTCTCCCCAGACTCGCTGTTCCCAGTTGCAGGGAAGCTGTTACTCGGCCGCCATCTTTAATCCTCCTCTCAAAAAGTTGGTTTTTTGAAAAGGTCAATAAAACAAATAAACCTTTGGCCAACCTAACCAGGAAAAAAAAGAGTAAAATCCCTAATCACATCAGTCCAAAATGACAAAGATGAAATAACAGCAGACTCAGAAATTCAAAAAATCCTTAATAAATATTACAAGAAACTTTATTCTCAGAAATATGAAAAACTGAAGGAAATTGACCAATACTTGGAAGCACGTCATCTTCCAAGACTTAGCCAGAATCAAGTGGAAATGTTGAACAGGCCCATATCAAGTTCTGAAATAGCATCAAACATACAAAACCTCCCTAAAAAGAAAAGCCCGGGACCAGATGGCTTCACGTCAGAATTCTACCAAACATTTAAAGAGGAATTAGTACCTATATTACTCAACCTGTTCCAAAATGTAGAAAAAGAAGGAAGACTACCCAACACGTTCTATAAAGCAATCATCACCCTGATCCCCAAACCAGGAAAAGACCCAACAAGAAAAGAAAATCATAGACCGATATCACTAATGAATATAGATGCAAAAATATTCAACAAGATTCTAACAAATGGAATCCAGGAATACATCAAACAAATTGTATATCATAACCAAATCGGTTTTATCCCAGGGTCTCAAAGCTGGTTCAATATACATAAATCTATAAGTATAATTCAGCACATAAACAAATTAAAAAACAAAGACCATATGATTCTCTCAATTGATGCTGAAAAACCTTCTAATAATATCCAGCATCCCTTCATGATCAGAACACTTAAGAAAATTGGTATAGATGGGACATTTCTTAAACTGATAGAGGCCATCTACAACAAACCCAAAGCCAATATCGTAATGTATGGAGTTAAATTGAATCATTTCCACTCAGATCAGGAACCAGACAAGGCTGCCTATTGTCTCCACTGCTCTTTAACATTGTAATGAAAGTTTTATCCACTGCAATTAGGGAAGAAAGGGCGATCAAGGGTATCCATATAGTGTCAGAAGAGATCAAACATTTGCTCTTGGGAGAGGATATGATTGTACATCTGGAAAACACCAGGGATTCTACTACAAAACTCTTAGAAGATATCAAGGAATACAGCAGCATCTCAGGTTACAAAATCAACATTCATAAATTGGTAGTCTTTATATATACAAACAATAGCTAAGCTGAAAAAACAGTTAAGGACTCTATTCCATTCACAGTAACACCAAAGAAGATGAAATATTTGGGAGTTTATCTAACACAGGACGTGAAAGATCTCTATAAGTGAACTATGAAACACTAAGAAAAGAAGTAGCTGAAAATGTTAACAAATGGAAAAACATACCATGCTTATGGTGGGAAGATTCAACATTGTTAAAATTTCCATACTACCCAAAGAAATATACAATTTTAATGTGATCCTTATTAAAGATCCACTATCATACTTTAAAGATCTTGAAAAAATAATACTTAGTTTTATATGGAATCAGAAAAAAACTCAAAAAGCCAAGACATTACTCAGAAATAAAAACAAAGCAGGAGGAATCACACTACCAGACCTCAGACTGTACTAGAAATCAATAGTGATCAAAACAGCATGGTACTGGCACAAAAACAGAGAAGTAGATGTCTGGAACAGAATAGAGAACCAAGAGACGAATCCAGCTACTTACAATTATTTGATCTTTGACAAACCAATTAGTAACATCCAGTGGGGCGGGGCAATTGAAGCAGCTTCAAAAATACACTACTTTAACCTGATCAAACTCAAAAGCTTCTGCACAACCAAGAACACAGTAAGTAAAACAAGTAAACTGCCCCCAGAATGGGAGAAGATATTTGCAGGTTATGTCTCTGACAAAGGTTTAATAACCAGAATCCACAGAGAACTCAAACATATAAGAAAAAAATGAACAAGTGATCCCATTGCAGGCTGGGCAACGGACTTGGAGAGAAACTTCTCTGAAGAAGACAGGCACATTGCCCACAGACATATGAAAAAATGCTCATCATCTTTAATCATCAGAGAAATGTAATTCAAAACTACTTTGAGATATCATCTAACTCCAGTATGATTAACCTATATAACAAAATCCCAAGCCCAGACATGTTGGCATGGATGTGGAGAAAAGGGCACACTTCTACACTGCTGGTGGGAATGCAAATTAATACATTCCTTTTGGAACGATGTTTGGAGAACACTTAGAGATCTAAAAATAGATGTGTCATTCAATCCCATAATTCCTCTACTAAGTATATACCCAGAAGACCAAAAATCACATTATAACAAAGATATTTGCACCAGAATTTTTATTGCAGCCCAATTCATAATTGCTAATTCATAGAAAAAGCCCAAGTGACCATCAATCCACGAATGGATTAATAAATTGTGGTATAGTACACCATGGATTATTATGCAGCCTTAAAGAAAGATGGAGACTTTACCTCTTTCATGTTTACATGGATGGAGCTGGAACATATTCTTCTAAGTAAAGTATCTCAAGAATGGGGAAAAAAGTATCCAATGTACTCAGCCCTACTATGAAACTAATTTATGGCTTTCACATTAAAGCTATAACCCAGTTACAACCTAAGAATAGGGGAAAGAGGGAAAGGAAGGGGAGGGAAAGGAGAGGTGGGCGGAGGGAGGGTGATTGGTGGGATTACATCTCCAGTGCATCTTACAAGGGTATATGTGAAGCCTAGTAAATGTAGAATGTAAATGTCTTAACACAATAACTAAGAAAATCACCATAAAGGCTATGTGAACCAGTGTGATGAAAATGTGTCAAACGGTCTATAAAAACATTGTATGGTGCCCTATGATCGCATTAATGTACACAGCTATGATTTAATAATAATAATAAAGAATCATCTGTACATTTCTAGAAGCTGAAAAGGAGACAGAGAAGATGTAAGAAATACTATAGAACAGAGAGCACATAAAAAGATTTTTTTTTCCTTATATATATATATTTTTTATTAAATCATAACTGTATACATTCATATGATTATGGGGCATCACACACTCGCTTCATAAACCATTTGACACATTTTTATCACACTGGTTAACATAGCCTTTCCGGCGTTATCTCAGTAACTGTGCCAAAACATTTACATTCTACATTTACCAAGTTTTGCAAATACCCCTGTAATATGCACCACAGGTGTGATCCCACCAATCCCCCTCCCTCTACCCACCCCCCCCTTTCCCACTTCCCCCTATTGTTAAGTTCTAGGTGGGTTATAGCTTTCATGTGAGAGTCCCAAATTAGTTTCATAGTAGGGCTGTGTACATTGGGTACTTTTTCTTCCATTCTTGGGATACTTTACTAAAAAGAATATGTTCCAGCTCCATCCATGTAAACATGAAAGAGGTAAAGTCTCCATCTTTCTTTAAGGCTGCATAATATTCCATGGTATACATATACCACAATTTATTAATCCATTCGTGGATCGATGGGCACTTGGGCTTTTTCCATGACTTAGCTATTATGAATTGGGCTGCAATAAACATTCTGGTACAAATATCTTTGTTATGTTGTGATTTTTGGTCTTCTGGGTATATGCCCAGCAGAGGAATTACAGGATTGAATGGCAGATCTATTTTTAGATCTCTGAGTGTTCTCCATATATCTTTCCAAAAGGAATGTATTAATTTGCATTCCCACCAGCAGTGCAGAAGTGTTCCCTTTTCTCCGCATCCACGCCAACATCTCTGGTCTTGAGATTTTGTGATATAGGCTAGTCTCATTGGAGTTAGATGATATCTCAAAGTAGTTTTGATTTGCATTTCTCTGATGATTAAAGATGATGAGCATTTTTTCATATGTCTGAAGGCCGTGCGCCTGTCTTCTTCAGAGAAGTTTCTCTTCAAATCCCTTGCCCAGCCTGCGATGGGATCCCTTGTTTTTTTCTTGCTGATGCGTTTGAGTTCTCTGTGGATTCTGGTTATTAAACCTTTGTCAGAGATATACCCTGCAAATATCTTCTCCCATTCTGAGGGCTGTCTGCTTGCTCTGCTTACTGTGTTCTTAGCTGTGCAGAAGCTTTTTAGTTTGATCAAGTTCCAGTAGTGTATTTTTGAAGCTACTTCAATTGCCTGGGGGGTTCTCCTCATGAAATACTCACCCAGACCAATTTCTTCAAGGGTTTTCCCTGCATTCTCCTCTAGTATTTTTATAGTTTCATGTCTTAAGTTTAAATCTTTAATCCAATGAGAGTCTATCTTAGTTAATGGTGAAAGGTGTGGGTCCAATTTCAGTCATCTGCAGGTTGCCAGCCAGTTCACCCAGCACCATTTGTTGAATAGGGAATCTTTTCCCCACTGAATGTTTTTAATTGGCTTGTCAAAAATCAAATAGCGGTAAGTAGCTGGATTCATCTCTTGGTTCTCTATTCTGTTCCAGATATCTACTTCTCTGTTTTTGTGCCAATACCATGCTGTTTTGATCACTATCGATTTGTAGTAAAGTCTGAGGTCTGGTAGTGTGATTCCTCCTGTTTTGTTTTTATTTCTGAGTAATCCCTTGGCTATTCGAGGTTTTTTCTGATTCCATATAAAACGAAGTAATGTTTTTTCAAGATCTTTAAAATATGACAGTGGAGCTTTAATAGGGAGTGTGTTGAAATTATATATTGCTTTGGGTAGTATAGACATTTTGATAATGTTGATTCTTCCCAGCCATGAGCATGGTATGTTTTTCCATTTGTTAACATTTTCAGCTATTTCTTTTCTTAGAGTTTCATAGTTCTCTTTATAGAGATCTTTCACGTCTTTTGTTAGGTACATTCCCAATTATTTCATCCTCTTTGGCACTACTGTGAATGGGATAGAGTCCTTAACTGCTTTTTCAATTTGACTGTTGTTGGTGTATATAAAGGCTACCGATTTATGAATGTTGATTTTGTAACCTGAGATGCTGCTGTATTCCTTGGTCACTTCTAGGAGTTTTGTAGTAGAGTCCCTAGTGTTTTCCAGATACACAATCATATCATCTGAGAAGAGCGAGAGTTTGATCTCTTCTGACCCTATATGGATACCCTTGATCACCTTCTCTTCCCTAATTGCAGTGGCTCAAACTTCCATTACAATGTTGAAAAGCAATGGAGACAATGGGCAGCCTTGTCTGGTTCCTGATCTGAGTGGAAATGATTCCAATTTAACTCCATTCAATATGATATTGGCTGTGGGTTTGCTGTAGATAGCTTCTATCAGTTTAAGAAAAGTCCCTTCTAGACCAATTTTCTTGAGTGTTCTGATCATGAAGGGTTGCTAGATATTATCAAAAGCTTTTTCTGCATCAATTGAGAGAATCATATGGTCTTTGTTTTTTAATTTGTTTATGTGCTGAATTACATTTATAGATTTATGTATATTGAACCAGCCTTGAGACACTGGGATAAAACCAACTTGGTCATGATGTATAATTTGTCTGATGTGTTGCTGGATTCTGTTTGTTAGGATCTTGTTGAATATTTTTGCATCTATATTCATTAGTGATATCGGTCTATGATTTTCTTTTCTTGTTGGGTCTTTCCCTGGTTTGGGGATCAGGGTGATGTTTGCTTCATAGAACGTGTTGGGTAGTCTTCCTTCTTTTTCTACATTTTGGAACAGGTTGAGTAATATAGGTACTAATTCCTCTTTAAAGGTTTGGTAGAATTCTGATGTGAAACCATCTGGTCCCGGGCTTTTCTTTTTAGGGAAGTTTTGTATAGTTGATGTTATTTCTGAACTTGATATGAGTCTGTTCAACATTTCCACTTGATTCTGCTTAAGTCTTGGAAGGTGGCGTGCTTCCAAGTATCAGTCTATTTCCTTCAGATTTTCATGTTTCTGAGAATAAAGTTTCTTGTAATATTCATTAAGGATTTTTTTGATTTCTGATGAGTCTGTGGTTATTTTTTCTTTGTTATTTATGATTGATGAGATTAGAGATTTTACTTTTTTTTTCCTGATTGGGTTGGCCAGAGGTTTATATATTTTATTGACCTTTTCAGAAAAACAGCTTTTTGATTTATTGATCTGTTGTATTATTCTTTTGTTTTCAATTTCATTTGATTCTGCTCTAATTTTGGTTATTTCTTTTCTTCTACAGAGTTTGGGTTTGGAATGTTCTTCCTTTTCTAGTTGCGTGAGATGTCCCATTAAGTTGTTAACTTCCTCTCTTTCCGTTCTCTTGAGGAAGGCTTGCAGTGCTATAAATTTCCCTCTTAGAACTGCCTTTGCAGTGTCCCACAGGTTCTGATAGTTTGTGTCTTCATTGTCGTTTTGTTCCAAAAAATTGGCGATTTCTTTCTTAATCTCATCTCTGACCCAGCTATCATTCAGCATAAGGTTATTTAACTTCCATGTTTTTGTATGGGTATGCAGATTCCTGTTGTTGCTCAATTCAAGTTTTATTCCATGATGGTCCGAGAAGATGCATGGAATAATTTCTATTACTTTAAATTTACTGAGGTTAGACTTGTGACCTAAAATGTGGTCAATTTTGGCGTAAGTTCCGTGGGCTGATGAGAAGTATGTGTATTCAGTTTTGTTGGGATGAAATCTTCTGTAGATGTCTGCTAAATCTAAATATTGGATGGTTAGGTTTAAATCTAAGATTTCTTTGCTCAGCTTCTTTCTGGAGGATCGATCCAACACTGCCAAAGGAGTGTTGAAATCTCCGACGATTATGGAGCTGGAGGAAATCAGGTTACTCATGTCTGTTAGAGTTTCTCTTATAAATTGAGGTGCATTCTGGTTGGGTGCATAGATATTAATAATTGAGATCTCATCATATTGAGTGTTACCCTTAACAAATATGAAGTGACCATTCTTGTCCTTCCTTACTTTTGATGGTTTAAAGCCTACTGTATCTGCAAATAAAATTGCAACACCTGCTTTTTTCTGATTACCATTTGCCTGAAATATGGATGACCATCCTTTCACCCTGAGTCTGTATTTGTCTTTTAAGTTGAGATGTGACTCTTGTATGCAACAAATATCTGGCTTGAGTTTTTGTATCCAGTCAGCTAACCTATGCCTCTTTAGAGGACAGTTTAAGCTATTCACATTGATGGAGAGTATTGATAAGTCTGGTGGAATTTTGGGTATCGAGTTTTTCAAAGGTGCAGTGGACATTTTTAATCCTTTCACCAGTGTGGAAGTTGGAATTTGATCCGAAGTTTCTGAGTGAGTTTACTTTTGTGGTATAGGATTGGGTTGGTCATTGTGGAGGATAGGTCTGAGAACATCCTGAAGAGCAGGTTTACTTATGGCAAATTTTTTCAACATATGAATGTCATTGAAGTATTTAATTTCTCCATCATAGATGAAACTCAGTTTAGCTGGATACAAGATCGTGGGTTGAAAGTTTTTTTGCTTTAGGAGATTATAAGTTGATGACCAGCCTCTTCTGGCTTGAAAAGTTTCAGCAGAGAGATCTGCAGTTATTCTAATATTCTTACCTTTGTATGCTATAGTTTTCTTTCGCCGGGCTGCTTTGAGAATCTTCTCTTTCATGTTAACTTTAGTGAAGCTAATTATGATATGTCTGCGGGATGACTTATTGGGGTTGAATCGTGCTGGGGTTCTGAAGCTGTCTCCTATCTGAATTTCAGAGTCTTTAGGCATGTCTGGAAAATTTTCTTTCATAATTTCATGCAGAAGGGCCTCTGTGCCCACGGAAGCCACTTCATCGTTCTCAGAAATCCCTATAATCCTTATGTTGCTTTTTTTCGAATTATTTGAGAGTTCTCTGAGTGAGTGATCCGTTTTTGCTCTCCATTTCTCTTCCTCTTTGAGAGATTGGGAGCGTTCGAAGACTTTATCTTCAATGTCAGAAATCCTTTCTTCTGCTTGCTCCATTCTGTTACTGAGGGATTCTACTGTATTTTTCATATCTTTGAGGTCTGTAAATTCTTGCTTCAGTGTGTCTAAGTCTTTGGTGGTTTTGTCTTTAAATTCATTAAATTCTTCAGACAATTTTTGAATTTCTCCTCGAATTCCTAATTCCATTTTATTAATCTTGTCTGCCATCCAAATTCTGAATTCGATTTCTGACATCTCAGGCAGTTGTTTATGAATGGGATCTTCAATCACATCTGCTGTATCTTTCTTGGGGGAGTTGATCTATTCTGGTTATTCATGTTACCAGAGTTTTTCCGCTGATTCCGCCCCATGGTTATTTTACTCCCTTTGGTTTCTCCCCTGGGGTTTTATCCAGGGCCCGTACAGTGTTGTGGCCTGAGAAACTGGGGCCCTGTCTGGTGTGGTGGAGCAAAGTGGTTCTGTCTTGTTTTCATCTGGTTTCTGTTCGATCCTATTGCAACTTCTACTCTGGCTTGAAGTCTCAGCTGTGTGGAAAAATCAGCAATTATGTGACCCCGCCCGCCCACCTCTGGCCGCAGTTGGAAAAGGAGAATCAAACCTTCCTACAATCGCACACCCAGGGCACCGCCTGAAAAGTCCTCAGTCTATTAGCCCAGTTCAAAAGGTCCAAATCAACTGTCTCAATCTGCACTTGTCTCGGGTGGGAGAGTTCAAGAGGTCTCTGGGAACTGGATCACAGGGGCCTGGTGACTCCTCTGACACAGCTCACCCCAGTGCAGCATGGAGTCAGGAGAAGCCACCCAGCGAACAGAGCAGTCTAGGAAGGTTGACGTCTCCTTCCCCACTTTGCCCCTCCGTCAGACCCAGTCACTGGTATCTCTGCAGATGGCTAACCCAGTTGCCTGCAGTGAATAGACACTCCAGAGGTTTGCACCTGCCTGAATAGCAAGGAAGTCTGCCAAGCCCCCGCAGACTGCCGCTATCTAGCAGGAGGAGATGGGGCCTGACATCTTTGAGTGTTTGATGCAGGTGATGGGAAGGAGGTGTTCACTCAGGCTTAGCCCCATCCCTGATGGATGCTGCTAACAGAACAGAACAGTACAAACCACTTTGCGGGGTTCTGTCTCTGTTCTTGTCGAAATCGCCTACAGAAGATGGGCCGTTTTGAGTTCAAACGTCTTTGCTGCTGGAGATTTGCGTCCGAACACCTCTCTGGGTCGGCCCCGCCCTGGAAGCTTCCCGGGTTTGTGAGCCATGTCAGGAAATCCCCCACTCACCGGTGGCCTCCTCTGGTTGCCCAGGGAGACAGGGGGTGTGGCCTCAGAATATCCAGAAGTGAGCGTTCTGCCGTTAAAGAAAAAACGGCTGTTGATCTACCTCCAGGGAACTGCTGCTCTGGTGTGGGCACTCAGGCGACCCTTTTCTCCTCTGTCCCGTGCCCCAGAGTCAGCACTGAGTGGCCACAGTTTGTGCTGGGTCCACACCCCTTAAGAGATCCCCCAAGAATCAGAACTCTTGGAGCATGGGCCCCCAGACCCTTTTTGAGAGTGGCGGGGGGGAAGCTAGAGTTTCATTCAGTTTTACGCAACACTACGGCCCAGGGAGGGCTCCTGCACTGCACCGCAGGGAAGTGCCACCAAGGCTTGATTTCCCCTCAGCAGAGTGCCCTCTCCTAACTCACGTGTCCCAGAGTCAGCGCTGACCTGGCGCAGCTCAGGCACCATGCATTCCCCTCGAGAAATCACCCAAGTATCCAAACTCCTGGGGGATAGGCCCTCAGACCCAGAGTGAGAGTAGGGGCTCTCAGTTCTCAGCGGGGAAGCTAGAGTCTTATTCAGTCTTGTGCCTGCCCCGTAATGTTGCCCAGGGAGGGTTGCTTCACTGCACTGCAGGGAAGTGCCGCGAGACGTGACTCCCCCTCAGCCCAGTGCCCTCTCCTCACTCGCATGCCTCAGAGTCAATGCTGACCAGTCGCAACTCGGGGACTGTCCACTCCCCTTGAGAAATCACTTAAGGATCCGAACTCCTAGGGGACAGGCCTCCAGACCTCAGTGGGTGGGAGTGGAGCACTGGGAGGATTCCCAAGTTTTATTCAGTTTTATGCCTGGCAGGAGAACGCCATGGCACCCCAGTAGGGGAGGTAGGTCCAGTTTTTAGAAGGTCTCTCCCGTGGAGTGTAGTGGGAGGGTCTTTAATTTCTGCCCACTTGTTTAACTGTGGGGCTCTTGAGCCGGTCTCATGGGGGAGGGAACTCCCTTCCGCTTGGTGGTGGATTTTGTACTTTTGTTTGCGTCCTTGTGATCACAACTTGCCTCAGCGGTGTTGATGTGCGTTCTTCAACCTTCTCTCTTGGTGAGGCTAAAGTCCATCAGGATACTTACTAAATTCCTGTCCCTTAACTCTCTTTCTGGACGGGAGCCTCTGTTGAAAGCTGGCTTCAGTCTGCCATCTTGTCTCCCTCACATACAAAGATTTAAGGACAAAAAGACTCAAAATGTGTCAGATTCAGAGAAGTCTGGAAATGGAAGTTTTTCTCCTTCACATAGTTTCAGCTGCATGAAGTGGGCATGCATACATGTTTTACCCAATTTCTGATTCGTCATTTCTACATTTTGGCATCTCTATAGCAGTTTTTTGTCTATGGTAACTTTTTTCAAGTAGTTATTCAATGAATCAGGATCAACCAACCATTCTCACACAACACTCTGCTGCCTTTAGAGCTTCACCTAATTTGAATGATTTGATCACCTGGCTGGTTTTTTAAAATACCTCTACGTGCTAGGCATCATACTGAATTGATTAAAATAATTCTAATAAGCAAATTAATATGAAAGGAGTTTTGGCACTCTGACCTGTAATTCCATTTGAAGTTTAGTTCCAGAACTATCAGGTGATGTAGGTAATGTAAATTGTGTGATTTCATCTGAGCTGAAAAGTTCTGAATGTGATATGAGGGGTAGTGATGGTATGCATATTGGTGGCCTCCTGAAAAGACAAACCCATGCATCACACAGAACTCAACCCCATGTCCTTACATTTCTAGACTATTGTCTATATCTTACCGCTGTCTCTAATGATAGACAACAACAGTGCCTCAGGATGGAACTTGACCTTTACAGATACATTTGGGATAGAATTTAAAAGTGAGAAAGAATTGGGTGGAAAAAGTGTCCCACTGTGTTCTTGCCCTTTTGCTTAGCTAGTGACATTTGTGTCTTTCTCTCCCACTTTACTACCTTGCCATTCTAAGTCTAAGTGAGCAGCACACCAAGCCTGGTAACATGGTTAGGCTCTCTTACCTTCCCAATTCCAGCACAAGGGGTCCTCTGACATCCTCTTCTGTCCCTTGTCTCTGGCTCCTCCAGGTGACCTGACATTACTCTTCCTCCTCAGCAAAACTGGTTTTGACTTTGGCTAAAGGAGGAGCTATTTTATTTAGGGGGAAAAGGTAGGGAAGAAACCATTCAGCATTTCTTCTCAACTTCAGGCAGTGTAGTGGAGTCTTTTGTAGCTCTGGTTGTTGGTGTGTAGGTCAGCCCTTCTCACTTCTCTCTTTATTAAAGTGGTCAGAATGAGAGATGATTTTTGGTACTTGAATGCTTTTCAAAGTTAGTTTTTTGTCAAAAACTGCCTTCTTAAATATTACCAACACAGCCTCTGACAAGATAAACATGAACTGATTGCTTATAATTTTAAGGGAGAATATACCACTTTGCAAGAGCTGGAAGTGTCTTAAGGAGAGACAATAAGGTCAAAATTTACTGATTTCACACAGATTTTTCAAAGTTAAGTTTCATTAAAATTGAGGAAAGATTATGACACAAAACTCCACGATTGATTGAAACTGCAAAGTGAGTATTTTGGATAAAGGAGTCAAGAAATTTGGAGACATAAAGTGTTGATGGTTTTTGTTAAAGATTTGAGGATTTCAGGAAGTTTCTATAGTAAGCAACCAATTGAGGAAGAAAAAACCAGAGGATGCAAACAAATGAAAAAATATGTCCAACTTGAGAATCAGCAGAATCAACATTGTTAAAATGTCTGTACTACCCAAAGTGAACTACAGGTTCATTAAAATAGTGTTTTGTTTTGTTTTTTAATATCTAGAAAGAGACAATTCTGCATTTAATGTGGAACCAGAAAGCATCCTGGATAGCCAAAACAACATTAATCAAAAAGGACAAATCAGGAGACATCACTTTACCAGACCTCAAGCTATACTACAAGGCTATAATAACCAAAACTGTATGAAACTGGCACAAGATTAGAGGCATACACCAACAGATCAGAACAGAAAACCCAGACTTAAAACAATCCCCACTTTGCCATCTGATGTTTGACAAAGCAGGCAATAACATACACTGGGGAAAAGAATTCTTATTTAGTAAATGATGCTGGGAAAATTAGACACATGGCAGAAAATTGAAACAGGAATTGAACCTTTCAGCACTCAGAAAAATTAATTCACAGTGAATTATACACTTAAACCTAAGGCATGAAACTATAAGAATTCTAGAAGAAAATATAGGAATATACAGAAAACTCTTATAGACAGTATCCTATGCAAAGGATTTGTGAATAAGACCCAAAAGGCAATCACAGCAACAACAAAATTTAACTAATTTGACCTGATTAAATTATAATGCTTCGGCACAGCCAAGGAGACAATCAATAAAGTGAACAGACAACCTATAGAAGCAGATAAAATGTTTACATTCTATACATTCTGGTAACCAGAATCTATAAATTACATAAGTAAATCAGCAAAAAAAGAAAAAATCAAACATTCCCATAAAAAGTGGGCAAAAATAAATGAACAGAAACTTTTCAAAAGAAGATATACTAATGGCCAATAAACATACAAAAATTGCTTAACATCTCTAATCATTAGAGAAGTGTAAATAAAAACCACAATGAGATGTCACTTAACTCCAATGTGTTTTTTTAAGTCAATGCCATGGTTTTATGGCAGTTGTTTTCAAACCATACTCTGAAAAGTCCAAAAGTTCCATGGAGATATATCAGGAAACTCCATGAAATTGTTGGCAAAGTTGCACAGATGAGTATATGGCTCTTTGGAGAAGTACTTCAAAGTCCAAACACTCATCAGGGTCTGATTTAGAACTAAGGGTCTAACTGAGCCAAATTTCAGCATGGCTATTACAGCCCAAGGTCATAGGGAGAGCTGAGTTAAGGATTAACTCAAGTTCTTCTGACTTTGATTACAGTGTTCTTTCCAATTCATCATGCTTACGGCTGCATAAATATCGGAAGATTGAGCCAAATCATACATCAAATGCTCGTACAAAATTGTCAGGGCCTTGGAAATGTGGCAAAAATTGAGAGAACAAAGTGACAATTTGGCCAAACTTTCAGAGAAAGTTTGGATGCTAAATGGAAGCCAATAGAAAGAATCCAAGGAATAGAAAATAGTACAGGGTGTCCCCAAAGCTGCCCATAAAGCTGCCAAACATAAAGACATGGGAAACTGTATTTGTATATTTTACAAAATATTCTTTACATGTTCACCTCTTGGGAAAATTTTCTGATGAGTATTTTGAAATAAAGATGCCTTTAGCTACAATTTCCTACTATCCTTAAGTATGGTGACTTCAAGGACAACTTTTGGAACACCCTGGAGTTTCTTTGCTTTAGAATTCTTGTAAAGCTCAAGTCCTTAAAATGGAAAACAGAGCCTCTCTCCCACTCTGCTCTACCACCTAACACACACACACAACCCACCATAGCTGTCAAGCTTCACATGTTCCCCCATCTCTGTTATGCTCCTCCTTAGAAAGGGGGCCCCTTCTGCAGCATGGAGGCCAGGCCTGGGCTGTTCACACGTTCTCAGTTTGTCTCATCCATATTATTTCTCCCACCCGCCACTTCAGAGCACATCTATGCTTTCCTGCCATCTTTCCTCCAGCTCATTTATTTTTCAGTATTTTCTCAACAGTTCCTCCAGATGCTCTCATTAAGCACAGGGCTAATTAACCCTGTTTCTGAGCAGTGGCACTGTGGTGAGCTGCATGGCCCTGTAGGAGGCTTCCCTGCTCCATAGAAAGAAATCAGCCCCTCTCCAGTCTGCTCACCTGCAAAGGCTCACAACTAGAACTGGTACCTACTCAGCAAGGTTGTTTTTTTGTTTTGTTGTTGTTTTAGTTATTTGATTTTTTTTTTTCAAAACTGCTGCTCTTTATTCCAGAAAAGGACAGTCCAGGCCATCCTCACTTACTGGCAATATCAGTGATTGAAATCTCTTAGCCCCCGGAAGCCAAAGCTCTCTATTAACTTTGCAGACATGTTTTCCATGCTACGGACTCAGTGAGCACTTTAGCAGCTCCTCTCCAAAATGTGCTGGTTCACGGCTAAGAGCTTCTCATACAGCCAACACCACAAACAAGGCTTGCATAGAATCAAGGGCAAGAGATCATAGAATCATCAGGTCTGAAGTATCTAAAATGACACCTCACCACCATGGCTCAGCCTCCCCATGTTTACATCTAAGCAAAATACATCTGAATCTCTTCTCCTAGATTCCTAGCACAGCAAGCTTTTTTAGGCCATAGTAGTTGGGACAAGTGTTTAGGTCTGAGCTGCACATTTATAGGAAGAAAGGTAGTAAAATAAAACCATCTCCTTATCCTATTTTTCATGCTTCTGAGACATGGGTCTAATGTTTTGCCCACTCCTGGCTGAGTCTGTCTAGGTTGAGATACTTGATGAGCAATTCTTTGTTCATCCATCTGTGTGTGTATGTGTGTGTGTACAGTATGGACAAACTTATTAGCATAGTAGCACTGTAAGTTATTAGAGAGTTTCTATGTTTCCGTCTTTGCTCTAAATAACATCAGTATACCACTTAATATTTAGCAAAGCACTTTTAAGCCCATCATTTTATTCAGTCTTTATTTGCATGAAAATGTTACCATTATCTGAGATTTAGTAAGACTTGCCCAAAGTCACACAAATGAAAATGCAAAAATCAGAAATAAAGGTTAGCAATTTTATGCCTAAGTCTCTAGAAGGCTCCCTGGACCTTAGGTGTAGCTCTGATGTTCACTCTGTGCATTCTGAACTCTTTGTTCTTAACCTTCTCACCTTCACATTCTGAAGATCTCTCCCTACTGTGTCTAACATCTCCTTGGGTCCCTGTCCTTCTTTCCCAGAATATGAAACAGACTTGTTCAAGACCTAAATCCACTTATGCACCTGGCACTTTTTTTAGTCTTCTCTGTCTAAAAGATATCAAAGTTACTGTTTTCCAGTATTCTGATAAAAGGAGGGCACATCTTCATTTTCACCACTGTTGAGGAGTCCTTTCAAAAGTGATATACATAAGGTATTAACCCTTCCATATGAATGCTATAATCCAACTACAGCCCAAAATGAAGGGGAAAGAGGAGGGGGAGGGGCAGGGAGGGTGGAGGATGGATGGAGGGAGGGTAATTGGTGGGACCACACCTATGGTGGATTTTACAAGTTAAATCTACTAAGTGTAGAATATAAATGTCTTAACACAATAACTAAGAAAATGCAGTGAAGGCTTTCACCATCAAACCAGTTTGATGAAAGTATTTCAAATTGTATATAAAAGCAGCACATTGTACCCCATAATTGCATTAATGTACACAGCTATGATTTAATAAAAAAAAATTATTCCTACTAACCCAGCTTGTTCTTAGTACAGGTGACCAATAAAGCTAATATTATTGTGATATAAAAGCATCTCCCCTTCCTGCTCTGGTTTTATCTCCAAGCCTCTTTTGTCACACTTTTAATGAAAAGAGGCAGATTCAAATCTAGTCTCTCCAATCCCTCATTTTCACTCAAGAGTACTGAAAGTAGAAGGAAGAAGATGATGCTTTATAGCTGGAGAGAAGTGAAGCGGGAGTCACACCATGTTTTCCTGTTGTGCATCCTTCCTGAGTGACTCTGAAAAAGTCACTAAACCGGACCTAGCCTTGGCCATCTCACAAGTCAACTGAGAAGACAAGCTAACAGGATTTCAGAATTTGTTTCTAGCAATAAAAGCTCACAATTTTATTTAATAAGGTAGAGAAAGATATGCGAGAAATTTTTTTTTCCATTGAGCCAAAGTTCACTCACTTTCTACCACTTGATACTATTAGTTGCTCCATTTTCTCCTTCTCCATAGAAGAGTTCCTCAAGAACTTGAGACTTAACAATATTATATGTCATGTCATATTATATTATAATTATAACAATATTATAACGATATTAAGAGTTTTTATTTTCACTATCGATGAAGAACTGGAAGTTCAGCTTGCCCAAGCCCCACAGTGAGACAATGGTAAAGCTGAGATTGAACCTCACAGTTATCTGATTCCAAACCTCAAGATTTAGCCAACAGACTATGAAAGCAGATAAAGAAGTCATAATGAAAAATGAAAAAATTCAAAAGTAGGAGAAAAATACCTCTGATTCCAACTGAAATGATAGAAAACATCTTTTTTTTATATATTTTTTAACAGTATCTTTTGGCAAAGTAACTTCACCAAAAGATTATTTAGCTTTCTTTGTTTTTTTTTTTAATTGTTGGGGATTCATTGAGGGTACAGTAAGTCAGGCTACACTGACTGCCATTGTTAGGCAAAGTCCCTCTTGCAATCATGTCTTGCCCCCATAAAGTATGACACACACCAAGGCCCCACTCCCTCCCTCCATCCCTCTTTCTGCTTTTACTCCCCCCATAACCTTAATTGTCATTAATTGTCCTCATATCAAAATTGAGTACATAGGATTCATACTTCTCCATTCTTGTGATGCTTTACTAAGAATAATGTCTTCCACTTCCATCCAGGTTAATACGAAGGATGGAAAGTCTCCATTTTTTTTAATAGCTGAAAGTATTCCATGGTATACATATACCACAGCTTGTTAATCCATTCCTGGGTTGGTGGGCATTTAGGCTGTTTCCACATTTTGGCGATTGTAAATTGAGCTCCAATAAACAGTCTAGTACAAGTGTCCTTATGATAAAAGGATTCTTTTTTCCTTCTGAGTAAATGCCCAGTAATGGGATTGCAGGATGAAATGGGAGATCTAGCTTGAGTGCTTTGAGGTTTCTTCATACTTCCTTCCAGAAAGGTTCTACTAGTTTTCAGTCCCACCAGCAGTGTAAAAGTGTTCCCTTCTCTCCACATCCACACCAGCATCTGCAGTTTTGAGATTTTGTGATGTGGGCCATTCTCACTGGGGTTAGATGATATCTCAGGGATGTTTTGATTTGCATTTCTCTAATATATAGAGATGATGAACATTTTTTCATATGTTTGTTAGCCATTCATCTGTCATCTTCAAAGAAGGTTCTATTCATGTCTCTTGCCCATTGATATATGGGATTGTTGGCTTTTTTCATGTGGATTAATTTGAGTTCTCTATAGATCCTAATTAACAAGCTTTTGTCTGATTGAAAATATGCAAATATCCTTTCCCATTGTGTAGGTTGTCTCTTTGCTTTGGATGTTGTCTCCTTAGCTGTACAGAAGCTTTTCAGTTTAATGAAGTCCCATTTGTTTATTTTTGTTGTTGTTGCAATTGCCTTGGCAGTCTTTTTCATGAAGTCTTTCCCGAGGCCAATACCTTCCAGTGTTTTTCCTATGCTTTCTTTGAGGATTTTTATTGTTTCATACCTTAAATTTAAGTCCTTTATCCATCTTGAATCAATATTTGTGAGTGGAGAAAACTGTGAGTCCAGTTTCAGTCTTTTACATGTAGACATCCAGTTCTCCCAACACCATTTATTGAATAGGGGGTCTTTCCCCCAAGGTATGTTCTTGTTTGGTTTATCAAAGATTATTTGGTTGTAAGATGTTACTTTCATTTCTTGGTTTTTGATTTACTTCCAAGTGTCTGTGTCTATTTTTGTGCCAGTACCATGCTGTCTTGACCATTATGGCTTTGTTGTACAGACTAAAATCTAGTATGCTGATGCCCCCAGCTTTATTTTTATTACTAAGAACTGCCTTAGCTATATGGGTATTTTTCTGGTTCCATACAAAATGCAGAAATATTTTTTCCAAATCTTGAAAGTACGATGTTGGTATTTTGATAGGAATGGCATTGAATAGGTAGATTGCTTTGGGAAGTATAAACATTTTAACAATGTTGATTCTTCCCATCCATGAGCATGGTATGTTCTTCCATTTGTTAATATCCTCTGCTATTTCCTTTCTGAGGATTTCATAGTTTTCTTTATAGAGGTCCTTCACCTCCTTCATTAGGTATATTCCCAGGTATTTAATTTTCTTTGAGACTATGGTGAAGGGAGTTGTGTCCTTAATTAGCTTCTCATCTTGACCTTTATTGGTGTATAAAAAAGGCTCCTGACTTGTGGACATTGATTTTATATCCTGAAACATTACTGTATTTTTTGATGACTTCTAGGTGTCTTGTGGTTGAGTTTTGGGGTTCTCTAAGTATAAGATCATGTCATCAGCAAAGAGGGAGAGTTTGACCTCCTCTGCTCCCATTTGGATTCCCTTTATTTCCTTGTCTTGCCTAATTGTATTGGCTAGAACTTCCAGCACTACGTTGAATAGTAAAGGTGACAGAGGACAACCTTGTCTGGTTCCAGTTCTAAGAGGAAAAGCTTTCAGTTTTAGTCCATTCAGTAAAATATTGGCTGTGGGTTTGTCATAGATAGCTTCAATCAGTTTTAGAAATGTGCCACTTATGCTTATACTCTTCAGTGTTCGAATTAGAAAAGGATGCTGGATTTTATGAAATGCTTTTTCTGCATCTATTGAGAGGATCATGTGATCTTTATTTTTGCCTCTGTTAATATGGTGGATAACGTTTATGGACTTGCGTATGTTAAACCAGCCTTGCATCCCTGGGATGAAACCTACTTGATCATGATGAATGACTTTTTTGATGATAAGCTGTAATTTATTGGCTAGAATTTTGTTGAGAATTTTTGCATCTATATTCATGAGTGACATTGGTCTGAAATTCTTCTTTTTGGTTGGATCTTTTCCTGGTTTTGGTATCAGGGGGATGTTTGCTTCATAAAATGTGTTGGGGAAGATTCCTTCTTCCTCAATTTTTTGGAATAATTTCTGCAGTACAGGAATAAGCTCTTCCTTGAAGGTTTGATAGAATTCTGGTGTGAAGCCATCTGGACCAGGGCATTTTTTTGTTGGAAACGTTTTTATTGTTTCTTTGATCTCGGTGCTTGAAATTGGTCTGTTCAGGTGCTCTATTTCTTCCTGGCTAAGTCTAGGGAGAGGGTGTGATTCCAAATATTGATCCATTTCCTTCACATTGTCAAATTTCTAGGTATAGAATTTCTGGTAGTATACAGAGATGATCTCTTGTATCTCTGTGGGATCAGTTGTTATTTCCCCTTTATCCCATTTCTGATTGAGGTTACTAGAGATTTTACTTTTCTATTTCTCATTAGTCTGGCCAATGGTTTATCTATTTTATTTATTTTTTCAAAAAACCAACTCCTTGATTCATAAATTTTCTGAATGATTCTTTTGTTTTCAATGTCATTGATCTCTGATATGATTTTGGATATTTCTTTTCTTCTACTGAGTTTAGGCTTAGATTGTTCTTCTTTTTTCAATTCCATAAGATGGCCTGTGAGATTGTTGATGCGTTCTCTTTCTTTTTCGAATGTAGGCCTCTGAAGTGATAAATTTTCCTCTCAGAACTGCTTTTGCAGTATCCCACAGGTTTTGGTAGCTTTTGTCTTCATTGTTGTTATGCTCAACGAAGTTAATGATTTCCTGTTTTATTTCTTCCTGCACCCATCTGTTATTCAGCAGAAGATTGTTTAATTTCCATGCCTTTGGGTGGGGTCAAGAATTTTTGTTAGAGTTGAGTTCCACCTTTAGTGCCTTATGGTCTGAGAAGATACAAGGTAAAATTTCAATTATTTTTATTCTGTTGATATTTGTTTTGTGTCCCAGGATATGATCAATTTTGGAGAATGTTCCATGGGGTGATGAGAAGAATGTATATTCTTTATCATTGTGATGGAGTGTTCTATATGCGTCTATCAAACACAGTTGTTCTAGGGTCTCATTTAAATCTCTTATATCTTTGTTTAATTTCTATTTAGAGGATCTGTCCAGCTCTGTTAGAGGAGTGTTAAAGACCCCTGTTCTTATGGTTGTATCAGATATCAAATTGCTGAGACTGAGTAAGATCTGTTTCAAGAATCTGGGAGCATTTAAATCGGGTGCATAAATATTTAGAATTGAAATATCTTCTTGTTGTATTTTTCCCTTGACCAATATAAAGTGACCATCTTTGTCTTTTTTGACTTTAGTTGCTTTAAATCGACATGAATCTGAAAATAAGGTTACAACTCCTCTTTTCTTCTGAATTCCATTTGCCTGAAAAATTGTCTTCCAACCCTTGACTCAGAGCTTAAATTTGTCTTTTGAAGCCAGATGTGTTACTTGCAGACAGCAAATGGATGGCTTGTGTTTTTTTAATCCAGTCAGTCAATCTATGTCTCTTCAGTGGGGAATTCAAGCCATTAACATTTATTGAGATAACTGATAAGTGTGGTAGTATTGTATTCATCTTATTTTGTGAGAGTCCACTGCTTAGCTTTATCTTTTTCATCAGTCTTGAGGTTAGGTTCTTTCTTTTAATTTCTGAGTTCTCACTTTGCTGCTGATCCATTGTGATGGTCAGTGTGTAGAACAGGTTGAAGTATTTCCTATAGAGCTGGTCTTGCTGTGGCGAATGTCCTCAATGTTTGTATATCCGTATATGATTTGATTTCTCCATAATTTTCAAGCTTAGCTTAGCTTAGCAGGGTACAGAATTCTGGGCTGGAAATTGTTCTGTTTAAGTAGATTAAAGGTAGATGACCATTGTCTTCTTGCTTGGAAAGTTTCATTAGAGAAGTCTGCGGTCACTCTGATGGATTTTCCCCTGTAGGTCAACTGGCGCGTAGTCCTGGCAGCTTGCAGAATTTTTTCTTTTGTCTTGACTTTGGACAGGTTCATCACAATGTGTCTTGGAGAAGCTCAGTTAGAGTTGAGGCAACCTGGGGTCTGATAGCCCTCTGAAAGCAGTGTGTCAGAATCTTTGGTGATATTTGGGAAATTTTCTTTTATAATATTCTCTAGTATGGCTTCCATTCCTCTGGGGCATTCTCCTTCCCCTTCTGGGATTCCTATGAATAGTATGTGGAATGCTTCATAAAGTCCCATGATTCTGACAGTGAACTTTCTACTTTCTCTCTCTTCTTTTCTGCCTCTTTATCTTAAGAACTTTGTCTTCTCCCTCTGAAATTCTTTCTTCTTCATGGTCTAACCTGTTTCTGATACTTTCCATTGCATCTTTAAGTTCCCTAATTGACTGTTCCAGTTCCTTCAGCTCTGCTATATCTTTTCTATATTCTTCATATCGTTCATCTCTTATTTGATTCTGTTTTAGGATTTCCTTTTGGTTATTTTCCACTTTATTAGCAGTGTCCTTAATTGTTTCCATCATTTCTTTCATAGTTTTCATCATGTGTATTCTAAATTCCCTTTCTGTCATTCCTAACATTTCTTTATAGGTGGAATTCTCTACAGTAGCTAACTCATGGTCCCTTTGCGGAGTTGTTGTGGACTGGTTCTTCATGTTGCCTGTAGTTTTCTGCTGATTCTTCCTCAAGAGTGATTTCTTTTATCTGTTTCCTTGCACTAATTTTCCTTTCACTTCCTCTTGCTTTTTAAGTTCTTGTGCCTGTGGACCAAGGTTTCCATGAGTCCCTTTGGTACAGGACCAGAAGGATGAGAAAGTTGAAGAGCAAGAAAGGGATGAAAGAAAGGAGGAACAAGCAAAAAGAAAAAAAAATAGAGAAAAGAGAGGGGGTGTGTAAAAGGAATATTGACAAAAAGAAGAGAGTCACAGAAAGAGGAAGACAGAGCAATATAGGTGTACAGTAGGATACTTTGACACAACCTAAAAAAACCCCACCTTCTGGGGGTTCCCAGTTGGGTGGTTCCCTTGAGGTCAGCAGCTCTTTTCTAACCTGATCAGACACATTACCCCACCTCCACCAAGTACAGAGGAAAGACAAAAATGCTATAAATCAAACCAAGACAAGCAAAGAGAAAACTTTGTGGGATAAAATTGAGTGAAATACCAAATAATAGCGGTAGAAACACTAGCAAAAATGAAGTTGTAGTTATTGAAAAAGGCAGCAATATGAAATTATAATTAAACTAGAAAAATTCAGAAAGAAAAAAATCTGTGTGGAAAAGGTTGAAATTAAAAAACAAAACAACATCAACAACATCAAAATAAACAAACAAAAAAAAAAACAACCAAACAACAACAACAACAAAAACACAACCAAAAACAAAGTAGTATGTATATGTTCTTGTATATTGTCTGGGCAACACGTGGTTTTCTGGGGTATGAGATGCTAATCACAGTGCTGATATGACTGGAGGCTGCTGAGTTCTCAAACCCCAGCAGGTAGACACCCTAATCTCTCTTCAGCCCTCTTAAAAGGCACTTTGAACTTGTAAACTTGCTGAGCAGAAGCTTTCCCAGGAAAGTGCTTGTTGCTGGAATCACTGCTGAAGTGGCTATCCACTTATCCAAAGTGAGTTTTGTGCCAAAACCGGTCTCACTCTGCCCCCTGAGGGTTAGGACTGTTAGGCGGCTCAGACCCCGCCCTTAGGCTACTTGGTCGCTGGGTTACCAGCTCCCACCAATTCTAGCTCTGTGACCCTGAGGGCGGAGCTTGCCGGGGCAGATCGCTCACAATGGCTGCCTGTGACCCAGAGCCAAACACTATTAGCTCCGTCTCGCTCAGTGGCTCAGACTGGGGCCCTAGACAAAGGCCAAAGTTCTCCGCACTCCTTCTCAGGCTCTCCCCAAGGCAGCTCAACTGAGCGCCAAGTCCAAAGACACCAAAACAGTTCACAGGTAAGGCCTTTCTGGTTTGCAGTCTCTCTGCTACTGTACTTACAGTTGCTGGCCTGTTTAGACCGATTGAACACATGTGACCACTTGCCGGTTTTCCACTGTTTTAGTCCTCCTCTTGGGGTTCAGAGGACCCTCGCTGACTCCCTGTATCCTCACAGCGATGATTATAGGCAGATCCCACCAGCCAGAGATGCCTGGATTCCTATCTCCCCAGACTCACGGTGCCCAGATGCAAGGAAGATGTTACTCGGCTGCCATCTTGCTCTCTCCTCCATAAAACATCTTAACTTTTAGCTGAAAATCTTTTAAGGAAGGATTAAGCATATAGTTCATAATAAAAAGATAAAGCAGAGGTATCTTTAATTGTGACAAAGATAAAAGAGTAGAAAACACAAGCAGCATCTAGCTATTCAGCGCATCACCTCCTGTGAGCCTGAACGCAGTTTCTCGCTGAGCAGCTGGAAACATGGGCCTGGAGTGACTCTGTGATCAATGCCCTGGGTTTCCTCCAGCCTTGTTGGCTGCTCCTTCTCAGGCCTGTTCCCCATCTCTTGACTTTTAAATGTCCACATGCCCAGCACTCTGCACACAACCCACAGCTCTCCTGCACCCAGTCTCTTCCTAAGAGTCCTTTTAACTTGAGCTGAAATCAGCCTTCTGATCTAGAAACATGGCAGACAGAATGTGGGGCTCCTACAGCCAACACTAACCCTCAACCAGAAAGTCACTAGTGACTCATATTTGTTCTTGTTTGTGACTCAAACTTCAACTCTTAATTTCCTGTTTTTTATTAAATTGCAGCCATGTATCAGATGGTAACATTAACTCATTTTTTAATTATCAATATTAATTCCTACTAACCTAGCTTGTTCTTAGTGCAGGTGACCAATAAAGCTAATATTATTATGATATAAAAGCACCCCCCCTTCCTGCTCTTAACTATAGTCCCTTCCATAAGATAAGCTGGTACTATGAGCCATGGCTCAGCTGATCTGTAAAGTATGAGGTCAGAAATGCAGGTCTCAGGGGATTCCCTCAGAAAGCCAGGAGGCAGCCTGGGGAAGATATGAGAATCAGAGGAGAAGTAGACCATGGGGTCAGGAAGGAAACTGGGGGATGTAAACTCATATTGAGTATCTCTGAGTTGACACTCTGCTAAACATTCTCTGGAATGTACCTCATTTGATCCTCACAAAAATTCTACAACATAAATATTGTTACCCATAAGTAACATGTTATGTCATAAACATTCTCAGAGAGGTTAATTAATGGACTATAATTACTGAGCCAATCAATGATGATGCAGAAACTTAAATCTACACTTTCCTCCATAGCCCAAGTTCTTTTCCATCCATGAACTTGTCTCCCCAGGAAGGGCCACGCTTAGGTCTTTGAAGTGATATCATAAATGGACTTGATGGATATTTGACGTCATCAGGAGCTACTAAGTAAACCCTAAACCACAGTTGCATCACTTCATTTGGTAAACTAATCTTTGATACACTGTGAATCCAGAAGAGGTATTGGCAAGTTTTCTTTCCTCTTCCTTTCTCTTTGCTCCAGGTGTCCACTGCCCTCCCTTCTCTTATATAAATCCATATCTAGTTTCTTTATTGACAGTATGGGGTCCTATTGTCTCTCCATGGCTTCTCCTAAAATTCTTATACCCTCTCAATTCAGAAGCTGTGGGAACTTTTGACAATCACTGCCATAGTGAACCACACTGGCAAGATGGAATGTGACTTAGTTTTCAGATGTGCTGGGTTTGAAGTAAAACTCTTAGAATCACTTGTTCTAAGGGAAAAGCTTTTGAAGAAGAATTTGAACATGTTTTAGAGCATAAAATAAAATGAATAAAGCTTATGAAGCAAGTTTTGAGACACAGAACATTAAAAAGAGAGAAGGATTCTTTGTGGCATTCTAAGATCCTCAAGATCATGCCACAGAGGCATGAAGTTAGCTCTTGACCTAAATTCTCATTCTTAAATGTGATTCTTTCCATTATAGAAAACCCAAATTACCTTTTAGCCTTTTGGGCACTGTTCCTGTGTTGTTACAATCTCAGAGTTGGGTTTTCAAATGAGTAAATGATAGGCTTTCATCTTCTCCACAGTAAGCCCAACCACCTCATAATCTCCGCAATGTCATTCAGACTGTGGTACAGGTGGCTGTGTTCAGAGGAGTTGCAGAAAAGCCCTTACCTTGTGTTTTAATACTACTTTGGTGTCTTATGTCTCATTTTATACACATGACCCATAATCGTGGTTGTATGAAATCTTTTATTTTCTCTTCTGTAATTTATTTCATAGAAAGCTTAATTCTGCCAGCCAGCCACATTAGAATCATCTGAGACTGGCTGCACACCAAGCTCCTTGGAACTTTGACCTGCAGCTGGTGAGAAGATTACTCTGGGGTTTCCATGCTGACTTGGCAAGTTGACCTTGAGTAAGTTATTTAACCTTACTGGGACACATTTTCTTCATCCACAAAATAGAAGCATTAATAACATAAAACTCAAAAGGTTGAGGATTAAGTAAAATAATCCAATATAAAGAGCTTATTATAGTATCTAGTATACATTCTATATTCAATTACTATTATTTATTAAATAATACATATTTAGTCCATCTTTATTCCTCTTCAAAACATTGCTTGACTACCAGAAATAAAGGTATACCCTTTCTTACAGAGCATTATAAATATTTTTGGAAGTCCCCTGACTTAATAGCTGCCTATTGTAAAAATAAAAGAAGAAGTAAAATTTAAAACTCATTATAATTTAGCCATCTGATATTTGTTCTATAATTTACATGCTGTGGAACAATCTCACTAGTTATTCAGAAGGTTTTCAGGTAGAAGGAAGAAATTTTTTTCCAAGTTATTGACCAAACTGATAGGTGTCATAGACACTAAATATCTGGTAAACCTAAAAGTAAATCAAACCAAACAATTCTAGGACCTATTAGGGTATTTATGGCAATGAGATTGACCTGTCTGAACCAGAAGCTTATTATGAAGCCTTGAGATACATCATTACAATTCAACTCAACTACATTGTACTAACTACTTGATACAAATAAAGCCATTATAATAAAAACTACCTCTTGGATCCATTATCTATATCCTTTGAGAACAAACTAGGCATTACAGTTTTAGTTTTTTCCTGACACCGGATTTTTGCAAGATATTAATCTTGAAAACTCCCACCAGTGTTATAGTGCATATTATCTCACGTCTCTGTCTTGGAAATGAAGGATATCTGATTATCTCATTAACACTAAGGTGTTAAGGGAATCATATATTAGTGTTACTAGAAGAAATTGCCTATTAAATGTGGATTCTGGACAGGTCAGTGGTTAACCAAAAGCAGTGAAGATTGATACACTTTTAGACATAAGTAGGTGAGATATTTGAAAATAGGGAAGCACTTGGCATCTACCAAATCATACCTCTGAAATGACTCATCTTACATATATATTTTTTGTAGCTACTTAGTCATCCACACAAAAGTATTTGGTGAGAACTTAATGTTTGCAAGTTAGAAGTATGACAGCAATAACTAAGGCAGGAAAGATAGATATTTAGCAATAATTTAAAGAATTATTATCAGTACAAAAGTATGCAAGTAAGGCCTGAAGGATTTTGGAGAGTCAGGAAAGTTTTCCTTGAAAATTTCCTACTAAGTTCTAGTAAAAATTATATACAAAAGTGAGAATTTCAGGAGAGGCAAAGGCACTTTACAAAGGCGGGCTAATACCTGTGAAGGCCCTGAGGCCATTTTCAAAGAATTGAGAAGAGGAGTGGTTTTGACTAAAACATACAGGGTGAGGTACAGGGGCTTCACAAAAGATTAGTGAAGCATGTAGCAGACAGAGTCCCCAGGCTTAATTTATTTATAAACTATAATCAGTGTTAGTCACAAGAATATTTAAAGCAAGGGAATAAACAGATTATATATGTATATATGTATAATCTTAATATATACATATGGATATATATATATATTCTCTTAGAAAGCTACTTCTGGCTTCAGGGTGAGGAATAGCTTAGGCAGAAAGAGAAGAGTAGCAGAAGCTATAGCAGAAACCTAGTGACTTGAATAAGAACAAAGGGAATAAACAGAGAGGAATAGGAGGATGTGAGACCATCTAAGGGTAGGAACTGATAAATGTTGGATTTGATGGTATGTGGAATCTGAGTGCAAAGGAGATTTCAAGGATAACCCTAGGTTCTCTGATTTGTTCAGCTTGATGATGTCTTGGAATTTCAGGTGCTTTTCCTTGTCAATTTTGATACTGACCGTTCCTTCTGCTTTGCTTCTCATTAATGATGGAAAAATGAACTATGGAAAAACCACAAAAATATAACTTTTGGAAAAATGAAATAAATATTTCTGTGTTCCAGAAACGGAAGAGAAATACAACATGAAGATAGGAGCTAAAAATACTTTTTAAATAAAAAAATCAATAAAAAAGAAATAGAGAGGAGGGCAGAGGCAAGATGGCTGACTGGAGCCAGCTTTCCACAGAGGCTCCCATCCAAAAGGAGAGTTAAAGGACAGAAGTTTAGCAAGTAACCCTGTGGATTAGAGCTGAGCCAAGAAAGAAGTTTGAAGAACGTGCATCAACCCTAATGAGGTGAGCTGCATCCCCAAGGATACAAACAAAAGGTACAAAATCCATCACCAAGCAGACGGGAGTTCCCACACCCATGATAACTGTTCTTCATACAAACAAGCAAGCAGAGTTCAAGAGTCCTCTCATTTTATCCCATGGGAAAGTTCTTCTAAAAATTGGACCTACTTCCCCTACTAGGGTGCCATGACACTCTCCTGCAAGGCATAAAACTGTATAAAACGGTATGTATTCTCTACCTGCAATTGTGAGCTCCCAGCACTTCCCTCCTTTCTTACTCCAAGGTCTGGAAGCCTGTACCCCAGGAGTCCAGATTCTTGGTATTGTCTTGAGAGGTGTGGATAGGGCATGGACTGCTGCTGGTCAGTGCTGATTCTGCAGCAGGGAAGTAAGTAGAGGACGGTCAGCTGAGAGGGAACCATATAGGAGTGGCAGTGTTCTGAGGCATAGAGCAGCAGCTGCAGCAACAACAATAGGGCTCACACCCCTGGATATTCCAGAGTCACACACCTGATCTCTCTGGGCAACCAGCAGAGGCCAGGCATCTTCCCTGGTGGCAGCCACTGACGGAACAGATCTGGGATGGAAATACAGGCCCCATGAGTAAAGGGTTTGCCTGAGGTGGTACTGACCTGGGCAAAGTGCAGGGACTAGAATATATGCACACACAGAGACTGCAGACTCTCAGAGCAGGGCTGACCCTGAGGACTGCTTTACTGAGCCTAAGATGTACCCAGCCCTCAGGGGATCATAGCTGAGACAAAATAGGGCAGAAAAAGGCTGGGAATGACAGGTGAGTGTGACCTTAACTGGCCCATCCCAACAGAAACCGTAGCTGAGACTGGGCAGCAGCACAGACTGGGCCTGAGTCAGTTTCTGTAAACTCAAACAGCGTCTGACCTGCAAGGAAATATAGCCAGGACAGAAACAAATTCTGCAAAGATGTTCTGTTCTGTCAGCAACGTCAGTCAGGGGAGAGACTGAAACTGAGTGAACCAACCCAGCCTCCACTAAGCACCCGAGGTTGTCAGGCCTCATCTCCCCTTGCCAGATAGTGGCAAAGAGAAGCAGCCTGGCTGAAGAGATATAGATTTCCCTGCAATTCAGGCAGGCACAAACCCCTGGAGTATCTGCTGATTGGAGGCAACTGAGTCACAGCCCTGTGGGGTTATCAATCACTGGGTGTGACAGAGGTACAACATGGGGAAGGAAGCATCAACCTTCCTAGACTAACTATTTGCTAGGTGGCTCCTTTTGACCTCATGGAGCACCAGAGTGAGTCGTACTTGAGTTGCCAGCAGACCCACGTGATCTAGTTGCCAGAGACCTTTTGAACGCTCCCACCTGAGACAGGTGCTGACTGAGACAATTGATTTGGACCTCTTGAAGTGGTCCAATCGCCTGAGGACTATCCAAGTGGTACCCTGGGTGTGTGGTTGTGAGAAGGTTTAATATTCCTTTTTCAATTATTGCCTATAGGGGTCGTGGTGACTTAATTGCTGGTATTTCTCCACAGCTGAGACTTCAAGCCAGAGTAACTGATTTACTAGGGTAATACAGAGAACAGCTGAAGACATGACAGAGCAACTTAGCTCCACCACACCACACAGGCCACCAGTTTCTCAGGCTGTAGCACTGTATGGGTCCTTGTCAAAGCTCCAGGGGAAAAAGAACAGACAGCAGTCCCAGCTTTTTGGCAAAGGCTTGGTTAAGCACTAGACCTAGAGCCCTCAACCCAGCTTCTCTTTATCTTCTCATCTAGTCAAATGGTGTAAAATAATCATGGGGCGGAATCAGTGAAAAAATCTGGTAACATGAGTAACCAGAGTAGATCACCCCCCCAAAGGAAAGATATGGCAGACACAATTGAAGATCCCATTCATAAACAGATGCCAAGATGTCAGAAATCAAATTCAGAATTAGGATTTCAAACAAGATTAATGGAAAAGTTAGAATTAGAAATTGCAGTAGCATTTCAAAAGTTGCCTCAAGAATTCAACAAAATTGAAGACAAAGTCAGCAAGGATTTTGACACATTGAAGCAAGAATTTGCAGCCCTAACAGATCTAAGAAATACAGTAGAATTCCGCAGTAACAGAATGGAGCAAGCAGAAGAAAGTATTTCTGACATTGAAGACAAAGCTTTTGAATGCTCCCAAACTCTCAAAGAGGGAGAGAAATGGAGAACAAAAACGTATCTTTCTCTAAGAGAGCTCTGGGATAATTTGAAGAAAACTAATATTTGCCTCATAGGAATCCCTGAAAGCAATGAAATGGCTTCACAAGGCACAGAGGTTCTTCTTCATGAAATTATGAAAGAGAATTTTCCAGACATGCCAAGAGATTCTGGAATTCAGACAGCAGACAGTTTGAGAACCCCAGCACAACTCAACCTGAATAAGACATTCCCCAGGCACATCATAATTAACTTCACTAAAGTTAATATGAAGGAGAAAATTCTGAAAGCAGCCAGATGTAAGAAAACCATAAATTAGAAAGGGAAGAATATTAAAATGACTGAAGCTTTCTCTGCTGAAAACTTTCAAGCCAGAAGAGGGTGGTCATCGACTTTTTTTTTTTACTCTGTTTATGCTCTAATTACATATAAACTGGAAAAACAGCTGTCAGACAAGATACACCTGTCATGCAAAAATAATAATAATAAGTTGATTTCACAAAGCTTGAGAAGAAAGTACCACAGTAACACAAGGATGATGGCAGCGATCTCTGACAACAGCGCTGAGGTGGGTAGGAAGGAAGGATGCTCCACAGTAGGTGGTCTGAGACCATTAGTGTTTCCTTAGGGGTTTTTCCTAATATGCTTGGTAAGCAGATCATGTAACACAGATGTTAAGTTGAGCTGGGTGACACTACTGCAGAGTAAATTCCTGATCAGGTTTTAGAAAGGTCTTTCACCTATGACAAAGTGTTGCCAAATCATGATTCTGCAATGTAATTCCATAACTAGAAATCCAGGTAAATTTTACAATCAGTGAAATTCTTACGCCAAAAAACAAACAGCCACACAAATCAAACTTACACACTGTGAACTAAAATGAAGCCTGTGTTAGGGTTTCCAAAAGAATCAGCAAGAAAGATCAAACAGAAGATCCTCATCCTTCTCTTCAGCCAGACAATTAGCAGGCTCCATCACCTCCCTAGCTGCTCTCCATTGTTCCAACTCCTTCTCAGACTTTTCCTTGAGAATCTTTTTCTTTTCCTGTATTTTCTTTAACCTATAGAACTCTTCTCACTCTCTCTCATCCAGCTCTGTGATGATGTAAGCAAGTGTACGTTCAATCCAGGGAATGATGATATGTTCAATGGCATTTACATGAGTATTGGTTATCTTAATAGCTTCATCCAAAGGAAGTCTGCAGTGAAGCCAGTTCCACCAGTAGTTCCACTGCTTTGGCAAAATTCCTCTTTAATTTAGCTAATTGTTCCCTACCTCTGGCTAAACCAGTAAGTACATAACTGTTAGTTCCTTCATGATAATGTTCAAATACTAGCAAAGTAACACCTGTTATGTTATCTTTCTTTGCTCGAATTTTCACTTGGGATTTATTTACATTGTGAAAAACTGTAGTGGTGAAATCCCCTGCTGTGAACTTGGCCTCAGCTAATGAAAAGGCTGCTTCTCTCATCACTTTACCCATCAACATTTTAGTCTCTATTATCTTCTTTAGGATCTGTTGAAATCAAAGAGTTAAGGCATCAGATTTTTTCTTCAGGAGGTTTCTACCTGTCTGTGCTCCTTTTAAATGAGCTTTCATGATGGTCTGTGCCATTCATGATGGAAAGATTTCAATTCGGTCTTTACCTGACATTGTGACAATCTAAGGTCCCCGTCTGGGTAATCTTGGCTGCCACAGCTCCAGTACGGGCCACTCCAGACACTTCCTCTACCTGAGTCAGCAGGTTGTGTTACTTGACTCCTCCGTCATTGACTTTTAATCTCCTAAAACAAAATAACTTTCAACCCAGGATCCTGTATCCAGTTAAACTGAGTTTCTTTAATGATACAAAAATTAAATACTTTAATGACATTTACATGTTGAAGAAATTTGCCATAACTAAACCAGATCTCCAGGATATTCTCAGACCTATCCTCCATAATGACCAGTGCAATCCTCCAACACAAAAGTAAACTCACTCAGAAACTTTTCATCAAATTCCAACAACCACAGTGGTTAAAGGATTAAATATGTCCACTGGACTTTCGAAAAACTTAATACCCAAACTTCTAATAGGCTTCTCAATATACTCCATTCATGTGAATGCCTTAAATTGTCCTCTAAAGAGGCAAAGGTTGGCTAACTGGATACAAAACCTCAGGCCAGATATCTACTGCATACAAGAATATAATCTTACCTTAAAAGATAAATATAGACTCAGGGTGAAAAGATGGCCATCAATATTTCAGGCAAATAGAAATCAGAAAAAAGTAGGTGTCGCAATTCTATTTGCAGATACAATAGGCTTTAAACCAACAAAAGTAAGGAAGGATAAGGATGGTCACTTCATATTTGTTAAGGATAATACTCATTATGATGAGATCAATTATTAATAATTATGCATCCAACCAGAATGCGCCTCAATTTGTAAGTGAAACTCTACCAGACATGAGCAACTTGATTTCCTCCAGCTCCATAATAGTCAGAGATTTTAACACTCCTTTGGCAGTGTTCAATAGATCCTCCAAAAAGAAGCTGAGCAAAGGAATTTTAGATTTAAAATTAACCATTCAACATTTGGATTTAACAGACATCTACAAAACATTTCATCCAAACAAAACTGAATACAATTTGTTCTCATCGGCCCACGGAACAAACTCTAAAATCAATCACATCTTATGTCACAAGTCTAACCTTCGTAAATTCAAAAAAATACAAATTATTCCTTGCATGTTCTCGGACCACCAGGGAATAAAAGTTGAACTCACTAACAACAGCAATCTCCACACTCATACAAAAACATGGAAGCTAAATAATCTTATGTTGAATGATAGCTGGGTCATACACAAGATTAAGAAGGAAATTACCAAATTTTTGGAATAAAATGACAATGAAGAAACAAATCATCAGAACCTCTTGAATACCACAAATGAAGTCCTAAGAGGGAAACTTATAGGACTGCATGCCTTCCTCAAGAGAAGGAAAAGAGAGGAAATTAACAACTTAATGGGACTTTACAAGCAACTGGAAAAGGAAAAACATTCCAATCCCAAACCCAGTAGCAGAAAAGAAATAACCAAAATTAGGGCAGAATTAAATGAAATTGAAAACAAAAGAATTATACAACAGATAAATAAATCAAAAGGTTGCTTTTTTGAAAACATCAATGAAATAGATGAACTTTTGGCTAAGCTAGCCACGAAAAAAAGACTAAAATCTCTAATTTTGTCAATCAGAAATGACAAAGACAAAATAACAACAGACTCTTCAGAAATTCAAAAAATGCTTAATGAATATTACAAGAAACTTTATTCTCAGAAATATGAAAATAAGAAGAAAATTGACCAATACTTAAAAGGATGTCATCTTCCAAGAGTTAGTCACAATCAAATGGAAATGTTGAACAAGCCTATATCAAGTTCTGAAATATCATCAAATATATAAGATTTCCCTAAAAAGAAAAGTCCAGACCATATAGCTTCACATCAGAATTCTGCCAAATCTTTAAAGAGGAAATAGTACCTATATTAGTCAAACTTTTCCCAAAAATAGACAAAGAAGGAATATTACTTAACATGTTCTATGAAGCAAACATCACCTTGATACCCAAACCAGCAAAATACCCAACAAGAAAAGAAAATTATAGACCAATATCACTAATAAATATAGATGTAAAAATATTCAACAAAATCCTAATAAACAGAATCCAGCAACACATCAAAAAAGTTACATACCATGACCAACTGAGTTTTAACCCAGGGTCTCAAGACTGGTTCAATATACATAAATCTATAAATATAATTCAGCACATAAACAAATTAAAAACCAAAGACCATATGATTCTCTCAATTGATGCAGAAAACGCTTTTGATGATATACAGCATCCCTTCATGATCAGAAGACTTAAGAAAATTGGTATAGAAGGGACATTTCTTAAACTGATAGAGGCCATCTACAGCAAACCCACAGCCAATATCGTATTGAATGGAGTTAAATTGAAATCATTTCCATTCGGATCAGGAACAAGGCAGGTTGCCCATTGTCTCCACTGCTCTTTAACATTGTAGTGGAAGATTTACCCATGGCAATTAGGCAAGAAAAGGCGATCAAGTGTATCCATATATGCTCAGAAGAGAGCAAACTTTCACTCTTCACAGATGATATGATTGTATCTCTGGAAAACACCAGGGATTCTACTACAAAACTCTTAGAAGTGATCAAGGAATACAGCAGCATCTCAGGTTACAAAATCAACATTTATAAATCGGTAGTCTTTATATATACCAACAATAGTCAAGCTGAAAAAACAGTGAAGGACTCTCTATTCCATTCATAGTAGTGCCAAAGATGAAATATTTAGGAGTTTATCTAACAAAGGACATGAAAGATCTCTATAAAGAGAGCAATGAAATTCTAAGAAAAGAAATAGATGAAGATGTTAACAAATGGAAAAACATACCATGCCCATGGCTGGGAAGAATCAACATTCATAAAATGTCCATACTACCGAAAGCAATATACAATTTTAATGCAATCCCTATTAAAGATCCACTGTCATACTTTAAAGATCTCAAAAAAATAATACTTCATTTTCTATGGAATCAGAAAAAACCTTGAATAGCCAAGACATTACCCAGAAATAAAAACAAAGCAGGAGGAATCACACTACCAGACCTCAGACTATACTGTAAATCAATAGTGATCAAAACAGCATGATACTGGCACAAAAACTGAGAGGCAGATGTCTGGAACAGAATACAGAACCAAGAGATGAATCCACCTACTTACTGTTATTTGATCTTTGACAATCCAATTAAATAGAGAAAAGATTCCCTATTTAACAAATGGTGCTTGGTGAACTGGCTGACGACCTGAGAAGACGGAAACTAGACCCACACCTTTCACCATTAACTATGATAGACTCTCACGGGATTAAAGATTTAAACTTAAGACATGAAACTAGAAGAAATTGCAGGGGAAATTCTTGAAGAAATCGGCCTGGGTGAATATTTTATGAGAAGGACCCCCTGGGCAATTTAAGCAGAATCAAAAATACACTACTAGAAGGGAGACAAGATGGCGGACTGAAGCCAGCTTTCAACAGCGGCTCCCGTCCAGAAGGAGAGTTAAGGGACAGGAATTTAGTAAGTATCCTGGTGGACTTGAGCCTCACCAAGAGAGAAGGTTGAAGAACGCACATCAACACCGCTGAGGCAAGTTGTGATCACAAGGACGCAAACAAAAGGTACAAAATCCACCACCAAGCGGACGGGAGACCAATCCCCCATGAGACCGGCTCAAGAGCCCCACAATTAAACAAGCAGGCAGAAATTAAAGGCCCTCCCACTACACTCCACGGGAGAGACTTTCTAAAAACTGGACCTACCTCCCCTACTGGGGTGCCGTGGCGTTCTCCTGCCAGGCATAAAACTGAATAAAACTTTGGGAATCCTTCGCCGGCAACCCTCCTGGCGCTCCCCTCCTGCCCATTGAGGTCTGGAGGCCTGTCCCCCAGGAGTTCGGATCCTTGGGTGATTTCTCAAGGGGAGTGGACAGTCCCCGAGTTGTGACTGGTCAGCATGGACTCTGAGGCGCGCGAGTGAGGAAAGGGCACCGGGCTGAGGGGGAGTCACGCCTCGCGGCACTTCCCTGCGGTGCAGTGCAGTAACCCTCCCCAGGAAACATTACGGGGCATAAGACTGAATAAGAAATAAGACTCTAGCTTCCCCGCTGAGAGCTGAGAGCTCCTACTCTCACTCGGGGTCTGAGGGCCTATCCCCCAGGAGTTCGGATCCTTGGGTGATTTCTCGAGGGGAGTGCACAGTGCCTGAGCTGTGTCAGGTCAGCGCTGACTCTGGGACACATGAGCGAGGAGAGGGCACCCTGCTGAGGGGAAATCAAGACTTGGTGGCACTTCCCTGCGGTGCAGTGCAGGAGCCCTCCTCGGGATGTAGTGTTGCGTAAAACTGAATGAAACTCTAGCTACCCCCCCACTCCCAAACGGGGTCTCGGGGCCCATCCCCCAAGAGTTCTGATTCTTGGGGGATCTCTTGAGGGGTGTGGACCCAGCACAAACTGTGGCCACTCAGTGCTGACTCTGGGGCACGGGATAGAGGAGAAAAGGGTCGCATGATAGCCCACACCAGAGCAGCAGTTCCCTGGAGGTAGATCAACAGCCGTTTTTTCTTTAATGGAAGAACGCTCACTTCTGGATAATCTGAGGCCACACCCCCTGTCTCCCTGGGCAACCAGAGGAGGCCACCGGTGAGTGGGGGATTTCCTGACATGGCTCACAAACCCGGGAAGCTTCCAGGGCGGGGCCGACACAGAGAGGTGTTCGGACGCAAATCTCCAGCAGCAAAGACGTTTGAACTCAAAACAGCCCGTCTTCTGTAGGCGATTTCGACAGGAACAGAGACAGAACCCTGCAAAGTTGTCTGTTCTGTTCTGTTCTGTTAGCAGCATCCATCAGGGACGGGGCTAAGCCTGAGTGAACACCTCCTTCCCATCACCTGCATCAAACACTCAAAGATGTCAGGCCCCATCTCCTCCTGCTAGATAGCGGCAGTCTGCGGGGGCCTGGCAGACTTCCTTGCTATACAGGCAGGTGCAAAACCTGGAGTGTCTGTTCACTGCAGGCAACTGGGTTAGCCATCTGCAGAGATAACAGTGACTGGGTCCGACGGACGGGCAAAGTGGGGAAGGAGACATCAACCTTCCCAGACTGCTCTGTTTGCTGGATGGCTCCTCCTGACTCCACGCTGCACTGGGGTGAGCCGTGTCAGAGGAGTCACCAGGCCCCTGTGATCCAGTTCCCAGAGACCTCTTGAACTCTCTCACTCGAGACAGGTGCCGATTGAGACAGTTGATTTGGACCTTTTGAACTGGGCTAATAGACTGAGGACTTTTCAGGCGGTGCCCTGTGTGTGCGATTGTAGGAAGGTTTGATTCTCCTTTTCCAACTGGGGCCAGAGGTGGGCAGGCGGGGTGACTTAATTGCTGATTTTTCCACACAACTGAGACTTCAAGCCAGAGTAGAAGTTGCAATAGGATCGAACAGAAACCAGCTGAAAACAAGACACAACCACTTTGCTCCACCACACCAGACAGGGCCCCAGTTTCTCAGGCCACAACACTGTACGGGCCCTCGATAAAACCCCAGGGGAAAAACTAAAGGGAGTAAAATAACCATGGGGCGGAATCAGCGGAAAAACTCTGGTAACATGAATAACCAGGATAGATCAACCCCCCCAAGAAAAGATATGGCAGATGTGATTGAAGAACCCAATCATAAACAACTGGCTGAGATGTCAGAAATCGAAAACAGAATTTGGATTGCAGACAAGATTAATAAAATGGAATTAGGAATTCGAGGAGAAATTCAAAAATTGTCTCAAGAATTTAACGAATTTAAAGACAAAACCACCAAAGACTTAGACACACTGAAGCAAGAACTTACAGCCCTCAAAGATATGAAAAATACAGTAGAATCCCTCAGTAACAGAATGGAGCAAGCAGAAGAAAGGATTTCTGACATTGAAGATAAAGTCTTCGAACGCTCCCAATCTCTCAAAGAGGAAGAGAAATGGAGAGCAAAAACGGATCACTCACTCAGAGAACTCTCAGATAATTCGAAAAAAAGCAACATAAGAATTATAGGAATTTCTGAGAACGATGAAGTGGCCTCCGAGGGCACAGAGGCCCTTCTGCATGAAATTATGAAAGAAAATTTTCCAGATATGCCTAGAGAATCTGAAATTCAGATAGCAGACCGCTTCAGAACCCCAGCACGATTCAACCCCAATAAGTCATCCCCCAGACATATCATAATTAGCTTCACTAAAGTTAACATGAAAGAGAAGATTCTCAAAGCAGCCCGGTGAAAGAAAACTATAACATACAAAGGTAAGAATATTAGAAAAACTGCAGATCTCTCTGCTGAAACTTTACAAGCCAGAAGAGGCTGGTCATCAACTTTTAATCTCCTAAAGCAAAAAAAACTTTCAACCCAGGATCTTGTATCCAGCTAAACTGAGTTTCATCTATGATGGAGAAATTAAATACTTCAATGTCATTCATATGTTGAAAAAATTTGCCTAAAGTAAACCAGCTCTTCAGGATGTTCTCAGACCTATCCTCCACAATGACCAACCCAATCCTATACCACAAAAATAAACCTACTCAGAAACTTCGGATCAAACTCCAACTTCCACACTGGCAAAAGGATTAAAAATGTCAACTGGACCTTTGAAAAACTCGATACCCAGAATTCCACCAGACTTATCAATACTCTCCTTCAATGTGAATGGCTTCAACTATGCTCTAAAGAGGCATAGGTTAGCTGACTGGATACAAAAACTCAAGCCAGATATTTGTTGCATACAAGAGTCACATCTCAACTTCAAAGACAAATACAGACTCAGGGTGAAAGGATGGTCATCCATATTTCAGGCAAATGGTAATCAGAAAAAAGCAGGTGTTGCAATTTTATTTGCAGGTACAGTAGGCTTTAAACCATCAAAAGTAAGGAAGGACAAGAATGGTCACTTCATATTTGTTAAGGGTAATACTCAATATGATGTGATCTCAATTATTAATATCTATTCACCCAACCAGAATGCATGTCAATTTATAGGAGAAACTCTAACAGACATGAGTAACTTGATTTCCTCCAGCTCCATAATCATCGGAGATTTCAACAATCCCTTGGCAGTGTTGGATCGATCCTCCAGAAAGAAGCTGAGCAAAGAAATCTTAGATTTAAACCTAACCATCCAATATTTCGATTTAGCAGACATCCACAGAACATTTCATCCCAACAAAACTGAATACACATACTTCTCATCAGCCCACGGAACATACTCCAAAATTGACCACATTTTAGGTCACAAGTCTAACCTCAGTAAATTTAAAGGAATAGAAATTATTCCATGCATCTTCTCGGACCATCATGGAATAAAACTTGAATTGAGTAACAACAGGTATCTGCATACCCATACAAAAACATGGAAGTTAAATAAGCTTATGCTGAATGATAGCTGGGTGAGAGATGAGATTCAGAAAGAAATCGCCAATTTTTTGGAACAAAACGACAATGAAGACACAAACTATCAAAACCTCTGGGACACTGCAAAGGCAGTTCTAAGAGGGAAATTTATAGCACTGCAAGCCTTCCTCAAGAGAACGGAAAGAGAGGAAGTTAACAACTTAATGGGACATCTCACGCAACTGGAAAAGGAAGAACATTCCTACCCCAAACCCAGTAGAAGAAAAGAAATAACCAAAATTAGAGCAGAATTAAATGAAATTGAAAACAGAATAATACAACAGATCAAAAAATGAAAAAGCTGGTTTTCTGAAAAAGTCAATAAAATAGATAAACCTCTGGCCAACCTAATCAGGAAAAAAAGAGTAAAATCTCTAATATCATCAATCAGAAACAACAAAGACGAAATAACCACAGACTCATCAAAAAATCCTTAATGAATATTACAAGAAACTTTATTCTCAGAAATATGAAAATCTGAAGGAAATAGACCGATACTTGGAAGCACGCCACGTTCCAATACTTAACCAGAATCAAGAGGAAATGTTGAACAGACCCATATCAAATTCAGAAATAGCATCAACTATACAAAACTTCCCTAAAAAGAAAAGCCCAGGACCAGATGGTTACACGTCAAAATTCTACCAAACCTTTAAAGAGGAATTAGTACCTATATTACTCAACCTGTTCCAAAAGGTAGAAAAAGAAGGAAGACTACCCAACACGTTCTATGAAGCAAACATCACCCTGATCCCCAAACCAGGAAAAGACACAACAAGAAAAGAAAATTATAGACCAATATCACTAATGAATATAGATGCAAAAATATTCAACAAGATCCTAACAAACAGAATCCAGCAACACATCAAAAAAATTATACATCATGACCAAGTTGGTTTTATCCCAGGTCTCAAGGCTGGTTCAATATATATAAATCTATAAATGTAATTCAGCACATAAACAAATTAAAAAACAAAGACCATATGATTCTCTCAATTGATGCAGAAAAAGCTTTTGATAATATCCAGCATCCCTTCATGCTCAGAACACTCAAGAAAATTGGTCTAGAAGGGATTTTTCTTAAACTGATAGAGGCTATCTACAGCAAACCCACAGCCAATATCATATTGAATGGAGTTAATTTGGAATCATTTCTACTCAGATCAGGAACCAGACAAGGCTGCCCATTGTCTCCATTGCTTTTCAATATTGTAATGGAAGTTTTAGCCATCGCAATTAGGGAAGAAAAGGCGATCAAGGGTATCCATATAGGGTCAGAAGAGATCAAACTCTCGCTCTTCGCAGATGATATGATTGTGTATCTGGAAAACACTAGGGACTCTACTACAAAACTCCTAGAAGTGATCAAGGAATACAGCAGCGTCTCAGGTTACAAAATCAACATTCATAAATCAGTAGCCTTTATATACACCAACACCAGTCAAATTGAAAAAGCAGTTAAGGACTCTATCCCATTCACAGTAGTGCCAAAGAAGATGAAATGTTTGGGAATTTACCTAACAAAAGACGTGAAAGATCTCTATAAAGAGAACTATGAAACTCTAAAAAAGAAATAGCTGAAAATGTTAACAAATGGAAATCATACCATGCTCATGGCTTGGAAGAATCAACATTAAAAAATGTCCATACTACCCAAAACAATATATAATTACAACGCACTTCCTATTAAACCTCCACTGTCATATTTTAAAGATCTTGAAAAAACATTACTTCGTTTTATATGGAATCAAAAAAACTCGACTAGCCAAGACATTACTCAGAAATGAAAACAAAACAGGAGGAATCACACTACCAGACCTCAGACTTTACTACAAATCGATAGTGATCAAAACAGCATGGTATTGGCACAAAAACAGAGAAGTAGATATCTGGAACAGAATAGAGAACCAAGAGATGAATCCAGCTACTTACCGCTATTTGATTTTTGACAAGCCAATTAAAAACATTTAGTGGGGAAAAGATTCCCTATTCAACAAATGGTGCTGAGTGAACTGGCTGGCAACCTGCAGAAGACTGAAATTGGACCCACACCTTTCACCATTAACTAAGATAGACTCTCATTGGATTAAAGATTTAAACTTAAGACATGAAACTATAAAAATACTAGAGGAGAATGCAGGGAAAACCCTTGAAGAAATTGGTCTGGGTGAGTATTTCATGAGGAGAAACCCCCGGGCAATTGAAGCAGCTTCAAAAATACACTACTGGAACTTGACCAAACTAAAAAGGTTCTGCACAGCTAAGAACACAGTAAGCAGAGCAAGCAGACAGCCCTCAGAATGGGAGAAGATATTTGCAGGGTATATCTCTGACAAAGGTTTAATAACCAGAATCCACAGAGAACTCAAACGCATCAGCAAGAAAAAAACAAGGGATCCCATCGCAGGCTGGGCAAGGGATTTGAAGAGAAACTTCTCTGAAGAAGACAGGCGCACGGCCTTCAGACATATGAAAAAATGCTCATCATCTTTAATCATCAGAGAAATGCAAATCAAAACTACTTTGAGATATCATCTAACTCCAATGAGACTAGCCTATATCACAAAATCTCAAGACCAGAGATGTTGGCGTGGATGCGGAGAAAAGGGAACACTTCTGCACTGCTGGTGGGAATGCAAATTAATACATTCCTTTTGGAAAGATATATGGAGAACACTCAGAGATCTAAAAATAGATCTGCCATTCAATCCTGTAATTCCTCTGCTGGGCATATACCCAGAAGACCAAAAATCACAACATAACAAAGATATTTGTACCAGAATGTTTATTGCAGCCCAATTCATAATAGCTAAGTCATGGAAAAAGCCCAAGTGCCCATCGATCCACGAATGGATTAATAAATTGTGGTATATGTATACAATGGAATACTATGCAGCCTTAAAGACAGATGGAGACTTTACCTCTTTCATGTTTACATGGATGGAGCTGGAACATATTCTTCTTAGTAAAGTATCCCAAGAATGGAAGAAAAAGTACCCAATGTACACAGTCCTACTATGAAACTAATATGGGACTCTCACATGAAAGCTATAACCCACCTAGAACTTAACAATAGGGGGAAGTGGGAAAGGGGGGGTGGGTAGAGGGAGGGGGATTGGTGGGATCACACCTGTGGTGCATCTTACAGTGGTATTTGCGAAACTTGTTAAATGTAGAATGTAAAGGTTTTGGCTCAGTAACTGAGATAACGCCAGAAAGGGTATGTTAACCACTATGATAAAAATGTGTCAAATGGTTTATGAAGCGAGTGTATGATGCCCCATGATCATATTAATGTATACAGTTGTGATTTAATAAAAAAAAGTAGAAGCTAGCCCTTACGTAGCCCTCAGTCTTAACAATAGCACAAATTTTGTAATTACTTAATAAACTATGAATGAATATTAAAAAAAAAAATACACTGCTAGCACCTGATCAAACTAAAAAGTTTCTGCACAGCCAAGAACATAGTAAGTAAAGCAAGCAAACAGCCCTCAGAATGGGAGAACATATTTTCAGGTTATGTCTCTGCAAAAGTTTTAAATAACCAGAATCCACAGAGAACTCGAATGTATTAGCAAGAAAAGAACAAATGATCCTATCTCAGGCTGGGCAAGGGACTTGAAGAGAAAATTCTCTGAAGAAGACAAGTGCATGGCCTACAGACATATGAAAAAATACTCATCATCCTTAATCATCAGAGAAATGCAAATCAAAACTACTTTGAGATATCATCTAACTCCAGTAAACTTAGCCCACATCACAAAATCCCCAAACCAGAGATGTTGGCATGGATGTGGAGAAAAGGGAACACTTCTACACTGCCGCTGGGAATGAAAATTAATAAATTCCTTTTGGAAAGATGTTTGGAGAAGGCTTGGAGATCTATAAATAGACCTGCCATTTGATCCTACAATTCCTCCTCAAGGTATCCAGAAGACCAAAAATCACATCATAACAAAGATGTCTGTACCATAATGTTTAATGCAGCTCAATTCATAAGTGCTAAATCATGGAAGACGCCCAAGTTCCCATCCACCGATGAATGGATTAATAAATTGTAGTGTACATCCACCATGGAAAATTATGCAGCCTTAAAGAAAGATGGAGACTTTACCTCTGTCATGTTTACATGGATGGAGCTGGAAAATGTTCTTCTTAGCAAAATATCTCTAGAATAGAAGAAAAAGTATCCAATGTACTCAGCCCTACTATGAAACTAATTTATATCTTTCATATGAGAGCTATCACCCAATTATAACCCAAGAATATGGGGAAAGGGGAAAGGGAGGGGAGGGAGAAAAATGGGGGGAGGGAGGTTAATCAGTGGGACCACACCTACGGTGCATTTTACAAGGGTACATATGAAACTTACTAAATGTAGAGTATAAATGTCTTAACACCGTAACTAAGAAAATGACAGGAAGGCTATGTTAACCAGTCTGATGAGAATATGTCAAATTGTATATAAAACCAATGTACGGTACCCCATGATTGCATAATGTATACAGCTGTGATTTAATAAAAAAGAAAAAGAAAGAAAGAAAGAAAAAAGAAATAGATAGGGGCTCAAGCTGTGGGTATTTTCACTCTAGATTTTAAAGTAGATGGTTTTGGCCAGGAATTTCTATTTTCCAGGAAAAGGAGACCATATATGCTGAATTGTAGAAAATGGCGGGATCCAGGCCCTGTGATTGAAAGCACAGGATGACTCCTGCCATTTGTACAAATGGGTATGTGGAGAAGCTTTGACTACTAAAATCTGGTTTCTATCAAGATAAATGAAACCAGTGTGCTCACCTATATAAAATGTTTATAGCAGTTGTATATGTGATTGCAAGAAAATTGAATCATTTCAAAAACTCTGAACTGAGAAATGGATAAATAAACTGTTGTCCATTCATACAATGGGAAACAATTTAGTAATCAAAAGAACTAAGTTATTGATACACCTACTGCATGCGTAATATTCAAAGGCATGATGCTAAGGGAAGAACCCAGATTCAAAAGTTCGCATACATCATGACATTCTGGAAGAGGAAGAATGATAGGAACAGAGAACGCATCAGTGCTTCCCATGGGTTGAATGGTAAAATTGGTTTGAGAATAAGACTACACAGGGCAGCAGAAGATAATGTTGTATGTGTGAGCATTGGTGGAAAGTGTGATGGAGTTGTCTCTCATTTACAATGGTGATTTCAGAATTACAGGTGCTTGTCAAGATCTTGACTGTACAACAAAAACAAGGAATTTTTCTGGATGTTTATTTAAAAATAAATTAAAAGTTAAATGTTTCAGAATGATATGCAGAAAGATATAGCATTAGATTCTATACTAGGAGATGAGTCAAGACACCCCTGGTTCTGGGGCTAAGTTTGCAAGGTCTTTAACACCATCTCCAGACAAGAAATCCTACTCCCATGCATAAGATCTAGATATGGAAAACTAGTGGAGATAGGTGCAAATTCACTAGAAGTGAGAGATAAGAATGAGAACAGAAAGAGAAATTGAGAAAAAAAGAGAAAATATGCCTACAAACACAAATTCCAAAACACATGAAAAAAGTCAAATCCCAAATAAGGCAGACAAAAAAAAAAAAAAGCAAGAAAGGAAGAGAAGATGAATGAGACACCATTTTCTACATAAAACTAATGTTATAATCAGACAAACAATTTAAGATAATTGTGTTTTAGGTGTTTAAGGATATAACTGATGGCATGCCTTTCATTAACATATTAGTTTATTTATTCTGAAGAGGGTCTCACTCTGACACTCAGGGTGGGGTGCAGGGGCATTATCATAGCACACTATAACCTTGAACTCCTGAGTTCAAGTGATACTCCTGCCTTGGCCTGCCAGATAGCTGGGACTACAGAACCCTGCCATCATGTCCAGCTAATCTTTAGATTTTCTGCAGAGACAAGGTTTTTACCATGTTGCCCAGGATGGTCTTGTGCAAATAGCCTCAAGTGATTCTCCTGTTTCACAATTGGTGGGATTGTAGGCATGAGCCATAACATCTGGCCCTTTCATTATTTTAAAGACAGAAATAATTTTTTAATTGGCAGAAATAGATAAAACATATACATACTGATTTAGGAAAAAACATTAAAAGTGTTCTAAGATTAAAATTTGCTATTGATATAAAATATTGTATTGATGATTCCAGCTCAATATGGACACAGTCACAGTAATACTTAGGAGATGAAAAATACTTTGAAAAATCTATTCTCAAATACAGAGAGACAAAGAGGTAAAACAAGGCTAAAATATCATAACAAGAAAAACAACAGATCCATTTCACTCATGAATTCAGATGCAAAAATCCTAGATCCAATAGTATCCAGCTGAGTCTACTATTTGGCAGAGAACATAATTGCGGCCAATTCAGGCTTGTCCTAAAAATGTGTGTTAATGAATTAAAAGAGAATATCCACGTAATTATTTCAAAGATTCCATAAAACACTGATTAAAATTGAATAAATGTATGTTAAAAGTTTTCAACGAACTAGAAAGAGAAGGCAATTCTCTAACATTAAAAAGTGTGCATCATTAGTATTATTATAAACATAAAATGTTAGAAGAATAAAAAATGAGATAATACACCCACTTTCATCACTTCAACTCATTGACTTTGTATGGGTGCTCCTACCTACTGCAATTGAAACAAATAAAGCTGAAAGTACAGAAAAGAATCATTGAAATCTCATTAATGTAAATGATAAAAGACTTTATATAAAAAATTTAAGGAAACTCTGAATAAATTTTAGAATCATGGGGTAGTTCAGCAATATAGCTAGATAATAAGAAAACTAAACACAAGTTGCATTTACATACTTCAGAAAATGTAACAAAGAAAACAATACATAAAAGAATACCAAATAGCCAGAAATAAATTGAACAAAAGATATGCAAACCTTGCACTTAGAAAATTTTATTTTATTTATCTTTAGTCAGTAAACATATCCTAAGAGATACCACATTTCAATTTTGTTTTTAATTTTTTTAACAGTTTCTTTTTTTATTAAAACATAACTGTATACATTGATATGATCATGGGGCATCATACACTCGATTCAAAGACCATCTGACACATTTTCATCACAATGGTTAACATAGCCTTCCTGGCATTATCTCAGTTACTGTGCCAAAATATTTACATTCTACATTTACCAAGTTTCGCAAATAACCCCGTAAGTAGCACCACAGGTATAATCCCACCAATCCCTCTCCCTCTACCCACCACCCCCCTGCCTCCCCTCTCTTTCCCACGCCCCCCTATTGTCAGGTTGTAACTGGGTTATAGCTTTCATGTGAGAGCCCCAAATTAGTTTCATAGTAGGGCTGAGTACATTGGGTACTTTTTCTTCCATTCTTGAGATACTTCACTAAGAAGAATATGTTCCAGCTCCATCCATGTAAACATGAAAGAGGTAAAGTCTCCATCTTTCTTTAAGGCTGCATAATATTTCATGGTGTACATATACCACAATTTATTAATCCATTCGTGGATCGATGGGCACTTGGGCATTTTCCATGACTTAGCTATTATGAATTGGGCTGCAATAAATATTCTGGTACAAATATCTTTGTTATGTTGTGATTTTTGGTCTTCTGGGTATATGCCCAGCAGAGGAATTACAGGATTGAATGGCAGATCTATTTTTAGATCTCTGAGTGTTCTCCATATATCTTTACAAAAGGAATGTATTAATTTGCATTCCCACCAGCAGTGCAAAAGTGTTCCCTTTTCTCCACATCCATGCCAACATCTCTGGTCTTAAGATTTTGTGATATAGGCTAGTCTCACTGGAGTTAGATGGTATCTCAAAGTAGTTTTGATTTGCATTTCTCTGACGATCAAAGACGATGAGCATTTTTTCATATGTCTGAAGGCCATGTGTCTTCTTTACACAAGTTTCTCTTCAAATCCCTTGCCCAGCCTGCGATGGAATCCCTTGTTTTTTTCTTGCTGATGTGTTTGAGTTCTCTGTGGATTCTGGTTATTAAATCTTTGTCAGAGATATACCCTCCAAATGTCTTCTCCCATTCTGAGGGCTGTTTGCTTGCTTTACTTACTGTGTTCTTGGCTGTGCAGAAGCTTTTTAGTTTGACCAAGTCCCAGTAGTGTATTATGAAGTTGCTTCAATTGCCCAGGGGGTCCTCCTCATAAAATACTCGCGCAGACCAATTTCTTCGAGGGTTTTCCCTGCACTGTCCTCTAGTACTTTTATAGTTTCATGTCTTAAGTTTAAATCTTTAATCCAATGAGAGTCTATCTTAGTTAATGGTTTCTTAAGTGTTCTGATCATGAAGGGAGGCTGGATATTATCAAAAGCTTTTTCTGCATCGATTGAGAGAATCATATGGTCTTTGTTTTTTAATTTGTTTATGTGCTGAATTACATTTATAGATTTACGTATATTGAACCAGCCTTGAGACCGTGGGATAAAACCAACTTGGTCATGATGTATAATTTGTTTGATGTGTTGCTGGATTCTGTTTGTTAGGATCTTGTTGAATATTTTTGCATCTATACTCATTAGTGATATTGGTCTATAATTTTCTTTTCTTGTTGGGTCTTTTCCTGGTTTGGGGATCAGGGTGATGTTTGCTTCATAGAACATGTTTGGTAGGCTTCCTTCTTTTTCTACCTTTTGGAACAGATTGAGGAATATAGGTACTAATTCCTCTTTAAAGGTTTGGTAGAATTCTGACGTGAAACCATCTGGTCCTGGGCTTTTCTTTTTAGGGAGGCTTTGTATAGTTGATGCTATTTCTGAACTTGATATGGGTCTGTTCAACATATCTACTTGATTCTGGATAAGTCTTAAAAGGTGGCGTGCTTCCAAGTATTGGTCAATTTCCTTCAGATTTTCATATTTCTGAGAATAAAGTTTCTTGTAATATTCATTAAGGATTTTTTGAATTTCTGACAAGTCTGTTGTTATTTTGTCTTTCTTGTTTCTGATTGATGATATTAGAGATTTTACTCTTTTTTTCTGATTAGGTTGGTCAGGGGTTTATCTATTTTATTGACCTTTTCAAAAAACCAGCTTTTTCATTTATTGATCTGTTGTATTATTCTTTTGTTCTCAATTTCATTTAATTCTGCTCTAATTTTGGTTATTTCTTTTCTTCTACTGAGTTAGGGGTTGGAATGTTCTTCCTTTTGCAGTTGCTTGAGATGTCCCATAAGATGTTAACTACCTCTCTTTCCGTTCTCTTGAGGAAGCATTGCAGTGCTATAAATTTCCCTCTTAGAACTGCCTTTATGGTGTCCCAGAGGTTCTGATAGTTTGTGTCTTCATTGTCGTTTTGTTCCAAAATTTGGCGATTCCTTTCTTAATCTCATCTCTGACCCAGCTATCATTCAGCATAGGGTTATTTAACTTCCATGTTTTTGTATGAGTATGCAGATTCCTGAAGTTACTCAGTTCAAGTTTTACTCCATGATGGTCTGAGAAGAGGTAAGGAATAATTTCTATTCCTTTAAATTTACTGAGGTTAGACTTGTGACCTAAAATGTGGTCAATTTTGGAGTAAGTTCCATGGGCTGAGGAGAAGTATGCGTATTTCATTTTGTTGAGATGAAATGTTCTGTAGATTTCTGCTAAATCTCAATATTGGATGGTTAGGTTTAAATATAAATTTCTTTGTTCAGCTTCTTGCTGGAGGATCGATCCAATGCTGCTAAAGGAGTGTTGAAATCTCCAATGATTATGGAGCTGGAGGAAATCAAGTTACTCATGTCTGTTAGAGTTTCTCTTATAAATTGAGATGCATTCTAGTTCGGTGCATAGATATTAATAATTGAAATCTCGTCTTAGTGAGTATTACCCTTAACAAATATGAAGTGACCATTCTTGTCCTTCCTTACTTTTGTTGTTTTAAAGCCTATTGTATCTGAAAATAAAATTGCAACACCTGCTTTATTCTGATTACCATTTGCCTGAAATATAAATGACAATCCTTTCACCCTGAGTCTGTATTTGTCTTTTAAGTTAAGATGTGACTCTTGTATGCAACAAATATCTGGCTTGAGTTTTTGTATCCAGTCAGCTAACCTATGCCTCTTTAGAGGACAGTTTAAGCCATTCACATTGATGGAGAGTATTGATAAGTCTGGTGGAATTTTGGGTATCGAGTTTTTCAAAGGTCCAGTGGACATTTTTAATCCTTTCGCCAGTGTGGAAGTTGGAGTTTGAACCGAAGTTTCTGAGTGAGTTTACTTTTGTTGTATAGGATTGGGTTGGTCATTGTGGAGGATAGGTCTGAGAATATCCTGAAGAGCTCGTTTACTTATGGCAAATTTTTTCAACATATGAATGTCATTGAAGTATTTAATTTCTCCATCATAAATGAAACTCAGTTTAGCTGGATACAAGATCCTGGGTGAAAGTTTTTTTGCTTTAGCAGATTAAAAGTTGATGACCACCCTCTTCTGGCTTGAAAAGTTTCAGCAGAGAGATCTGCAGTTATTCTAATATTCTTTCCTTTGTACGTAATGGTTTTATTTCACCGGGCTGCTTTGAGAATCTTCTCCTTCATATTAACTTTAGTGAAGCTAATTATGATATGCCTGGGGGATGACTTATTGGGGTTGAATCATGCTGGGGTTCTAAAGCTGTCTGCTATCTGAATTTCAGATTCTCTAGGCATGTCTGGAAAATTTTCTTTCATAATTTCATGCAGAAGGGCCTCTGTGCCCATCGAGGCCATTTCATCATTCTCAGAAATCCCAATTATTCGTATATTGGTTTTCTTCAAATTATCTCAGAGTTCTCTGAGTGAATGATCCGTTTATGCTCTCCATTTCTCTTCCTCTTTGAGAGATTGGGATTGTTCAAAGACTTTATCTTCAATGTCAGAAATCCTTTCTTCTGCTTGCTCCATTCTGTTGCTGAGGGATTCTACTGTACTGTTCATATCTTTGAGGGCTGTAAATTCTTGCTTCAGTGTGTCTAAGTCTTTCATGGTTTTGTCTTTAAATTCGTTAAATTCTTGAGACAACTTTTGAATTTCTCCTTGAATTCCTAATTCCATTTTATTAATCTTGTCTGCCATCCAAATTCTGAATTTGATTTCTGATATCTCAGACAGTTGTTTATGAATGGGATCTTCAATTACATCTGCCATATCTTTTCTTGGGGGTGGTTGATCTATTCTGGTTATTCATGTCACCAGAGTTTTTCCGCTGATTCCACCCCATGGTTATTTCACTCCCTTTGATTTTTTCCCTGAGGCTTTATTGAGGCTCTGTACAGTGTTGGGCCTGAGAAACTGGTTCCCTGTCTTGTGTGGTGGGGCGAAGTGGTTCTGTCTTGTTTTCAGCTGGTTTCTGTTTGAATCTATTGTAACATTTACTTTGGCTTGAAGTCTCAGCTGTGTGGAAAAACCAGCAATTAAGTCACCTGCCCACCCACGTCTGGCACCAATTGGAAAGAGAAAAGGAAAATCAAACCTTCCTACAACTGCATACCCAGGGCACTGCCTGAAAAGTCCTCAGTCTATTAGTTCAATTCAAAAGGTCCAAATTGATTGTCTCAATTGGCACCTGTCTCGTTTGGGAGAGTTCAAGAGGTCTCTGGGAACTGGATCACAGGGGTCTGGTGACTCCTCTTATATGGTTCACTCCAGTGCTGCGTGGAGTCAGGATGAGTCACCTAGAAAATAGATCAGTCTGGGAAGGTTGATGTCTCCTTTGCCACTTTGCCCCTCCATCGGACCCAGTCACTGGTATCTCTGCAGATGGCTAACCCAGTTGCCTGTAGCGAACAGATACTCCAGGGGTTTGTACCTGCCTGAATTGCAAGGAAGTCTGCCAGGCCCCTGCAGTCTGCCTCTATCTAGCAGGAGGAGATGGGGCCTGACATCTTTGAGTGCTTGATGCAGGTGGTGGGGGGAGGTGTTCACTCAGGCTTAGCCCCATCCCTGATTGATGTTGCTAACAGAACAGAACAGAACAGAACAGACAACTTTGCGGGGTTCTGTCTCTGTTTCTGCCCAAATCGCCTGCAGAAGACAGGCTGTTCTGAGTTCAAATGTCTTTGCTACTGGAGGTTTCTGTCTGATTACCTCTCTGAGTCGGCCCTGCCCTGGAAGCTTCCCGGGTTTGTGAGCAGCATCAGGCAAATCCTTTGCTCACTGGTGGCCTCCTCTGGTTGCTCAGGGAGACAGGGGGTTTGGCTTCAGACTATCCAGAAGTGAGCCGTTTTGCTGTTAAAGAAAAAACGGCTGTTGATTTGCCTCCAGGAACTGCCACTCTGGTGTGGGCACCCAGCCGACCCTTTTCTCCTCTGTCTCGCGCCCCAGAGTCAGCACTGAGTGGCCGCAGTTTGTGCTGGGTCCACACCCCTCGAGAGATCTCCCAAGAATCCGGATTCCTGGGGGGCAGGCCCCCAGACCCCCGAGTGAGAGTGGGGGGGAGTGCTGGGTGCTCAGCGGGGAAGCTAGAGTTTCATTCAGTTTTATGCCTGGGCGTATTGTTGCCCAGGAAGGGCTGCTGCACCGCACCGCAGGGAAGTGCCACCAAGGCGTGACTTCCCCTCAGCCAAGTGCCCTCTCCTCACTTGCGTGTCTCGGAGTCAGTGCTGACTAGTTGCGACTCGGGCACTGTGCACTCCCCTCGAGAAATCACCCAAGGATCTGAACTCCTTGGGGACAAGCCTCCAGACCCCGAGTGAGAGTGGGGGGTAGTGCTGAGAGCTCAGTGGGGAAGCTAGAGTTTCATTCAGTTTTATGCCTGTGCGTACTGATGCACGGGGAGGGCTGCTGCACCACACCACAGGGAAGTGCCAGCAGGGCATGACTCCCCCTTAACTAGGTGCCCTCTCCTCATTCACATGCCTCAGAGTCAGCGCTGACCAGTTGCAGCTCGGGGAATGTCCACTCCCCTTGAGAAATCACCAAAGAATCTGAACTCCTAGGGGACAGGCCCCCAGACCCCGAGTGAGAGTGGGGGGAGTGCTGAGAGCTCAGCAGGGAAGCTAGAGTTTCATTCAGATTTATGCATGGCCATATTGTTGCCCAGGGAAGGCTGCTGCACCGCACCACAGGGAAGTGCCATCGAGGTGTGACTCCCCCTAAGCCGAGTGCCCTCTCCTCACTCGCGTGCCTCAGAGTCAGTGATGACCAGTTGCAGCTCGGGGACTGTCCACTCCCCTTGAGAAATCACCCAAGAATCCGAACTCCTGGGGGACAGGCCTCCAGACATCAGTGAGTGGGAGGGAAGTGTTGGGGGTTCAGGGTTGCCGGCAAAGGATTTTTAAAGTTTTATACAGTTTTATGCCTGGTGGGAGAACACCATGGCACCCTCGTAGGGGAGGTAGGTCCAGTATTTAGAAGGTCTCTCCCGTGGAGTGTAGTGGGAGGCCCTTTAATTTTTGCCCGTTTGTTTAATTGTGGTGCTCTTGAGCCAGTCTCATGGGGGAGGGGGACTCCCGACCCCTTGGTGGTGGGTTTTGTACCTCTTGTTTGCGTCCTTGTGATCACATCTTGCCTCAGCGGTGTTGATGTGTGTTCTTCAACCTTCACTCTTGGTGCAGCTCAAATCCACCAGGATACTTACTAAATTCCTGTCCCTTAACTCTCCTTCTGGACGGGAGCCTCTGTGGAAAGCTGGCTTCAGTCCGCCATCTTGTCTCTCCCCCAGGAACAGTTTCTTGACATGAAAAGAAGCTGACGTGAAATCAGCAGTTACATCGCATTCAACCAAGATCTTTCAAAGGTCCTTTAGTTAATGTCAGGGACATGGTAACGATGTTAAGATCACTATCATGATGGTCATCCTTCTGGAGGATCAATTTAGGATGGAATCTAACTTGTTCTAGAAGAATAGTTAGAATGTTGAGCCCTGGTGGAGAGGGCAAGCCGAGCACCCCACATTTCAAGAAGAAAAGAATTAATATTGTAAAGTTGACAGTTATTTTTCTAATATATCTATGGATTTGAGAAATTGGAGTTTTATTTGTTTAGTTAGTTTTATTTCAAAAAATTTAGGAAGTACAAATAGTTTTTTTTAATGCCAATGGTATTTTTTTTCAGGTGTTTCAAATCAATTTTCATTTAAAATACAATAAATATTCTTTTTTTTTATTAAATCATAGCTGTGTACATTAATGTGATCACGGGGCACCATACACTAGTTTCATAGACCGTTTGACACACACTGGTTAACATAGGCTTCCTGACATTTTCTTAGTTATTGTGCAAAGACATTTACATGCAACATTTAATAAGTTTCACATATACACTTGTAAGATGCACCACAGGTGTAATCCCACCAGTCTCCCTCCCTCTGCCAACCACCGCCCACTCTCCCCTCCCTTTACCCCTTTCCCCTATTCTTAGGTTGTAACTGGGTTATAGCTTTCATGTGAAAGCCATAAATTACTTTCATAGTAGGACTGAGTACATTGGATACCTTTTCTTCCATTCTTGAGCTACTTTACTAAGAAGAATATGTTCTAGCTCCATCCACGAAAACATGAAAGAGGTAAAGTCTCAATCTTTCTTTAAGACTGCATAATATTCCATGGTGTACATATACCACAATTTATTAATCCATTCGTGGATCGATGGGCTCTTGGTTTTTTACCATGATTTAGCAATTATGAATAGGGCTGCAATAAACATTCTAGTACAAATATCTTTGTTATGGTGAGATTTTTTAACTTCTGGGTAAATGCCTAGTAGAGGAATTATAGGATTGAATGGCAGATCTATTTTTAGGTCTCTAAGTGTTCTCCATACATCTTTCCAAAAGGAATGTATTAATTTGCATTAATACCAGCAGTGTAGAAGTGTTCAATTTTCTCCACAACCACGCCAACATCTCTGGTCTTGGGATTTTGTGATATGGCCTAATCTTACTGGAGTTAGACGATATCTCAAAGTAGTCTTGATTTGCATTTCTCTGATGATTAAAATTGATGAGCATTTTTTCATAAGCCTGTAGGCCACGTGCCTGTCTTCTTAAGAGAAGTTTCTCCTCAGATTTCTTGCCCAGCCTGCGATGGTATCACTTGTTCTTTTTTCTTATATGTTTGAGGTCTCTGTGGATTTTGGTTATTAAACCTTTGTCCGATACATAACCTGCAAATATCTTCTCCCATTCTGAGGGCTGTTTGCTTGCTTTACTTACTGTGTTCTTGGCTGTGAAGAAGCTTTTTAGTTTGATCAGGTCCCAATAATGTATTTTTTTTTATTAAATCATAGCTGTGTACATCAATATGATCATGGGGCACCATACACTTGTTTCATAGAATATTTGACACATTTTCATCTCATTAGTTGACATAGCCCTCCTGGCATTTTCCTAGTTACTTTACCAGGACATTTACATTCCACATTTGCCAAGGCTCACATGTACCCTTGTAAGATGCACCACAGGTGTGATTCTTTCAATCCCCCTCCCTCTACCCACCTTCCCCTCCTTCCCCATGCTTTCCCCATTCCCCCTGTTCTTAGGTTGTAACTTGGTTATCGCTTTCATGTGAAGGTCCTAAGTTAGTTTCATAGTAGGGGTGAATACATTGGATATTTTTTCTTCCATTCTTGAGACACTTTACTGAGAAGAATATGTTCCAGCTCCATCCATATAAACATGAAAGAGGTAAAGTCTCCATCTTTATTCAAGGCTGCATAATATTCCATGGTGTACATATATCACAATTGTTAATCCATTCGTGGATCGATGGGCACTTGGGTTTCTTCCATGACTTAGCAATTATGAATAGGGCTGCAATAAAGATTCTGGTACAAATATCTTTGTTATGATGTGGGTTTTGGTCTTCTGAGTATATGTCCAGGAGAGGAATTACAGGATTGAATGGCAGATCTATTTTTAGATCTCTAAGTGTTCTCCATATATCTTTCCAAAAGGAATATATTAGTTTGCATTCCCACCAGCAGTGCAAAAGTGTTTCCTTTTCTCCACATCCACGCCAACATCTCTGGTCTTGAGATTTTGTGATGTAGGCTAGTCTCACTGGAGTTAGATGATATCTCAAAGTAGTTTTGATTTGCATTTCTCTGATGATTAAAGATGATGAGCATTTTTTCATATGTCTGAAGGCCGCTCGCCTGTCTTCTTCAGAGAAGTTTCTTTTCAATTCACTTGCCCAGGTTGTGATGGTATCCCTTGTTCGTTTCTTGCTAATGCGTTTGAGTTCTCTGTGGATTCTGGTTATTAAACCTTTGTCAGAGACATAACCAGCAAATATCTTATCCCATTCTGTGGGCTGTTTGCTTGCTTTACTTACGGTGTTCTTGGCTGTGCAGAAACTTTTTAGTTTGATCAAGTCCCAAAAGTGTATTTTTGAAGCTGCTTCAATGGCCCGCGGGGTCCTTCTCATAAAAAACTCACCCAACCCAATTTCTTCAAGGGTTTTTCCCTGCACTCTCTTCCAGTATTTTTATAGTTTCAAGTCTTAAGTTTAGGTCTTCAATCCAGTAAAAGTCTATCTTGGTTAGAGGTGAAAGGTGTGCATCCAGTTTCAGTCTTCTACAGGTTGCCAGCCAGTTCACCAAGCACCGTTTGTTAAATAGGGAATCTTTTCCCCACTGGATGTTTTTAATAAGCTTGTCAAAGATTAAATTACGGTAAGTAGCTGGATTCATCTCTTGGTTCTCTATTCTTTTCTAGACATCTACTTCTCTCTTTTTGTGCCAATACCATGCTGTTTTGATCACTATCAACTTGTAGTATAGTCTGAGGTCTGGTAGCGTAATTCCTCCTGCTTCGTTTTTATTTTTGAGTAATGTCTTGGCTATTCAAGGTTTTTTCTGATTCCATATAAAACGAAGTATTGTTTTCTCAAGATCTTTAAAGTATGACAGTGGAACTGTAATAGGGATTGCGTTGAAGGTATATATTGCTTTGCGTCATATGGACATTTTAACAATGTTGATTCTTCCCAGCCATGAGCATGGTATGTTTTTCCGTTTATTAACATTCTCAGCTATCTCTTTTCTTAGAGTTTCATAATTCTCTTTATATAGATCCTTCACATCCTTTGTTAGATAAACTCCCAAATATTTCATCTTCTTTGGCATTACTGTGAATGGGATAGAGTCCTTAATTGTTTGTTAAACTTGACTATTGTTGGTATATATAAAGGCTACTTAATTATTAATGTTTATTTTGTAACCTGAGACGTTGCTGTATTCCTTGATCACTTCTAAGAGTTTTGTAGTAGAGTCCCTAGTGTTTTCCAGATATACAATCATATCATCTGCAAAGAGTGAAAGTTCGATCTCTTCTGACCCTATGTGGATGCCCTTAATCGCCTTTTCTTCCCTAATTGCAGTGGCTAAAACTTCCATTACAATGTTAAAAACCAATGGAGACAATGGAAATCCTTGTCTGGTTCCTGATCTAAGTGGAAATGATTCCAATTTAACTCCGTTCAATATGATATTGGCTGTTTGTTTGCTGTAGATGGCCTCTATCAGTTTAAGAAATGTCCCTTCTATACCAATTTTCTTAAGTGTTCTGATCATGAAGGGATGTTGGATGTTATCAAAAGCTTTTTCTGCATCAATTGAGAGGATCATATGATCTTTGTTTTTAACTTTGTTTATGTGCTGAATTACATTTATAGATTTACGTATATTGAACCAGCCTTGAGACCCTGGGATAAAGCCAACTTGATCAAAATGTATGATTTGTTTGATATGTTGCTGGATTCTGTTTGTTAGGATCTTGTTGAATATTTGTGCGTCTATATTCATTAGTGATATTGGTCTATAATTTTCTTTTTTTGTTGAGTCTTTTCCTGGTTTGGGGATCAGGGTGATGTTTGCTTCATAGAGCGTTTTGGGGGAGTCTTCCTTCTTTTTCTAAATTTTGCAACAGTTTGAGTAATATAGGTACTAATTCCTCTTTAAAGGTTTGGTAGAATTCTGATGTTAAACCATCTGGTCCCCGATTTTTCTTTTTGGGGAGGTTTTGTATGGTTGATGTGATTTCCAAACTTCAAATGGGCCTGTTCATCATTTCCACTTGATTCTGGTTAAGTCTTGGAAGGTTATGTGCTTCCAAGTATCAGTCCATTTCCTTCAGATTTTCATAATTCTGAGAGTAAATTTTCTTCTAATATTCATAAAGGATTTTTTGGATTTCTGAGGAGTCTGTTGTTATTTCATCTTTGTCATTTCTGATTGATGACATTAGAGATTTTACTCTTTTTTTCCTGATTAGGTTGGCCAACGGTTCATCTATTTTGTAGACCTTTCAAAAAACCAGCTTTTTGAGTTATTGATCTGTTGTATTGTTCTTTTGATTTCAACTTCATTTAGTTCTACTCTGATTTTGGTTATTTCTTTTCTTCTACTGATTTTGAGGTTGGATTGTTCCTCCTTTTAAATTTGCTTGAGATGTCCCATTAAGTTGCTAACTTCCTCTCTTTCCGTTTTCCTGAGGAAGGCTTTCAGCACTATAAATTTCCCTCTTAGAATTGCCTTTGCGGTGTCCCAGAGGTTCTGATAGTTCATGTCTTCATTGCCGTTTTGTTCCAAAAATTTGGCAACTTCCTTCTTGATCTCATCTCTGACCCAGCTATCGTTCAGCATGAGGTTATTTAACTTCCATGTTTTTGTATTAGTATGTAGATTCAATTCCTGTTGTTACTTAGCTCAAGTTTTATTCCATGATGGTCTGAGAGGATGCATGGAATAACTTCTATTCCTTTAAATTTACTGAGGTTAGATCTGTGACCTAAGATGTGATCGATTTTGGAGTAAGTTCCATGGGCTGATGAGAAGTACGTGTATTCAATTTTGTTAGGATGAAATGTTCTGTAGATGTCTGCTAGATCTAAATGCTGTATGGTTAGATTTAAATGTAAAATTTCTTTACTCAGCTTTTTGTTGGAGGATCGATCCCTGACTGCCAAAGGAGTGTTAAAATCTCCAACTATTATGGAGCAGGAGGAAATCACATTGCTCATGTCTTTTAGAGTTTCTCTTATAAATTGAGGTGAATTCTGGTTGGGTGCATAGATATTCATAATTGAAATGTCATCATATTGAGTATTACCGTTAACAAATATGAATTGACCATTCTTGTCATTTCTTACTTTTGTTGGTTTAAAGCCCATTGTGTCTGCAAATAACATTGCAACACCTGATTTTTTTCTGGTTACCATTTGCCTGAAATATGGATGACCATCCTTTCACCCTGAAACTGTATTTATCTTTTAAGTTAGGATGTGACTCTTGTAAGCAACAGATATCTGGTCTGAGTTTCTGTATTCAGTCAGCTAACCTATGTCTCTTTAGAGGACAGTTTGAGCCATTCACATTAATGGAGATTATTGGTAATTTTCGTGAAATTTGGGGTATCAAGTTTTTCAAAAGTCCGGTGGACAATTTTAATCTTTTCTCCATTGTAGAAGTTGGAGTTTGATCAGGAGTTTCTCAGTGAGTTTATGTTTGTAGTAGAGGATTGGGTTGGTCATTACTGAGGAAAGGTCTGAGAATATCCTGAAGAGCTGGTTTTGTTGTGGCAAATTTCTTCAACATATGAATGTCATTAAAATATATAATTTCTCCATCATAGATGAAACTCAGTTCAGGTAGATACAAGATCTGGGGTTGAAAGTTATTTTGCTTTAGGAGATTAAAAGTCGATGACAACCCTCTACTGGCTTGAAAAGTTTCAGCAGAGAGATCTGCAGTCATTCTAATGTTTCCTTTGTAGGTAATGGCTTTCTAATGTTTCCTTTGTAGGTAATGGCTTTCTTTCGCCTGGTAACCTTGAGAATTTTCCCCTTCATGTTGACTTTAGTGAAGCTAAATATGATATGTCTGGGGGATGACTTATTGGGGTTGAATCGTGCTGGAGTTCTGAAACTGTCTGCTATCTGAATTTCACAATCTCTAGGCATGTCTGGAAAATTCTCTTTCATAATTTCATGCAGAAGCTCCTCTGTGCCCATCAATGCCACTTCATCATTTTCTGGAGCTCCTATTATTCATATTTGTCTTCTTTGAATTATCCCAGAGTGGGATAATATCTCTAAGATAATGATCCATTTTTGCTCTCCATTTCTCTTCCTCTTTGAGAGTTTGGGAGCACTTATCTTCGATGTCAGAAATCCTTTCTTCTGCTTGGTCCATTCTGTTGCTGAGGGATTCTACTGTATTTTTCATATCTTTAAGGGCTGAAAATTCTTGCTTCAGTGTGTCTAAGTCTTTGTTGGTTTTGTTTTTAAATATACTAAATTCTTGAGACAACTTTTGAATTCCTCCTCGGATTCCTAATTCCATTTTATCAATCTTGTATGCAATCCAAATTCTGAATTCGATTTCTGACATGTCTGCCAGTTGTTTATGAATGGGATCTTCAATTACATCCGCCATTTCTTTCCTTGTGGGGGTTGATCTATTCTGGTTATTCATGTTACCGGAGATTTTCTGCTGATTCCGCCCCATGGTTGTTTTACTCCCTTTGATTTTTCCCTTAGGGTTTTGTTGAGGGCCTGTTCAGTGTTGTTGTCTGAGAGACTGGGGCCCTGTCTGGTGTGGTGGGGCTGAGTGGTTCTGACTTATTGTCAGCTGGCTTTTGTTTGACCTCATGAAGCACTTACTCTGGGTTGAAGTCTCAGTTCTCTGAGTCATCCCTACCTTGGATGTTTCCAGCATCTATGAGTCACCTCAGGCAAATGCTATACTCAGGGGTGGCCTCCTAACGTTGCCCAGGGAAGCAGGGTGTATTGCTTCAGCCGCCTCAGGGAACTGCCACTCTGATGTGGGTCTCCCCCAGCCTCACTCCTGTGTCCCAGAGTCAGGACCAACCAGCTGCAGTTCAGGCACTGTCCACTCCCTGACAAATCCCTCAAGAATCTGGACTCCCGTGCGACAGGCCTCCAGATCCCAGAGTGAGGGTGGGGTGGGGTGCTGGGATATCAGAGCCACCAGCAGCAAGCTCACTTAATTCCTCCCAATCTTTGTCTCAACAGCACTGCCACAGCCCAAGCCTCCAGGCTTCAGAGTGAGGGCGGGGGGAGGGGAGCAGCTGGAGCCCAGAACCTCCAAGCAGCGAACAGACTCAGCTCCACCCAGTTCCTTGCCCAGCCACACGGCATGCACTCAGGTCTCCAGACCACACAGCGAGGGCTGGGTGAGCGCTGGGAGCCCAGAGCCAGCAAGGGCTCAGAGCTGCAGGGAGCCCAGTCGGCAGCAAGCAAATTCAGTTTCTCCCAGTCTCTCACCCGGTCGTACGGCTGCAGCTCAAGCCTTCAGGCTTCAGAGTGGGGGCGGGGTGGGGGCGAGCGGCAGGAGCCCAGAACCACCTGGCAGCGAACATACTTGGCTCCTCCCAGTTCCCTGCCCTGACCATGGCTCAGGTCTCCGGACCACAGAGTGAGGGTGGGGGAATGCCTGGAGCGCACAGCCAGCAGGGGTTCTGAGCCATAGGGAGCCCGGTCGACAGTGAGCAAATTCAGTTCCTCCCAGTCTCTCGCCCGGTTGTACTGTCACAGCACCAGGAGCTCAGAGCGGCTGGTAGCGAGTTCGACTCTGTTATATGCCTGGTTATATTGTTGCCCAAGGAGGGCTGCTTCACCTTGCCTCGAGGAAGCGCCGCCCTGGTGAGGGTCTCCCTCTGCTGACTGTCCTCACCTCTCTCCCGTGCCCCAGAATCACTGCTGACAAGCCGCAGCTGGGGACTGTCCTCTCCCCTTTAGGAATCACCCAAGAATCCCAACTCCTGGGGGACAGGATTTCAGACCTCAAAGAGAGTGGAGGGAAGTGCTGGGTGCTCAGAGTTGCCGGCAAAAGATATTTACAGATTTATACAGTTTTATGCCTGGCAGGAGAACGCCTAGGCCTCCTAGTAAGGGAGATAGGTCCAGTTTATAGTAGGTCTCTCCCATGAAGTGTAGTGGGATGGCCTTTGATTTCTGCCCTTTTGTTTGTGGGGCCCTTAAGCAGTCACGTGGGGGATGGGGGAACTCCCATCCTCTTGGTGATGGGTTTTGTACCTTTTGTTTGCTTCCTTGTGGTCGCAGCTCTCCTGAGCGGGGTTGATATGCATTCTTCAACTTTCTCGCTTGGTGTTGCTCGAATCCATCAGGTTACTTGCTAAATTTTCATCCCCTAACTCTCCTTCAGGACAGGAGCCTCTGTAGAAAGCTGGCTTCAGTCCACCATCTTACCATCATCCCCAATACTATGTTATTGAAGCTGCTTCAATTGCCCGAGGGGGTCCTCCTCATAAAATACTCACCCAGACCGATTTCTTCAAGAGTTTTCCCTGCACTCTCTTCTAGTATTTTTATAGTTTCATGTCTTGAGGTTAAATATTTTATCCAGTGAGAGTGTGTCTTAGTTAATGGTGAAAGGTGTGTGTCCAGTTTCAGTCTTCTACAGGGTGTCAGCCAGTTCACCCAGCACCATTTGTTAAAGAAGGAATATTTCCCCACTGCATGTTTTCAATTGCCTTGTCAAAAATTAAATAACGGTAAGTAGCTGGCTTCATCTCTTTGTTCTCTATCTTGTTCTAGACATCTACTTCTCTGTTTTTGTGCCAGTACCATGCTGTTTTGATAACTATCGATTTGTAATATAGTCTGAGATTTGGTAACGTGATTCCTCCTGCTTTGTTTTTATTTCTGAGTAATGTCTTAGCTATTCTAGGTTTTATCTGATTACATATATAATAAACTATAGTTTTTTCAAGATCTTTAAAGTATGACGGTGGAGCTTTAATAGGGATTGCATTAAAATTATATATTGCTTTGTGTAGCATGGACATTTTAACAATGTTGATTCTTCCCAACCATGAGCATGGTATGCTTGTCATTTGTTAATATTTTCAAATATTTCTTTTCTTAGCAGAGATCTGTCACATCCTTTCTTAGATAAACTCCAAAATACTTCACCTTCTTTGGCACCACTGTGAATGGAATAGAGTCCTTAATTGTTTTTTCAACATGACTATTGTTGGTATATATAAAGGCTACTGATTTACGAATGTTGATTTTGTAACCTGAGACACTGCTGTATTCCTTGATCACTTCTAAGAGTTTTGTAGTAGAGTCCCTAGTGTTTTCCAGATATACAATCACATCATCTGCAAAGAGCGAAAGTTTATTCTCTTCTGACCCTATATGGATACACTTGATTGCCTCTTCTACCCTGACTGCAGTGACTAAAACTTCCATTAAAATGTTAAAGAGCAATGGAGACAATGGGAAGCCTTGTCTGGTTCCTGATCTGAGTGGAAATGATTTCCATTTAACGCCATTCAATATGATGTTGGCTGTAGGTTTGCTGTAGATGGCCTCTGTTAGTTGGAGAAATGTCCCTTCTATACCAATTTTCTTAACTGTTTTGATAATGAAGTGATGTTGGATATTATCAAAAGATTTTTCTGCATCAATTGAGAGAATCATATGGACTTTGTTTTTCAATTTATGTGCTGAATTATACATATAGATTTATGGATAATGACCCAGCCTTGAAACCCTGGGATAAAACTGACTTGGTCATGATGTATAATTTGTTTGATGTGTTGCTGGATTCTTTTTGTTAGGATCTTGTTGAAAATTTTTGCATCTATATTAATTAGTTATATTGGTCTATAATTTTCTTTTCTTGTTTGGTCTTTTTCTGGATTGGGGATCAGGGTGATATTTGCTTCATAGAACGTGTTGGGTAGTCTTCCTTCTTTTTCTACCTTTTGGAACAGTTGAGTAATATAGGTACTAATGCCTCTTTAAAGGTTTGGCAGAATTCTGACCTGAAACCATCTGGTCCCGGGCTTTTCTTTTTGGGGAGGTTTTATATGGTTGATGCTATTTCAGAACTTGATATGGGCCTGTTCAACATTTCCAATTCATTCTGGCTAAGTCTTGGAAGGTGACGTGCTTCCAAGCATTGGTCGATTTCCTTCAGATTGTCATATTTCTGTGAATAAAGTTTCTTGTATTATTCATTGAGGATTTTTTGAATTTCTGAGAGGTCTGTTGTTATTTCATCTTTGTTGTTTCTGATTGATGAGATTAGAGATTTTACTCTTTTTTTCCTGATTAGGTTGGCCAAATTTATCTATTTTATTGACCTTTTCAAAAAACCAGCTTTTTTTAATTTATTTTTCTGTTTTATTATTCTTTTGTTTTCAATTTCATTTAATTCTACTCTAATTTTGGTTATTTCTTTTCTTCTACTGGGTTTGGGGTTGGAATATTCCTCCTTTTCCAGTTGCTTGAGATGTCCCATTAATTTGTTAACTTCCTCTCTTTCCGTGCTCTTTAGGAAGGCTTGCAGTGCTATAAATTTCCCTCTTAGAATTGCCTTTGCAGTGTCCCAGAGGTTCTGATAGTTTGTGTCTTCATTGCTGTTTTGTTCCAAAAAATTGGCAATTTCTTTCTTTTGTTAGGATCTAATCTCATCTCTGACCCAGGTATCACTCAGCATAAGGTTATTTAACTTCCATTTTTTGTATGAGTATGTAGATTCCTGTTGTTACTCAGCTCAAGTTTTATTCCATGGTGGTCCGAGAAGATGCATGGAATAATTTCTATTCCTTTAAATTTACTGAGGTTAGACTTGTGACCTAAGATGTGATCGATTTTTGGAGTAAGTTCCATGGGCTGATGAGAAGTATGTGTATTCAGTTTTGTTATGATGAAATGTTCTGTAGATGTCTGCTAAATCCAAATGTTGGATGGTTAGGTTTAAATCTAAGATTTCTTTGCACAACTTCTTCTTGGAGCATTGATCCAACACTGCCAAAGGAGTGTTGAAATCTCCAACTATTATGGAGCTGGAGGAAATCAAGTTGCTCATGATTAATAGAGTTTCTCTAATAAATTCAGGTGCATTCTGGTTGGGTGTATAGATATTGATAATTGAAATCTCATCATATTGAGTATTAATCTTAACAATGATGAAGTGAGCATTCTTATCCTTCCTTACTTTTGTTGGTTTAAAGCCTATTGTACCTGCAAATAAAATTGCAACACCTACCTGGTTTTTCCTGATTACCATTTGCCTGAAATATGGATGACCATCCTTTCACCCTGAGTCTGTATTTGTGTTTTAAGTTAAGATGTGATTCTTGTATGCAAGAAATATCTGGCCTGAGTCCAGTCAGGTAACCTATGTCTCTTTAGAGGATAGTTTAAGCCATTCATGTTAATGGAGAATATTGATATGTCTGGTATAATTTTGGGTATCGAATTTTTCAAAAATCCAGTTGACATTTTTAATCCTTTCACCAGTGTGGGAGTTGGAGTTGGATCAAAAGGTTGAGTGAGTTTACTTTTGTGGTATAGGATTGGGTTGGTCATTATGTGGGATAGGTCTGATAATGTTCTGAAGAGCTGGTTTGGTTATGGCAAATTTCTTCAACATGTGAGTGTCATTAAATTATTTAATTTCTCCATCATAAATGAAACTCAGTTAAGCTGGATACAGGATCTGGGGTGGAAAGTTATTTTGCTTTAGGAGATTAAAAGTTGATTACGACCCTCTTCTGGCTTGAAAAGTTTCAGCAGAGATCTACAGTCATTCTAATATTCTTCCCTTTGAAGGTAATGGTTTTCTATCTCCTGGCAGCTTTGAGAATTTTAACCATCATTTTAACTTTAGGGAAGTTAATTATGATATGCCTGATGGATGTCGTATTGGGGTTGAGTTATGCTGGGGTACTGAAGCCGTCCACTATCTGAATTTCAGAATCTCTAGGCAAGTCTGGAAAATTCTCTTTCATAATTTCATGTAGAAGGGCCTCTGTGCCCAGCGAGGCCACTTCATCGGTTTCAGGAACGGCAATGATTCGAATATTGACCTTCTTTGAATTATCCCAGAGCTCTCTGAGAGAATGAGCCATTTTTGCTCTCTATTTCTATTCCTCTTTGAGAGTTTGGGAGCATTCAAAGGCTTTATATTCAATGTCAGAAATCCTTTCTTCTGCTTGCTCCACTCTGTTACTAAGGGATTCTACTTATTTTTCATATCTTTCAGGGCTGTAAATTCTTGCTTCAGTATGTCTAAGTCTTTGGTATTTTTGTCTTTAAATTATTTAAATTTGGGGAGGAGACAAGATGGCTGACTGAAGCTAACGTTCCGCAGAGGCTCCCATCCAGAAGGAGAGTTAAAGGACAAAAATTCAGCAAGTAACCTGGTGGATTTGAGCTGCACTAAGAGAGTGGGTTGTAGAACGCACGTCAACCCTGCTGAGGTGAGCTGCGACCACAGGGATACAAACAAAAGGTACAAAATCCATCTCCAAGCTGACAGGAGTCCCCTCCCCCATGAGAATGGCACAGAGTGCCCCACAAACAACCAGGCAGAGTTCAAAGCTCCTCCCACTACACTCCATGGGAGAGATCCTCTAAAAACTGGACCTACCTCCCCTACTAGGGTGCAACGGCATCCTCCTACCAGGCATAAAACTGTATAAACTGTATATAGTCTCTACCTGGAATTCTGATCTCCCAGTGCTCCCAATTGCTCACACTGGGGTCTGGAGGCCAGTCCCAGTCAGTGGGCTCAGAGGGGACTGCACCGCAGTGGCAGTTCCCTGAGGCATACTGCAACAACCTTCTTTTGGTGACAATACAGCCAGGCATAAAACTGTGTAAATCTCTGTGTGATCTCTGCCCGCAACCCCAGGCTCCCAGCGCTCCCCACACTCCCCTCTGCTGTCGGTTCAAGGTCTGGAGGCCTGTCCCCCAGGGGTTCGGACTCTAGGGCCATTGCTCGAGGGGTGTAGATGGTGCTGGGCTGCAGCCTATAGGTGCAGACTCTGGGGTACGGGAGCAGAGGAGGGGAGCTACACCAGAGCAGCCATTGCCTGAGCCCTAAAGCAGCATCCCTCTTTGGCTACCAACATGGCTCACTACCTAATATTCTGAAGCCACCCCCCCATCTCCCTGGGCAACCAGAGACTCTGAGTTTGCCTGAGGCAAAATAAACTTGCAAACCAGGGAAACTCCCAGGGCAGAGCTGACCCAGAGGTCTGCTTTACTAAACCTAAGACGCACTTGGCCCTCAGGGGATTGTCAGTCTATAGACAATACAAGAGCAAAGACAAACTGATTTGGAGCTCAATTCAGCTTCTCTTCTGCAGGGAAACCGCAGAGTTGTTCTGTTCTGTCAGTAACATTACTCAGGGCGAGACTGGACCTGAGTGAAAACCCCTCAACCTTCATCAAGCGCCCAAGGTTGTCAGGACACACCTCCTCCTGATGGAGAGAGGCAGAGCACAGCAGCCTGGCAGACTTCCTTATGATTCAGGCAGGTACAAACTCTTGGAGTACCGATTCACTAAAGGCAACTGGGTCAGCCAACTGCAGGGCTATCTGTGACTGGATGTGAATTGGTGCAAGGTGGGGAAGGAGGCAGCAACCTTCCCAGACTGATTAATTGGCTGGGTGGCTTCTCCTGATTCCACACAGCACGGTAGCAAGCCACAACTGAGTAGTCACCAGACCCCTGTAATCCAGTTCCCAGAGACTTCTTAAACTCTCTCACCTGAGAAAGGTGCAGACTGAGACAATTGATTTGGACCTTCTTGAACCGAACCAATTGCCTGAGGACAAATCAGGTGGTGCCCTGGCTACACGGTCGTAGGAAGGTTTGATTTTTCTTTTCCAATTATTTGCTGGTGGGAGGCAGGGTGATGTAATTGCTGATATTTCTCCACAGCTCAGACTTCAGTCCAAAGTATCTGTTTCACTAGGGTGCAACAGAAACCAGCTGAAAACAAGACAAAACAACTTAGCCCCACTACACCAGACAGGGCCCCAGTATCTCAGGCCACAAGACTGTGCAGGCCCTCGACAAAGCCCCAGGGGGAAAAATCAGAGGGAGTAAAACAACCATGGGCAGAATCAGTGGAAAAACTCTGGTAATATGAATAACCAGAATAGATCAACCCCCCCGAAGGAAAGATATGGCAGATGCAATTCAAGATCCCATTCATAAACAATTGGCTGACATGTCAGAAATTGAATTCAGAATTTGGATTGCAGACAAGATTAACAAAGTGGAATTACGAATTCGAGGAGAAATTCAAAAGTTGTCTCAAGAATTTAACGAATTTAAAGACAAAACCACCAAAGACTTAACACACTGAAGCAAGAATTTGCAGATCTAAAAGATATGAAAAATACGGTAGAATCCCTCAGCAACACAATGGAGGAAGCAGAAGAAAGGATTTCTGACATCGAAGATAAAGCCTTTGAACGCTCCCAAACTCTCAAACAGGAAAAGAAATGGAGACCAAAAATGGATCATTCTCACCGAGAGCTCTGGTATAATTCGAAGAAGGCGAATATCTGAATCATGGGGGTTCCAGAAACAGATGAACTGGCCTCGCTGGGCACAGAGGCCCTTCTGCATGAAATTATGAAAAAGAAATTTACAGACATCCCTAGAGATTCTGAAATTCAGATAGCGGACAGCTTCAGAACCCCAGCAAAACTCAAACCCAATAAGACGTCCCCCAGGCGTATCATAGTTAACTTCACTAAAGTTAATATGAAGGAGAAAATTCTCAAAGCTGCCAGGAGAAAGAAAACCATTACCTTCAAAGGCAAGAATATTAGAATGACTGCAGATCCCTCTGCTGAAACTTTTCAAGCCAGAAGAGGGTGGTCACCGACTTTTAATCTCCTAAAGCAAAATAACTTTCAACCCTGGATCTTGTATCCAGCTAAACTGAGTTTCATTTATGATGGAAAAATTAAATACTTTAATGACATTCATATGTTGAAGAAATTTGCCATAACCAAACCAGCTCTTCAGGATAGTCTCAGACCTATCCTCCATAATGACCAACCCATTCCTATACCACAAAAGTAAACTCACTCAGAAACTTCAGATCAAACTTCAATTTCCACCCTGGCGAAAGGATTAAAAATGCCCACTGGGAAGATGGCAGCTGAGTAACAGCTTTGTGTATCTGGGCACCGTGAGTCTGGGAAGATAGAACTCCAGGCATCTCTGGCTGGTGCAATGTGGTTATCATCACCCCTGCGCAGACACAGGGAGTCAGCGAGAGACTTCTGGACCCCAAGAGGAGGACTAAAACAGTGGAAAACAGGCAAGCGCTCGCGTGTGTTCAATGGGTCTAAACCCACCCACAACTGTAAGTTCAGTAGCAGCAAGACTGCAAACCAGAAAGGCTTTACCTGTGAACTGTTTTGGTATCTTTGGACTTGGCACTCAGTTGAACTGCCTTGGGGAGAGCCTGAGTAGGAGTGTGGAGAACTTTGGCCGTTGTCTAGGGCCCCAGTCTGAGCCACTGAGCCAGACGGAGGTAATGGTGTTTGACGTTGGGTCACAGGGAGCCATTGTGAGTGATCTGCCCCAGCAAGCTCTGCCCTCAGGGTCGCAGAACGAGAATTGGGTGGGAGCTGGTAACCCAGCAACCAAGTAGCCTAAGGGCGGGGTCTGAACCGCCTTGCAGCCATAACCCTCAGGGGCAGAGTGAGACCAGTTTTGGCACACTGGGTAAGTGGATAGCCACATCAGCAGTGATTCCAGCGACAAGCACTTTTCTGGGAAAGCATCTGCTCAGCAAGTGAACAAGTTCAAAGTGCCTTTTAAGTGGGCTGAAGAGAGATTTAGGGTGTCTACCTGCTGGGGTTTGAGAAATCAGCACCCTCCAGTCGTTTCAGAACTGTGATTAACATCTCATACCCCAGAAGACCAAGAGTTGCCCAGACAATATTTAATAACATACACAGACTGCTTCGTTTTTGGTTGTGTTTTTTTCTTTTTTTTTTTTTTTTTTTTTTTGGTTTGGTTGGGGGTTTTTTTGTTTGTTTATTTTGATGTTGTTGATGTTCTTCTGTTTTATAAGTTCAACCTTTTCCATACAGATAATTTTTCTTTCTCAATTTTTTAGTTTAATTATAATTTCCCATTGCTGTCTTTTTCAATAATTAGAACTTCATTTTTGCTAGTGTTTCTACCTCTATTATTTGGTTTTTCAAACAATTTTATCCCGTAAAGGTTTCTGTTTGCTTGTTATGGTTTGATTTATACCATTTTCGTCTTTCTATCTACTGAGTGGAGGTGGGGTACTGTGACTGATCAGGTTAGCAAAGAGCTGCTGACCTCAAGGGAACCACCCAACTGGGCACCCCCAGAAGGAGGTTTTTTTTAAGGTTGTGTCAAAGTACCCTACTGTACACCTATATTGTTCTGTCTCACTCTTTCTGTGCCTCTCTTCTTTTTGTCAATATTCCTTTTACACACCCCCTCTCTTTCTCTATTTTTCTTTTTTTTCTTATCACTCGGTCCTCCTTTCTTTCATCCCTTTTTTGCTCTTCATCCTTCTCACCCCTCTGGTCCTGTAACCCTTAGTCAACAGGCACGAGAACTTAAAGAGCAAGAGGAAGTAAAAGGAAAATTAGGGCAAGGAAACAGATAAAAGAAATCAGTCATCAGGAAGAATCAGAAGAAAACTCCAGGAAACATGAAGAACCAGTCCAGAACAGCCCGCCGAGGGACCATGAGGTAGCTACTGCAGAGGATTCCACCTATGAAGAAATGCTAGGAATGACAGAAAGGGAATTTAGAATACACATGTTGAAAACAATGAAACAAATGATGGAAACAATGAAGGAAACTGCTAATAAAGTGGAAAATAACCAAAAGGAAATCCAAAAACAGAATCAAATAAGAGATGAACGATATGAAGAATACAAAAAGGATATAGCAGAGCTGAAGGAACTGAAACAGTCAATTAGGGAACTTAAAGATGCAATGGAAAGTATCAGCAACAGGTTAGACCATGCAAAAGAAAGAATTTCAGAGGTAGAAGACAAAGTTCTTGAGATAAGTCAAATAGTAAAAGAGGAAGAAAAGAACAGAGAGAAAGCAGAACGTTCACTGTCAGAATTATGGGACTTTATGAAGTGTAACAACATACAAGTTATAGGAATTCCAGAAGGGGAAGAAGAATGCCTAGAGGAATGGAAGCTATACTAGAGAACATTATAAAAGAAAATTTCCCAAATATCACCAAAGATTCTGACACACTGCTTTCAGAGGGATATTGGACCCCAGGTCGCCTCAACTCTAACCGAGCTTCTCCGAGACACATTGTGATGAACCTGTCCAAAGTCAAGACAAAAGAAAAGATTCTGCAAGCTGCCAGGAATAAGCGCCAGTTGACATACAGGGGCAAATCCATCAGAGTCACCGCAGACTTCTCTAATGAAACTTTACAAGCAAGAAGACAATGGTCATCTACTTTAATCTACTTAAACAGAACAATTTCCAGCACAAAATTCTGTACCCTGCTAATCTAAGCTTCAAAATTGACAGAGAAATCAAATCATTTACGGATATACAAACATTGAGGAGGAAATTCGCCACAACAAGACCAGCTCTATAGGAAATACTTCAACCTGTTCTGCACACTTACCACCACAATGGATCTGCAGCAAGTAAGAACTCAGAAATTAAAGGACAGAACATAACCTCCACACTGATGCAAAAGATAAAACTAAGCAATGGACCCTCACCAAATAAGATGAATAGAATACTATCACACTTATCAATTATCTCAATAAATGTTAATGGCTTGAATTCCCCACTGAAGAGACATAGATTGGCTGACTGGATTAAAAAACACAAGCCATCCATTTGCTGTCTGCAAGAAACACACCTGGCTTCAAAAGACAAATTAAAGCTCCAAGTCAAGGGTTGGAAGACAATTTATCAGACAAATGGAATCCAGAAGAAAAGAGGATTTGCAATCTTATTTTCAGATACATGGGGATTTAAAGCAACTAAAGTCAAAAAAGACAAAGATGGTCACTTTATATTGGTCAAGGGACAAATACAACAAGAACACATTTCAATTCTAAATATCTATGCATCCAATTTGAATGCTCCCAGATTCTTGAAACAGACCATACTCAGTCTGAGCAATATGACATATGATAATACCATAATAACAGGGGACTTTAACACTCCTCTTACAGAGCTGGACAGATCCTCTAAACAGAAATTAAACAAAGATATAAGAGATTTAAATAAGACCCTTAAACAACTGGACTTGACAGACGCACAAAGAACACTCCACCCCAAAGATAAAGCATATACATTCTTCTCATCACCCCATGGAACATTCTCCAAAATTGATCCTATCCAGGGACACAAAACAAATATCAACAGAATCAAAAGAATTGAAATTTTACCTTGTATCTTCTCAGACCATAAGGTACTAAAGGTGGAACTCAACTCTAAAAAAAATGCTCAACCCTACCCAAAGACATGGAAATTAAACAATCTTCTGTTGAATAACAGATGGGAGCAGGAAGATATAAAACAGGAAATAATTAACTTCCTTGAGCATAACAACAATGAAGACACAAGCTACCAAAACCTGTGTGACACTGCAAAAGCAGTTTTGAGAGGAAAATTCATAGCTTTAGATGCCTACATTCGAAAAACAGAAAGAGAGCACATCAACAATCTCACAGGAGATCTTATAGAATTGGAAAAAGAAGAACAATCTAAGCCTAAACTCAGTAGAAGAAAAGAAATATCCAAAATCACATCAGAGATCAATGAAATTGAAAACAAAAGAATCATTCAGAAAATTAATGAAACAAAGAGTTGGTTTTTTGAAAAAATAAATAAAATAGATAAACCATTGGCCAGACTAACGAGGAATAGAAACGTAAAATCTCTAGCAACCTCAATCAGAAATGATAAAGGGGAAATAACAACTGACCCCACAGAGATACAAGAGATCATCTCTGAATACTACCAGAAACTCTATGCCCAGAAATTTAACAATGTGAAGGAAATGGATCAATATTTGGAATCACACCCTCTCCCTAGACTTAGCCAGGAAGAAATAGAGCTCCTGACCAGACCAATTTCAAGCACCGAGATCAAAGAAACAATAAAAAATCTTCTAACCAAAAAATGCCCTGGACCAGATGGCCTCACACCAGAATTCTATCAAACCTTCAAGGAAGAGTTTTTTCCTATACTGCAGAAATTATTCCAAAAAATTGAGGAAGAAGGAATCTTCCACAACACATTCAATGAAGCAAACATCAACCTGATACCAAAACTAGGAAAAGACGTGAACAAAAAGGAGAATGTCAGATCAATCTCACTCATGAATATAGATGCAAAAATTCTCAACAATATCCTAGCCAATAGATTACAGCTTATCATCAAAAAAGTCATTCATCATGATCAAGTAGGCTTCATCCCAGAGATGCAAGACTGGTTTAACATACTCAAGTCCATAAACGTTATCCACCATATTAACAGAGGCCAAAATAAAGATCACATGATCCTCTCAATAGATGCAGAAAAAGCATTTGATAAAATCCAGCATCCTTTTCTAATTAGAACACTGAAGAGTATAGGCATAGGTGGCACATTTCTAAAACTGATTGAAGCTATCTAGGAGAAACCCACAGCCAATATTTTACTGAATGGAGTAAAACTGAAAGCTTTTCCTCTTAGAACTGGAACCAGACAAGGTTGTCCTCTGTCACCTTTACTATTCAACATAGCCCTAGAAGTTCTAGCCAATACAATTAGGCAAGACAAGGAAATAAAGGGAATCCAAATGGGAGCAGAGGAGGTCAAACTCTCCCTTTTTGCTGATGACATGATCTTATACTTAGAGAACCCCAAAGACTCAACCACAAGACTCCTAGAAGTCATCAAAAAATACAGTAATGTTTCAGGATATAAAATCAATGTCCACAAGTCAGTAGCCTTTGTGTACACCAAAAACAGTCAAGATGAAAAGCTAATGTGTCCTTACACAACTCCCTTCACCATAGTCTCAAAGAAAATGAAATACCTAGGAATATACCTAACGAAGGAGGTGAAGGACCTCTATAAAGAAAACTATGAAATCCTCAGAAAGGAAATAGCAGAGGATATTAACAAATGAAAGAACATACCATGCTCATGGATGGGAAGAATCAACATTGTTAAAATGTCTATACTTCCCAAAGCAATCTACATATTCAATGCCATTCCTATCAAAATACCAACATCGTACTTTCAAGATTTGGAAAAAATGATTCTGCGTTTTGTATGGAACCTGAAAAAAAACCCGTATAGCTAAGGCATTAGTAACAAAAATAAAGCTGAGGGCACCAGCATACCAGATTTTAGTCTGCACTACAAAGCTATAGTGCTCAAGACAGCATGGTACTGGCACAAAAACAGAGACATAGACACTTGGAATTGAATTGAAAACCAAGAAATGAAACTAACATCTTACAACCACCTAATTTTCGATAAATCAAACAAGAACATACCTTGGGGGAAAGACTCCCTATTCAATAAATGGTGTTGTGAGAACTGGATGTCTACATGTAAAAGACTGAAACTGGACCCACACCTTTCCCCACTCACAAAAATGGATTCAAGATGGATAAAGGACTTAAATTTAAGGCATGAAACAATAAAAATCCTCCAAGAAAGCATAGGAAAAACACTGGAAGATATTGGCCTGGGGAAAGACTTCATGAAGAAGACTGCCATGGCAATTGCAACAACAACAAAAATAAACAAATGGGACTTCATTAAACTGAAAAGCTTCTGTACAGCTAAGGAGACAATAACTAATAGAAAAGAAACAACCTACACAATGGGAAAGGATATTTGCATATTTTCAATCAGATAAAAGCTTGATAACTAGGATCTATAGAGAACTCAAATTAATCCACATGAAAAAAGCCAACAATCCATATATGAATGGGCAAGAGACATGAATAGAACTTTCTCTAAAGACGACAGACGAATGGCCAACAAACACATGAAAAAATGTTCATCATCTCTATATATTAGAGAAATGCAAATCAAAACAACCCTGAGATATCATCTAACCCCAGTGAGAATGGCCCACATCACAAAATCTCAAAACTGCAGATGCTGGCTTGGATGTGGAGAGAAGGGAACACTTTTACACTGCTGGTGGGACTGCAAACTAGTACAACCTTTCTGGAAGGAAGTATGGAGAAGCCTCAAAGCACCTCCCATTTGATCTTGCAATCCCATTACTGGGCATCTACCCAGAAGGGAAAAAATCCTTTTATCCTAAGGACACTTGTACTAGACTGTTTATTGCAGCTCAATTTACAATCGCCAAGATGTGGAAACATCCTAAGTGCCCACCAATCCAGGAATGGATTAACAAGCTGTGGTATATATACACCATGGAATACTATTCAGCCATTAAAAAAAATGTAGACTTTGCATCCTTCGTATTAACCTGGATGGAAGTGGAAGATAATTCTTAGTAAAGCATCACAAGAATGGAGAAGCATGAATCTTATGTACTCAATTTTGATATAAGGACAATTAATGACAATTAAGTTTATGGGGGGTAGCAGAAAGAGGGACGGAGGGAGGGGGTGGGTCCTTGGTGTGTGTCACACTTTATGGGGCAAGACATTATTGCAAGACGGACTTTACCTAACAATTGCAATCAGTGTAACCTGGTGTATTGTACCCTCAATGAATCCCCAACATTAAAAAACAAAAAAATGCCCACTGGACTTTTGAAAAACTCGATACCCAAAACTTCACCTGAGTTATCAATATTCTCCATTTATGTAAACGGCTTAAACTGTCCTCAAAAGAGGCATAGGTTTGCTCATTGGATACAAAAACTCAGGCCAGATATCTGTTGCATACAAGAGACACATCTTAACCTAAAAGACAAATACAGACTCAGGGTGAAAGGATGGTCGTCTATATTGCAGGCAAATGGTAATCGGAAAAAAGCAGTTGTTGCAATTTTATTTGCAGATGCAATAGGCTTTAAACGAACAAAAGTAAGGAAGGACAAAATGGTCACTTCATATTTGTTAAGGGTAATACTCAATATGATGAGATATCAGTTATTAATATGCACCTCAATTTATTAGAGAAACTCTAACAGACATGAGCAACTAGATTTCCTCCTGGTCCATAATTGTTGGAGATTTCAACACTCCTTTGGCATTGTTGGATCGATCCTCCAACAAGAAGCTGAGCAAAGAAATCTTAGATTTAAACATAACCATCCAACATTTCGATTTAGCAGACATCTACAGAACATTTCATCCCAACAAAACTGAATACACATACTTCTCATCAGCCCACGGAACTTACTCCAAAATCGATCACATCTTAGGTCACAAGTCTAACCTCAGTAAATTTAAAGAAATAGAAATTATTCCATGCATCTTCTCGGACCACCATGGAATAAAACTTGAACTCAGTAACAACAGGAATCTGCATACTCATACAAAAACACGGAAGTTAAATAACCTTATGCTGAATGATAGCTGGGTCATAGATGAGATTAAGAAAGAAATCTCCAATTTTTTGGAACAAAACAGCAATGAAGACACAAACTATCAGAACCTCTGGGACACTGCAAAGGCAGTTCTAAGAGGGAAATTTATAGCACTGCAAGCCTTCCTCAAGAGAACGGAAAGAGAGGAAGTTGACAATTTAATGGGACATCTCAAGCAACTGGAAAAGGAAGAACATTCCAACCCCAAACCCAGTAGAAGAAAAGAAATAACCAAAATTAGAGCAGAATTAAAAGAAATTGAAAACAAAAGAATAATACAACAGAACAATACATCAAAAAGCTGGTTTTTTGAAAAGGTCAATAAAATAGATAAACCTTTGGTGAACCTAATCAGAAAAAAAAGAGTAAAATCTCTAATCTCATGAATCACAAACAACAAAGATGAAATAACAACTGACTCATCAGAAATCAAAAAAAAAATCTTTAATGAGTATTACAAGAAACTTTATTCTCAAAAATATGAAATCCAAAGGAAATTGACCAATACTTGGAAGCACGTCACCTTCCAAGACTTACCCAGAATCAAGTGGAAATTTTGAACAGGCTGATATCAAGTTCGAAAATAGCATCAACCATACAAAACCTCCCTAAAAAGAAAAGCCCAGGACCAGATGATTTCACTTCAGAATTCTACCAAACCTTTAAAGAGGAATTAGTACCTATATTACCCAACCTGTTCCAAAAGGTAGAAAAAGAAGGAAGACTACCCAACATGTTCTATGAAGCAAATATCACCCTGTTCCACAAAGCAGGAAAAGACCAAACAAGAAAAGAAAATTATACACCAATATCACTAATGAATACAGATGCAAAAATATTCCACAAGATCCTAACAAACAGAATCCAGCAACACATCAAACAAATTATACATCATGACCCAGTCAGTTTTATCCCAGGATCTCAAGGCTGGTTCAATATACATAAATCTATAAATGTAATCCAGCACATAAACAAATTAAAAACAAAGACCATATGATTCTCTCAATCGATGCAGTAAAAGCTTTTAATAATATCCAGCATCCCATTTTGATCAGAACACTTAAGAAAATTGGTATACAAGGGACATTTCTTAAACTGATAGGGACCATCTACAGCAAACCCACAGCCAATATCATATTGAATAGAATTAAATTGGAATCATTTCCACTCAGATCAGGAACCAGACAAGGCTGCCCATTGTCTCCATTGCTTTTGAACATTGTAATGGAAGTTTTAGCCACTGCAATTACGGAAGAAAAGGCGATCAAGGGTATCCATATAGGGTCAGAAGAGATCAAACTTTCGCTGTTCGCAGATGATAGGATAGTATACCTGGAAAACACAAGGGACTCTACTACAAAACTTTTAGAAGTGATCAATGCATACAGCAGCGTCTCAGGTTACAAAATCCACATTCATAAATCAGTAGCCTTTATATACAACAACAACACTCAACTTGAAAAAGCAGTTAAGGACTCTATCCCATTCACAGTAGTGCCAAAAAAGATGAAATATTTGGGAATTTATCTTACAAAGGACGTGAAAGATCTCTATAAAGAGAACTATGAAACTCTAAGAAAAGAAATAACTGAAAATATTAACAAATGGAAAAACATACCTTGCTCATGGCTGGGAAGAATCATTATTGTTAAAATATCTATACTACCCAAAGCAATGTATAATTTCAATGCAATCCCTATTAAAGCTCCGCTGTCATACTTTAAAGATCTGGAAAAAACAATACTTCGTTTTATATGGAATCAGAAAAAACCTCGAATAGCCAAGACATTACTCAGAAATAAAAACAAAGCAGGAGGAATTACGCTACCAGACCTCAGACTATGCTACAAATCAATAGTGATCAAAACAGCATGGTATTGGCACAAAAACATAGATGTCTGGAACAGAATAGAGAACCAAGAGATGAATCTAGCTACCACCGTTATTTAATCTTTGATAAGCCAATTAAAAACATTCAGTGGGGAAAAGATTCCCTATTTAACAAATGGTGCTGGGTGAACTGGCTGGCAACCTGCAGAAGTCTGAAACTGGACCCACACCTTTCACCATTATCTAAGATAGACTGTCACTGGATAAAAGATTTAAACTTAAGACATGAAACTATAAAAATACTAGAGGAGAGTGCAGGGAAAACCCTTGAAGAAATCGGGTTGGGCGAGTATTTTATGAGGAGGACCCCCCATGCAATTGAAGCAGCTTCAAAATACACTACTGGGACTTGATCAAACTAAAAAGCTTCTGCACAGCCAATACCACAGTCAGTAAAGCAAGCAAACAGCCCTCAGAATGGGAGAAGATATTTGCAGGTTATGTCTCCGACAAAGGTTTAATAACCAGAATCCACAGAGAACTCAAATGCATTAGCAAGAATAGAACAAGGGATCCCATCGCAGGCTGGGCAAGGGATTTGTAAAGAAACTTCTCTGAAGATGACAGGCTCACAGCCTCAGAGATATGAAAAAATGCTCATCATCTTTAATCATCAGATAAATGCAAATCAAAACTACTTTGAGATACCATCTAATTCCAGTGAGACTAGCCTATATCACAAAATCCCAAGACCAGAGATGTTGGTGCGGATGTGGAGAAAAGGGAACACTTTTGCACTGCTGGTGGGAATTCAAATTAATACATTCCTTTTAGAAAGAGATATGGAGAACACTTAGAGATCTAAAAATAGATCTGCATTCAATCCTTTAATCCCTCTACTGGGCATATACCCAGAAGACCAAAAAGCACATCATAACAAAGATGTTTTTACCAGAATGTTTATTGCAGCTCAATTCATAATTGCTAGGTCATGGAAGAAGCCCCAGTGCCCATCGATCCACGAATGAATTAATAAATTGTGGTATATGTACACCATGGAATATTATGCAGCCTTAAAGAAAGAGACTTTACCTCTTTCATGTTTACATGGATGGAGCTGGAACATATTCTTCTTAGTAAAGTGTCTCAAGAATGGAAGAAAAAGTACCCAATGTACTCAGCCCTACTATGAAACTAATTTAGGGTTTTCACATGAAAGCTGTAACCCAGTTACAACCTAAGAATAGGGGGAAGGGGGAAAGGGAGGGGAGGGAGTGGGGAGGTGGTTAGAGAGAAGGGGATTGTTGGGATTACACCAGGGGTGCATCTTACAAGGGTATATGTGAACCTTGGTAAATGGTCTGTAAAGCTAGGTGGTGCCCCATGGTCATATCAATGTACACAGCTATGATTTAATAAAAATAAAATAAATAAAATAAATAAATAAATAAACTCTTTAAATTCTTGAGACAACTTTTGAATTTCTCCTCAAATTCCTAATTCCACTTTGTTAATCTTGTGTGCAATCCAAATTCTGAGTTCGATTTCTGACATCTTAGCCAATTGTTTATAAATGGGATCTTCAATTATATCTGCTCTGTCTTTCATTGTGGGGGTTGATCTATTCTGGTCATTCATGTTACCAGAGTTTTTCCCATGATTCCTCCTCATGGTTGTTTTACTCCCTTTGATTTTTTCCCTGGGGCTTTGTTGAGTGTCTGCACAGTGTTGTGGCCTGAGAAACTGAGGCCCTGTGTTATGTGGTGGGGCTAACTGGTTCTGTCTTGTTTTCAGCTGTTTTCTGTTTGACCCTTCCTACAACCACGCACCCAGGGCACCAACTGAATTGTCCTCAGGTGATTGGCTCAGTTCAAAAAGTCCAAATCAGTTGTCTCAGTCTGAACCTGTCTCTGGTGAGAGAGTTTAAGATGTCTCTGGGAACTGGATCACAGGGTCTGGTGACTACACTGATGTGGCTTGCTGCAGTGCTGCAGGGATTCAGGAGGAGCCACCCAGCCAGTAGATCAGTGTGGGATGGTTGATGCCTCCTTCCCCACCTTCACCACTGTCACTCTCAGTCAGATAGCTCTGTAGTTGTCTCACCCAGTTGCCTGTAGTGAACTGATACTCCAGGAGTTTGCACCAGCCTGAATCACAAGGAAGTCTGCCAGGCTACTGTGCTCTGCCTCTCTCTAGCAGGAGGAGTTGAGGCCTGACAACCTCGGGCCCTTGATGACGGTTGGGGGGTTTTCACTCAGGTCCAGTCTTGCCCCTGATTAATGTTACTGACAGAACAGCACAGAACAACTTGCAGTTCCCCTGAATTGAGTTCCAAATCAGCTTGTCTTTGCTCTTGTATTTGGTTAGCTGTCAGTTCTGTCCTGCTCCCTTTCTTTGTCTATAGGCAGATGATCCCCTGAGGGCCAGGTGTTTCTTAGGCTCAGTAAAGCAGACCTCTGGATCAGCCCCTCCCTGGGAGTTTCCCTGGTTTGCATGTGGCTTTTGCCTCAGGGAAATCCTTTACTCACAGTCTCTGGTTGCCCAGGTAGACACTGGGTGTGGCTTCAGAATATCCAGCAGTGAGACGTATTGCTGCCAAAAGAGGGCTGCTGTTTTATGCCTCAGGGAACCGCTGCACCAATGCGGCTCCCTCCCAGACAACCGTCCTCTCCCCGTCCCATATCCCAGAGTCTGCACCGACTGGCTGCAGCCCTGGCACTGTCCAAACCCCTCCAGCAATTGCCCAAGAGTCTGGATTTCTGAGGGACAGGCCTCCAGATCTCAGACTAATAGCAGAGGAATAGCGCTGGGAGCCCAGGGTTGCAAGCAGAGAATACACAGTTCCATACAGTTCTATGCCTGGCCGTGTTGTCACCAAAAGACGGCTGCTACACTACGCCTCAGGGAACCACCGCTCCCGTGCAGCTCCCTCTCAGCTGACAGTCCTCTCCTCGCTCCCACGCTCCAGAGCCAGTACTTACCGGCTGAGGCCCAAGCACTGTCCACACCCCCCTAGAAATCACCCAAGAGTCTGGACTCCTGGGGGACAGGCCTCCAGACCTCAGAGTGAGAGCAGCAGGGAGTGCTGGGAGCCCAGGGTTGCAGGTAGAGAATATATACAGTTTTACACAGTTTTATGCCTGGCCGCATTGTCACCAAAAGATGGCTGCCGCACTGTGCCTCAGAAAATCACCACTCTGGTGCGGTTCCCTCTCAGCCAACCATCCTCTCCTCGCTCCCGTGTCCCAGAGCCAGTGCCAACCAGCTGCAGTCCAGGCACTGTCCACACCCCTCGAGAAATCACCCAAGACTCTGAACTCCTGTGGGACTGGCCTCCAGACCTCAGTGTGAGTGGAGGAGAATGCGGGGAGCTCAGATTTGCAGGCAGAGAATACACACAGTTCCACACAGTCTTATGCCTGGCAGGAGAACGCCATGGCACCCTAGTGGGGGACGTAGGTCCAGTTTTTAGAGGGACTCTCTCGTGGAGTGTAGTAGGAGGACCTTTGAACTCTGCCTGATTGTTTGTGGGGTACTCTGAGCTGTTCTCATGGGGGAGGGGACTCCTGTCCTCTTGGTGATGGATTTTGTACCTTTTGTTTGTATCCTTGTGGTCGCAGCTCACCTCAGTGGGGTTGATGTGCATTCTTCAACCTTCTCTCTTAGTGCAGCTCAAATCCACCAGGTTACTTGCTAAAATTCTGTCCTTTAACTCTCCTTCTGGATGGGAGCTTCTGTGGAAAGCTGGCTTCAGTCAGCCATCTTTTCTGCTCCCCGCCAATGGTATTTTAATTGGGACAAATGGTTTTTATAACCTGGATGGATCGAATCATGCTGAAGTCAAGTCTTCCAGTGCACCCTTCACCAGGACAGAATTCATTGTACCCAACAGGTGGATTTTTATCCCTCATCCCCCATCCTGCCCCTTCTTACTTGCCAATGTCCACCATGCAGCTTATGACCATATATATCACTTATTTAGTTCCTACTTATAAGTGAAAGCATGTGGCATTTGCTTTTCCATTCCTGAGATACTTCATATAGGATAACGATCTCCTGTCCCATCCAAGTTGTTACAAAAAACATTATTTCATTCCATTTTACAATTGAGTAGTATCATATTTTCTTTATCCACTTATGAGTTGATGGTAATTTAGGCTGGTTCCACATGTTTCCAACTGTGAATTGTGCTGTATTAAACATTTGTTTGCAGGTGTCCTTTTGATATAATGATTTCTTTTCCTTTGGGCAGATAACCAGTAGTGGTATGACTGGATCAAATGGTAGGGCTACTTTTACTTCCTTGAGGAATTGCCAGACTGCATTCCATAGTGGTAATATTAGTTTACATTCCCACCAACAGTAGATTAGAGATTTGATACCTTCAAGTTTTAAATGCAAGTATGCAATAATAAAGAACCATGAATAGCCAAGAATTTTTCTGAAAAATAAAAAAAAAAGAGTTAGGAGAGAGAAATGATCCAACTTGTTTTAAAATCTTACTTAAAATCTATTGAAATTAAGTCCATAAAGCACTTGCATAGACAGCAACAAACTGACGGAAGAAACAGAGTAACAAGTCCCAAACTGACTTGTGCATTTATGACAGAGGGTCTGACACATCAGTGGACAAATGAGGCATTACAGTATTTATTAAATGGAATTGTAAAAATTTGACTACACAGTGCAAAAAAATTGTACTTGGATTTCCCATTTTCCATCATATGCAAAAAGTCAGATGTGGGAGTGTGCATTTAAAAGTTCACTGCAAAACAACTTGTATGTCAGAGTGGAAATTGTGTCAATGAAATTTATAAACTATTTAGAGCTAAATGATAATTAAACTATGACATAAACCAATTTAGAAGTTAACAACTAACACAAGGACCATTGGTAAATTTAGCATTATAGAAAATAATTTTTAAAGAAAGAATTTAAAGATTAGAGATAAATGAATTGTGTTCAAATAAGGCACTACAGAAATACACACATTTTTAAAAAAGATTAAAAAGGAAAAAATAAAAAGCTGCAAATTAAAATATAAGAGAAAATGTAATGAAAATAAAGTCTCCAGTAAGTCTGATGAAGCAAAAAGTAAAAGGATAGAAATAGGGCAGGGTAGAGAGAGGGGAAAGCTGGGAAGGGCATAATTCTAGGATTAGAAGGCAGAATAAAAATACAAACATAATAACTAAGTTAATAAAAGTTATAAACAATTTAGGTAAAATAAACCATTTCCTAAAACAACGTATAAATTTCCAAAGTGTGTCAATAAAAACTCAATAACTGTTAACATATGTACATTATAATGAAATTTCTTCTTTTTCAAGAGGAAACTCTTTCAAGAGGAATTCACAGTCATGTTTTGCCAAAATATTAAATATCCAAATAATTCTGATCTTCCTTAGAATTTCTCAGACCAAGACATGTGAAGACATGTGATTAAATTTATTAACTTATTTTTCAAGGTTAGTTTCACTGTAATTCTAAAACAAGTAAGGGAAAGTATAGTAAATAATAATTATAGGCTAATTGTATTCATGAAAATATTGACAATTATTTTAAAACAGTTATAAAACCAATTTTAGTGTTACATTTATGCATTGTTTATCCTAAGAATGTAATGATTGTTTAAATAAGAAAACTTATTAAAGCAATCCTAATGTAATTCAGAATATTATTAATTAAATAAGGAAATAAAAAATAAAATTTTCTCATCAGACTTATTTCTCAGTGGAGCCAGACAAGCATTTAATTAAATTTTACATTTGTTCATGATGAAACTCTTAGCCAATAAAATTATCAGAAAAGCTACTAAAATTCATACAGAAGATGTATTTTTTTATAGAGCTGCTGCAACAAATTATGGCAAATGTATTGGCTTAAAACCATACCCTCTATTTTTTCATTGTTGGTAGAGACAGGGTCTCATCTGTTGCCCAGGTTGAAAAGCAGTGGTACACTGCAACTTGGGACTCCTGATCTCAAGTTATCCTCCCACCTCAGCTTCCTTAGTAGCTGCAATTACAGGTGTGCCACCTCACCCAAATAACCTTTAATTTTCTTTTCTTTTCTTTTTTTTCTTTTGATAGAGGCAGGATTTCATTCTGTTACCAGGCTGATATTGAGCCACTGGCCTCAAGCCTCTTGCTTTGGCTTTCCAAAGAGCTAGAATTACAGGTGTGGACCACCAAATCCTACCCCATATACCTTTACTAAAACATTTCATGATTCTGTATTTTAGAAGTTTAACACAGTTCTCACTGGGTGCAAATCAGTTGTAAATAAAATGGTGTTCTTTCCACAGGCTTTGGAGAAGAATCTGCTGCCAGGCCTTTCTGAGTTTCTAGGGGCTGCTCACACTCTGTGCCTGGTGGCCTTTTCTCCATCTTTAACACAGGCAATTTCTGGTCATGTCCTTCACATCTTACCACTCTGATCTTCTCCTCTATCTCCCTTTTCTGCTTCTAGATTAATTAAACCAAGATGATCTTCTTATTTGAAATTCATTTTAACGTTAGCCATCTTAACTTCATTTGCAACTTGCATCCCTTTTGCCATGTGCTGTAACATATTCACAGCCCCTGGGATTAGAAGGTGAATATCTTCAGGAGGCCATTATTCTGCCTACAATAAGTACACAGGAGATAGATATGTTTTTAGCTAAGAATCACCAAAATACCATCAGCAAGGGCTTAAATAGGAAGGTTTTAGATTTTTTTCATGCTATGAGAAATAAGAATTTAGGACAATATGAGAACACAAGAATGACATCTGGATCTTTAAAGTCTCCAGTAAGTCTGATGAAGCAAAAAATGCTTCCACTTTTCAAAAATGACTTTTCCTCTGATAGGGATTATATCTTCATTCTAGGCAGGAAGAAAAATGTGGAAGGGAGCAGGTTCAATGCCTATATCAAGAACGCAAAAACTCTCCCCCAAACCTTCAATGTGCATGTCATTATCTAGATCTGTGTTTTAGCTGCAATGGAATTTCAAAAAAAATACATATTTTTTTAATCTGGACATATTGCTGCCCTTTTCAAAATCAATTACCTATTACTAAGATGGAATAGGGGTAATGAATACTGCATAGGAAGCTAGCAGTGTCCACTACTGCATAACTATCACCATACTTAATGGTGATGTTTTAGAAGCATTCCAATTTGAGTCTCAAGGTAGATATGCCTATTATCACTATTTCTACTCACTCTTTTGGAGGTTTCAGTCAATGCAATAACAGAGAAAATAAACAGAAAGGATGAGAAAAGAAAGGAGAAAATCACAGAAGATAAGTATATTGGAAATAGGACATGAAATATTCAGTTTTGGGATTTTGAGACATCTACAATGTCTAATTGGACAATACAATATCCAATTAGAAATATTATTTAACTGTACATATGGGTACATGGATGCAAATTTGAGTCATAGTGAACAAATGAAAAATCTCTTTTGTTGAGTATAATTGCTTGGAAGTACAATAGAGAGTAAGGGTAAAAAAAGGGTGAGGGGACTTAAGACTGAACATTAAAGAATTGTAATATTTAATTTAAAGATAAAGGTGAAAAGGAATGTCCAGGGGAGTAAGAGTAACTATAATATGGCATTGATGTCAACAACAGAGAGGGAGATTCCAGGGGAAGCAGCTAGAAATGTTTTATTTTGATGAGAAGCCAAGAAGAAAAAAGTTAAATTGATTTTAGGACATGGTAGACTTTGATGACCTAGACACAGAATGGAATAGTGGGAATTTTGATGTGAGCCTGATCAAAATGGGTTCAAGCATCCTTGGAATCACAGGAGTTGAGAAGTGAAAACAACCAAAGTATCTATGGGCAGATAAGATATCGTCTACCCATGCATGAAGTACATACTATCCAGACTTACAAAAGAAGGGAATTTTCAATGTTTAATACCATAGATGAACCCAGGGAAAATTATGGTAAGTGAAATAAATGAGTTGCAGAAAGACAAATAATACTTGGTTCCACTTGTCTGAGGTGTCCAATAATATAGTCAGATTTGTGAAGTCAAAAGATTTAACGGTGGTTTCCAGAGGTGGCAGGTAAGGGAGGAAAATGGGGATGTACAAATTAATGGGCATAAAGTTTCAGTCAAATGCATGAATAAACTCCAGATATTGCAATGCAACACTAAATTTATTATTAACAGTAATGTACTTAAAATTTTGAGTGTAAGTTGCATGTTAAATTTACTCACCATAATGAAATAAAATATAGTTCAAAGGAAATAAAACAATTGAAGCAGTATGAAAATCTTGAAATTTTTAATTTTAAGGTGACATTTAGGATAGCATTGGGGAGTGGGGATGAGGGTGGAGTTAACAGTAAAATTTTATTATGAGAGACTTAGGTTTCACATTCAATAATTGGAATAAACCTATAAAAAAAAGCTGGCAAAAGTTCCAATGAAAGGAATGATAACCAGAACATATTGTTCCTAAGTATGTAGAAAGGAATTCTCATTATAATAAGGTAAATATTCTTTTTAAAAAACAGGTCATAAAGAGAGAAGAATGAGTATAGATCAAAAGATGGAAAAACACAGGAGCCTTGGTATTGATTCCTGCAGTTTTCCCTGTGAAGTGAAGAATAAGATTGCTGAGAATTGGCAGGGGAAGATGGGAAGAGGCAGAAGATTAGTGAGAATGGAAGAGGTTTAAAATAGCCTCTGTAGGGCGGCACCTGTGGCTCAGTCAGTAAGGCGCCGGCCCCATATACCGAGGGTGGCAGGTTCAAACCCAGCCCCGGCCAAACTGCAACCAAAAAATAGCCGGGCGTTGTGGCGGGTGCTTGTAGTCCCAGCTACTCAGGAGGCTGAGGCAAGAGAATCGCTTAAGCCCAGGAGTTGGAGGTTGCTGTGAGCTGTGTGAGGCCACAGCACTCTACCGAGGGCCATAAAGTGAGATTCTGTCTCTACAAAAAAAAAAAAAAAAAATAGCCTCTGTAAAAGTTGGAGAGAAATTGACCAGATACACATGATAGAAATTTTGGATATTACTATTACCAGGAATGGGCTGAGTTTGGCAATCATATATTCCCAGTGGAATCACACTGCTATGTGAAATATTTCCCAGGAAAACATCATATTTTGTGGCAATAGTTTCACTGAAGATTTAGGTTTGGACAAAAGCAATGAAAGACAGAGGGGCAAAAGTGTTAGCATTAATGTAGGTTTTAATGGTAAGGTTAGGTCATGCAAGCTAGGCTGGGTAGGAAAGTAGGTTAAAAGCCAATGGGTAGCAAAACAAATAGGGTTCCAAGTGGTAGGTCTGAACATAAGGGTAGGATCATATGAAAAAACATGCTAGAAAGATGGGAAATTGAGGCCAGAGAACAGTAACTTTGAACTAGTAATTTTAAAAGGAAAATCATTCACCATTAAGACAAGGAGATGGAAAGAATATTTAACAAAGAATTCAAGATGATTAAATATGCACAGTCCCCTGCACCCTTGTGAGGTGAATCAGTCTCATTTGTGCTCCTTGAAGTATGAGGTCCTGAGAAGGAACATTTCCAGTACTTGGGCTGGATGTGAGTTATGGGGGATATTCTCCCCGAGCTCGCATAAGTGGCTTTGCTGAAAAATGCAGGCAATCACGCCTTAAAGGAAAGAGTGTGCAGGAGGGCCCTTGCCAAGTCATAGCTGGAGACAGATCATCTGCCTGGGGCAATGGACCATTAAATTTAATTCCCTACCTCTATTTACACAATAACTTTCAGTTATTCATATAGGGAAGTGGGAAAGCAGAATGGACAACCCATTCCCTTGTGGTTCATCTCCATTGTTGTTTATCTCCAAACAGGATATTCTTAGTTTAGAAAGGTGTGTACATACATTGCTGTATTAATGCTGATAAGGAAGCTTGATGGCAGTTTTGTTACATTTTGTCTTCTTTATTCTTGGATTATTTTATCTGATGAGTTTGGGTATATAAGAAAGTGCATAAAGACAAGTGATTGCTGTTGTGCCTAAGCGAGCACCAGCCATCTCTTTTAAAATCATTCATTTCATCTGTGGTGCTGCCTCTGCGTCATTGACTAGAAGCCCAGTGACAGCAACAGATCATCAAATAAACATTTTGAAGAGGAAAAGAGTGGTTTAGCATTGGAGCGAAGGCAAGCGGGTAACAGGAAGAAGCATTTCTACAAGATGGTGCAGTTTATGCAGTTTTTGGCTGGGGCTGGGTTTGAACCTGCCACCTCTGGCATATGAGGCCTGCACTCTACTCCTTTGAGCCACAGGTGCTGTCCCAATGGTGCAGTTTATAATGTGCAATGGAAGCAAGATGGACTAAATCCCTTGTGTATTGATCAAGGAAGACAGACATTAAGCAATGCCATGCAAAGAGGGTCCTTGAGGCTATAGTCATAAACTGGGACTTGGGTGGAATGCTTTTCTATGTCCATAGAATGTTCCAAAAATAACCAAATATTGTCCACAGAATATTCCAATAATCCCCAAATATTATTGGTGATTTTTGCAATATTATTATTATTCTATTATTTATCGATTTCCTTAGACACCTAGACATAGAAAACCAGGGAGCACAAATGAGTCTAAGTGACAGACTGAGCAGATGATGTGAGATCTTAAATTTGGCTCCAGAGTCAGCTTTCAACACATCAGGAATTTGGGTGCAGTTATCTACCATCCACCCTCCTGCCTTCCCCTGGTTGCATCTCAGAAACCTGAAAGCAGACCCCAGTGCTCCAGGCTCTACTAGCTTTTGCATTCAAACCAACCAAATGGTGATAATCTGTTTAGATTCTCTTTCCCCTTGGGTCTTATTGAAGACTGATTGGCTAATTGGTCAAACCAATTTATGCAGAGGCACAAATGGCTGAAGGCAGCACGGTGCATTGTAATGTCCTTGTCGTCAATTCTTAGCTCAGCTTATCACTGCTTTAGTCTAAAAGAATGATTAATAGTATGAGTTTCAAGCACTGTGTGAGGATTTGGAGAGTCTTCCCAACATAGAAAGATTTTTAAATTTCTCAAGTTTATTCTTTAATTCATTCAACATCTGAGAGCCTGTTATTTCCCATTGTTCAAGGTTCTGGATATAAGAAATGGCTAGACCAGTGCCCCATGCCTCAAACAATTTATAGTCTGTAAAGAAGACAGACATGTAACAAAAAATTTAGGGTAATAGATGCTACAATAGAAATCTAAGTGTTCACAAAAGACATAAAGAATGAAGTGGCAAACCCTTATTCTCTTATTTCCTCTGGGAACTTGTTCTATTAATGACCCTTTCTGTTCCATTTCTTTTATGTTTCTTCTCTACTGGCCCTTTCCACTCATCCTATAACTCAAGTCTTTTACACTGAAAAAAAATAAAATAAAACAACAACCTATTATTAACTCTGGACATCTTTCCATGTTTCTCTCTTTTTTTTTAGCCTTCTTACCTAAAATGGTCTTAAAATTGGTTGCATATTGAAATCACCTGAGGGGTTTAAAAAGTTCTCATGCTTAATCTCTAACCCTTAGAGATTATGATTTATCTGGGAAGCAGGCATCACAATTTTCAAAGTCTCCACAGGTATATTCTACAGAACAGCCAAGGATGAGAGCCTCTATTCTAAAGGATGATGAAGACTAAGCACTCCAACATATGTACAGTGCAGGATGTATGAAGCACTCAACAAATAGTAGTTATTATCATTGTATTAATCAGTGAACGCTCATGTGCTTCCCATTCATGGATGTCACAATCTAGTTAACAGAAAACTGGTAGACAGATTTGCCTGAGGTTGAAATGACTTAGTAATTACTGGTTGCTCCAATTTTGTTTCATTTTCAAAATGTTGACAGCTAAAAGGCAAGATTCTTGGCACTCAGTTTTTCCATCTATAAAATGGGGTAAATCATTTTTTTCCTGACATCTCTGGGTTGGTGAGAGGACCAATTAGTTCACATTTTTGTAAAATGTTTTGCAGAGGGGGAAAAATATTTACAAGCATGGAGGATTATGGTCACCCTGAAGCATCTATAATTTGCGGAGAAATTTACAGTGAGTCTGGCCAGTCAGGCCTGAGGTTTGGAGCCTCACCCTTGTTACTGTGCCTTAGAGCACAGACTGTTCCTAAACTCACTGGATTTCATTAAGCCTCTGGTAAAATGACTGCAAACTAGTTGCTGTTGAAAATGTCCGTGCCCTTTGCTCTTAAAACTTAAGGCAATGTTCAAACCTACATGTTCCTAAAATGCCACCTCTTAATCTTCTCTTGGAAAATAAGTAGTAGAAATGAGGAAGAAGTGGAGATGGGAGACCCCTCCCTTACACCTATCAAGTGGGTGATGATTTTTGACAACTAAATTGGTCCTTTATTTTCCTAGAGGACTTCCTAGTGGCAGCTTTCATAGCCCATTTCAGTAATATTTACTGTTTCTTCACCTTCCCATTGTGCTCGAAGGTCTTCATAAGGACACTGAAATAAAAATGATGATTCCTGACATCTGTGCAGAGTAAAACAAAGAGAATGTTACAAATGAGAAAATAGATCTGGGGTCTGCTTCCCTTTTTTGGCAAAAAAAAAATGCTATAGAAACTAATGTAGATGAGGGAGCACTGAGCCATATATAAATGAGTAATTATCTAGTGTTACAGGCCTTATTATCTCTCCAAATGTTTGCTAAAATTCAGTTGGGCAACCATCTGGACCCAGAGATTTACCCGCGAATAGAAAGTGCACTGTTGTTTTAACTTGAGATGGGAAAATTCCTTTCTCTAATTCTTTTCTGTCATCTTCTGTTAAATAATTTAACTGAATGTCTCTTATATTGCTCTCTGTGAGTCCTTAGAGTAAGTGGATTCAGTGTAATATGCTCATATAAAATATTCTTTGAAAGTCCTTTTGTTTTTCCCCTTTTCCCCCAACAGAGGATCCAAGGACAGTTTGCCATCTGTTGTAAGAATTTCATTAATGCACCTATTTTCTCTTCCTTTTTGCAAGAGTGGTCAGTCCAAATAATTTGTGGCTTTCTCCTGTTATGGGCAGGATTCGCTGCCCAGCAGCCTCACCCCACCACAGCTAAGTCCCCCCTCTCTCATTATGGTTTACTCTCAGGTGGCTTTGTTAGCTCCAAACAACAAAGCCTGTGTCCCAAAGCCTGTCTGGTTATCAACAATTTAACAACATGTCATAGACAACAGTGAACCATGCTGCTAGGCTTGAAATATTCCTGTGACTCACCATCTACTATGCTGGGCTTTTCTCAATGTGCAGTGAATGGAGTACAGGTGGGCCCAGCATTTTCCCAGTTCAGGAACTTACAAGATAAGATATTGGCACAGGGGAGGCTTTATTTGCATTACAAAAGGTTCCATGCTTTACCAAAGGGTTCACTTTGGATATTTCTTTAAATTAAGAGCTCCTCTTCAGCAATTAAAGGTTTATAGGCTTAATTCATTTAGGGCTTTTGAAAAACACTCCCATAGAAGAACTGATTTATTCAGATATGATGGCCCTCCTACAGACTTGACTAGTCAAAAGTCTTTTGACTAGTTCAAAAGTCAGCATCCCTGAACTAGAATTTTTGCATTGTATTTTCTCCTGGTCCAGATTTTATCTCTGTATCTTAGTCTGATACATACAAGCATAACTTTTGAGTCTGCTGCACCTGATCTGAGCATACTGACACCACATCCTCACTTTCTCTCTTACCCACATTGCCCAGTCACTCTTCATAGTGCCAGGTAAAGTACCTGAAGGCATCAGACAGCAGTGCAGAATTTCCTCTTCTAGTGGTTACATTTGAGAAATGAAGGAAGGTTTACAGTGCAGTCCTATAACACTCAGCCATAGATATGCCCAGATGTAGTTATGCCTTCCCTAAAGTTCCTTTCCAAGGGTCACAGGTTCCTCCCGTCTGCCCTCCCCCAGAAGCTCAGGTCTTTGGTGTCAATCCCCCTGGAGTCTGTTCCCACAGCCTCCACTTAAATTATGCAGAGAATTCAGCCCTGGTTAGTCTAGCTTCTGCCTCTCTATTGTCATCTGTCACTGTGCTTAGCTAAGAGAGAACCCTCTAGCTGCCAGAATCCCCTATTCTACCCCCTTTTTCTTTTATATAGTAAGAAGATTTTTTGGTTGCAATTATACTGACCCATCTGCACTGGAGAAGTTTACTCCCTTTGAGACTGGACTGCTCTCAAATATCAAAGAGGACATTCCGACAGTTGGAGCATGACATGAGATCATTCATCATAAATTATCAGAGCAGTTTGGACAGGGGGCAATTATAACATGCCCATGAAAGCCAGGGAATCACTGTAGAATTATTTCCCACATTGTTCTGAGTTGTGTTTGCCATTTGGCTTAATAAGCCTGAGTTCAAGGCAGAGAATCCCCTTCTCAGGATGGACCAGAGATGTCCCCTGATTCTAGGGGTTTCCATTAGTGGAGGGTGGTGCTTCTATAGGAATTAGGCTAAGAAATGTTTGAGAGCTAAGAAAGGAATGCGAGCAATCATGGGTCAGGTTCAGCCCCTTTCCTCCTTTCCTAGGTCCTGCTTTTGTTTTGCCAACTCCCCTCCCCGTCACTATCATTATGGTCTGGGTTTACCTTGCCCTCTCAGACCATTTTCCTTGCTAGTCTCCCTGCCTCTCCTGTCCTCTCAGCTTCATGGATTTCATGGGCCCCAGACATCTCCACACCACCAATACTGACTGCTTCCATGCCATCATTTTCCTCTTCAAATAGCCACCCTGCTCCTTACATTCCTACAGTTATGACAGACATAGCTGTATAAGTCATTATCCAAACCAGACATACATGAGAGTGAAAAATAGCACTTTCAATATTTATGTCAAGGTGTAAATGGAAAAGGCCTCATGTAAACACGGGTTACTTTAGATATAAGCTCCATACCTAGTGTTTGAGACTATGCATGTAACCATGTCCCTTACAACTTATCAATGTAATCTTATTTTAAAGGTCAGAATGCTACTACTACTACTAAAAGTAATAGCAGCAATGGCAATCTTAATGCTAGCCACTACTTTCAGGTTCTCTTCTATATAGCAAGCATCATCTCATGCTTACATGTATTGTTTCACTCTCCATAACATTCCTATGTTCTCTGGTCTGAATTTTGTCTTAGCCGTGTTGCTTAATGACTGTGTAAATGCCACTATTAACATTGCTTTCCTCCTTCCCAACCCTGCAGCTTTGCTTATGCTGTTATCTCTAAATTTATCACCCTTGTATGTTCTCCATGTCATTCAATAGTTTGGCAAAGCCCAGTTTAATTTTCACACCCTCTGTGAAACCATAGCTGGCTACTCAATTGACATTAATCCCTCCCACCTGTGTTATCTTGGCCTTATTATCCTCTGTACATACATTTACATTAGATTATAATTTTCCTTTTAAGTTGTCTAAATTACTTTCTGTTTGTTACTCTTCTCTCATCAACCTGTAAGCAAACCCTTCAAGGACAGAGGACCTCCTAAAACAAAATTTAACTTGAAAATTTGCCAGATTAACATGGCTCTGGCAGTGTTTTTTTTTTTTTTTTTTAAACAAACACAGCGAATAAAGAGACAAAATAACTCATCCATAATTCACACCCAAAATAACCACTCTAAAGGAATTGTTGATAAGTTAATATTGTTTTCTGCCCCACCCATGTTAGATATTATTCATAGCATTATTAAGACACTTTGAAACAAGATTTTAATTTTAAATTAATGGAAATATATCAAAACAAACTTTAAATATAATATTATTTTTTTTTGTTTGTTTGTTTTTTTGTTTTTTTGTAGAGACAGAGTCTCACTTTATGGTCCTCGGTAGAGTGCTGTGGCCTCACACACCTCACAGCAACCTCCAACTCCTGGGCTTAAGCGATTCTCTTGCCTCAGCCTCCTGAGTAGCTGGGACCACAGGCACTCGCCACAATGCCCGGCTATTTTTTGGTTGCAGTTTGGCCGGGGCCGGGCTTGAACCCGCCACCCTCGGTATATGGGGCTGGCGCCTTACCGACTGAGCCACAGGTGCCACCCAATATTATTGTTTTTAAATAAACATTTCTGATTTTGAGTTGTCTCATCACCTCTTGTGAAGAGAAAAGTAACCTCAGATATTTTCCTCATACTCATAATGGCAATAACAAAATATTCTGCTGCCTTGTGCACCAGAAGCATCAGGGAGAATCCCGGTTCTGTCATCTCAAGTTCACTAGATTATTTGTGGAGACCAGGGAAGAAGCTGGTCTCAAAAAGCTGCTCTGGTTGCATTGCCTCAACCACAATGCATGGAAATTCCTGATGAAGCTGAAAGCTGTCCATACCATCAGTTATCTCTGGCTTCATTCCCTTGACTGATAAATTGCAGTGAATTTTCCCGGCCATGCTGAGGTCATCTGCCAGCCTGTGACTGATAATTTTATGTGGGAAAATAACTCAACAAGTACCACTCAGATGGCCAGCAAGCTGCTCCCACTCTGTCCCCAGGCCCACAGCAGCATTCACACTCTGGCTGCATGAGGCCATGGCTTTGGCCCTGGTGAATGAGCACTTTCCAAGAATCCTCAGGGAGCCACAGGAGGGAAAAGAGGGATAAAAGGGGCAGGATGCTTTCTAGAATACCACAGGTGCAGGATATTATGTCCACTAATTGGCCAAAGATTAGACCAGTAGGAAATCATATGGCCTATTAGTAAAACACTTCTCTGAGTTACTGCAGTCTAGTGAAAAAGACAAAGATACTTAAGGTGTTTTTTTTTTTCCTTTTTTTTTTTCTGTTTTCCCAGCATCTTTAGGGCACTTCTGATGCCTAAGTCCTCATGCCTTTCATTAGCCTTTCTCTAGCTCTCTCTCAGTTCTCATAATAAAATAATAATAATAGCAAACATTTATAGACTTCTTGTTACATACCAGGAGACATAGTTTTCTTAGGGCACCTCTTTGATTCTCACAACTACACCTTGAAATGGCTACAGTTTTGATCTTGACTTTAAAGAGTCAAAGAAAATTGCTGATATTTCTCCACAGCTGAGACTTCAATCCAAAGTAACTGTTTCACTAGGGTGCAACAGAAACCAGCTGAAAACAAGGCAGAACCATTTAGCCCCACCAAACCAGACAGGGCCCCAGTTTCTCAGGCCACAACACTGTACGGGCCCTAAGCAAAGCCCTAGGGAGAAAAATCACAGGGAGTAAAACAACCATGGGGCAGAATCAGTGGAAAAACTTTGGTAACATGAATAACCAGAATAGATCAATGCCCCCAAGGAACGATATGGCAGATGCAATTCAAGATCCCATTCATAAACAACTGTCTGAGATATCAGAAATCGAATTCAGAATTTGGATTGAAGACAAGATTAACAAAGTGGAATTAGGAATTCGAGGAGAAATTCAAAAGTTGTCTCAAGAATTTAACGAATTCAAAGACAAAACCACCAAAGACATAGACACACTGAAGCAAGAATTTGCAGCCCTCAAAGATATGAAAAATACAGTAGAATCCCTCAGAAACAGAATTGAGCAAGCAGAAGAAAGGATTTCTGACATCGAAGATAAAGCCTTTGAATGCTCCCAAAATCTCAAAGAGGAAGAGAAATGGAGAGCAAAAACGGATCACTCTCTCAGAGAGCTCTGGGATAATACGAAGAAGGCGAATATCCGAATCATAGGAGTTCCAGAAACATATGAAGGGGCCTCACTGGGCACAGAGGCCCTTCTGCAAGAAATTATGAAAGAGAATTTTCCAGACATGCCTAGAGATTCCGAAATTCAGATAGCGGACAGCTTCAGAAACCCAGCATGACTCAACCCCAATAAGACATCCCCAAGGCATATCATAATTAACTTCACTAAAGTTAATATGAAGGAGAAAATTCTCAAAGCTGCCAGGAGAAAGAAAACCATTACCTTCAAAGGCAAGAATACTAGAATGACTGCAGATCTCTCTGCCGAAACTTTTCAAGGCAGAAGAGGGTGGTCACCGAATTTAATCTCCTAAAACAAAATCACTTTCAACCCCGGATCTTGTATCCAGCTAAACTGAGTTTCAATTATGATGGAGAAATAAAATACTTTAATGACATTCATATGTTGAAGAAATTTGCTATAACCAAACCAGCTCCTCAGGATATTCTCAGACCTATCCTCCATAATGAACAACCCAATCTTATACCACAAAAGTAAACTCACTCAGAAACTTCAGATCAAACTCCAATTTCCACACTGGTGAAAGGATTAAAAATATCCACTGGACTTTTGAAAAACTCGATACCCAAAACTTCACCAGACTTACCAATATTCTCCATTTATGTGAACGGCTTAAACTGTCCTCAAAAGAGGCATAGGTTAGCTGATTCGATACAAAAACTCAGGCCAGATATCTGTTGCAAACAAGAGTCACATCTTAACCTAAAAGACAAATACAGACTCAGGGTGAAAGGATGGTCGTCCATATTGCAGGCAAATGGTAATCAGAAAAAAGCAGGTGTTGCAATTTTATTTGCAGATACAATAGGCTTTAAACCAACAAAAGTAAGGAAGGACAAGAATGGTCACTTCATATTTGTTAAGGGTAATACTCGCTATGACGAGGTCTCAATTATTAACATCTATGCACCCAACCAGAATGAACCTCAATTTATAAGAGAAACTCTAACAGACATGAGCAACTTGATTTCCTCCAGCTCCATGATCGTCGGAGATTTCAACACTCCTTTGGCATTGTTGGATCGATCCTCCAACAAGAAGCTGAGCAAAGAAATCTTAGATTTAAACCTAACCATCCAACATTTGGATTTAGCAAACATCTACAGAGCATTTAATCATAACAAAACGGAATAGACATACTTCTCATCAGCCCAGGGAACTTACTGCAAAATTGATCGCATCTTAGGTCACAAGTCTAACCTCAGTAAATTTAAAGTAATAGAAATTATTCCATGCATCTTCTTGGACCACCATGGAATAAAACTTGAGCTGAGTAACAAAAGGAATCTGCATACTCATACAAAAACATGGAACTTATATAAACTTATGCTGAATGATAGCTGGGTCAGAGATGAGATTAAAAAAGAAATCACCAATCTTTGTAACAAAACAACAATGAAGACTCGAACTATCAGAACCTCTGGGACACTGCAAAGGCAGTTCAAAGAGGGAAATTTATAGCACTGCAAGCCTTCCTCAAGAAAACGGAAAGAGAGGAAGTTAACAACTTAATGGGACATCTCAAGCAACTGGAAAAGGAAGAATATTCCAACCCCAAACCCAGTAGAAGAAAAGAAATAACCAAAATTAGAGCAGAATTAAATGAAATTGAAAACAAAAGAATAATAAAACAGATCAATAAATCAAAAAGCTGGTTTTTTGAAAAGGTCAATAAAATAGATAAACCTTTGGCCAACCTAATAAGGAAAAAAAGAGTAAAATTTCTAATATCATCAATCAGAAACAACAAAGATGAAATAACAACAGACTACTCAGAAATCCAAAAAATCCTTAATGAATATTACAAGAAACTTTATTCTCAGAAATATGAAAATCTGAAGGAAATTGACCGATACTTGGAAGAACATCACTTTCCAAGACTTAGCCAGAATCAAGCGGAAATGTTGAACAGGCCCATATCAAGTTCGGAAATAGCATCAACCATACAAAACCTCCCTAAAAAGAAAAGCCGAGGACCAGATGGTTTCACGTCTGAATTCTAACAAACCTTTAAAGAGGAATTAGTACCTATACTACTCAACCTGTTCCAAAAGGTGGAAAAAGAAGGAAGACTACCCAACACGTTCTATGAAGCAAACATCACCCTGATCCCCAAACCAGGGAAAGACCCAACAAGAAAAGAAAATCATAGACCGATATCACCAATGAATATAGATGCAAAATATTCGACAAGATCCTAACAAACAGAATCCAGCAACACATCAAACAAATTATACATCATGACCAAGTCAGTTTTATACCAGGATCTCAAGGCTGATTCAATATACGTAAATCTATAAATGTAATCCAGCACATAAATAAATTAAAAAACAAAGACCATATGATTCTCTCAATCGATGCAGAAAAAGCTTTTGATAATATCCAGCATCCATTCATGATCAGAACACTTAAGAAAATCAGTATAGAAGTGACATTTCTTAAACTGATAGAGACCATCTACAGCAAACCCACAGCCAATATCATATTGAATGCAGTTAAATTGGAATCCTTTCCACTCAGATCAGGAACCAGACAAGTCTGCCCATTGTCTCCACTGCTTTTTAACATTGTAATGGAAGTTTTAGCCACTGCAATTAGGGAAGAAAAGGCGATCAAGGGTATCCATATAGGGTCAGAAGAGATCAAACTTTCACTCTTTGTGGATGATATGATAGTATATCTGGAAAACACTAGGGACTCTACTATAAAACTCTTAGAAGTGATCAAGGAATATAGCGGAGTCTCAGGTTACAAAATCAACATTCATAAATCGGTAGCCTTTATATATACTAACAACAGTCAAGTTGAAAACACAGTTAAGGTCTCAATCCCATTCACAGTTTTGCCAAAGAAGATGAAATATTTGGGAATTTATCTAACAAAGGACGTGAAAGATCTCTATAAAGAGAACTATGAAACTCTAAGAAAAGAAATAGCTGAAAATATTAACAAATGGAAATACATACCATGCTCATGGCTGGGAAGAATCAACATAGTTAAAATGTCTATACTACGCAAAGCAATATAAAATTTCAATGCAATCCCTATTAAAGCTCCACTGTCATACTTTAAAGATCTGGAAAAAACAATACTTCGTTTTATGTGGAATCAGAAAAAACCTCAAATAGCGAAGACTTTACTCAGAAATAAAAACAAAGCAGGAGGAATTACGCTACCAGACCTCAGACTATACTACAAATCAATAGTGATCCAAATAGCATGGTATTGGCACAAAAACAGAGAGGTAGATGTCTGGAATAGAATAGAGAATCAAGAGATGAATCCAGCTACTTACCGTTATTTGATCTTCGACAAGCCAATTAAAAACATTCAGTGGGCTTGAGATTTTGTGATATAGGCTAATCTCATTGGAGTTAGATGATATCTCAAGGTAGTTTTGATTTGCATTTCCCTGATGATTAAAGATGATGAGCATTTTTTGATATGTCTGAAGGCCGTGCGCCTGTCTTCTTCAGAGAAGTTTCTCTTCAAATCCCTTGCCCAGCCTGCAATGGGATCCCTTGTTTTTTTCTTACTGATGCGTTTGAGTTCTCTGTGGATTCTGGTTATTAAACCTTTGTCAGAGATATACCCTGCAAATATCTTCTCCCATTATGAGGGCTGTCTGCTTGATTTGCTTACTGTGTTCTTAGCTGTGCAGAAGCTTTTTAGTTTGATCAAGTCCCAGTAGTGTATTTTTGAAGCTGCTTCAATTGCCCCGGGGGTTCTCCTCATGAAATACTCACCCAGACCAATTTCTTCAAGGGTTTTCCCTGCATTCTCACATGAAAGCTATAACCCAACTACAACTTAACAATAGGGGTAAGTGGGAAAGGGGAGGGCGGTGGGTAGAGGGAGGGGGATCGGTGGGATCACACCTGTAGTGCATATTACAGGGGTATTTGCGAAACTTGGTAAATGTAGAATGTAAATGTTTTGGCACAGTAACTGAGATAACACCAGAAAGGCTATGTTAACCACTGTGATAAAAATGTGTCAAATGGTTTATGAAGCGAGTGTATGATACCCCATGATCATATCAATGTATAAAGTTATGATTTAATAAAAATAAAAATAAAAATAAAATAAAAACATTCAGTGGGGAAAAGATTCCCTATTTAACAAATGGTGCTGGGTGAACTGGTTGGCAACCTGTAAAAGACTGAAAGTGAACACACACCTTTCACCATTAACTAAGATACACTCTCACTGGATAAAAAATTTAAGCTTAAGACATGAAACTATAAAAATACTAGAGGAGAGTGCAGAGAAAACCCTTGAAGAGATCGGGATGGGCGAGTATTTTATGAGGAGGACCCCCCAGGCAATTGAAGCAGCTTCAAAAATACACTACTGGGACTTGATCAAACTAAAAAGCTTCTGCACATTCAAGAACACAGTAAGTCAATCAAGCAAACAACCCTCAGAATGGGAGAAGATATTTGCAGGGTATATCTCTGACAAAGGTTTAATAACCAGAATCCACAGAAAACTCAAACGCATTAGCATTAATAGAACAAGGGATCCCATTGCAGGCTGGGCAAGGGTTTTGAAGAGAAACTTCTCTGAAGAAGACAGGCATGCGGCCTTCAGAGATATGAAAAAATTCTCATCATCTTTAATCATCAGAGAAATGCAAATCAAAACTACTTTGAGATACCATCTAACTCCAGTGAGACTAGCCTATATCACAAAATCCCAAGACCAGAGATGTTGGCGCGGATGTGGAGAAAAGGGAACACTTTTGCACTGCTGGTGGGAATGCAAATTAATACATTCCTTTTGGAAAGAGATATGGAGATCTAAAATAGAGATCTAAAAATAGATCTGCCATTCAATCCTGTAATTCCTCTACTGGGCATATACCCAGAAGACCAAAAATCACATCATAACAAAGATATTTGTACCAGAATGTTTATTGCAGCCCAATTCATAATTGCTAAGTCATGGAAGAAACCCAGGTGCCCATCGATCCATGAATGGATTAATAAATTGTGGTCTTTTTACACCATGGAATATTATGCAGCCTTAAATAAAGGTGGAGACTTTACCTCTTTCATGTTTACATGGATGGAGCTGGAACATATTCTTCTTAGTAAAGTATCTCAAGAATGGAAGAGAAGGTACCCAGTGTACTCAGTCCTACTATGAGACCAATTTAGGGTTTTCACATGAAAGCTATAACCCAGTTACAACCTAAGAATAGGGGGAAGGGGGAAAGGGAGGGGAGGGAGGGGAGAGGTGGGTAGAGGGAAGGGGATTGGTGTGATTACACCAGCGGTGCATCTTACAAGGGTATATGTGAAACTTGGTAAATGGTCTGTGAAGCTAGTGAATGATGCCCCATGATCATATCAATGTACACAGCTATGATTTAATAAAAAAAAAAAAAAGAAAGAAAAAAAAAAAGCGTCAAAGAAACCAGGTTTAACATCATTTGCAAATTTACCCGGAGTCATGGAACTTGTTAAGTGGCAAAGCTGGGATACAAAGCCTGGTAGGGCCACCTGAGTCCTAAGTTTCTATGGCCACATACAGCATATGCCTAATTCATTCATGCAGCTATTTTTCTGCCAAGAAGGGATATGATTTTAGACACTAGTTTACTCTAAGATTACGGGCATAAATTGATCCCTGTCCCAAAGTTGTTCACATTAAAAAAAAAAAGTTAAAAATCCTCAAGGTAGAAATATGCTTGTTTAATTGAATATTATTCCCATTGTACATGGGTCACTATAAAGGTTTTTAGACAGACAGTGTTATGATCCATTATTTCACCTCCAAGATACACTGTCGTCAGTGTACCTTCTGATTCACCTGTGTGCGTTTCAACTTGGCTGGGCTGAGCAGCATTGCTGGAAGGGCTTCATTTGTTTCCATTCGCAAGGATTATAAATTTCTTGAATTTTGTGTATCTCAAAATTTTTGTAATGATCCACATATGTAAGATTTTTAATAACAGGACTAGAAAGGTGGGTGTTCCTCTGCTGCACAGAACCTCTGGAGGATGGAGTAGAGACGTTCTCCATCCTAACATTCAAATCTCGAGTACATGTGCCTCTGCCTTCCCTGCACATTTCCACAAACCATCTTTGTAATATATAAAAATATTCTTGGAGGCGGAGCAAGATGGCAGCCGAGTAACAGCTTCCTTGCATCTGGGCACCGTGAGTCTGGGGAGATAGGACTCCAGGCATCTCTGGCTGGTGGGAACTGCCTATCATCACTCCTATGAAAATACAGGGAGTCAGCGAGAGACTTCTGGACCCCAAGAGGAGGACTAAAACAGTGGAAAGCCGGCAAGTGGTCGCGTGTGTTCAATCCGTCTAAACCCGCCCACAACTGTAAGTTCAGTAGCAGCGAGACTGCAAACCAGAAAGGCCTTACCTGTGAACTGTTTTGATGTCCTTGGACTTGGCACTGAGTTGAACTGCCTTGGGGAAGGCCTGAGCGGGAGTGCGGAGAACTTTGGCCGTTGTCTAGGGCCCCAGTCTGAGCCGCTGAGCCAGACGGAGCTGATAGTGTTTGGTGGTGGGTCACACGGATCCATTGTCAGTGATCTGCCCCGGCAAGCTCTGCCCTCAGGGTCGCAGAGCTAGAAACGGGTGGGAGCTGGTAACCCAGCAACCAAGTAGCCTAAGGGTGGGGTCTGAGCCGCCTTGCAGCCCTAACCCTCAGGGGCAGAGTGAGATCGGTTTTGGCACACTGAGTAAGTGCATAGCCACTTCAGCAGCGATTCCAGCGAGAAAGCTGGGAAAGCTTCTGCTCAGCAAGTTTACAAGTTCAAAGTGCCTTTTAAGTAGGCTGAAGAGAGATTTAGGGTGTCTACCTGCTGGGGTTTGAGAAATCAGCAGCCTCCAGTCGTATCAGAACTGTGACTAACATCTCATACCCCAGAAGACCACGTGTTGCCCAGACAATATTCAATAACATATACAAACTGCTTTGTTTTTGGTTGTGTATTTTTTTCTTCTTTTTTTTTTTTGGTTTGGTTGTTTTTTTTGTTTGTTTATTTTGACGTTGCTGATGTTCTTTTGTTTTTTTAATTTCAATCTTTTCCACACAGATCCCTTTTTCTTTCTCAATTTTCCTAGTTTAATTATAATTTCCCATTGCTGCCTTTTTTAATAACTTCAACTTCATTTTTGCTAGTGTTTCTACCGATATAATTTGGTTTTTCACCCAATTTTATCCCCGTAAAGTTTTCTGTTTGCTTCTTTTGGTTTGATTTATAGCATTTTTGTCTTTCCTCTCTACTTGGTGGAGGTGGGGTACTGTGTCTGATCAGGTTAGCAAAGAGCTGCTGACCTCAAGGGAACCACGCAACTGGGCACCCCCAGAAGGTGGGGTTTTTTTAAGGTTGTGTCAAAGTACCCTACTGTACACCTATATTGCCCTGTCTCCCTCTTTCTGTGCCTCTCTTCTTTTTGTCAATATTCCTTATACCCACCCCCTCTCCTTTCTCTATCTTTCTTTTTTTCTTATCACTCGGTCCTCCTTTCTTTCATCCCCTTTTTTTGCTCTTCAACCTTCTCACCCTTCTGGTCCTATAACCCTTAGTCCACAGGCATAAGAACTTAAAGAGCAAGAGGAAGTGAAAGGAAAATTAGGGCAAGGAAACAGATAAAAGAAATCACTCATGAGGAAGAATCAGCAGAAAACTCCAGGCAACATGAAGAACCAGTCTAGAACAACCCCACCAAGGGACCATGAGGTAGCTACTGCAGATGATTCCACCAGTATAGAAATGTTAGGAATGACAGAAAGGGAATTTAGAATACACATGTTGAAAACAATGAAAGAAATGATGGAAACAATGAAGGAAATTGCTAATAAAGTGGAAAATAACCAAAAGGAAATCCAAAAACAGAATCAAATAAGAGATGAACGATATGAAGAATATAAAAAGGATATAGCAGAGCTGAAGGAACTGAAACAGTCAATTAGGGAACTTAAAGATACAATGGAAAGTATCAGCAACAGGTTAGACCATGCAGAAGAAAGAATTTCAGAGGTAGAAGACAAAGTTCTTGAGATAACTCAGACAGTAAAAGAGGCAGAAAAGAAGAGAGAGAAAGCAGAACGTTCACTGTCAGAATTATGGGACTTTATGAAGCGTTCCAACATACGAGTCATAGGAATTCCAGAAGGGGAAGAAGAATGCCCCAGAGGAATGGAAGCCATACTAGAGAATATTATAAAAGAAAATTTCCCAAACATCACCAAAGAGTCTGACACACTGCTTTCAGAGGGATATCGGACCCCAGGTCGCCTCAACTCTAACCGAGCTTCTCCAAGACACATTGTGATGAACCTGTCCAAAGTCAAGACAAAAGAAAAGATTCTGCAAGCTGCCAGGAGTAAGCGCCAGTTGACCTACAGGGGCAAATCCATCAGAGTTACCGCAGACTTCTCTAATGAAACTTTCCAAGCAAGAAGACAATGGTCATCTACCTTTAATCTACTTAAACAGAACAATTTTCAGCCCAGAATTCTGTACCCTGCTAAGCTAAGCTTCAGAATTGACGGAGAAATCAAATCATTTACGGATATACAAACATTGAGGAAATTCGCCACAACAAGACCAGCTCTACAGGAAATACTTCAACCTGTTCTGCACACTGACCACCACAATGGATCAGCAGCAAAGTAAGAACTCAGAAATCAAAGGACAAAACCTAACCTCCACACTGATGCAAAAGATAAAATTAAGCAATGGACTCTCACCAAATAAGACGAATAGAATACTACCACACTTATCAATTATCTCAATAAATGTTAATGGCTTGAATTCCCCACTGAAGAGACATAGATTGGCTGACTGGATTAAAAAACACAAGCCATCCATTTGCTGTCTGCAAGAAACACACCTGGCCTCAAAAGACAAATTAAAGCTCCGAGTCAAGGGTTGGAAGACAATTTTTCAGACAAACGGAATTTAGAAGAAAAGAGGAGTTGCAATCTTATTTTCAGATACATGTGGATTTAAAGCAACTAAAGTCAAAAAAGACAAAGATGGTCACTTTATATTGGTCAAGGGAAAACTACAACAAGAAGACATTTCAATTCTAAATATTTATGCACCCAATTTAAATGCTCCCAGATTCCTGAAGCAGACCTTACTCAGTCTGAGCAATATGATATCTGATAATACCATCATAACAGGGGACTTTAACACACCTCTTACAGAGCTGGACAGATCCTCTAAACAGAAATTAAACAAAGATGTAAGAGATTTAAATGAGACCCTAGAACAACTATGCTTGATAGATGCATATAGAACACTCCACCCCAAAGATAAAGAATATACATTCTTCTCATCACCCCATGGAACATTCTCCAAAATTGATCATATCCTGGGACACAAAACAAATATCAACAGAATCAGAAGAATTGAAATTTTACCTTGTATCTTTTCAGACCATAAGGCACTAAAGGTGGAACTCAACTCTAACAAAAATGCTCGACCTTACCCAAAGGCATGGAAATTAAACAATCTTCTGTTGAACAACAGATGGGTGCAGGAAGAAATAAAACAGGAAATCATTAACTTCCTTGAGCACAACAACAATGAAGACACAAACTACCGAAACCTGTGGGATACTGCAAAAGCAGTTTTGAGAGGAAAATTCATCGCTTTACATGCCTACCTTTGAAAAACAGAAAGAGAACACATCAACAATCTCACAAGAGATCTTATGGAATTGGAAAAAGAAGAACAATCTAAGCCTAAACTCAGTAGAAGAAAAGAAAAATCCAAAATCAAATCAGAGATCAATGAAATTGAAAACAAAAGAATCATTCAGAAAATTAATGAAACAAGGAGTTGGTTTTTTGAAAAAATAAATAAAATAGATAAACCATTGGCCAGACTAACGAGGAATAGAAAAGTAAAATCTCTAGTAACCTCAATCAGAAACGATAAAGGGGAAATAACAACTGATCCCACCGAGATACAAGAGATCATGTCTGAATACCACCAGAAACTCTATGCCCAGAAATTTGACAATGTGAAGGAAATGGATCAATATTTGGAATCACACCCTTTCCCTAGACTTAGCCAGGAAGAAATAGACCTCCTGAACAGACCAATTTCAAGCACTGAGATCAAAGAAACAATAAAAAATCTTCCAACTAAAAAATGCCCTGGTCCAGATGGTTTCACTCCAGAATTCTATCAAAACTTCAAGAAAGAGCATATTCCTGTACTGCAGAAATTATTCCAAAAAATTGAGGAAGAAGGAATCTTCCCCAACACATTCTATGAAGCAAACATCACCCTGATACCAAAACCAGGAAAAGACCCAAACAAAAAGGAGAATTTCAGACCAATCTCACTCATGAATATAGACGGAAAAATTCTCAACAAAATCCTAGCCAATAGATTACAGCTTATCATCAAAAAAGTCATTCATCATGATCAAGTAGGCTTCATTCCAGGGATGCAAGGCTGGTTTAACATACGCAAGTCCATAAACGTTATCCACCATATTAACAGAGGAAAAAATAAAGATCACATGATCCTCTCAATAGATGCAGAAAAAGCATTTCATAAAATCCAGCATCCTTTTCTAATTAGAAAACTGAAGAGTATAGGCATAGGTGGCACATTTCTAAAACTGATTGAAGCTATCTATGACAAACCCACAGCCAATATTTTACTGAATGGAGTAAAACTGAAAGCTTTTCCTCTTAGAACTGGAACCAGACAAGGTTGTCCTCTGTCACATTTACTATTCAACATAGTGCTGGAAGTTCTAGCCAATACAATTAGGCAAGACAAGGAAATAAAGGGAATCCAAATGGGAGCAGAGGAGGTCAAACTCTCCCTCTTTGCTGATGACATGATCTTATACTTAGAGAACCCCAAAGACTCAACCACTAGACTCCTAGAAGTCATCAAAAAATACAGTAATGTTTCAGGATATAAAATCAATGTCCACAAGTCAGTAGCCTTTGTACACACCAATAACAGTCAAGACGAGAAGCTAATTAAGGACACAACTCCCTTCACCATAGTTTCAAAGAAAATGAAATACCTAGGAATATACCTAACGAAGGAGGTGAAGGACCTCTATAAAGAAAACTATGAAATCCTCAGAAAGGAAATAGCAGACGATATTAACAAATGGAAGAACATACCATGCTCATGGATGGGAAGAATCAACATTGTTAAAATGTCTATACTTCCCAAAGCAATCTACCTATTCAATGCCATTCCTATCAAAATACCAACATCGTACTTTCAAGATTTGGAAAAAATGATTCTGTGTTTTGTATGGAACCGGAAAAAACCCGTATAGCTAAGGCAGTTCTTAGTAACAAAAATAAAGCTGGGGGCATCAGCATACCAGATTTTAGTCTGTGCTACAAAGCTATAGTGCTCAAGACAGCATGGTACTGGCACAAAAACAGAGACATAGACACTTGGAATCGAATTGAACACCAAGAAATGAAACTAACATCTTACAACCACCTAATCTTCGATAAACCAAACAAGAACTTACCTAAGGGGAAAGACTCCCTATTCAATAAATGGTGTTGGGAGAACTGGATGTCTACATGTAAAAGACGGAAACTGGACCCACACCTTTCCCCACTCACAAAAATTGACTGTAGATGGATAAAGGACTTCAATTTAAGGCATGAAACAATAAAAATCCTCCTAGAAAGCATAGGAAAAACACTGGAAGATATTGGCCTGGGGGAAGACTTCATGAAGAAGACTGCCATGGCAATTGCAACAACAACAAAAGTAAACAATTGGGACTTCATTAAACTGAAAAGCTTCTGTACAGCTAAGGAGACAATAACCAAAGCAAAGAGACAACCCACACAATGGGAAAGGATATTTGCATATTTTCAATCAGAGAAAAGCTTGATAACCAGGATCTATAGAGAACTCAAATTAATCCACATGAAAAAAGCCAACAATCCCGTATATCAATGGGCAAGAGACATGAATAGAACTTTCTCTAAAGACGACAGATGAATGGCTAACAAACACATGAAAAAATGTTCATCATCTCTATATATTAGAGAAATGCAAATCAAAACAACCCTGAGATATCATCTAACCCCAGTGAGAATGGCCCACATCACAAAATCTCAAAACTGCAGATGTTGGCGTGGATGTGGAGAGAAGGGAACACTTTTACACTGCTGGTGGGACTGCAAACTAGTACAACCTTTCTGGAAGGAAGTATGGAGAAACCTCAAAGCACTCAACCTAGACCTCCCATTCGATCCTGCAATCCCATTACTGGGCATCTACCCAGAAGGAAAAAAATCCTTTTATCATAAGGACACTTGTACTAGACTGTTTATTGCAGCTCAATTTACAATCGCCAAAATGTGGAAACAGCCTAAATGCCCACCAACCCAGGAATGGATTAACAAGCTGTGGTATATGTATACCATGGAATACTATTCAGCCATTAAAAAAATGGAGACTTTACATACTTCATATTAACCTGGATGGACGTGGAAGACATTATTCTTAGTAAAGCATCACAAGAATGGAGAAGCATGAATCCTATGTACTCAATCTTGATATGAGGACAATTAATGACAATTAAGGTTATGGGGGCGGGGAAGCAGAAAGAGGGATGGAGGGAGGGGGGTGGGGCCTTAGTGTGTGTCACACTTTATGGGGGCAAGACATGATTGCAAGAGGTACTTTACCTAACAATTGCAATCAGTGTAACTGGCTTATTGTACCCTCAATGAATCCCCAACAATAAAAAAAAAAAAAAAAGATATTGCTAGAGCCAAGAATAAGAGTAAATCATATACAGATTCATATTAGACTTTTAGACCTACCCTCTTGATTTCTGGGTAACATTATCATTGGAAGTATTTGATTAAACAAACAAACAAAAAAACAAACAAAAAAAAATATTCTCTAGTTCAATACTCATGTTTTTCTTCATGTAAATCCTGACCAATCCCAGCACAGTCACATATCCTTTTTCTGAATTTATCATACATACATAACCCATAGCCTAGTTAGCTAGACTGTTATGCTGCTCTCTGGCTAATACATTTACATTTTTTTTATTAAATCATAGCTGTGTACATTAATATGATCATGGGGCACCATACACTTGGTTCATAGACCGTTTGACACATTTTCATCACACTAGTTAACAAAGCCTTCCTGGCATTTTCTTAGTTATTTTGCTAAGACATTTACATTCCACATTTACTAAGTTTCACATATATCCTTGTGAGATGCACGGCAGGTGTAATCCTATCAATCCACCTCCTCTACCCACCTCCTCCCTCCCTACAAACCTTTTCCCCCTTCTCCCTATTCTTAGGTTGTAACTGAGTTATAGCTTTCATACGAAGGTCCTAAATTAGTTTCATAGTAGGGGTGAGTACATTGGGTACTTTTAATTCCATTCTTGAGACACTTTACTAAGAAGAATATGTTACAGCTCCATCCATGTAAACATGAAAGAGGTAAAGTCTCCATCTTTCTTTAAGGCTGCACAGTAATCCATGGTGTACATATACCACAATTTATTAATCCATTCTCGGGTGGATGGGCATTTGGCCTTTTTCCATGACTTAGCAATTATGAATAGGGCTGCAATAAACATTCTGGTACAAATATCTTTGTTATGATTTGAATTTTGGTCTTCTGGGTATATGCCCAGTAGAGGAATTAAAGGATTGAATGGCAGGTCTATTTTTAGATCTCTAAGTGTTCTCCAAATATCTTTCCAAAAGGAATGTATTAACTTGCACTCCCAAGAGCAGTGCAAAACTGTTCCCTTTTCTTTTTTTTTCCTTTTTTTTAATTAAATCATAGCTGTGTACATCAATATGATCATGGGGCACCATACACTTGTTTCATGGAATATTTGACACATTTTCATCTCATTAGTTCACATAGCCCTCCTGGCATTTCCCTTTTCTCCACATCCACGCCAACATCTCTGGTCTTGGGATTTTGTTTTATAGGCTAGTCTCACTGGAGTTAGATGATATCTCAAAGTAGTTTTGATTTGCATTTCTTTGATGATTAAAGATGATGAGCATTTTTTCATGTGTCTGAAGGCCTCATGCCTGTCTTTTTCAGAGAAGTTTCTCTTCAAATTCCTTGTCCAGCCTGTGATGGGATCCCTTGTTTTTTTCTTGCTAATGCATTTGAGTTCTCTGTGGATTCTAGTTATTAAACCTTTGTTGGAGACATAACCTACAAATATCTTCTCCCATTCTGAGGGTTGTTTGCTTGCTTTACTTACTGTGTTCTTGGCTGTGCAGAAGTTTTTAGTTTGATCAAGTCCCAATAGTGTATTTTTGAAGCTGCTTCAATTTCCCAGGGGGTCTTCCTCATAAAAAACTCGCCCAACCAAATTTCTTCAAGGGTTTTCCCTGCACTCTCTTCTAGTATTTTTATAGTTTCATGTCTTAAGTTTAAATCTTTAATACAGTGAGAGTCTATCTCGGTTAATGGTGAAAGGTGTGGGTCCAGTTTCAGACTTCTACAGGTTGCTAGCCAGTTCACCCAACACCATTTGTTAAATAGGGAATCTTTTCCCCACTGAATTTTTTTAATTGGCTTATCAAAAATTAAATACCTGTAAGTAGCTGGATTCATCTCTTGGTTCTCTATTCTGTTCCAGACATCTACTTCTCTTTTTTTGTGCCAGTGCCATGCTGTTTTGATCACTATCGATTTGTAGTATAGTCTGAGGTATGGTAGTGTGATTCCTTCTATTTTGTTTTTATTTTTGAGTAATGCCTTGGCTTTTCGAGGTTTTCTCTGATTCCATGTTAAATAAAGTATTGTTTTTTCAAGATCTTTGATGTATGACAGGGAACTTTAATGGGGATTGCGTTGAAATTATATATTCCTTTGGGTGTATGGGCATTTTAACAATGTTGATTCTTCCCAGCCATGAGCATGGTATGTTTTTCCATTTGTTAACATTCTCAGCTATCTCTTTTCTTAGAGTTTCATAGTTCTCTTTATATAGATCTTTCCCGTCCTTTGTTAGATAAATTCCCAAATATTTCATCTTCTTTGGCACTACTTTGAATGAAATAGAGTCCTTAATTGTTTTTTCAACTTGACTATTGTTGGTATATATAAAGGCTACCAATTTATGGATGTTGATTTTGTAACCTGAGACACTGCTGTATTCCTTGATCACTTCTAGGAGTTTTGTAGTAGAGTCCCTAGTGTTTTCCAGATATACAATCTGCGAAAAGCGAAAATTTGACCTCTGTGACCCTATGTGGATACCCTTGATCACTTTTTCTTCCCTAATTGCGGTGGCTAGAAATTTCATTACAATGTCAAAAAGCAATGGAGACAACAGGCAGCCTTGTCTGTTTCCTGATCTGAGTGAAAATGATTCCAATTTAACTCCATCCAATATGATATTGGCTGTGGGTTTGCTGTAGATGGCCTCTATCAGTTTAAGAAATGTCCCTTCTATACCAATTTTCTTAATGGTTCTGATCATGAAGGGATGATGGATGTTATCAAAAGCTTTCTCTGCATCGATTGAGAGAATCATATGGTCTTTGTTTTTTAATTTGTTTATGTGCTGAATAACATTTATAGATTTATGTATATTGAATCAGCCTTGAGACCCTGGGATAAAACCAACTTGGTCAGGATGTATAATTTGTTTGATGTGTTCCTGGATTCTGTTTGTTAGGATCTTGTTGAATATTTTTGCATCTATGTTCATTAGTGATATTGGTCTATAATTTTCTCTTCTTCTTGTGTCTATTCCTGGTTTGGGGATCAGGGTGATGTTTGCATCATAGAATGTGTTGGGTAGTTTTCCTTCTTTTTCTACCTTTTGGAACAGGTTGAGTAATATAGGTACTAATTCCTCTTTAAAGGTTTGGTAGAATTCTGATGTGAAACCATCTGGTCCTGGGCTTTTCTTTTTGGGGAGGTTTTGTATGGTTGATGTTATTTCCGAACTTGATATGGCCCCATTCAACATTTCCATTTGATTCTGGTTAAGTCTTGGAAGGTATGTGCTTCCAAGTATCGGTCAATTTCCTTCAGATTTTCATATTTCTGAAAGTAAAGTTTCTTGTAATATTCATTAAGGATTTTTTCTTTCTTTTTTTTTTTATTAAATCATAGCTGTGTACATCAATATGATCATGGGGCACCATACACTTGTTTCATGAAAATGTGATTTTTTTTATTTCTGAGGAGTCTTTTATTATTTCATCTTTGTCATTTCTGATAGATGAGATTAGAGATTTTACTCTTTTTTTCTTGATCAGGTTGCCCAAAATTTTATCTATTTTGTTGACCTTTTCAAAAAAACAGCTTTTTGATTTATCGATCTGTTGTGTTATTCTTTTGTTTTCAATTCCATTTAGTTCTGCTCTGAGTTTGGTTATTTCTTTTCTTCTACTGTGTTTGGGGTTGGAGTGTTCTTCCATTTCCAGTTGCTTGGGATGTCCCATTAAATTGTTAACTTCCTCTCTTTCCGTTCCCCTGAGGAAGGCTTTCAGTGCTATAAATTTCCTTCTTAGAACTGCCTTTGCAGTGTCCCAGAGGTTCTGATGGTTCATGTCTTCATTGTTGTTTTGTTCCAAAAATTTGGCAATTTCCTTCTTGATCTCATCTCTGACCCAGCTATCATTCAGCATAAGGTTATTTAACTTCCATGTTTTTGTATGTGTATGCAGATTTCTGTTGTTACTCAGCTCAAGTTTTATTCCATGGATGTCCAAGAAGATGCATGGAATAATTTCTGTTCCTTTAAATTTACTGAGGTTAGGCTTGTGACCTAAGATGTGATCGATTTTGGAGTAAGTTCCGTGGGCTGATGAGAAGTATGTGTATTCGGTTTTGTTGGGATGAAATGTTCTGTAGATGTCTGCTAAATCTAAATGCTTGATGGTTGGAGTTAAATCTATAATTTGTTTACTCAACTTTTTGTTGGAGGATCGATCCTTCATTGCCTAAGGAGTGTTAAAATCTCTGACTATTACGGAGTTGGAGGAAATCAAGTTGCTCATGTCTGTTAGAGTTTCTCTTATAAATTGAGGTGCATTCTGGTTGGGTGCATAGATATTAATAATTGAAATCTCATCATATTGAGTATTACCCTTAACAAGTATGAAGTGACCATTCTTGTCCTTCCTTACTTTTGTTGGTTTAAAGCCTATTGTATCTGCAAATAAAATTGCAACATCTGCTTTTTTCTGGTTAGCATTTGCCTGGAACATGGATGACCATCCTTTCATCCTGAGTCTGTATTTGTCTTTTAAGTTAAGTTGTGACTCTTGTATGCAGCAGATATCTGGCCTGAGTTTTTGTTTCCAGTCAGCTAACCTATGTCTCTTTAGAGGACAGTTTAAACCATTCACATGAAAGGAGAACATTGATAAGTTTGGTGAAATTTTGTGTATTGAGTTTTTCAAAAGTCCAGTGGACCTTCTTAATCCTTTAGCCATTGTGGAAGTTGGAGTTTGATCCGAAGTTTCTGAGTGAGTTTACTTTTGTACTAGAGGACTGGGTTGGTCATTATGGAAGATAGGTCTGAGAATATCCAGAAGAGCTGGTTTGGTTATGGCAAATTTCTTCAACATATGAATGTCATTAAAGTATTTAATTTCTCCATCACAAATGAAACTCAGTTTAGCTGGATACAAGATCCGGGGTTGAAAGTTATTTGCTTTAGGAGATTAAAATTCAATGACCACCCTCTTCTGGCTTGAAAAGTTTCAGCAGAGAGATTTCCAGTCATTCTAATGTTCTTCCCTTTGAAGGTAATCATTTTCTTTCGCCTGGCCGCTTTTTTTTTTTTATTTTTATTTTTATTTATTTTTTTTATTTATTTTTATTAAACATAGCTGTGTACATTAGTATGATCATGGGGCACCATACACTTGGTTCATAGATCGTTTGACACATTTTCATCACATTAGTTAACATAGCTTTTGTAGCATTTTCTTAGTTATTTTGCCAAGACCTTTACATTCCACATTTACTAGGATTCACATATACCCTTTGAGAATTTTCTTCTTCATATTAAGTTTAGTGACGTTAATTATGATATGCCTGGGGGATGTCTAATTGGGTTTGAGTCGTGCTGGGGTTCTGAATCTGTCTGCTATCTGAATTTCAGATTCTCTAGGCATGTCTGAAACATTCTCTTTCATAATTTCATGCAGAAGGGCCTCTGAGCCCATTGAGGTCACTTCATCAGTTCCAGGAATTCCTATGAGTCAGATATTTTCCTTATTCGAGTTATCCTAGAGCCCTCTGAGAGAATGATCCATTTTTGCTTTCCATTTCTCTTCCTCTTTGAGAGTTTGGGAGCATTCAAAGGCTTTATCTTCAATGTCAGAAATCCTTTCTTCTGCTTGCTCCATTCTGTTGCTGAGGGATTCTACTGTATTTTCATATCTTTGAGGGCTACAAATTCTTGCTTCATTGTGTCTAAGTCTTTGGTGGTTTTGTCTTTAAATTCGTTAAATTCTTGAGACAACTTTTGAATTTCTCCTCGGATTCCTAATTCCATTTTATTAATCTTGTCTGCAATCTAAATTCTGAATTCGATTTCTGACATGTCAGCCAGTTGTTTATGAATGGGATCTTTAATTTCATCTGCCATATCTTTCCTTGGGGGGTTTGATCTATTCTGGTTATTCATGTTACTGGAGTTTTTCTGCTGATTCTGCTCCATGTTGTTTTACTCCCTTGATTTTTCCCCTGAGAGTTTGTTGAGTGCCCATACAGGGTTGTGGCCTGAAAGACTGGGGCCCCGTCTGGTGTGGTGGGGCTAAGTGGTTTTGTCTTATTTTCAGCTGGTTTCTGTTTCACCCCAGTGAAACACTTACTTGGTTGAAGTCTCAGCTCTCTGAGTCTGCCCCACTCTGGAAGCTTCCCAGGTCTGTGAGTCGCCTCAGGCAAATCCTTTACTCATGGGTGGCCTCCTCTTGTTGCCCAGGGAGACAGTGGTTGTGGCTTCAGCTGCCTCAGGGAACTGTCGCTCTGGTGTGGGTCTCTCCCAGCCTCACTTCCATGCCCCAGAGTCAGCACTGACCAGCCACAGATCAGGCACTGTCCACGCCCCGATAAGTCCCCCAAGAATCTGGACTCCTGGGAGACAGGCCTCCAGATCTCAGAGTGAGGGCGGAGGGGAGCACTGGGAGCCCAGAGCTGCCAGTAGTGAGCACACAGGTTTCACCCAGTTTTATGCCCGGCCTCACTGCTGCCGCTCAGGCTTCCAGATCTCAGAGCGAGGGCGGGGGGCTGGAGTGCTGGGAGCCCAGAGCCGCCAGTAGCGAACACACTCAGATCCACTCAGTTTTATGCCCTGCCAAATCGCTGCCGCTCGGGCCTCCAGATCTCAGAGTGAGGGTGATGGTGCGGCGGATGGGAGCACTGGGAGCCCAGAGTCGCAGGTAGCGAGCACACTCAGTTCCACTCAGTTTTATGCGCACTGCACCGCCACTGTTCAGGCCACCTGATCTCAGAGTGAGGGAGGGGTGGGAGCACTGGGGGGCCAAAGCCACCGGTAGTGAGCACACTCAGTTCCACTCAGTTTTATGCCTGGCCACACCACCGCCGCTCAGGCCTCCAGATCTCAGAGTGAGGGTGGGGGGTGGAGTGCTGGGAGCCCAGAGCTGCCTGTAGCGAGCACACTCAGTTCCACTCAGTTTTTTGCCTAGCCACACTGCTGCCACTCAGGCCTCCAGATCTTAGAGTGAGGACAGGGGTGAGCACTGGGAGCCCAGAGCCGCCACTAGCGAGCACACTCAGTTCCACTCAGTTTTATGCCTGGCACACCACTGCCGCTCAGGTGTCCAGATCTCAGAGTGAGGGTGGGGTTGGAGGGAGCACTGGGAGCCCAGAGCCACTGGCAGTGAGCTCACAAAGTTCCACTCAGTTTTATGCCTGGTTATATTACTGCCCAAGGAGGGCTGGGAGTTCAGAGTTGCGGGCAAAGGCTATTTACAGTTTTATACAGCTTTATGCCTGGCAGGAGAAATGGGTCCAGATTTCAGTAGGTCTCTCCCGTGGAGTGTAGTGGGAGGACCTTTGATTTCTGCCCATTTCTTTGTGGGGCTTTTAAGCTGATCAAATGGGGGAGAGGGGACTCCCATCCATCCATTTGGTGATGGGTTTTGTACCTTTTGTTTGTGTCCTTGTGGTCGCAGCTCTCCTCAGTGGGGTTGATGTGCATTCTTCAACTTTCTCTCTTGGTGCTGCTCAAATCCATCAGGTTACTTGCTAAATTTTCATCCCTGAACTCTCCTTCAGGACGGGAGCCTCTGTGGAAAGCTGGCTTCAGTCTGCCATCTTGTCTCCACTACATTTTATTTTCTGTTAGAATTCTAAGTTCCTCAGTGAATGGAGAAGCAGATTATGACCAATATTTCTGTTTATTCCCAGCACAAATTAAATTTGGAGGAGATTCTTAAATAAGACAATGCTTGGAGGCCACCAATGAGTAGCTGGCACATAGAATGTATTTAAACACACACACATAGAAACACACACCCATGCATGCACACTCTCATTATTTACCTCTCCTTTTACCTTACAAATTTTTTTTAGGTAAATAAGCAAAAACTTACTTTTTCTATAGTTCAATTCAAATATATATGTTTAGTGCAATTAACAATTGTGATTGACTTTCAATGATGTTTATAACCACAGATGGTGAGGGGCCTGGTCTCCTTAAAATGAAATGTTGTTTCTTTTAAGAAGAGAAGCTTCTGTGGGCCTAATTCCATCAGTAGGTCAGTCTAATTGTGCAAATTCAACAAGTCTGAAGAATGTAGATCACTATGATCAACTGTTCTCACTTAAGCCACCATCACTTTTGAGATCAGTGGAACCTGTCTCACTGCACTCTTTAGAGCAGTGGTTCTCAACCTGTGGGTCACAACCCCTTTTTAACAATGAAAATACATTGCAGCATTAGGAAGGTTGAGAACCACTGCTTTAGAGGACATCTACTCAGAGGGCACTTGGCAACAGAGCCTAATTAAGTATTTATTCTGGCAACCAAACTAGCTCTTTCAGACTTATTATGTTCATTAAACAACCAAAATTAATTTACTTAAGTAATAAAAAATGGTATTATAAAACAACCTTCTATGGGTTATAGAGTTTAAATTGTCATAATTTTATTAGCTTTTTCTTTTGTTAATGAATATTATTTTACCTCAAGCATATGTTCTTATTTTTATGGACCTGTGCTCATGACTGGTCTACAGTAAAACAGTCATCAGTAGCTTCTGGCAAGTAGACATTCCACATCTGGGTAACTCTACCTGTCCTCATTTTATAATTCATAACCACAAGTCTGGTACTGTGGTGTCTTCCATCACCAAGTAAAGTTGGAGAAGGAGAGTCTATAGTTGGAGTCTTATGATTCAAAGACCCGGATTTCAAAATGGGAATATATAAAAGAATGGAAATACTTCTTTTTATGTAAAAATTCACTCTCAAATAAAAACTAAAATAAGCTAAATATGTCAACATTTAAAAATATATTTTAAAGTACTATTTTTCAATTTTTTTTTTTTTTTATCTCACAGCACACTTGAACGTATGGTTAAACTTTCATGGCAGACTTAAATTATGTTGATAAAAAGAAAAGAGTATTGGCGGCGCCTGTGGCTCAGTGAGTAGGGCACCTGCCCCATATGCCGAGGGTGGTGGGTTCAAACCCAGCCCCGGCCAAACTGCAACAAAATAATAGCCGGGCGTTGTGGCGGGCGCCTGTAGTCCCACCTGCTCAGGAAGCCAAGGCAAGAGAATCACACAAGCCCAAGAGTTAGAGGTTGCTGTGAGCCATGTGACGCCACGGCACTCTACCCGAGGGCCATAAAGTGAGATTCTGTCTCTACAAAAAAGAAAAGAGTATAAAACGGAATATATATACTGTGCTTTGAACTTCTTTCAAAAATAATTTAATTCATGATCTTTAAAAAATTTCACAGCATGCCTAAGATCCTCTCAAGGCATACCAGTGTGCTTGGCATACCAGTTGACAATCACTGTTTTATCGAAACAAAGAATTAGATATACAACTTGGTATCTTTATTGCTAATTCCTGAAGTATTTTAAATCATTGTTGATCGGTAAACATCTTTCTTTTAAATTCAGGAAAAGCGTTGGTGTATCTTCCTGAATACTGCATTAACTATCAGTTAATATTGATAACTTTGCAGTGGTGACAGGACTTCAAAAATAAGAGCGAATATTACTAGACATTAGTGTGCATTCACCTAGAAAAACACGTAGCAAACCAGATGCTTTCAAATACTTGAAAATTGTATTAGACTAACAAAGCACAGAAAAAAACAAAGACTTTTTCCTGATGTCAGGTGCTTTTATTTGTTTTGCAAAGAGATTGAGACTAGAAATGACCATTCTTTTTATGTCAAGCGACGAGGTAACATCTGTCTCCATTAAAATCTTCTTTAACATCTTCTTCAAAGAAAGATTTGGGCTTCATCAATTCATTCCCATGTTTGCTCACACATACCTTTTCAAATTATAACCAATCTCAAATGACACGGCATTAAACTGTATGTATGAGTTTTCCACCTCAATAAAACCTCCCATTCTGATATCACATCCTAGAGAAGTAATGACATTCCCTCAAAAATTTCACTTGTAAGAGCATTTCATAAATCCTCAACTAATTTATGCCGCTATCTCCAAACCTGCAATCCCATCATACTTTTCTCTAATACATAGTCTCTGACTTTTTCATTACCAAAGACCTTTTTTTTTTTTGTCTTCTCTCCCTTCCTTCCCCAGTTTCAACTCCAGGATCAGTCACTTACTCATTTCCTTGGGTATAACTTCATTTTCCTTGCCTTCCCTTTCTCCTTGATAAAACTTATTTCCTCAGCTGTCCCACATGTGCTATGAAATATGGACTGGAAAAAACATGATCATGCTTATTGGTTTCATTTTAAGTTTATGTGTCTGACTATCCATTTCCTGTGGGCTGTTAGAATGTCTCTACAGCCTTCTATATATACCTAGTTCCTACACTCTCCAAATTTCCTCAAGAACCCTTTCATTCTCTTCTCTCCTCAAAATTTAACCTTCAATCTTCATCTTCCATTGATGACTTCAATTTTCATTTTCATGAGAAAACAGAGAAATCAGAAGAGAACAACATTCTCGATGCCTTTCACCAAAGCCACCGATGTATCTGTACTTTCCTTTCTTCATTGCTTTTATTTTGTTATAGGGAAGAATTTTTCTTGTCTATGTTGAACTCAAACATTCCTCTTCCTCACTGGATCCCATTATTTCTAAAATACACAAAGGGCTTTGTTCTTGCAATTTAACTTGTGTCTCTTTACTGCACAATCAATTACTTTGTACTGTTCTCAGCAGTCACTAGTTGCCATACCTGTCATGTTAACAGTGTAACATTGGCCCCACATTCCCTTTTTGCATGTCTTTTCTACTCATTGTAGGGGCACTTCTAGAAATAGTGGCTTGTACCCATTCTTTTCATTTACTCCACTCCAGTTTGATCTTTGAAGTCATCCCAGTTAAACTTCCATCCAGTCACTCCAAAAGCATGCTCTTTCCATGTCATCAAAAAAAAAAAAAAAATCCATGTTGCTGAATCCATTGCTCAGTTCTCAGTTCTATTCATTTTCTTCTCTACAGCATCATTTGGCACAATCGCTCCTTCAGCCTTGAAACACTTTAGTCAGTTGGCTTGGGAGACACTTACACTCCTGTCTCACTGGTTGCTTTCCCACACACCTTGGCTAATGGGTTCTCATCTTTCCAATTAAGATTAGACCTCTCTTCTTCTTCTCCTCCTCCCCTCTCCTCCCTGCCACACCTTTCCTCTTCCCTTTCTTCCCTCCCTTTCCCTTCTTTTATTATTTATTTATTTATTTATTTATTATTTTATTTTTAAGCTTTTTGTTTGTTTGTTTGTTTATTGCTGGGGATTCATTGAGGGTACAAGAAACCAGGTTACACTGATTGCATCTGTTAGGCAAAGTCCCTCTTGCAATCATATCTTTCCCCCAAAGGTGTGGCACACACCAAGGCCTCACCCGCCTCCCTCCTTCCCTTTCTCTGCACTTCCTTTCCCCACCCCTGTCCCTTCTCTTCTTTTCTCTCCCATCTCTTCTCAATAATCACTCTCTGCCTTGGCATGTCCATCCAGTCCATGCCCATCCAGTCCACACCTATCCAGTTCATGCCTTCAAGTATCATCTGCTTATTGACACCTTCACTGTGATGTCTCCAACCTAGGAATTTCCATTCAACTCTAAAGCCAAATAATTAATAAACACATAGCTAAATGTGGTTGCACACAACTGTCTTATTATCTTTCACTACCACCTCACAGTCCTATCAAAATATGGTTCTTCCCAATTTTCACAAATGGTCCCAAAATTTACTTATAAAATTGTTATAAACCTAAGCGTCATCCATGCTTTGCCTTTTCTCTTCACATTCCTGTTCTAAAAGATACTACCTAATTATTTGTCTATTTTCTTCTTTATACTCTATGGACTCCATGAGGTCAGGAGATTCTTTTCTGTCTCATTCACCACTGTATCCCATTCATAAAACAGTTTCTGACACCTGGTAAATATTTCTTTTACCAATAAATGAGAAAATAAATGGTTTCTTCTTATCTCTGAATGGCTTTGTATTCTTATACGTTGTTGTTTAACATCACTTTGTTACATAATAATTTGAGATATCTTCCTTTTTTCACTGTATACTTTTATTTAGCACATATCCACATAATCTTGCAGTTGATCATGAAAAATTATGTGTTGTTATACATTATGTGTATATATATTATGTACATGTATGTGTGTGTGTGTGGGTATGTGTGTAGGTTTATCCTGTCTAAATTATAAAGTTCAATGAGGGCAGAAACCACACCTACTTTTCTATCTCTTAGATCCTCATATTGTGTTTAGAAGTTAAAAACTAAACGAGCACCATAGCTTTAAGGCATTAAGGGCTAGTTCTGAACATTTCCATTCCCAGTTTTAGAAACACTCTAATATAACCTGGAATAGCTTTCCTGGACTTAGTTCTGTGTCAAAGCTTATGAACATGGAGTCCAGAAAAGTATCAGACACAAAGGATGGCAATACCTCAGAAAGTATTCTGATAAGCAAAGAAGATTAAATGAAGTGAAACATTAAATAACAGTAATTGCATATCTCATTAGTACTTCCAGAATGTTGACTTCTGATATGAAGAAAAATATATCAATTTATTACTGGAGATTACAGAAAATTAAAATACAATAGGAACTCATTTTGAGGAGGAAAAAAAAATCTGTTTGTTATATCTAATGTGTAAGAGTCTCCTTGTTTTACTGAATGTACCTTTTTACTCAATCTCCAGATTGGAAGGAAGGAAGGCCAGAAGGAAGGTCAGGAAGCAGGGAAGGGAGGGCCAGTCCTGTGGAGAGAAGAGTCCTCCTGATTGTCTGCATTGACACGTTTGTGTTCAGCAGTGATCTCCTTTGGATTTTACCAAGGAGTACATAACTGAGGAAAAATGAATTAACCACTCCTCAGTCCACATTAGCTACTTTAGGAGAGGAGAGTAAATCACTTCTAAGCCCTGCTTCCACAAATGTTTGGGTCTGTACCACCACACAGTGCCAGGGAGCAGTCAGAAAACTTTTTCCTCCATACCCTTCCTTTAACTTGCAGGGCTTGTCCTATGATGTTTCACATAGAGTTTACCAATAGAGCTATGAATATCAAAGTTTTCCCTTTTGAAATAGAGGCAACCATGACAAAAGAATATCCATTTCTTCTCAGGGTTTTGGTAATGTTTAGGGGGTAGAGCGTGGACATGCGATGTCAACAGGCTTCTGCTAACAATATGCCATCCTCAAAACAGTTTATTTTTGCTTTTGCAAAAAGCATATTTGGGGTGTCCTCTCATAGCATTTCCAATTCCATACAGATTTCTTTCATACCTCTTACATGTCTTTCAAATTCTTTTTCTTTGTCTCCATTTCTCTTTTTAAGAAAATTTCCTGAACTAATTCAATTGATTCCTAATGAGTTTTGATTCTACTTTTCACATGATCACAAGAGTGCTCTTTTTGAAATGCATCTGACTTTACTAATATCTACTTACAGGCTTTTGTGCATATCCACTGTGCACAGAGAAGAATCTCCAGCTTCTAGCCTGACACTCTAGGTCACTGCGTGGTTTGGCTCCAATCAGTCTGCCCAGCTCCATCTCTCGCTACTCATCCAAAACAACTTAGCTTCTGATCATATTAACCTATTTGTGGTTTCTTGGCCTTAGTAGGCTTTCACTTTCCCCTCTGCCTTATTGTATGTCATCATCACTCTGGAAGCTCCAGGCAGTTAGATTTTTATACTGAATCCTATATATAGCACCTTGTTTTTTCTATTGAGTTACCTGAATTAAACTGTGAATGTTTAAGGGCAATAAAATATCTGTTTCTCTAACATTTAGAGCAGTGAGATGGGAAAGAGTTGAGTGAGGAAAGGATACGGAAAAGAATGATTTTCTGTGTACTCTGTACTTGATTATTTATCAATAATACCTTATTTAATGTTCACCATAATATAATAACATTCTTTCATTCTATCCTCAATTACAAAACAGAAATACTAAATCCTGAAAAGGACGTCAATAAGTTGTGAAATAAATCATTCAGAAAGCAAATTCTCAATCCCTGCTCTTGTAGGTGTTTGTGAGTTTCTCAGGTAAAACATGGCTAACAGCTTACAGATTAAGTGGAAACAGCATATGCATACTGAAAAGAGAAAAAAGAATGTCCTAAAGGAGCTCAGCAGACTTAAAAGTATTCTAAGAGTAGATAGTGACATTCTAATGAAAGATGTTCAAGAGGTAGCAACTGTGGTAGTCCCAAACATGACCAAGAGAAAACACAGAGTATGATAAAGGATGAAAAGGATGACATGAAAATGGAGAATGATGTTAAGAGAAACCAGAAGAGTCTTCTGAACCAGCATGGACAGTACCCAGTATGGATGAGTGAGAGGCAAAGAAAAAGGCTGAAGGCAAAGAGAGAGAGAAGAAAGGGGGAAAGCAAAATGAAGGCAGCAAAGGTGGTGAAGGTTTTGGCCTGGTAGACTCTGAACAAGTTGAAGAGTGCTACCCAGGACAGATGTTTGGTTAGAAGGTATACCTTGACTTCAGATCCCAGCAAGAACAACTTGGACTGTTTCCTTTAGTTCCTACCCAACATATCTCTTCAAGTTTGTTTCTGGAGCTTTGAACAAAGTATTTGCTTGGATGGGTGAAAGCTGTACTCAGTTGGAAGCTGCCCAGTGTCCAAGTATTATCAGACATCCAAATTCTGTGCTATGAATGTGGTTGTAGTTGTTCTTCTAACCTGACAATTGCTTTTAGCAAAAATAAAGCAAGTGATATTATACTGACAAAAAAAAGTGAACTCAGATTTAAAGTTATTATGTAATTGTATTGTTTAAAATCTTAACAGTATATCTTATAAAGGGTTACTTCTTTGGAGTCTTGATTTTGTCTAATTCAGAATAAAAGATATTTTGTGCATAAAAATAAATTAAAGAGAAAAGAAAGCAAATTCTCAAATCTGAGTAAGTTTGTCTCACATTCTTTCTTTCTTTTTTTTAATGTTCTTTCCTCTCTCTCTCTCTCTCTCTCTCTCTCTCTCTCTCTCTCCAGGGCCAGATTCTGTTTCCCAGGCTAGAGTGCTGTGGCATCAGCCTAGCTCACAGCCTCCCAAGTAGCTGGTACTAAACTCCTCAACCTCAAACTCCTCAGTTCAAGCAATTCTCCAGCCTCATGCTCCTGAGTAGCTGGGACTACAGGTGTCTGCCACACACACAAAAAAAAAACAGTTAATTTTTCTATTTTTAGTAAATGCAGGGTCTCCCTTTTGCTCAGGCTAGTCTTGAACTCTTGAGTTCAAGGAATCCTCCCACCTCAGCCTCCCAGAGTATCAGGATTATAGGTGTGAGTCATGGTACCCGCCCCACCTGTCTCACATTCTTTTCATGGACCCATTGTTCCTCCCAATATGCAAAGACTAAGTAAATGATCCAATTAATAAGTAAATTTTCAGGTGAAAATCACACCATCTTCAGCATTAGATATAAACACAGGAAATTTTCTCTTTGGCAAAAAAAAAAAAAAAAATTGGTTCTTAAAGCAAAATCTGTATGCACCTTGCTCTCTGAATTTCTAATTCTGGCTGTGAAAATTCTCTTTTGCTGATTAAATTTCTCTCTACTCAAAGTATAAGTCACATGGCAGATTTTCAAAGTGAATCAGTGTGATGACCACTTACAGATGGAGTAAAATGGGCTCTTTTTAGTAAACTCTTGCCATGTTTCTCAACTTAGAGTTTGAAGTAACTTCCTGGATATGAGTGATCTTAAAACAACTCCCAGTGGCATGAATCTGTTCCTTTAAAAAAGTATATTCTGCACTCATTTAATGGGATTATAAAAGCATGTTTCCTCTTCACTAAAGCTTAAATTCATGTTAGTTATACAACCATTTGTCCAGGTCACCAGATAATCAGAGCCTACATTTAACTGTCTTGAAATTAGAAAAACATGTCAGACATATGGGCAGCACCTGTGGTTCAAAGGAGTAGGGCACCGACCCCATATGCTGGAGGTGGCAGGTTCAAACCCAGCCCTGGCAAAAAAAAAAAAAAGTCAGACATAATAATGCTTAAAGTTGACAGAAGGGTGAAACGTCCATGTAAAATATGCAATAATATTATATATAACTGACATGTCACATCAGTATTATGGTAAATAATATAAATATTTGTTTATTTTTGACTAAAGTTTTTTCATCTGTGTTTTGTTGGAAAATCTGTCAACTTTACCCTCTCATATATTTCTTGTTAATCTTCCTCTGTTCATCCAGGTTATCCTTCATTGTTTGAGACTTTCAATTATCTAACCTAGCTTTATTTTCTTTCTACATAATAATTATGTGAAGTTTATGAAAGTCATCAATGGTCATCGTATAAATTTGAACTCGATGCTACAGACAATTGAAACTATTAGTTTCAAGCAGGAAATTATTATTGGTATTTTGGTTGAAACAAAATTATTTCATGTCCTTTCTTTTGAAAATTATGAATCATATTGAAATAAAAAGTCACATATGTGAGCAGTATCCACTTTATCAGGGTCCTCAAACTTTTTAAACAGGGGGCCAGTTCACAGTCCCTTAGATCATTGGAGGGCCGGATTATAGTTAAAAAAAAAAAAAAACTATGAACAAATTCCTATGCACACTGCACATATCTTATTTTGAAGTAAAAAGACAAAATGGGAACAAATACGATATTTAAAATGAAGAACAAGTAAAGTTAAATCAACAAACTTACCAGTATTTCAATGGGAACTATGGGCCTGCTTTTGGCTAATGAGATGGTCAATGTCCAGTTTCATATTTGTCACTGCTAGTAGTAACAAGTGATGCAAGTGTGGATAAGTTAGTCTAGATCTGGTTGGAGATTTCAGATGTTTCATTCTGGAAAAAAGTCTGTTCACAGACATAAGTGCTGCCAAAGATGGTTGCCATTTTGAGTGCATGATTCCTGAGATTAGGGTATGTCTCAGAGGGGAGAGATGCATAGAAATTAGGAAGGCTGCTTGACTTGAATGTGTCTTTCAGAGAGTCACAATTCTGCAGTTCAGCCAATTCCATTTGGTAAATCGTATCCACATTTTCAATGTCAATAGAAAATGGGTTACAGAAAAGCTGTATGCCCTGTTCATGGAGATGAAGCTCTTTAAATCTAAATTGGAACTCCTTTTGCAACTTTTCCAGTAATCCACATATGTTTTATTTGGGAATGCAACTAATGGATTTTCTGCTAACAGATTTTGAGTTGTGGGGAGATGGCAGAAATTTTCCTCCTTCACTGGTTTGATGAGGAGGCCTAATTTCACTTCAAATGCTTTGACATGTGATTGCATATCACAGATGAGCTTCCCCTTTCCTTGAAGTTGCACATTGAAACTGTTGAGTAGCTCTGTTACATCTGTCAGAAAGGCAAGGTGCCATTTCCACTCTGCATCATTGAGCTCTGCTATTCTTTGTTTTTTGAAAGCAGAAAAGCTGTAATCTGTGGAAGTAAGTCATAGAAATGTTTCAAAACTCTCCCTTGACTCAGCCAATGAACTTCTGTGTGGTATGGAACATCTTCACAGGCAACATTTAGCTCAGACAGAAATTCCTGAAATTGTCTGTGGTTTAGTGCATTAGCTCTAATGAAGTTAACACAACATAGGACAATTTTCATAACAGAGTCCCACTTCAGTGATTTACTACACAGTGCTTGTTGGTGGATGAAGCAGTGTATGGCTATTGGATAAGAATGGTTATGTTTGTCCATCTCTTGGTTAATGTGAGCAATTACTCCTTTCTTAGACCCCACCATGCTAGGAGCACCATCAGTTGTCACACTGGCTAGTTTAGCCCAGTTCAGCTCCAAACCATTCACAGTTTGGCAAACCTTTTCATAGATATCCTCTCCTGTATTTCTTCCTTTGATGCTTTGCAGTGCAGCAAGCTCTTCTGTGACTTCAAAACAGTCATTTGTCCCATGAATAAAAATTAGAAGTTGTGCAGAATCGTGAACATCGTTATTTTCGTTGAGTGCCAAGGAAAAATAGGAAAGTTTTTTTGTGGAGTTTTGCAAATGCTGATGCAAATTGTCTCCCATTTCGTCAATCCTTCATGTAATCAAGGGTCCTGAAAGACTCACTGTACTAAATAAATCAGCCTTCTCTGGACACATCTCTCTGGCAACAGAAAAAAGGCATTCTTTAACAAATTCTCCCTCCACAAATGGTCTGCCAGTGCATGCTATTAGCCTGGCAACTTGAAAACTTGCTTGCAGTGATGAAGTATTTGGTTGCTTCTGCTTCACAAAAGTATTTTTCTGAGTTGTCAATGTATATTTTAGTTTTAACATTTTATCTTTTCTCACTTTTCTGACCAAACAACCATATTTATCTTTATGTTGAGTTTGATAGTGTTGACACAAATTGTATTCTTTGCACACAGACACTATATTCTGGCATATAAAATACACAGCTCTTTCCTCGTACTGCATGAAAAAGTAATCATAAGTCCACTGTTCTTTGAATATCCTACACTCCGAGTCAATTTTTCTCTTTCTTGATATCATTGTTTCCTAGGGATTCCAAATTGCTATTAGTAAAATACCAATATATATACAGTGCTCCAAAAACAATATACCAACAATAAATTTGCCCACACAGAGACATATAGACTGCACTTCCCATCAATGCAGTCTGATCAGTGCCCATCAATACAGTCTGATCAGTGTCTATCAATGCATCCTTGCCAGTCCACATCATTTCAGCCTCGCCAGTGCTCATATGGTGGAATTCCACTTTTACCTCAGGCTTACACTGGTGCGGTGCAGGAATGGGCATGATTACAGAGCCGGTTCCTCCACCATCTTTCCAGTTCACACTGCCCTGTGTGAACCGCATTGTGATCTGTGAATTTGCATGGGTGAGAAGACCCATGCAATCAGATTCCACTGCAGGAAAAAAGAAGGCACGTATGCCTTTGTTCTTCCGAATCTAATGTGAGTTCATCCACACAAGCATATGGCTGAACTTGCACTGCTCAGAGATCACAACAGTGTGAACCAGGGCTTACACAGCACACAACATACAACATCATACACAACTGAATAGCAATCAGAATATAAATGCACTTACTGTCAATTAAATTGGGTTTCCTACTCCTTGGCTGTCTGCAGAGCTGGATTAAGTACCCATGGGGCCCTAGGCAGTTACAGGTTTGGGACCCCATGCAATAACACTGAGCACTGACAATTTGCATTAGCACTGAGCGCTGACTATTTGCATTATCACTGTGATGCAACACCCCTAGAAACCACCCCCAACCAACTAACCAACTTAAAAAAAAAGCCTCTCCTAACTTCAAAAAAAGGCTCTTGTAACTTCAAAAGAAAAGGTGCCCCCTATCTGCAAGAAAAAGGCCCCGCTTAACCACAAAATAAAAGCCCCCACTAACTGCAAAATTAAAAGGAAAAAAATAGACCTCCTAACTTCAAAAAGAAATAAATCCTAACTTGTTCTTATCTTGGTCCTTAGGCAGCAGCAGGCTCTGCACAGACAACCTGGTGACTCCTCCAATTACACCAGAGACTGAGAGGAGGAATCAAGAGACAGAGAGAAGGAGGGGAGTTGGAGAGTAGGAGGGGAGTCAGAGAGTGTGGGGCACATTCCACACATGTGCACTGCGGCCTGGGATGAGCCAGCTGCTAAGCAGGACAGGCAGGGCAGCAAAAACACCTGGCAGGCTGGGACGAGTTGGCTGCTAAGCAGGACAGGCAGCTATGGTAAAAACACCAGTGGGCTGGATAAGTGTCCTTGGCGGGCCACATGCAGCCCACGGGCCATAGTTTGAGGACCCCTGCACTTTATGTCTGATAACATTGGGTCAGAGAATGTGGCTTAGATCGGTGTCCATGTCAGACTTTCCAGTCTAGTCTGGAGTGTCTGGAGCTGCAACCTATCCAGGGAGAACCTGTGTCTCAGCTTTGAATCACTAACCCTCACACTACTGTGTTTAATCATTTATTTATTAAACAAATATTGAGTACCTACTATGTGTTAGGCTCCAGACACTGTAGTTACTGTAGTAAATAAAACAAAGAAATTCCACTCAAACTTTCTTGACATAGGAAAACAGAATCTGAAAAGACTATGCCTATCCTGCAGCCAGACAGATCCTAAGATAAGAAAGAGAAAGACTGAGACACAGGTTTTTCTGCCAGTTTTATCAATCATTGAATCATTTCCCTTCCTCCCTCAGGGAGAGATGAGGAAGAGAATGTGAAGAAGGCTGACATGTTTCTCCATAACATTATCTCTTAGGGAGCATAATTTCCTTCTACAACATGAAAGAAAAAATATGATCAACTTTGTGATTTTGGCAGATCATCCTACTGGCAGAATCAAGGGTAAAGAGAAGAGTGATATGTTAGTCTTCATGGCTTTAATAAACATCCTCTTAAATTTGAGGGGGGAAGTTGCATTAGTTATAGATGTACAATACTTATAAAGTGACTTCCGTCTGAAACATAGTGTCATGATAAAGATTAAATGAAAATAGCATTTATTTCCCAATTCGCTTGGATGGTCACCTCTCTTGACAGACTAGATTTTTTTTCTAGACTTGCATAAGAATGTGAATATATTATTAAATTAGTAGGTCACATCTTTACATTACAATCACTAGAAAATACAATTGGAATAATGAACAAAACTCACACTAAGATTATTAACAATGCTGAATTTCTTCCCTGCTTTATAATTTTCTATTGAAAACTAGAATAACTGCCAGAGACTTTACAATTTTACTTATAGCAATAAATGCAGTTGCTCTTTCTATGGTATGGTTACCATACATCTTAAATTATGAGAGCATTTTGTAGTATCTTCCTAAATCATTGACACAGCTTGCTTTGATACCTACAAAAACTGTAAGAAAAAATAATTTTATTATACCAAAATACCATTCTCTTTAATTTGCATTTACTATAAAAAAAAAATATCCAGGCACAGTGGTTCACATATTTTGTCTTAGCTATTTGGGAAGCTGGGGTGGGAGAATAGCTTGAGCTCCAGAGTTTGAAGCTACAGTGAGTTATGGTCACTCCTGTGAATAGCCGCTGCATTCCAGCTTAGGCAACATACTGAGACTCTGTGTCTAAAAAATAATGATGGGCGGCACCTGTGGCTCAAGGAGTAGGGCGCCGGTCCCATATGCCAGAGGTGGCGGGTTCAAACCCAGCCCCGGCCAAAAATCACAAAAAATAAATAAATAAATAAATAAATAAATAATGATAACAATAGACTTTATTTTTTTTATCAGCTTTAGCTTTACAGAAAATTGAGCAGAAAATACAGAGTTACCTTATAGCCTCTACCACTTCCTGTGCTTTTGTATTCTTGTATTATTAACCTCTATATCAATTGGGGTACTTATATTACAATTGATACATCAATATCAATACACTATTTTAAACTGTGGTCCATAGTTTATGGCAAGGTTCACTCTTTGTATTGCACATTCTACCAGTTTGGACAAATGTACCACCAGTGTATTCACCACTATACTATCATAGAAGAGAGGTTTTTTTTGTTGTTGTTGTTGTTTCTCTTTTTTTCCCCTAGTCTTAAACTCCTGGACTCAAGTGATTCTCCCACATCAGCCTCCCAGGGATCTAAAAGCACCTGAGATTATTGGTGAGAGCCACCGCACCCTACAATTATTGTCTAAATATCCCCTTAGATCTACCTGTTTATGATCTACTTGGTCTCCCTCCCACTCTCCAAACCCCTGGAACCCTGGAAACCACAGATATGTTTATTATCTCTGTAGTTTTGCCTTTTCCTCAGTGTCATATGGTTGGAATCATACAGCATATAGCTTTTTTAAGACAGGCCTCTTTCTTAACAATATGCATTTGAAGTCCTTCCAGATCTTTTGTGGTTTGGTAGCTCATTTCTTTTTATCATTAAGCATTATTTCATAGTATGCATGTGCCACAGTTCATCTACACATTTACCTTTGGGAGTAAATGTTGATTCCTTCCAAGTTTTGGAAATTATGGATATGGTTATTGTAAATATTTGTATATTTTTGTGTGGACTTATTTTTAAGTCATTTGGATAAATACATGTACCTCCTAAGGCTCAAAAAAGAAGAATTTAATTTTTGAAATAGTCTCTCTCCATCATTCCAACAGATTAAACATCATCTGTCTGCATGCAACACTTTAGATATGGTGTTACATCATCACTGTGTCTCATCACAGTGCTAAGCATTCTCACCCACAGGAGTTTCTACCTGATGGTTATCTTCTCTGTCTGCCTGTGCCTCCCTCCACCCCTCTCAGTCTTGGCTGTCTCCACACATCTCTCACTTTATCCTTCCTACCAGCTCCTAGAACATTTTTGAGAAACCAGAAACAGATAATTTTACCCTTTCGGGGGTTGTGGCACAATCAGGTATCTCTTAATCCATATATAAGTCAACTTCCTTTTTTCCCAACTCTTGTTAAATATTTGGTAAAGTATGAGTAGTGGCAAGTAAATGAACAATGATCCACTAGCCCATTAGAAAAGGGCACCTTCTTTGGAATACTTTCTTGGAATATAACTGAGGTGAAGTCCCATGTCAAGGGAGGGAGGGACCTGAGTTTTAAAGCACTAAAAGCTAAGAGCAGTGATAACATTCATGGGAAACTGTCCTCCCAGTACATATAGTTTAAGATAATTTGACCCCTAAACTGGCTGTTGTTTTCACAAAACCCCCAAATGCTTCTGGACCAAGTATACTTTTATCAGAGTATGTCAATACACTATAAAGCCATGGAGTGCTATGCTTCTACTTGTTTTCCAACCTATATTTCCATAACAAACTTCTAAGAAAGAGAATGAGGACACAGTCCCCATTTCACAGGTGCAAAAATTCAGGCCACTAAGGTTCATTGCCAGGCCTGATGCCCCATGGGTAAATACAGGAAAACAAGAAGACAAAAGCCCAGTTTTCTGGACTCTTAGTCCTATGTACTATTTTCTACAACATGCTGCCTTCAAAACTCTGTTCATTAGTCTGTGGCTGGGATTGTGATGGTGTCATGTCAGTGGGGCCAGAGCAAAAAATTTAATGACACAGCTGGGAAAACTTAAAAGCCTGCCCTTGGCTGGGTCATAAGTGGAGGTTAATACAATGATGTCATTACAGCTTTTTGCCTGCCTCCCAAAACCACAGCACGGTTCAAGAGAATCACAAAGGTTCCTTTGGGGGTTGACTCAGGTCTGAATGAGCATCCAAGGTCAGAATGGAAATATGGAATAGACAGGGAACTGTTGAGCCCAATGCAAAGTTCAAAACTGCTCAGTGAATCCCACATGACCCAAAGCCTACCTTCACCTGCCAATTAAAAGAAGATCATCCTCAGTTAAAGTTTAAATCAAGGCAGCATACTGCTTCGTGGGCTAAAGACCTAGTGATTAAATGCAACTTATTTCTAAATCAATCCTTTTCAACATAACATGCTCAAAACAAGGCTGTATTATCTGTCCAAACTCTTTAAAAACAATACACCCCCTACAACTAAATATAACCTTCCAAGGTACCATTGCACACTTTGCACCCTACCATGTACTATACCTTCAATTTCATAATATATGCAGTTTCAAATTCAACATTTATTTTTAACACCTATATTTTAATGAAACATGAAATATAAAATGAAATTCCAGTCTGCCTTGTATGAGCACAAAGAAAAATCCTAATTACCTGTTTCAAAAGTGTGAAGCGTTTTCTAATTTTCCACCAGCCAGCTTCCTTAGACAGCCCTCAGTATTATAACTATTTATGCCAATTGTGCTATTTCATGCATAAAATTACCGCATTATTGTTGGAATAGATGCCACAGTGAGATATCTAAGCAGGGTGCAATCACTTCACTTTCTATCAAATTGGACTCCTGAAAGGTATCATAAATTTTATTAGAAGGCAAGGGGCTAATGGCAGCCAATCAGTGTTAATGCTGATAAAATTGCTGTAAATTTTATGTTATAAAAACCAGACAATATTTTTGTCAGAGGTCCACCTTTTGTTTTATTAAGAATGCATCATGAAAACTATATTGTAATCACATAAGCTACTTAGGAAGCTGCCAGCCTTCCCCAGGATGTGGGGGTGACATTCCTCTTGGGTGCCCTGCCAGCAGTTGGTGAGGCAGGCTTTGCTCTTGGCTGTCTGATTAATGGTGGCATAAAATGAAGCAGTGCAAAATGCATCTTCTACACTAAGGGTACCATAATTCAATTGCACGCAGCTTTATTCTCTCAGGGTCCACTCTTTGGGAAACAAATATTAATGTTCCACTGTTCCCAGCTCCTTTATTGTGCTATAAAAAAAATGTTTTCAATTAACCTACCAATTGAATCTGGAGAGCTGGGTGGTTTTTAAGACTCCCTTGCCTCTTCCTGAGGCACCACAGTAAAGAGTGGCAGATTATGATGATATTTAAAAAGAAATAAAAAAGAAAGTTTGATACAGAGTTCTGGCCCTTTAGAACAGCACAAAGTTATGTTTTATCAATAATAACAATAATTTCCCTACATTGAAGGTTAAAATGTGTGACCTTGGGCACATAATTTCATCACACCAAAGGTCTCCATGTCCTTATCTCTAAAATGATAGTGTAAGATGGTGATCTGTAAGGCACCTTTTAGCTCTAATAGCCCTATATGCCTAGTATACACAATCCCCCTTGAGAAATAACTTCTATTCTTACCTCTTGCCTCTATTCTCCACTTCTTACCTGAATTGGTATTTGAGAGAAACACTGCTCTTATCAGATACAGAGGAAACATGGGCTGGATGACCTGGTCTCTCGTCATTGCTCTATTCCAGAGAGGAAAAGCTGGGACAATGTGGCTGTCTGTAATCAGGAACAATGAACAGTAAAAATGGATTAAATCATCATTCAAATATCTTTTAGACATCTAGAAACTTAGCACTTAAGAGTTTGATCTCCCTATTTTCTAATGATGACATCAAGAATACAGTGCAATTTTACTCTCAACTATAAAAAAGAACTTATGTTATCTTGTATCCAACCAGATAAAAATTCTTCAAGAGAGAGGAACTATTTCTACTTCTTTTGAAATGTACCTGTTGCTCAACAGTAAGCAGCCACTCCAAAGTTTCTCTGGGACTCAGTGATTAATGGCAAATGATTGACAGAACATGTCAATCATAGACTGACCTATGTGCTGGAGGACACCACGAGAAAGTACCTGTTTGCTAGAGAAAGTGCCTTCTTTGAGAGCAGAAAATGTACATCAGATACTAGGCAAACATGTTGAGTTTGCATTATGCCTTTAATTTCTATTGCCACTTGACTATCCCCATTTAAAAAATAAGTTGCATTTTTGTTTATTTCTTTTGGGCTGCTGTGATGTTTCTCCATAGAGCCACTTTAATTCAAGGTTTTATAACCCACCTGCTGGAGCTAGTAATTATAACACTGTTACAAGTATTTCTAGAAACGTGGAGGTGTGCATAAACAAAATAAACACATTTATGTAGCGAAAACATGTAAGTGTTTGTATAAATGAAGTTATGCATGTTGTATATAGCAACAAATTACCAAGGTTCTGTGACTAATGACTATAAATTTGTGCTAATCAGACAGAGCTGCAATATATAACTTTGAAGGTTGTGTCACACAAGGGTACAGACAGAACAGTAAGTGGTGACTCACCAAGCTGTGTTCCTGGCATTAGGGAGCAACCATGAGAAGGAAGGTTCGCCTTTTATTCTCAGGAAGGATTACCCATTCTCCTAGCCATGCATGCACAGAGAGAAGACATGTTTTCAAATTTGCACCAAGGGGCCATATATGCAAAAAGGACTAGTAAGGTAACTGATTTTAAAATTCCACTGAGGGCCACTTACATGCTGAATATCAGCTGATTTTTAATTCTGTCAATTTCTAGAAAGCAACCGCAGCTACAATCTGAGAAATTTTAAATCTCCTGAAAATAGATTCCACATACCCTAAATTCCATTGCCACCAAATGAAAGTACACAGCTGTACCCCTATCTTCTAACAAGACAACTTTACTCAGGAACTACTTGAGATGAGTAAAAAGATAGGAATGGACCCACACAAAAATGCCCAGGAACAAATGAAACAATGAGTTAGGTAGGAAACCAAGAAAAAGCCAGACTTGCAGTCACCAACCTATATGTGCAATGGAGAGACACGATGTTCTCATTATGTATGTACATACAGTGACCCCATTCTCAAAAGTCTTAATGACCCAGGGAGATTATTCCATTAGGGTTTCCTTAATTATTTCCACATTACTGTCACCTTTGCACCCAGCTTTAAAGTAGTTTAAGAATAGAGTATGAGTGATTCTGAGATACATTAACTACAGCTGAGCAATGATACCATTCAACCAGAATGCAAACGTAATTCAATATAATGAATCCTTAACTATGGATATGGCAGAAGAACTGCTTCTATTCCATGGCCCTACATTCATTCTGTTAATAGTTGATGTCACATGTGCTTTTAGAGAAGCTAGTTACAAACTGAGACACTTCAAAAATCTTAGGACATGTTCCAAAGCTGGATATTCTTTTGGTACCATTTTCATGCATTGCACTCAAAATAGCCAGGTGTCGAAAGTAAAATATTTTTGATTACCTAATTAAACTTACACATGGCATGTACCTGTGACTCTTGCCTCATGTCAAATAACATCCTGTTCCCAATCTTGCCACCATTTTTCATACTATTCTTGGACCTCACACTGTCCCTGAATCTGATCATCCTTCAGCTGTTTCTGAGGCCACTTTTTATTACAAACCCCATCCTTGTAATTTAATGTTTATTTTTTAGCCACATCAATATGCACTTAAAGTCAAAACAGAAACTTCAAAATGCCGAATAATCAACACAGCTTGAGAATTTGAAGTTACTTAAACCCTAGTTGAGAGATTGAAATTAAACCCATTGGAAATCCAAATAACAATGAATGTTTAACAAAAATTGCAGCTGCAAAATTGTCAGAAGCTAACACATGACTAGTATCAAATACCTGGATATAGGTATTTGTTTATTTGTTTATTTTTAAGCCACATCAATATGCACTTAAAGTCAAAACAGAAACTTCAAAATGCTGTATAATCAGTCACTGATTTAGGAGGACAGAGAAGGGAAGTCTTACTGTGAGGTGTGATGGAGCAACTTACTACTGCCAGCAGGGAGATATGCCCCAATTTCCCAGTTAGTGTCCTCAATCACCCATCTCATTCTTTCAGGATCCAAACACTGGTCTTTTGATGACGTGGAAAATTGGACACATTGCCAAACTGTTTGTGAAACCCCCTTATATCCATCTCATAGAGACTTACTCATGGGTCAGGAGAAACCCTGGCCCAGGCCATGGACAGTGCCCAGAGCCAGGTGAAAAGACACTGTAAGTTGAACACATGTAAGTATAAAAGTGTAAAGAGGTTTTGTTTATGTTTTTTCTTTGATGGTGATTTTTTCTGATACTGTTTTAAATGTTTAGATGAGGAAGATTCTCTTTAACATTCTCTTCTTGGAAGAGAATGTTAAATGAAAGAGAAGAATAAAGTGGCAAGTAGGTAACACAACAGAAATCTGAGAGTTTTTACTTATTTCTGTAAACAAAGAGAATTCCAGGCAAGTTTTAGCAAAAAAATCATGTGATTAAGGTGGGTTTATAGAAACAAAACAGAGACTTGTATAACGTGTATGTGGATGGTGACACATAGCATATTTATATAACCAGCTAGTGTTTCTATAAAATTATCATATGATCTGGGCGGCATCTGTGGCTCAGTGAGCAGGGCGCCGGCCCCATATGCCGAGGGTGGCGGGTTCAAACCCAGCCCCTGCCAAACTGCAACAACAACAACAAAAAAATTATCATATGATCTCATGAAAGCTCAGTGGTAACAATAATATGATATTTGAATCCTCAACTGGCTGAGTTTCATGAGTTCATCCACATGTTGATTACATGAAACTTTGGCAATATACCCATGGTCAATATATCTTAAAATTCTGATTGACTTATAACCTTGCAATCTATTTGCACCCATGTATTATCTTTTATATAAAATCAGACATTCTGAGGTGCCTCCGATGATGAATGTACAGAGTTGAAAGAAGAGACATTTAGGCCACAGGTGTCTTTTTGGAGAGAGGATATAATGCAAGAGATCAACAAACCAATAAAAGGGTCTGATGGTCCCATCCCTAGTATATGAAATTTAATTAAAAATACAACATCAGAACTTTTTAATAAAGGATAGAAGTTTGTAGCTCCTGTCCTTGAAGATTCTAGTACCAGATGAGTCTTTACAATTCAGAACTTGAAAAAGAGGGGGAGGGACATGGGGGAAAAGTGAATAAATCTCTAACATTTGACAAGATACAGATCTTTTCCCAATTAACTGGCTATGCAAAGATTTTAGTAGATTCTTCTGTCATTCCCAATTTATCTTATTCATGAGAATTTTATAATATTTAAATTACACAATGGAGAGCAATCTTACATTTGCTTTGCAGAACATTTTGAGATATGCAGTGTGAGTGTATGATATAGCCTTACTCCCACCATTCTGCAAAGACAAAATTGTATAATCAACTTCAAATCAGGAGCAGGAGGGACATACAGTTTTATTTTCATTGTTTCTAAATACAGCATCATCATCAAAACAATGGTGCAAATATTGTTTAGTGCAGTTTTCAGCTAAAATAAAAGTAAATTAAATACAGCAGTCCATGAATTGCTGAAATCACTTGGTTGCCTTTCTATCTGTCTTTGTGTCTGGAACCCCACTTCTTCCTAGCTCCCACTTTTCCTTTGTTTCTGTGATGTTGTTTTTGCCTCCCTTTGCCTTTTTATGTTTTTTCTTTGTGTTATTTTTGCTCTTCTCCCACTTATTCTTCTCTCCACATCCCCACTGCAATCTTTATTTCTTCCTTGTTTCTTCCAAGTCTTCACAGTTTTCTTACATGAAAAAGGAAAATGAATGCTTTTACTTAGCCACTTAGCTTGCATTTTCTTCTAATATACCTTTAGCAAACTCCAGGTAAATCCAGACTTTACTCAATTGCAAGGGGAAAGTCACAAGGAAGTGTTACAAATGAGAGCAAGGAAGAGAAAAAGTAATATGATTGAATTAACTCATTATTTGCACAGGGGATAGACAAAGGAACTAGTTTTAAGCAATCAGTGCAATTTTGCTCAATGGCTGAAACTGACTGTTTCTACAGAAACAATTTGCTCAATGGCTGAAACTGACTATTTCTACAGAAGACAATTAGCTCAAAGGCTGAGGTGTCTGCTGTGGGATCAGAGAGACCTGCCTTAAACTCTGCCTCTGCTATTTCCAGCCTGAAATTACTTATTTATGCTCTTTGAGATTCAGTTTTCCTTATCAACAAAATAAAAAAGAGAATAAGGGTATGGTGCCTGAATTAATTTAATATAAATAACGTACCTAGTGCAATCCCTGACATTTAATACATGCTCAGACATGTTAATTATTGTCATCAATATCATGTTTTTTCTTATTTTTATCAGCCATAAGAGTAACAATTTCCAGATAAAATATTTGCTGTCTAGGGTGGTGCCTGTGGCTCAAGGAGTAGGGTGCCCGTCCCATATGCCGGAGGTGGCGGGTTCAAACCCAGCCCCGGCCAAAAACCACAAAAAAAAAAAAATTTGCTGTCCAAAAGGCAATTATCTATAATTTCATGTTCTTTTATTCCTTAAAAGTTTCACTAGTTCTTACTTTAATTTTTATTTGTATAAAAGCATATATGTCCAAAGTTTAATAAACAAGGGTTTCTAAAAATTTATGAGAAAAGTAATAGTATTTAGCCTCATCCATTTCCAGTTAAATTCCTATCTCCAGAAATTAATACCTTTATTTTATATTTTTATATTTTTATCGGTTTTCTTCTCTCCCTATAGCTAATTCACTTGCTTATTCCATTTTAACTTTTCAGTTTTTATTGTTATCTGTTGAACTCCTGGAAAATGAAAATCTTTCTCATTTCTCCATCTCCCTACATGCTCAAAAGCACACACATTTCCACTTTTTTCCATCTTCTCATTTGTCACAGTTTTTGGTTAAAGCAATAATTAATATTTATTTATATAATTATTACTTAATAAATATTTCCTTCAGTGGAAACTGGTTAGGTATAATTAGATTTTCTTTCTTATAGAACTGTACATTTATTCAGGAGATAAAATTTATGTGATTATTTTCAGTTGCTTGATATTTCTGTGTACCTGTTACTAATTTACCCTGACCTCTCTGATAGAAATTAAAATCTTCTCTGACTGTGTTTAAGCCTTTCAGATATTCTGTGGGTTTCACTTCTTGTTGGTATAAGCCCTCCCAGGGCTTTCCATCTTCCTTTTCTAGTCTAATTAATGGTCCTCCTGGCCTGGTACAATGTCATCATCCTAGCATTTTCCTTCTCCTTCAGCTTTCTCTCCTGTGCTGGATCCTCTATTTCCCTCTTTTTTTCTCTTTACTGCTGTCAACCTTAATTTTGGTGGGTATATATATGTAATAATTTAAAAAACAATGATGCAAAAAAGCAAGATTTTTTTTTCCTATAGTTTCTGACCACAGGAAAAAAATACATGAAAATGTATTTATTATATTAGTCAGAAACCTATGGACTGTAAATAAGTATATAAGGGTTTATTAGAATATACCCAAATAATATTATAATTATTTACTATAATATTATAAACATTAAAATATTTATTATTGGGACCTTTGCAAAAATTTTTAACATTTTATATATATTATGTTCATACTTTGGCTATGCATAGAATTTTATTTTATTTTATTTTATTTATTTTTTTATTGTTAAATCATAGCTGTGTACATTTGTGCAATCAAGGGTACAATGTGCTGGTTTCATATACAATCTGAAATATTCTCATCAAACTGTTCGACATAGCCTTCATGGCATTTTCTTAGTTATTGTATATAGACATTTGTATTCTGCATTTAGTAGGTTTTGCCTGTACCCATTTTAAGATGCACCATAGGTGTGGCCCCAGCCATAACCCTCCCTCCCTGACTTCCCCCCTCCCCTCCCCTCCCTTGGCCCTTTCCCCATATTCTTGTGCTATAGTTGGGATATAGACTTCATATGAAAGCTATAAATTAGCTTCATAGTAGGGCTGAGTACATTGGATACTTTTTCTTCCATTCTTGAGATACTTTGCTAAGAAGAATATATTCCAGCTCCATCCATGTAAACATGACAGAGGTAAAGTCTCCATCTTTCTTTGAGGCTGCATAATATTCCATGGTATACATGTACCACAATTTGCTAGTCCATTCGTGGGTTGATGGGCACTTGGGCTTCTTCCATGACTTAGCAATTATGAATTGGGCTCCAATAAACATTCTGGTACAGATGTCTTTATTATATTGTGATTTTTGGTCTTCTGGGTATATATCTAATAAAGGAATTATAGGATCAAATGGCAGGTCTATTTTTAGATCTCTAAGTATTCCTCAAACATCCTTCCAAAAAGTGTGCATTCCCACCAGCAGTGTAGAAGTATGCCCTTTTCTCCACATCCACGCCAACATCTTTGGTTTTGGGATTTTGTTATGTGGGCTACTCTTACTGGGGTTAGGTGATCTCTCAAAGTAGTTTTGATCTGCATTTCCCTGATGATTAAGGATGATGAGATTTTTTCATGTGTCTGTAGATCATGCATATGTCTTCTTTAGAGAAGTTTCTCTTCAAGTCCTTTGCCTACTCTGAGTTGGGATCACATGTAACAGGAGAAGGAAGACCATTCCAACCTTAAACCCAGCAGAAGAAAAGAAATAACCAAAATCAGAGCAGAATTAAATGAAATTGAAAACAAAAGAATTATACAACATATCAATAAATCCAAAAGTTGTTTTTTTGAAAAAGTTAATAAAATAGATAAACCTTTGGCCAACCTAACCAGGAAAAAAAGAGTAAAATCTCTAATTTCCTCAATCAGAAATGGTAACTATGAAATAACAACAGACCCCTCAGAAATTCAAAAAATCCTTAATGAATATTACAAGAAACTTTACTCTCAGAAATATGAAAATCTGAAAGAAATCGACCAATACTTGGAAGTACACCACCTACCAAGACTTAGCCAAAATGAAGCGAAAATATTGAACAGGCCCATATCAAGTTCTAAAATAGCATCAACTATATAAAATCTCCCTAAAAAGAAAAGCCCATGACCAGATGGCTTTATGTCAGAATTCTACCAAACCTTTAAAGAAGAACTAGTTCCTATATTACTATGCATAGAATTTTAAACGCTACCTTCCATGTACCCTTGTAAGATGCACTGTAGAAGTGATCCCACTAATCACCCTCCCTCCACCCATCCTCCCCTCTAAATGTAGAATTTAAATGTCTTAACACAATAATTAAGAAAATGCCAGGAAGGCTATGTTAACGAGTGTGATGAAAATATGTCAAATGGTATATAAAACCAGTGTATGGTGTCCCATGATTGCATTAATGTACACAGCTATGATTTAATAATAAAAACAAAAATAAAGGCTAGCTTCCAGAGAGGATAGTTAATAACCCCATAACATTTTCATTCCTGATTCTTTTGTTTGTTTGTTTGTTTAGGATATTGCTTCATCATTTATTTATTTTTCTTTCTTTTTTTTATTTAATCATAGCTGTGTACATTGATATGATCATGGGGCATCATTCACTAGCTTCACAGACCATTTACCAAGTTTCACATATACCCTTGCAAGATGCACCGCTGGTGTAATCCCACCAATCCCCTTCAATCTACCCCCTCCCCCCTCCCTCCCCTACCTTTCCCCCTTCCCCCTATTCTTAGGTTGTTACCGGGTTATAGCTTTCATGTGAAAACCCTAAATTAGTCTCATAGTAGGGCTGAGTACATTGGGTACCTTTTATTCCATTCTTGAGATACTTTACTAAGAAGAACATGTTCCAGCTCCATCCATGTAAACATGAAAGAGGTAAAGTCTCCATCTTTCTTTAAGGCTGCATAATATTCCATCGTGTACATATACCACAATTTATTAATCCATTCGTGGATCGATGGGCACTTGGGCTTCTTCCATGACTTAGCAATTATGAATTGGGCTGCAATAAACATTCTGGTACAAATATCTTTGTTATGACGTGATTTTTGGTTTTCTGGGTATATGCCCAGTAGAGGAATTACAGGATTGAATGGCAGATCTATTTTTAGATCTCTAAGTGTTCTCCATATCTCTTTCCAAAAGGAATGTATTAATTTGCATTCCCACCAGCAGTGCAAAAATGTTCCCTTTTCTCCACATCTGCGCCAACATCTCTGGTCTTGGGATTTTGTGATATAGCTAGTCTCACTGGAGTTAGATGGTATCTCAAAGTAGTTTTGATTTGCATTTCTCTGATGATTAAAGACAATGAGCATTTTTTCATATGTCTGAAGGCCGCACGCCTGTCTTCTTCAGAGAAGTTTCTCTTCAAATCCCTTGCCCAGCCTATGAATGGATCCCTTGTTCTATTCTTGCTAATGTGTTTGAGTTCTCTGTGGATTCTGGTTATTAAAACCTTGTCGGAGACATAACTTGCAAATATCTTCTCCCATTCTGAGGGCTGTTTGCTTGCTTTACTTACTGTGTTCTTGAATGTGCAGAAGCTTTTTAGTTTGATCAAATCCCAGTAGTGTATTTTTGAAGATGTTTCAATTGCCTGGGGTCCTCCTCATAAAATACTCACCCATCCCGATCTCTTCAAGGGTTTTCTCTGCACTCTCCTCTAGTATTTTTATAGTTTCATGTGTTAAGTTTCAATCTTTGATCCAGTGACAGTCTATCTTAGTTAATGGTGAAAGGTGTGCGTCGACTTTCAGTCTTTTACAGGTTGCCAGCAAGTTCACCCAGCAACATTTGTTAAATAGGGAATCTTTTCCCCACTGAATGTTTTTAATTGGCTTGTCAAAGATTAAATCACGGTAAGTACCTGGATTCATCTCTTGATTCTCTATTCTATTCCAGACATCTACCTCTCTGTTGTTGTGCCAATACCATGCTGTTTTGATCACTATTGATTTGTAGTATAGTCTGAGGTAGGGTAGCGTAATTCCTCCTGCTTTGTTTTTATTTCTGAGTAATGTCTTGGCTATTCGAGGTTTTTTCTGATTCCCTATAAAACGAAGTATTGTTTTTTCCAGATCTTTAAAGTATGACAGTGGAGCTTTAATAGGGATTGCATTGAAATTATATATTGCTTTGGGTAGTATAGACATTTTAACTATGTTGATTCTTCCCAGCCATGAGCATGGTATGTTTTTCCATTTGTTAATATTTTCAGCTATTTCTTTTATTAGAGTTTCATAGTTCTCTTTATAGAGATCTTTCACGTACTTTGTTAGATAAATTCCCAAATATTTCATCTTCTTTGGCACTACTGTGAATGGGATAGAGTCCTTAACTGTTTTTTCAACTTGACTGTTGTTGGTATATATGAAGGCTACCGATTTACGAATTGTTGATTTTGTAACCTGAGATGCTGCTGTATTCCTTGATCACTTCTAAGAGTTTTGTAGTAGAGTCCCTAGCGTTTTCCAGATATACTATCATATCATCTGCGAAGAGTGAAAGTTTGATCTCTTCTGACCCTATATGGATACCCTTGATCGCCTTTTCTTCCCTAATTGCAGTGGCTAAAACTTCTATTACAATGTTAAAAAGCAATGGAGACAATGGGCAGCCTTGTCTAGTTCCTGATCTGAGTGGAAATGATACCAATTTAACTCCATTCAATATGATATTGGCTGTGGGTTTGCTGTAGATGGTCTCTATCAGTTTAAGAAATGTCCCTTCCATACCGATTTTCTTAAGTGTTCTGATCATGAAGGGATGCTGGATATTATCAAAAGCTTTTTCTGCATCGATTGAGAGAATCATATGGTCTTTGTTTTTTTATTTGTTTATGTGCTGGATTACATTTATAGATTTACGTATATTGAACCAGCCTTGAGATCCTGGGATAAAACCAACTTGGTTATGATGTATAATTTGTTTGATGTGTTGCTGGATTCTGTTTGTTAGGATCTTGTTGAATATTTTTGCATCTATATTCATTAGTGATATCGGTCTAAAATTTTCTTTTCTTGTTGGGTCTTTCCCTGGTTTGGGGATCAGGGTGATGTTTGCTTCATAGAACGTGTTGGGTAGTCTTCCTTCTTTTCCTACCTTTTGGAACAGGTTAAGTAATGTAGATACTAATTCCTCTTTAAAGGTTTGGTAGAATTCAGACGTGAAACCATCTGGTCCTGGGCTTCACTTTTTAGGGAGGTTTTGTATGGTTGATTCTATTTTCGAACTTGATATGGGCCTCTTCAACATTTCCACTTGATTCTGGCTAAGTCTTGGAAGGTGACGTGCTTCCAAGTATCGGTCAATTTCCTTCAGATTTTCATGTTTCTGAGAATAAAGTTTCTTGTAATATTCATTAAGGATTTTTTGGTTTTCTGAGGAGTCTGTGGTTATTTCGTCTTTGTTGTTTCTGATTGATGAGATTAGAAATTTTACTCTTTTTTTCCTGATTAGGTTGGCCAAAAGGTTTATCTATATTATTGACCTTTTTAAAAAAACCAGCTTTTTGATTTATTGATCTGTCGTATTATTCTTTTGTTTTCAATTTCATTTAATTCTGCTCTAATTTTGGTTATTTCTTTTCTTCTACTGGGTTTGGAGTTGGAATAGTATTCCTTTTCCAGTTGCTTGAGATGTCCCATTAAGTTGTTAACTTCCTCTCTTTCCGTTCTCTTGAGAAAGGCTTGCAGTGCTATAAATTTCCCTCTTAGAACTCCCTTTGCAGTGTCCCAGAGGTTCTGATAGTTCGAGTCTTCATTGTTGTTTTGTTCCAAATAATTGGCGATTTCTTTCTTAATCTCATCTCTCACCCAGCTATCATTCAGCCTAAGGTTATTTAACTTTCATGTTTTTGTATGAGTATGCAGATTCCTGTTGTCACTCTGCTCAGGTTTTATTCCATGGCGGTCCGAGAAGATGCATGGAATAATTTCTATTCCTTTAAATTTACTGAGACTTGTGACCTAAGATGTGATCGGTTTTGGAGTAAGTTCCATGGGCTGATGAGAAGTATGTGTATTCAGTTTTGTTGAGATGAAATGTTCTGTAGATGTCTGCTAAATCCAAATGTTGGATGGTTAGGTTTAAATCTAAGATTTCTTTGCTCAGCTTCTTGTTGGAGGATGGATCCAACACTGCCAAAGGAGTGTTGAAATCTCCGATGATTATGGAGCTGGAGGAAATCAAGTTGCTCATGTCTGTTAGAGTATCTCTTATAAATTGAGGTTCATTCTGGTTGGGTGCATAGATATTTATAATTGATATCTCATCATAGTGAGTATTACCCTTAACAGATATGAAGTGACTGTTCTTGTCCTTCCTTGCTTTTGTTGGTTTAAAGCCTATTGTATCTGCAAATAAAATTGCAACACCTGCTTTTTTCTGATTACCATTTGCCTGAAATATGGATGACCATCCTTTCACCATGATTCTGTATTTATCTTTTAAATTAAGATGTCACTCGTGTATGCAACAAATATCTGGCTTGAGTTTTTGTATCCAGTCAGCTAACCTATGACCCTTTAGAGGACAGTTTAAGCTGTTCACATTAATGGAGAATATTGATAAGTCTGGTGAAGTTTTTGGTATCGAGTTTTTCAAAAGTCCAGTGGCCATTTTAATCCTATCGCCAGTGTGTAAATTGGAGTTTGATCTGAAGGTTCTGAGTGAGTTTACTTTTATGGTATAGGATTGGGTTGGTCATTATGGAGGATAGGTCTGAGAATATCCTGAAGAGCTGGTTTGGTTATAGCAAATTTCTTCAACATATGAATGTCATTAAAGTATTTCATTTCTGCATCATAAATGAAACTCAGTTTAGCTGGATACAAGATCCGGGGTTGAAAGTTCTTTTGCTTTAGGAGATTAAAAGTCGGTGACCTCGCTCTTCTGGGTTGAAAAGTTTCAGCACAGAGATCTGCAGTCATTCTAATATTCTTCCCTTTGAAGGTAATGGTTTTCTTTCTCCTGGCAGCCTTGAGGATTTTTTCCTTCATATTAAATTTAGTGAAGTTAATTATGATATGCCTTGGGGATGTCTTATTGGGGTTGAGTCATGCTGGGGTTCTGAAGCTGTCCACTATCTGAATTTCAGAATCTCTAGGCATGTCTGCAAAATTCTCCTTCATAATTTCATGCAGAAGGGCCTCTGTGCCCAGCAAGGCCACTTCATCTGTTTCCGGAACTCCTATGATTCGGATATTTGCCTTCTTTGAATTATCCCAGAGCTCTCTGAGTGAGTGATCCGTTTTTGCTCTCCATTTCTCTTCTCTTTGAGAGTTTGGGAGCGTTCAAAGGCTTTATCTTCGAGGTCAGATATCCTTTCTTCTGCTTGCTCCATTCTGTTACTGAGGGATTCTACTGTATTTTTCATATCTCTTAGGGCTGCAGATTCTTGCTTCAGTATGTCTAAGTCTTTGGTGGTTTTGTCTTTAAATTCGTTAAATTCTTGAGACAACTTTTGAATTTCTCCTCGAATTCGTAATTCCACTTTGTTAATCTTGTCTGCAATCCAAATTCTGAATTCAATTTCTGACATCTCAGCCAGTTGTTTATGAATGGGATCTTCAATTGCATCTGCCATATCTTTCCTTGGGGGGGTTGATATATTCTGGTTATTCATGTTACCAGAGTTTCTCCGCTGATTCCGCCCTATGGTTGTTTTACTCCCTCTGCTTTTTTTCCCCTGGGGCTTTGTCGATGGGCCTGAGAAACTGGGGCCCTGTCTGGTTTGGTGGGACTAAATGGTTCTGCCTTGTTTTCAGCTGGTTTCTGTTCCACCCTCGTGAAACAGATACTTTGGATTGAAGTCTCAGCTGTGGAGAAATATCAGCAATTAAGTCACCCCGCCCCCCACTGGCAAACAATTGGAAAAGAAATATCAAACCTTCCTACCACCGTGCACCTAGGGCACCACCTGATTTGTCCTCAGGCGATTGGTTCAGTTCAAAAATGTCCAAATCAATTGTCTCAGTCTGTGCCTGTCTCGGGTGAGAGAGTTTAAGAGGTCTCTAGGAACTGGATCACAGGAGTCTGGTGACTACTCTTTTGTGGCTTGCTCCAGTGCTGCGTGGAGTCAGGAGAAGCCACCCAGCCTATAAATCAGTCTGGGAAGGTTGCTGCCTCCTTCCCCACTTTGCACCGCTTCACACCCAGTCACTGATAGCCCTGCAGTTGGCTGACCCAGTTGCCTCTAGTGAATCGGTACTCCAGGAGATTGTACCTGCCTGAATCACAAGGAAGTCTGCCAGGCCACTGCACTCTGCCTCTCTCCAGCAGGAGGAGGTGAGGCCTGACAACCTCGGGTGCTAGATGAAGGTTGAGGGGTTTTCACTCAGGTCCAGTCTTACCCCTGATTAATGTTACTGACAGAACAGAACAGAACAACTCTGCGTTTCCCCTGCAAAAAAGAAGCTGAATTCAGTTCCAAATCAGCTTGTCTTTGCTCTTGTATTGTCTATAGGCTGACAATCCCCTGAGGGCCAGGTGCGTCTTAGGTTTAGTAAAGTGGACCTCTGGGTCAGCCCCGCCCTGGGAGTTTCCCTGGTTTGCAAGTTTATTTTGCCTCAGGCAAACTCAGAGTCTCTGGTTGCCCAGGGAGACAGGGGTGTGGCTTCAGAATATTCTGTAGTGAGCCGTATTGCTAGCAAAAGAGGGCTGCTGCCTTATGGCTCAGGCAACCATTGCTCCGGTGTAGCTCCCCTCCAGCCAATCGTCCTCTCTCCGCTCCGCACCCCAGAGTCTGCACCAACAGGCTGCAGCCCAGCACTGTCTACACCCCTCGAACAATCACCCAAGAGTCTGGACCCTTGGGGGACAGGCCTCCAGACCTTGGAGCGAGAGCAGAGGGGAGCGCGGGGAGCCCTGGAAGCCTGGGGTTGTGGGCAGAGAACACACATAGCTTTACTCAGTTTTATGCCTGGCCGTATTATCACCAAAAGACAGCTGTCGCACTGTGCCTCAGGGAACTGCCACTCTGGTGCAGTCCCCTCTCTGCCGACCGACCCGGACTGGCCTCCAGACCCCAGTGTGAGCAAAGGAGAGTGCTGGGAGCTCAGAATTCCAGGTAGAGACCATATACAGTTTATACGGTTTTATGCCTGGCAGGAAGACGCCGTGACACCCCAGTAGGGGAGGTAGGTCCAGTTTTTAGAGGGTCTCTCCCATGGAGTGTAGTGGGAGGACCTTTGAACTCCGCCCGGTTGTTTGTGGGGCACTCTTAGCCGTTCTCATGGGGGAGGGGACCCCCGTCTGCTTGGTGATGGATTTTGTACCTTTCGTTTGTATCCTTGTGGTCGCGCTTGCCTCAGCAGGGTTGACGTGCGTTCTACAACCTTCTCTCCTAGTGCAGCTCAAATCCACCAGGTTACTTGCTGAATTTTTGTCCTTTAACTCTCCTTCTGAATGGGATCCTCTGTGGAAAGCTGGCTTCAGTCAGCCATCTTGTCTCCTCCCCCTCATTCCTGATTCTTTATGTAAACCTCCCCCCCTTTTTTTTCTATTTCTGGAACCTTCTGGAATCTTATCTTTGTTCTTGGCATGAACACCTTTTCATCTAATGCAATGAACACTTGATGGACTCATTCAATCTAAACCCAGCAAATATATTTGATAATTTCTTCTCGTCCATTTTCTCTTTACTCTATTTTTGGAATTCCAGTTGGTCTAATTATTATCTCCTACACTAGCAATATCTTTTTTAGACACATAAAAGCTGAAATAATTTATTATGAGCAGACTTTCATTACAAGCAATCTTAAATAAAGTTATCCAAGGAAAAGTAAAATGGTATAAGACAAAAATGCAAATCTACAAATAAGAATGAATACCACAAGAAATCATAGTTACACAGGTAACTATGCAATTTTTTTGTTCTTATTGTAATCTTTTTATTACATAATTTGCTGCTTAAACAAAAATAATAACAAAGTAAAGTAAGGTGTACAATTCTAGTATAAAAACTGAGATATTGAGGGGCAGAGACAAGATGGCTGATTGAAGCCAGCTTTCCACAGAGGTTCCCATCCAGAAGGAAAGTTAAAGGACAGAAATTTAGCAAGTAACCTGGTGGATTTGAGCTGCACCAAGAGAGAAAGTTGAAGAACGCACATCAACCCCACTGAGGCAAGCTGTGACCCCAAGGATACAAACAAAAGTTACAAAATCCATCACCAAGTGGATGGGACTCCCCTGCCCCATGACAATGGCTCAGAGTGCCCCACTAACAAACAAGCAGAGTTCAAAAGTCCTCCCACTACACTCCACAGGAGAGACCCTCTAAAAACTGGATCTACCTCCCAGTGCCATGGAGTTCTACTAAGGTGCCATGGAGTTCTCCTGACAGGCATAAAACTGTTTAAAACTGTATATATTCTTTATCTGCAATTATGAGCTTGGGCTCTCCCTTCCACTCTCACTTTGAGGTCTGGAGGCCTGTCCCCCAGGAGTCCAGATTCTTGGGTGATTTCTCAAGGGGTGTGGACAGGGCCTGGACTGCAGCTGGTCAGTGCTGATACTGCAGCATGGGAGTGAGGGGAGGACAGTCAGGTGAGAGGGAACCGGCCGGAGCAGCGGTGCTGCGAGGCGCAGAGCAGCAGCCATTTTAGCAACAATAGGGCTTACCCCTGGATATTTTGAAGTCATACCCCCTGTCTCTTGGGGCAACCAGAGGAGGACAGGCATCTTCTCAGATGGCAACCACTGTGGAACAGAACTGGGATGGAAACACAGGCCCCATGAGTAAAGGGTTTGCCTGAGGCAGTAGCGGCGTGTGTGTAGTGCAGGGACTAGAAAACACACACACAGTGCCACAGACTCTCAGGATGGGGCTGACCCATAGGACCACTTTACTGAGCCTAAGACACTCCCGGCCCTCAGGGGATTGTCAGCCAATAGAACAGAAGGCAAGAGGCTAGAACTAACAGATAACTGTGCTGAGAATACAAACCTGCAGGAGCAAAGATAGGGCCTGAGGCATAGGTTCTGGGAACTCAAAACAGCTTCACTTCTGCAGGGGAATTTAGCAGGGACAGAAACAAATTCCTGCAAGGTTGTTCTGTTCTTTCAGTAACATCAATCAGGGGCAGGGCTGTAACTGAGTGAACACCACCCAGCCTCCATCAAGCACCCGAGCTTGTCAGGCCTCACCTTCTCCTGCTGGATAGAGGCAGAGAGCAGCAGCCTGGCTGAGATGACATAGATTTCCTTGTGATTCAGGCAGGTGCAAACCCCTGGAGTATCTGCTCATTGAGGCAACTGGGTCACAGCCCTATGGGGTTATCAGTGACTAGGTGTGACAGAGGTACAGGTGGGGAAGGAGGCATCAACCTTCCCAGACTAATCTATTAGCTGGGTGGGTCCTCCTGACTTCACGGAGCATGGGAACAAGTCATATTTCAGTTGTCAGCAGACCCCTGCGATTTAGTCAGCAGAGACCTTTTAAACTCTCCCACCTGAGACAGGTGGTGACTGAGACAATTGATTTGGACTTTTGAACTGAGCCAATCGCCCGAGGACTATCCAAGTGGGGCCCTGGGTGTGTGGTTGTAAAAAGGTTTGATTTTCTTTTTCCAATAGTTGCCTGGGGGGGGGCGGAGTGACTTAATTGCTGGTATTTCTCTATAGCTGAGATTTCAACCCAGAGTAACTGTTTGACTAGGGTCAGACAGAGAGCAGCTAAAAAAAAGACAGAGCCACTTAGCCCCACCACACCAAACAGGTCCACAGTTTCTAAGGCTGTAGCACTGTACGGGTCCTTGACAAATCCCCAAGGGAAAAGTCAAACAGTGAAAAAAAATCATGGGGCAGAATCAGCAGGAAAACTCTGGTAACATGAATAACCAGAATAGATTAACCATCACCCCCCCAAAGGAAAAATATGGCAGATGTAACTGAAGATCCCATTCATAAACAGCTGGCCGAGATGTCAGAAATCGAATTCAGAATTAGGATTGCAAACAAGATTAATAGTATGGAGGAAAGTTTGGAATTAGAAATTTGAGGAGCAATTCAAAAGTTGGAATTAGAAATTCAAGCAGAAATTCCAAAGTTGTCTCAAGAGTTTAATGAATTTAAAGACAAAAGCACCAAAGATTTTGATGCACTGAAGCAAGAATTTGCAGCCCTCAAACATCTGAAAAATACAGTAGAATCCCTCAGTAACAGAGTGGAGCAAGCAGAAGAAAGGATTTCTGACATTGAAGATAAACCTTTTGAATGCTCCCAAACTCTGAAAGAGGAAAAGAAATGGAGAGCAAAAACAAAACATTCTCCCAGAGAGCTCTGGGATAATTGGTAGAAGGCGAATATCTGCCTCATCGGAATCTCTGAAAGTGATGAAGTGACTTCACAAGGCACAGAGGCCCCTCTCCGTGAAATTATGAAAAAGAATTTTCCAGACATGCCAAGAGATTCTGAAATTCAGATAGCAGACAGTTTCAGAACCCCAGCACAACTCAACCCAAATAAGACATCCCCCAGGCATATCATAATTAACTTCACTAAAGTTGATATAAAGGAAAAAATTCTGAAAGCAGTCAAACATAAGAAATCCATTACCTACAAATGGAAGAATATTAGAATGATTGCAGATCTCTCTGCTGAAACTTTTCAAGCCAGAAGAGGGTGTTCATTGACTTTTAATCTCCTAAAACAAAATAACCTTCAACCAGGATCCCGTATCCAGCTAAACTGAGTTTCATTTATGATGGAGAAATTAAATACTTTAAGGACATTCATATGTTGAAGTAATTTGCCATACCCAAACCAGCTCTTCAGGATATTCTCAGACCTAACCTCCATAATGGCCAGCCCAATCCTCTACCACAAAAATAAACTCACTCAGAAACTTTTGATCAAACTCCAAATTCCACAGTGGCGAAAGGATTAATAACGTCCACTGGACTTTCGAAAAACTCGATACCCAAAATTGTACCAGACCTTTCAATATTCTCCATTAATGTGAGTGGCTTAAACTGTCTTCTAAAGAGGAACAGGTTGCCTGACTGAACACAAAAACTCAGGCCATATATTTACTGCATACAAGAATTACATCTTACCTTAAAAGATAAATATAGACTCAGGGTGAAAAGATGGTCATCCATATTTCAGGCAAATGGTAATCAGAAAAAAGCAGATGTTGCAATTCTATTTACAGACACAATAGGCTTTAAACCAACAAAAGTAAGGAAGAATAAAAATGGTCACTTAATATTTGTTAAGGGTAATAATCAATATGATGAGATTTCAATTATTAATATTTATGCACCCAACCAGAATGCACCTCAATTTATAAGAGAAACTATGACAGACATGAGCAACTTGATTTCCTCCAGCTCCACAATAGTTGGACATCTCAACACTCCTTTGGCAGTGTTGGATAGATCCTCCAATAAGAAGCTGAGTAAAGAAATTTTAGATTTAAACCTAACCATCCAACATTTGGATTTAGCACAGATCTACAAAACATTTCATCCCAACAAAACTAAATAACGCATACTTCTCATGAGCCCATGGAACATATTCCAATATCGATCACATCTTAGGTCACAAGTCTAACCTCAGTAAATTTGAAGGAATAGAAAATATTCTTTGCATCTTCTCGGACCACCATGGAATAAAAGTTGAACTCAGTAACAACAGGTATCGGCATACTCATTCAAAAACATGGACATTAAATAACCTTATGCTATAGCTGGGTCATAGATGAGATTAAGAAGGAAATTGCCAAATTTTTGGAACAAAACTACAATGAAAACATGACTCATCAGAACCTCTGGGATACTGAAAAAGCAGTACTAAGAGGGAAATTTATACCACTACAAGCCTTCCTAAAGAGAATGAAAAGAGAGGAAGTTTACAACTTAATGGGACATTTCAAGCAACTGGAAAAGGAAACATTTCAACCCCAAACCCAGTAGAAGAAAAGAAATAACCAAAATTAGAGCAGAATTAAATGAAATTGAAAACAAATAAATTATACAACAGATCAATAAATCAAAAAGATTATTTTTTGAAAAGGTCAATAAAATAGATAAACTTTTGGCTAACCTAACCAGGAAAAAAAAAAAGAGTAAAATCTCTAATTTCATCAATCAAAAACAACAAAGATGAAATAACAACAGACTCCTCAGAAATTAAAAAAATCCTTAATGAATATTACAAGGAACTTTATTCTCAGAAAAATGAAAATCTGAAGGAAATTGACCAATATTTGGAAGCATGTTACCTTCCAAGACTTGGCCAGAATCAAGTGGAAATGTTAAAAAGGCCAATATCAACTTCTGAAATAGCATCAACCATTCAAAATCTCCCTAAAAAGAAAAGCCCGGGACCAGATGGTTTCACGTCAAAATTCTACCAAACCTTTAAAGAGGAACTAGTACTATATCACTAAATCTGTTCCAAAAGGTAAAAAAAGAAGGAAGACTACCCAACACGTTCTATGAAGCAAACATCACCCTGATCCCCAAACCAGGGAAAGATCCAACAAGAAAAGAAAATTTTAGACCGATATCACTAATGAATATAGATGCAAAAATATTCAACAAGATCCTAACAAACAGAATCCAGCAACACATCAAACAAATTATACATCATGGCCAAGTCAGTTTTATCCTAGGGTCTCAAGGCTGGTTCAATATACATAAATCTGTAAGTATAATTCAGCACATAAACAAATTAAAAAACAAAGACCATATGATTCTCTCAATTGATGCAGAAAAAGCTTTTAATAACATACAGCATACCTTCATGATCAGAAGACTTAAGAAAATTGGTATAGAAGGGACATTTCTTAAACTGATAGAGGCCATCTACAGCCAATATCGTACTGAGTGGAGTTAAACTGAAATCATTTCCACACAGATCAGGAACCAGACAAGGCTGCCTATTGTCTCCACTGCTCTTTAACCTTGTAATGGAAGTTTTAGCCATCGCAATTAGGGAAGAGAAGGAGATCAAGCGTATCTATATAGGATCAGAAGAGATCAAACATTCACTCTTCGCAGATGATATGATCGTATATCTGGAAAACAACAGGGATTCTACTACAAAACTCTTAGAAGTGATCAAGGAATACAGCAGCGTCTCAGGTTACAAAATCAAATTTCATAAACCAGTAGCCTTCATATATACCAATAATAGTCAAGCTAAAAAAAACAGTTAAGAACTCTATTCCATTCACAGAAGTGCCAAAGAAGATGAAATATTTGGGAGTTTATCTAACAAAGGATGTGAAAAATCTCTATAAAGAGAACTATGAAACTCTTAAGAAAATAAATAGCTGAAAATGTTAACAAATGGAAAAACATACCATGCTCGTGGCTGGGAAGAATCAACATTGTTAAAATGTCCATACTACCCAAAGCAATATACAATTTTAATGCAATCCCTATTTTAATGCAATCCCTATTAAAGTACTGTCATACTTTAAAGATCTTGAGAAAATAATGCTTTGTTTTATATGGAATCAGAAAAAACCTTGAATAGTTAAGACATTACTCAGAAATAAAAACAAAGCAGGAGGAATCATGCTACTGGACCTCAGACTATATTATAAATTGATAGTGATCAAAACAGTATAGAACTGGCACAAGAACAGAGAGGTAGATGTATGGAACAGATAGAGAACCAAGTGATGAACCCAGTTACTTACTGTTATTTGATCTTTGACCAGCCAATTAAAAACATTCAGTGGGGAAAACATTCTCTGTTTAACAAATGGTGCTGGGTGAACTGGCTGGCAACCTGCAGAAGACTGAAATTGGACCCACACCTTCACCTTTAACTAAGATAGTCTCTCACTGGATTAAAGATTTATACTTAAGACATAAAACTATAAAAATACTAGAAGAGATTGCAGGGAAAACCCTTGAAGAAATCAGTCTGGGAGAGTATTTCTTGAGGAAGACCCCCGGTCAGTTGAAGCAGCTTCAAAAATACACTACTGGGACCTGATCAAACTAAAAAGCTTCTGCACAGCCAAGAACACAGTAAGTAAAGCAAGCAAACAGTCCTCAGAATGGGAGTAGATATTTGCAGGTTATGTCTCCGACAAAGTTTTAATAATCAGAATCCACAGAGAACTCAAACATATAAGCAGGAAAAGAACAAGTGATCCCATCGCAGGCTAGGCAAGGGACTTGAAGACTTTATGGGGGCAAGACATGGTTGCAAGAGGGACTTTACCTAACAATTGCAATCAGTGTAACCTGGCTTATTGTACCCTCAATGAATCCCCAACAATAAAAAATAAATAAATAAATAAATAAATAAGAAAATTCTCTGTAGAAGACAGGTGCATGGCCTACAGACATATGAAAAAATGCTCATCATCCTTAATCATCAGAGAAATGCAAATCAAAACTACTATGAGATATCATCTAACTCCAGTAAGATTAGCCCAAATCACATTATCCCAAAACCAGAGATGTTGGTGTGGATGTGGAGAAAAGGGAACACTTCTATACTGATGGGAATGCAAATTAATAAATTCCTTTTGGAAAGATGTTTGGAGAACACTTTAGAGGTCTAAAAATAGATCTGCCATTCAATCCTATAATCCTCTACTAGGTATATACCCAGAAGACCAAAAATCACAAATATCGCCAAAGATATTTGTACCAGAATGTTTATTGCAGTCCAATTCATAATTGCTAAACCATGGGAAAAGCCCAAGTGCCCATCGATCCACAAATGGATTAATAAATTGTGGTATATGTACACCATGGAATATTATGCAGACTTGAAGAAAGATGGAGACTTTACCTCTTTCATGTTTACATGGATGGAGCTGGAACATATTCTTCTTAGTAAAGTGTCTCAAGAATGGAAGAAAAAGTATCCAATGTACTCAACCCTACTATGAAACTAATTTAGGGCTTTCACATGAAAGCTATAACCCAGTTATAACCTAAGAATTGGGGGAAGGGGGAGGAAGGGGGGAGGATGGGCAGAGGGAGGGTGATTGGTGGGATTACACCTGTGGTGCGTCTTACAATGGTACATGTGAAAGTTAGTAAATGTAGAATATAAATGTCTTAACACAATAACTAAGAAAATGCCAGGAAGGCTATGTTAACCCATGTGATGAAAATGTGTCAAATGGTCTATAAAACCAGTGTATGGTGCCTCATGATTGCATTAATGTACACAGCTATGATTTAATAATTAAAAAAAAAGAAATCAATAATCACATTACATGCAAATGTTCTAAATATCCTAATTAATTGTCAGAGATTATAAAACTGGATTTAAAAAATAAGAAAGCACTTTACAAGAAGTGCATGCTAAATAAAAATTGAAAATAGATCAAATTACAAGAATGGGATAAAATCTACCACACTAACACTAACTTTAGAAAAATTAGAGTGGCTGGAATCAAAGTAGATTCCAGAGCAAAGAATACTACTAGAGATCATTTATAATGATAATGAACTAAGGTCATCAGAAGGACAGTGAGAGATCTAAAAAATATACATGTACCTAGGAATAGAGCTTAAAAAACAAATAAAGCCAAACTGATGCAATTATCAGAAGAAATACAAAAATCAGTACATGGTAGAACAAGAGGACAGACAATCAGTAAGTACACAGAAGACTTGAAAAACACAATCAATCTGTTTGACCAAATGACAATTATAGGACTGTGAATGAAGAACAGAATAAGCATTCTTTTCAAGTGCGTGTGGAACATTTACAAGATATAAAATATTTTGATGTATAAAATAAGTCTGAGGTAAAATGCATTCTTCTTAGTAAGAATGGAGAAGCACAAGAATGGAGAAGCAAGAACCCAATGTACTCAATTCTAATATCAAGGTAGTAGATTATCTAATACAAGTTGTGGGGGTAGAGGAAAGAGGGCATGGGTAAAAGGGAAGTGTGGGGATGAGGGGTTATGGTATATGGCACACAACTTGGGAGTGGTGAATATTTATAAGAGGGACTTTATCTAACAAATGCAATCAGAGTAACCTAATTCTTTGTGCCCTCAGGGAATCCCAAACTACATAAAAAAAAATTTTTTTAAAGGATTCAATTCACACAAAGTATATTCTCAGTCTACAATAAAATTAGAATTAAATAAAACAATATCTGAAAAATCTTTTGAAATAATTGAAAACTAAATAATATATTTCTATGTAGTTCATATGCCTAAAAAGAGATCAAGAGATATCTTAGAAAGCATTTTGAGCTGAATTAAAATGAAAAGACATGAAAATCTGTGGAATTCCACTAAATCAATAATTAGAGGAAAATTTATAACACTAAACATCTATATGAGAAAAGAGAAAAGCATCAATGACCTCATCTCTTACAAGAGAAAGAATGATAAATTAAATGTAAATTAAACAGAATAAAGGAAGTAGTAGTAAAGATCAGAGTAGAAAGTAACAAAACAGGAAAACTGGATAAATAAATACAATTAGAAATTGAGAGGAGATTTTAGTTTTGTTTGACAGCTATAAAGGCATATAACTTCTGGCCAGACTCATCAAGAAATAATACAGAAGATAAACTATTATAAATAGCAGAAGTGAAAGAACTAATTTCACATGGTTTTCTATAGATATATGAAAACCTGACAAAGAGATTGCTTGAAAAGAATACAATAATCCAATAGGAATACAGGGATTATAAACATATTGCTAAACACAATTTTAGCAAATAAAATACATTTCTGTCTCTCTCTTTCTGTACACACACACATAATATTATCATAACCAAGCAGGATTTATTTCAGGAATTACAAGTTCATTTTAACATTAAAAATTTCATTAATTTAATATCAAGAAAATAAAAAGAAAATGGTATGATTACATCAGAAGCCACAGAAAATAGCATTTGACAAAATCTAGTTCTGGTTACATGTAAAATAATCTCAGCAAACTAGGAATGGAAGAAAACTACCTCCAGCTGATAAAAGACACCAATAAGGCTATAGTTTAACATCGTGCTTAATGGTGAAAAACTGAATGCTTTTCCTTCTAAGAATAAAAAAGTTTCTGCTGACCACTTTTATTCAATATCATTATGGATGTTCTAATCTAGCCAGTTCAATGAAGCACAAATAGGTAGAAAAGTTATCCAGATCAAAAAAGGAGTTGTAAAACTGTTTTTATTTGCAAAGAACATTTCATTTACATAGAAAATTCAATCAAATTTCAAAAAAGGAACTAGAAAAGGTGAGGTCAGTATGCAAAAATATGACACAAGGTCAATATGCAAAAATAAATTATATTTTTATACAGTAACGAAGATCATCAAAACTGAAATATAAGACAATACCATTTTAACAGTATAAAGACATGAAATTCCTGGAGATGAAGCTGACAAGACTTGCACACAGAAAGTTATAAAATGTTAAGAGAACTCAACCTAAATAAATGGAGAGATATACCATGTTTATGGGTCAGGTTAATCAATATTGTTACGATGAAGATTGTCCTAAAATTGATCTGCAGATTCAATGCAATCCCTTGTTATCTCTGATATCAAGACCTCTTATAAAGCTATAATAATTAAGACAGTGGGATATTGGCATCAAGATAAATATATCAGTGGAACAAAGAGTCTAAAATTAGAACTGCATATATGTGTGTTTGTCTGTATGTGTATATATGTATATATGTGTGTGTATCTATATTATATATATGTATATATGTGTATGTGTGTGTATATATGAAGATTTTTGAGAAACACACAAATGCAGTAAAGTAAGAAAAGTCTTTCTGACAAATTGAGCTGGATCAATTGAATATCTGTATGCAAAGAAAAAAAAAAAACTCACATCCGTTCCCTAAGTTAACTCAAACTTCTTGAAGTAAACATAAGAGGAAGCCTTTGTGATTCCAGGTTAGGGGAAGATTTTCTCTTTAAATGACACCAAAAGCACAATGCAGAAAAGAAATTAATAAATTCAACTTCATTAAAGTTAAACATTTTTGTTCTTTGAAATACTGAGAGAAAATACTTACAAATCATATCTCTGGTAAAGGCTCATATACAGAATATATACAGAATTCTTAAAAATTATAAAGAAAAGAAGAAAATGTGACTTTTTTAAATGGGCAAAAGATTTGAGGATGTGCTTCTTCAAAGAAGATTTGAAGATGGTAAATAAATACATTAGAAGATTCTCTGCATCATTAGGTTTTATGGAAAATTTAAAACATAATGAAATATCTCTATATATCCATTACAATGGCTAAAATTAAAATTACTTCTCATATTAAGCATTGTAAGATATGGATCAAGCAGAACTCTCATGCACTGCTGGTGGATGTCTAAAATGGTACAACCACCTGAGAAAACAGTTTAGTGTTTCTTAAGTCATTAAACATTCTACCTCTCAGTGCTCTTGCAAGAAAAACATTCAAGCATATCTCCACATAAAAGACTTGTTCACAAATATTTGTAGCAGCTTTACTTTTAAGAGCAGAAAAACTGGAAACACCCCAAATATTTATCAAGTGATTGGGTAAACAAATCATGGTGTAGCCATACAATGAAATGCCATTCTGCAATAAAAAAGAATGAACTGTTACTGACAAATACAACAACTTATACACATCTCAAAATAATTATACTGACTAAAGGAAGTCAGACAAGGAAGGGTACTTATTATGTAATTCCATTTAAATAAAATTTAAAAATGCAAACTAATCTACAGTGACAAAAAACTAATCAGTGGTTGCTTGGGGATGAGGTGTGTATGTGTGTAAGGGAAAAATTGTAAAAGAACATGACTAAACTTTGGGGATGATGAGTGTGTTCATTATCTTGACTGAGATGATAGTTTTGTGGGCTAATACGAATAGATCTGCCATTCAATCCTGTAATTCCTCTGCTGGGCATATACCCAGAAGACCAAAAATCACAACATAACAAAGATATTTGTACCAGAATGTTTATTGCAGCCCAATTCATAATTGCTAAGTCATGGAAAAAGCCCAAGTGCCCATCGATCCACAAATGGATTAATAAATTGTGGTATATGTACACCATGGAATATTATGCAGCCTTAAAGAAAGATGGAGACTTTACCTCTTTCATGTTTACATGGATGGAGCTGAAACATATTCTTCTTAGTAAAGTATCTCAAGAATGGAAGAAAAAGTACCCAATGTACTCAGCCCTACTATGAAACTAATTTGGGGCTCTCACATGAAAGCTATAACCCAGTTACAACCTAACAATAGGGGGAAGTGGGAAAGGGAGGGGACGGAGGGTGGTGGTGGGTAGAGGGAGGGAGATCGGTGGGATCATACCTGCGGTGCATCTTACAGGGGTATTTGCAAAACTTGGTAAATGTAGAATGTAAATGTTTTGGCACAGTAACTGAGATAATGCCAGAAAGGCTATGTTAACCCTTGTGATGAAAATGTGTCAAATGGTCTATGAAGCGAGTGTATGATGCCCCATGATCATATTAATGTATACAGTTATGATTTAATAAAAAAAAGTCAAAAATTATTGAACTATATAATTTAAATATGTGCAGTTTATTATGTGTCAGTTTTATCTCAATAAAGCTGTTACTTTAAATAAGTATATTAAAAAGGCATGTAATGAAATGTAACCCTCTCATCTTTTTCTCCTAGTGACAGTTCCTCCAAAAGCAACTAGTATTATTAGTGTCTCAAAGGTTTTTTTTGTATGTTTCTTTCTTTCTTCAGTTTCTGTCTTTCATTTAAGATTTTCTTCAAATGTCAAGTGGTCCCTGACCATGTTTTTATACTTTAGTGCAGATCATTGAAATGTTAGTTGAAGGTACATGTGGATACAGTTTGAGAAATGGTTAAGTTTTTCTTTAGGCTATTTGGTCAGAGGCCCTGCTATTTTTTTTTTATTTCTTATTTTTGGTAGTGATCTCAGGTTTTTCTAATGGAGAATTCTTTTCTCTCCACCAAAATATCCAGAAGGCAATACTCAAATGTTATGTCTGTAATATGTAGGAATAGCTGTCGATTGTTTTAGGAAGTGGGGAGAAATACAGATTGTATTGCTCCCTGTAAGTTCGTATGGTCCAGAGTGTTCTGCAAAGAAGGAAATGGGATAGAGGAAGGGTGTAGCTTATGAAATCTTTTTAAAGTAATCTGATAGTCTCTAACCTTCTAAATTAGAATTGTGTTACTAATACTTTAAAATTATTGGATTATATATTAAAATCAGTAATAGCAATGCTTTCAAATCAGCCACCTTGGGAATGGAGACTTTAATTCAGTAATCCAATATTGTTAGAAAAGTTTTAAAAACCATTAAAAAATAAAGTTTCTGAAGTGTATTTTGGATTTTCATTTGGACCCCCAAATACTATACTTCTTGCGAATATTCCTAATGCCCTAAGTATGAATTGCTTTGAGAAACAGGAAAAGGAAAAGTAGATTAACATGTACGTGAATGTGAACAAGCTAAGATTGTAATCTCGAAACAGCTGTACTTTAAAGTTAGTGGGACTTGAACACTAGTTTTGAAGAAAGTTTCAAAAAAGAAATTCAAAATGTGTTTTGAATGCCAACAGCCTTATTAGAATAAATATGTCTACTCCCTAAATGATTGCTTTGAAAGACATCTGTCACTCATATGTATATAGATTTGTCAGCATGGGTAAGGGTAATTAGGAGGTCTAATTTATTTCTTTACAGACACACTTTGAATAAGTATTCCAGGTGAGGGTCAAGAAAGTTGCCCCATTACTCACCTGCAGAAGCCTATTAAAGCTTGACTGCCTCCTGAGAGTGTGTGGACAATGACAGCAGAAGGCAAGAAGGCTACTGATTTGATAAATACCCTGCGGGTCTGCAAAATGGCAATGCTGGGAGGCATGTGCCAAATCATGTTTGGCTTTGGCCCTATAACTTGTGAGTCTGTCAAGGACTCATCATGTCAATTGGTGGAAAATGGATTACTGTCATTCTTCAAGGCACAGCACATCATTTCCCATTGATTGGCATGCCAAATCCCTCACAAAGTAATGAGTCAGAGAATGATTCAAATCATCATCCAACTGTAATCTTGATTGCATAGCCCTCTACTAATGGAATTAAACTGGTGTGGCATCCAAAATGTAATGAAATGCATTACTTGAGAAGTTGACAGAGAGACAGGGATGCTGGACCCAGGAGGCCTAGGCCTACAGAAAATAATAATAATAAAAGTGGGGGAAGTAAATTGATGGATGATATAAATATATTTTTCAGCCTTGGAGGACATGCTGTGACTAAAGAGAATTATATTTATCTTCAAAGAGAATTAGAACTAAAGGGAATACTGTAGAAATCACGTAGTTAGTATCTCTTCTTTAGCAAAAAAGTAAACTGAGGTAAAGTGAATCACTGATATTAGTTGATGTAGAGAGAATGGCAGCACAATACAAAACATATTCTTTGGAGGAAAAGAAAACTGACTTTTAATTTTGGTTCTTCCATTTACTAGTTGTGTCATCATGGGTAGTCCCTTAACCTCTGTCTCTGTATTCCAAATAGGATTATATAATTACACAACGTATACCACATATCACATATGTCATATGCAGGGAGAATGGGGACTGAAGACCCCTAAAAAAGGGTAAAAACGGAGAAATAAGCTGAGCAAGGCAGAATAAAAAAAATTTAGCTAGTTTACCTTTAAAGTACAGTTGAATTACTTGTCTGGGCAGTTTCTGCTTTTACTAGAAGCCTGGCCTATAAGGGATGCAGCTTGCAAACATCCCTGATGTGATCTATAAACATTCTGAAGGACAATGGCTGCAACAGAAGTACATGCAAGGCCTGTGAAGGAACATTAACCAGGCCATCCCCTGCCCACTCAACAGTCAAGAAAATACCCCTTGTGGGGATTTGTATAATGGCCAGGGCATAGGTCAAGGGAACAGCTTGAGTCCTGAACTATGGGCAGGGGGGCTTGTACCCTAACCATGAAGGGAAATGCCTCTGGGTGGAGAAGGGGAAAATTCCTCTTTTCCATTCATTCTTCAGAGGAGAACTGATGCCACCACATCTGCTCCACAGAGAAACTAAAGGAGTCTAACCTCCCCAAAGGATCTGTGTGCATGACCACAGAAAGGAGGCTGCACCCACACAAGGCTCAGGTTCTGGATTTCTCAAGGCCACCCAGATCCTTAAAGTTAATGATTATAGATAGAATAAGAACTAACATACTTACTCAGAAAAACTGCTGACATTTTTACTCCCTTCCTCAGCTTACCCTCTTGGCTAAATGAGATAATCACCTTTAATAAGAGCTAATGGAACAAACACTCAGGGCCACTCACTGTAACCCCACAAGCTAGTGGTGGACCCTTGTGCCCACCTTTTGAAACTCTATTCTGCGTGTCATGCTTCTTTACCTCTTGCTGATTTTAACTTTAACTTTATATTTCAGTTGATAGCAGCCAGTTCCATAGGTCTTAAAGGACCCCGCTTATCGATCATATACCTCAACATCCATGTGTACATAAGGAGCACACATCATGTATCATATCACGTCATATACATTACATAAACATAAGAGGATTAAGGGACCAAACTATATGCAAAATGACTATGTTCCTTCTCAAAAAGCCAGACAATTAGGATAGCATCTCTGTGTTTGCCAAGAAAAATATGCTGTTGTTGCTTACTTCAAATGTAGCATACACATGAAAAAATGCCAACTGTAGAGACTCAGGCTGAATTTCTCATGTTTCTTTTGCCCCAGCATTGTATCTTAAAAAAGGGCCATCCTTTGCACAGTAGTAAC